>NC_063049.1:25998639-26678639 GCF_018812025.1 Megalobrama amblycephala | reverse complement strand
TGCCGCGAATGTAGAATGCTGAAGGCAAGCAGAAATGAGAAAAGCTACACTACAGCTCTCTGTTTGCAGCACGTCAGTCACGCTCGTCGGGAAAGTGAGTGAAACACACACACACATTTTTATCAAATTATACGGCATTAATAGCGGTCCACTTCCGCAATTTGGTACGTTTGCATTCATATCAGAAGCGAACCGTACCGGAGTTCACTTGAACCGCACCCCAGACAACCCTTTTTAAGTGGACTCGGGTACGGTTCGCGGGTGCGACCGTGTTCACATCATCCAAACGTACCGAACTCTGCAGTCAGTCGAACCCGGGTGCGCACCAAAAGTGCTAATGTGAAAGCACCACTTAACCTTCTCACACAAGTGCTTGTGTGCCTGCCTAGGTGCCAAACTAGAGCAAAAGATGCCAACCCAGGCATCTATTATTGTTGCTATCTCTAATAGTTGTTGTTCCATCTCATCTGTTCATTTTTAACAGTGAAACAGCAGGCAAGGGCAGTGCTGCCATCTAATTAGTGCAAAAAAATTCAAGGAGCATTTGTGAGCTGAGCATACACCGGGGCAGATTTAGTGATTTGGGGACCCTAAGCAAATTCCAATTATGGGGCTCGCTAACCTCACTGCCCCTATGTACAGAATGCACTGTTAAGCCCAAAGTATACTTAATTTTTTACGAATATGCTATGGTATGTGTATAGTGCATGTGATGTAAATTTTATCATCAGCATAATACAATACAACAACAAAATACTAGAGACGGCAACAGCAATAAATGCCTGTGTTGACGAGCACTTGTGTAAGGGAGTTACAAGATAACAACAAGTCTAGTTTAAACAAGCACAAAAACGAGTATGTTCATAACTTCTGGAGAGAAATAATGGAGACAATGAACAAGGATGAATCTTTTTAGTGTGCATATGCATGAAGTACACTTTGAAAGGCTATGCATTCGGCTGTACATATAGTATATGCTAAGTGCTTGCGTCAAAACTGAAGTATACTTTAAGCTTTAGAAAAATCTATCTTCACCCACACGTTAAGAGGTTTATGCCTAAAAACCAAAGTATACTGTGAGCTTAAACATCCCGATATCACATTATTTTGCAAGGTGGAAGTAAGCTATTTGCTGTAAGATTCATTAAGATTCATTAGCCACTATTGGTAAATAACCTGAAGAATATCAAAGTGCAGTAAATGGTCAAGCTATTTTTACTACAAACCAGTGTGTTTATAATTACGTGAGATCTGGGATAATTACATGAAAATAATATGGTAATAGCAGTTTGCAATATCAAGCAGCATAGTGAGCTGTTCAGTACTGCTAAAAATAACTGGAAGCAGATGACACCAGAAGCCAGACACATTCAGTTTACTGGTGACATTTCATACAAAATCAGGCCAAAACTTAGTTTGTTTGAGGGCTCAAAACAGCTTAACTTTTTGCTCTGGCTGGTAAACACCATAGAACTACTATTTGTCTTGTATGCGATTACATACAGTAATAGGTAGGCTCTGGGGCTCCGCCTTCTCTGATCTTTTCTGGTTCATTCTGTTCAGTCCATCGATGTCAGACACAAGCTGCGTTATAGTAGAAATTGAAGTAATACTTACTGAAAGCGACATTGACACTGTTTTTCATGTTTAATACTATAAAGCTGCTTGATTTGAATCAATATATTGCATAAAGTGGTATATAAATAAATGTGACGTTACTTGATTTCGAAATGGAGTGTTGAATTGCACAGCTTGTGCATACATATCCACATCGCTATGATCAGATGCTTTACATATTCATCTAAACAGTGATCTCTGCAGCGTGGGTGACATCTGGATGTTTGACGGTACACTGCTGAAAAGGCATTTCAAACTTCTTTTACTCCTTAGTGAAGAACAAAAAATAACTTCACCATGAGTATATTGGGACCATAAGACAGTTTGGCGGCCACCTTGATAATGCAGTCAAGCAAGTAAAGCTCCTTTCTGCTTGAATCTCCTTGAAAATCTGACGAACGTGTTATCATTTATCAACTCAGATCTGACTAATAAAATGTATTTTCATTTGATGCAACCAAATGTTCAGAACTCTAATCACTGGGAGTATCAGAGAGACAGGTCCAGTTGAGCTTTCCAAAATCCATTTCCCAGAATTTCAGCTTGGTTTTGGAATGAGCTGACTCTTTACTTACTCTTAAAGCATCTTTATGCATTCCTCTCCATCAAACGCTCTGTCAGAGTTCTTATTCTGCTGTGTAAAGTGTGTTAGCATTGCAGTGCGTCAGAGCTGTGCTAACAGAGAAAACCATCAGCATCTGTTTATCATCTCTGCTTGACTTCATCAGTCAAAAGAAAAAGATCAATACAGAGAGAGAGAATGAAGGGAAGATTGAACATTTTCGTTCAATTTGCTTCTCTGTGTTCACTTATTTTTCAGCGCCTGTCCATTTTTTGCTCCTGTCAGCTTCTTTGAGTCCCAATGTGTTTTTTATCATTAACGTTTCTGTTCTGTCTCTCTCTCTCTCTCTCTCTCTCTCTCTCTCTGTGAGTGTCTGCGGTGGGCTCACCTCAATAGCTTTATCTTTCTTTTTGTTTTGTGATGAGGTTAGGTACTGAAAGCTGAGCATCATGTTGTTTGAGCCTCTGCAAGAGAACATTTCGCTCAATATCAATTTAAGCACAAACACAATTACAAACACTGACTCAGCTTGATATGGGTTTTACCGAAGGCCCAATTGCACCACACACATGCACAAGAATGTGAGAACAGCCTCTTTCATTTGCATTCTGTCACAGGCTTGTCAAATTGATTGACATATATTTTACATTTCCATCATAACATGTTTCTGTCATTTCCTGTCTGAATAGGGGCAATGTGACCCAACAGCGAGTGCATTTCAGTGTGTGTGTGGTCACGCAGTAGTGAACTGAGACACGTGCAACATGATTTACCCAGTCAGTGTTAAAAAATCAGAGACTACAGTGTAGGTGTGTGTTTTAATGTGCATTAGAGTTTCTGAAGCTGTTGGATTTTCATTTGGTGAATGATATATCAGGAAAAAAAAATAATTTGATTTTAATAAATGGATCCTTGATATGACATTTATTGTTTTTCAAGTTCTATTAATTTATTCATAAATACATTGAAATTGCAATTCAGAAATCCATACAACTCTACAATTCTATAATTAAGAATGTTTTTATTTTCTGAATTCATTTGGAGATTTTTTTGAGAGCATGAAGTGAAAAAAAAAAATATGGGTGCCCACATGGGCAATTGGCATGTGGCCATCATACCTGTGGACAAACCCACTTCCAACCCTTATTTCAGACCATGTAGACACTTAGTAGTGCCTACATAAAACTTAAAGCTAGGAGTGAGATGGGTCTTGTGCATGTTGCTCAGTTGAGGCCCACCTAGTGGCAAATGCGATCCTGCATGAAATCCATGTGGGCAATTGGCATAGGGCCATTATGTGACCCGCAGACAATCCTATATCCACCTTATTTTTAGGTACGAGTGGGCGCGACCATTTGTAAATTTAATGTGTCTTCCGGTGTCATTCGCCTCCAGTTATTTTTAGTTGTACAAAACAGCTCGTTATGCTGCCTGATACTGAAAATTGGTATTTTCAATACCAGCACACTAGTGATGACAAAAAAGAACATTTTTTGCACAGGTTCCTTGACACAGAACTAATTTGAAATGAGTCAGACGTCCCATCACTAACTGTCTTTAGGCTCGTCTCTGTTGTACAGTTGACCCATCTGATGACAGATTTTCTTCCTGTACCTGTGCCCCAGGGGACCACCGTGTCCGATCAGAATCTTCCTCACATCTTGAGGTGTTAATGTGAGGGGTGACAGCTGTCAGTGACCTCTGAACTTTCCCAGGGTCCTTTGTTCTGATCTGTTACTGTGTCGATTTATCCGGTCCATAAACATGTCAGTTTTGTGTTTGTGTGCTGTGAGTGCAACCATATGTACATCCACATCTAACCTTTGATGTCGCATAAAGCAGATGCTGACAGGTAGAACAAATGCCCCTAACCTGCATGAAGATTTTCCCATTAAAAGCCTTTTTTATAAGAATCACAGGAATACAAAGGTGAAAACAAATGCACTGAAGACAAACAGAGAGATTAGAATTAGTATGTATCAATTCATACTGAAAACAGTATAAAAAAAGTTCTAAGCTGGTGTACTATTTCTGTCAGAGTTTTAAAATGTATGTTTGTGCATGCTTTTTGAGCTAAAATTGCCTACAGCCTCCTGCGCTGTACGAAAGAGGAGGAGTTTGTGATTCTCTTTCCACATTGTTATTGTTAACTAAAAACTAAAACAATTAAAAATCATTTTTATTAATTGAAATACGGGCAAATAACTAAAATAATCTAAGTTTAAGTTGAAGTACTAAAATGACTGAAATAAAATTATTTAATAAAAAACACCAAAACTAATAAAAATGACAAAATTACATAAAATTATTAAAACTTATTATTAAAATTATTAATTTAAGATTATAATGATCAGTTTAACGGCATGCTAATGCTATGCAAGTTTAAAACTTGTGTAACTGGGAGGGAGACACTCTTGAAAAAAGTCTTGTTTTGTTGTTATGTACCTGTACCGTATGTGTTATGTATTAAGTTATTTTGTTGAATGTATGTGGATGATAGTCTTGATCTGTTCTTTCAGATATCTTAACTTCTGTGTGTGATGTACACCAATCAGGCATAACATTATGACCACCTTCCTAATATTGTGTTGGTCCCCCTTTTGCTGCCAAAACAGCCCTGAACCATCAAGGCATGGACTCCACTAGACCCACTTCCCATAGTGCATCCTGATGCCATGTGATCCCCAGGTAAGTGATACACATGCACCTGGCTATCCACCTGATGTAAACGAAAACGAGATTTATCAGACCAGGCCACCTTCTTCCTTTGCTCCGTGGTCCAGTTCTGATGCTCAAGTGTCCACTGTTGGCACTTTCGGTGGTGGACAGGGGTCAGCATGGGCACCCTGACTGGTCTGCAGCTATGCAGCCCCATACACAACAAACTGCGATGCTCTGTGTATTCTGACACCTTTCTATCAGAACCAGAATTGACTTCTTGAGCAATTTGAGCTACAGTAGCTTGTCAGTTGGATCGGACCATACGAGCCAGTCTTCGATCCCCACATCAATGAGCCTTGACCGCCCCATAACCCTGTCGTCGGTTCACCACTGTTCCTTCCTTGGACCACTTTTGATAGATACTGACCACTGCAGACCGGGAACCCCCCACAAGAGCTGCTGTTTTGGAGATGCTCTGACCCAGTTGTCTAGCCATCACAATTTGGCCCATGTCAAACTCACTCAAATCCTTATGCTTGCCCATTTTTCCTGCTTCTAACACATCAACTTTGAGGTCAAAATGCTCACTTGCCGCCTAATTTATCCCACCCACTAACAGGTGCCGTGATGAAGATATAATCAGTGTAATTCACTTCACCTGTCAGTTTTCATAAAGTTATGCCTGATCGGTGTATATTTGTGTGCTCATAATGTTGCTCATCATGAGCTCATAATGTTGTACTTTTATTAAGAGTATGCATAGGTTTGTGGGCAATGTATCTGTATGTCTTTGTATTTTCACTATTTTCTATTTATATATTTTAATCCTTGAGTCTTTTTCTTCTCTTCATAAATGTTTCACCTCTTCGGGTTCTTCATTTATCTCTCTTTTCATTCCTTTCATCTAGGTTTGACAGAGAGGTAAACAGATGTTGTTTAATCTCTTTAAACTTGGTTTTGGGATTGTTTGCAGGTAGATTATTGGTTAATCTTACTGTTAAGTGACGGGCTGTCATGTAAGATGATCCTTCTGTCCTCTGTGTTGGTGTAGGATCATATAAACAACATCCAAAACAGTCCAGGGTAGTGTTTCCCAAAAGCATTGTAAGCCTAAATTGATGGCAATGGTTCTATGATCAATTTAGGCTTATGATGCTTTTGGGAAACGCAGCCCAGAACAGTCACCCAAATCAAAACAGTCATCATACTTCTACATGAGTGAGTTAAATCAAGTATCATTTGATTCGTTACTGTTATTATCATCATCTCCATCATGCAGTTTCCACTCTGAGGGAATGCGATTTCACTTCAGATTAAGCCATTTTTTTGGTGCCACTATAGTTTCTCTGAAATTACATAAAAGAATTTTTATATTATGATTTTTTTTTTTCTTACAGTTGAAGTCAATGGTAACCACAACTGGTTACCTACATTCTTCAAATTATTTCCTTTTATTTAATTTCCTTTAATCACAGATGAAAGAAAGTCACAGGTTTGCACATAAGGATGAATAAAGGTGGACTATCCATTTAAGAGACCTCAATCAGGCAAATACACACACTCTCTCATCACCTCCATCATGCACCATTATGTATGGCGTGTTTGAGTCTATAGCACACATGCATATTTTATGAAAATTCAAAATTCACAGTGAGACATTATGTAAATGGTACCTGATCCAAATAAAATCTCCTCTGCCATAGTAAACAATTAAAGCTCTGAGGACCACTGCCGTAAAAGTCTGATTGATCCCATACTGTGTGAAGATCTCGATATTTTGAAGACAATGAATACTGAACATTCACAAACAAAGAAGCTAAAGTGAACTGAAAGCCAGAGAGGCAGAGGAAGATTATGTGCGGTGGAGATGAGACTTATGGAAATGTGTTTAGTCACACTTCAGTCAGCTTTAGACAGAGAGACGAGGGAAGCTACACAATAGCAAATGCAAATATGTGTGTGTGGGTGTGTGTTGTAGTCAAAAGTAGAGGTAACAAACACCATGGTGCACATACACTGCTAAGTTTTGGGAGTGGCAAATGCATTTAAATGTGGGAGTGAATCACATAATATTATGATTGTGTGTGAAGATAGATAAACATCCACACATCTCTGCTGGACTCCATTTGACCCCCATATTCAGTTACTGGACTGAAGTACAGTAATAACAGAGTAGTATTTTATTTTTCTAAAAATGCAGGAGTCACAATGTTTAATATTGATATTGAACGTTTTGATCTCTTATGATCTGACCTGTGACAAATGGGTTTGGCTCAACCATGAAATGGAAAGTGAAAATTGACAAGAAATCAGTCGTAATATGAGGCCAACATTGCAAAAGCAGTTTATAATGTATTAAAAGAATTAATCTAATTTGAATTTAACAAGAACTGATTTAACTGCATTTAAGATGCCAGTGTTATGCCAGCCTAAAACTTCTTGGAAGAGAGCCATGGCAGCCTTGAAACTCTTTTTTTTTTAATTGAATTTATTATTTAATTCTGAATCAATAAATTTTGAAGCCATTTTTCTCAGTTCCAGTGCTGGTGTGTTACTTAATGTTCTATACACACTATACGTATTTAAAAAAAAAAGTTTAGTTGTCACTACTCAAATAACCAAACTTTGTGTGTACAAGGAATAAACACAGAGAGGAATGACAATTGGAACAGTTTAACAGTCTGAGCGGTTTCAATACTCAATTTTGTTAGTTTTAGTACTATAGCTGCACATAAGCCATATGTCATATTTGGCCTCTTTCTGAGGTCAGAGGTCATATAAATAAAACAAATAAGGAGATGGTTACCATGCCAATTCACAGATTGTTGTAAATGGTGTATGTGAGTAATGCATTAAAGCTGCAGTCCGTAACTTTTTTGTTTAAAAATTATCCATTATCCACTATCTCCTTACCTTAGCCCGATTCACAACGGTAAGCTTGTAATAATGTTTTATAATAAGAGCGGTACTGGTGGGTTTCCGCAGGAAGTTCGAGCATGCAGCCATTTGTCTTTGCATCATTACATCACATCTGTAAACAGAAAGGAAGGAGTTCCAGCTAGTAGCTATATCATATGAGGATGCTGCTTGTAGCGGACCATTTATAGCCTGTTCTCACAGCAGCTGAAATAATTAAACGTATCATTTTGATGGCGGATTGTACTCCAGAAAGATCCAAATGACAATCATCAGTGACAAATGGAGATTCACTCATAGTCAAAAGCAAAGGAATTCAGACTGCGGAGTGGCTACAGAAATTGAAATCTACAGATAATGCTAAATACACAGTCACGCAATGCTGATGTTGTTAACATTAACAATTTGAGAACAAAGTATAACAGTAGTAATAATTTGCATGGTTTGGCATGATCCGAGCTAAGCAACTGTTAGATTTAATCATCATTGGCAGTGTGATTTATTGTAGGCCTAATGCTTTTTTCCTCAGTTGGTCAGAACAAAAGTGGCAGATATGTTACTTACTTGTTCAGATGACAGTTTCCAGTAAAAATTCTTATTTTGATCATACATCCAAGACGTAGAATCTGTGTTTCCGAAGTACAGTATCCACACCGATGTGTTGACTGACACCAAACATTAGATTCATCCGCACGGAGTCATGCCGATGCACAACACACGTAACAATAATAATTCCGCATATAACTGCAATTGCAAGTTTCAAACAGAGATGGCGACAAAGAGGCAAAACTTCCGGACTGCAGCTTTAACATAACAATAAATATGTTTGTGTGTTTCTATAGGGACTATAATCCACCTGCCCTGAACAACACACCCAAACCCTCATGTTTATAGTCACTCATATATAAACACATTTTATAGAGCTGTCTGTCAAAATGAACACTTAAAGTTTTAAGCCCTGTTTACAGTGTTAGAGAGAACAATGATGTTTTGTGTAAAAGTCAAGAATATGCCAGGCACATATCATCTAACCCCCAAAAAAGGAAGATAGATAAACATTCACACACTGTTGGACTCCATTTGACCCCCATATTCAGTTACTGGACTGAAGTACAGTCATAACTGACTAGTATTTTATATTTCTACAAATATAACAAGATTTTAAAAAGCCTGTCAAGACGAAATTTGATGCTAAAATCCTGGCCAAAAGAGTTTTAAGTAGGCTAGTTTTAAAAGCTTGAAGTTTGAAGGTTTTAAGCCGGATGGATGGATGGATGGATGGATGGATGGATGGACGGACGGACGGACGGACGGACGGACGGACAGATAGATAGATAGTTTAAAAATTAGGGCTGACAATACCTCAATGCATCGCAAAACTAGAAATAATTCTGGATTGATTCTGATATTTTCCATATGTATCGCGATTCTCTCTCTAATCGTTTCTGAGCTTAGTTTTCATCAGCAGATGGCACTGCGTGCTTTAGAAACAGCCTTACTCTGCTTCCTTCCAAATCCTTACACACACACACCACTTGAACCTTCTATAAAATAATCATTCATAAAGTTCGAAAAGGTTCAAGCGAATTACAAGGATGTTTGCAGTGGGTTGTTTACATTAATCTCACATCATAAAATCATTTTGAGGCGCAAATACATTCTCAGACTCAGCCGAATGCACAAACACTCTTCTTCTTGAGCATTTGAGTGTGCAGCTAAAAAATTGCCTAGAGCGCCATCTGCTGTTAAAACTAAGCTCAGAATCGATTTGCAATGCATTTGGAAAATATCAGAAACGATCCACGAATTGCAATGCGTCGATATATTGTCCCAGCCCTTTTAAAAAGGGTTTGAACCCCTCTAAACTGCACTCAAGCACTTCTGTTAGACTTTATGTACTTTTACTGCATTTAAACAATCAGTTATGTTACACTATATCAAAAAAACCTGCATAGTCTGTACATGAATCTGGATTTTTTTTAAATAAAATCCAGTGAATTGTTTGGATACCCTACTCCCCTCTGTGATTGCATCAGATGAGAGAGCTCTATCAGTCTCTTTATCGCAGTAAACCAAAGCTCGGGACTGTAAACAGCTTTAGTGAGTGTTTTCTCACAGACACCGTAATGTGACACTGGCACTCTACCTGAAGGGTCTGGGGTGAAAGTGTGTGTTTGGGGTTTTGAGTGACGGTGCATTTGTGCGAGAGTGAGTGTGTGTGTGTGTTACTGAACACAGCAGTTAGGTGTAATGTTACACCACTCTTCCGATTATTGTGACAGGTTCCCACACACTCCCACGGGCTGGATGAGACTCACACACCCAAATATCCTCCCCCCCCCACACACACTGCGGATATGTAGAATTTTTACTGTGTGTGTGTATGTGTGAAGTGTCCTAGTTCAACGTCATTCTTACATTACAGGAATGTTCTGGGTCGGACAGCAGATATGTCGTCCTATCTTACCGCTACAGGCTGTTAAACTCGACACACACATTCAGCATTGTCCTGTTGTCATCGTATACCTGCATGTGTGTGAGTGAGTGAGAGAGGGGACGTGAGAGAGGATAGAGAAAAATTGTTTTCATCAGCTTGAGTGCTGCTAGAATAAAGCATGCCATGAGGACACACACACACACACACACACACACACACACACACACTGTTATTTCACGTATAAAAGCCTGTAGCCCATCCATATGAAAAAGACAATGGAGACTTGTTCTCTTTGTTTTGAAAGGAGATTGCACTCTTCAACAGACACACACACACAGAGGTTGGGTTTTTATTCTCCCTAGCCATAATGATTTTTATACTGTACAAACAGTATATTCTATCCCCTAAACCTACCCATCACAAAAAACTTTCAGTTTTATATTTTCAAAACACATCATTTAATATGATTTATAAGCTGTTTTCCACATGGGGACCAAAAATGTCCCCACTAGGGCAAGGATTTCGGATATTGCCATCTTTGTGGGGACATTTAACGTAGGGTTTAGCAGGACCACACACACACACACACACACACACTGATGAATGTATATTATTATGAGATCAGCCCATCCACCATCCATAAATGTGCTTTAGGGCTGCTGCTGAACAGAGAGAGACAAAGAGAGAGAGAGACTTTAGATATAGTCAGTATACTATTCCCTCTATTATGCCTTTTCACTGTACGTGTCTTATGGTTTGTTTCACATAATATGTACATGACGAATACAGCATTTTAGCTTAACCACCAATAATTTCAATAATCTCCACGTTTTGTTACTTTCAATAATTAACAAAGTGTCATCTTTCAAATTCTGTCCATTTTATCATGAAATTCAAACAAAAAATGCAGTTTTGACACTCTTTAATGTGGCATAATAATAAAAAACATAGTATAGGAACCTCTGTTCAAGGCAGCACGAGTGAACAAGGTCATCTCTTCCTCTTTAATGCTAGTTACGGAATAAAAATGAATGAACATCAGAAGGTATGTTGAAAGATACAGTACAACTTACTGAAACATATATCTTGTGTAATCGCTCAATCAGTGTCTCAACAGCAGAAAGACATCAATAAAACATTTTGTAAACACTATGTCATGTAGCATTACATTTACCCATCCCAGGCTGATTAGAAAAAACGTACCTGTGTCAACATTTTTGCAAAACACAAAATATGTTGCGTCATTCATGTTTCGCGACAGTTTCAAAGTGAAATGTCCAGTGAGTGGCGCTAAAAGCGTGTTGGTGAACTTGATTATGGCAATGTTTTATTATGTTGGAGTTTGTACGTATCACCGCAGTTATGAATTGAAATGTCCGGTGAGTGGCACTAAAAGCTTAATGCTCCATCACGTTTAATAACGTACACCTACACTAAACTCTAAATCTACCCGATAGTGTTAACAAAAGCAAATGTAACAAAAATGCAGTCATAATGGCATTTTAGCTTGTTTTTGAACTCTTGTCTTTCACGGGATTCGTACCCAAGCTCTTTGCATCCAAGTACAATTCTGTACCAGCTGAGCTACCGAGCAAACTTAGTATGGCAGTGAAACTGAACATATAGAGCAGGGTAAGTGATGCAAACTACAAAATATATTCGTTTACAAATCATGCACTATGGTAAAAAGTATTTTGTCATAACATAATTGTGCAAGGAGCCACGTGAAAACAAGTCTTTATTAATCCATAATCTGACACTGTAATCATAATTGTGTATGAAAATGATTAAAAATGCTTGCTGTATATTTACAGCATTAGCAGAGATCTTGTTTTTTTAAATTAAGAAACTTTTACTATTTAATTCACTTAAACACAGAGACACAATTTGTTCATTAAACCACTGTTTAATAAAAAAAAAAAAAAAAAGCAATTTTGTTTAGTTTTCTCCCCCCTGCAGTACCAAACCCATACAGAACATATGAAGGTACGTACCGAACCTTCAGTTTTGTGTAACATTACACCTTAGATCAATAATAAATATATAAATATTGCGATTATTGTATAATGTGAGAAGAAAGAGGTATGATATGAGGCATATTGTCCCCTTGGAATTATAAGGTTCTATCTGACATTTTTGTCAAAATTGAGTTATTCACATATTCTTATTCTGTGACAACTTATGATTTTTTTAATGCTGTGTACATTTTGGGACTTTTTATTTAGAAAGCAAAAAGTTTCTATCTACAAAGTTGAATGGAATGCAACAATTTTGAAGCTCAATATCTCAAAACAGCTCAGAATGCAGAAATAACCTTATAATTCCAGGGGGAAGAAATGGTATGATAAGAGTGAGTACATCTGTAGGATGTGGGAGAGAGAGCGAGATAGAGAGACCCTCATTATCAACTTTTTGTCTATTCCTCTCTGCTTTTCATTTTTTGTTCAAGTAGTGATTTCACTGAGTTTGTACAAAGAGCACATGAGAGCAAATGTTGAAACATTTAGAGGGAGGACTCTACACAATGGCTTTGTTTAAAACCTAGTGAGCTGTCTTGTTTGTTATTAGCTTAGCAACATGCTAATGTCACACTCAAATTCAGCAGTGGAATCATCGGAGTAACACTGACAGATAGTTGCCTATACAGAGACAGCTGACAGCACAGAAGCTCAACAGAATTTAAAACTCTAACCAAAATCCTTACTGACATTTTTTTCTACGTATTTTATTGTTTTTGTCAACCAGTGTCATATATAAATTCACTGAGGATTGAAAAAGTTATTTTCACTTCATAAAACAATTCACATATCAAGTTTGAATATTATATTAATATAATATAAAATTATTTTTATGTAAATTAAGGCAATATTACTCTACCATTCTTATTTATTGTTGACATCAAATAGGTTTCTTGGGATAATGTTGTTAATGTACAAATGCGAATTAAATTACAGCAATGATACGCGAATGAGCGGTATATTCTCAAGTTGAGTACATTTTCACTAATGAACGCATGTGCGTTTAAATGGGCCCAATCGATGGGATGAAAGTTGAAAGGATGAAGACCTCCCAGTAGACCAGATTAGTTTGAAAGCTCCTGTCGGTGGTTGGTCTCAAACTAATGCAACATAACAAGACCACAGTGATCGATCATTACCAGTCAGAGATATTACATGCTGCTCCATTGATTTACAATCGCCACAACATATGTGTGTATAAAGGGGAGACAGACAGGCAGAATTTATATGCTATTACGCCAGATTCATTTTCAAAGAATCCATCAGTGAATAAGGTTTCTCAGACTGCTAGTGTCATGACATAAGCTCTTTTACTTTCATACTGTAAATAAAGAGCCACGACTTGATTTTCTACACAGAAACAGAGATAGAGGCAGATGACTCCATGAACACACAAATTACTGCGCAGGGCATTCAGACGTGGATGATCCTAATTCCTGACCACAAAGCTCTCTCTCACACACATACAGGGTGAAATAAAAAGCTCATTATTGTTCATGGACCTGAAGGTATGGCTGTATTCTCTCATCTCATCTCAAGGCTGTGAATATTAAAGGATTTCCCTCTTTATTTCTGTCTCTCTCTCTCTCTCTCTTTTACCCCACAGGCTCTGAAGTGGAAATAAATTGCAATTACACCCATCCAGTTTTTTCTTCCCTTTCCTTATTATTTCATTTTCACGACAACAATTTTTGTCTTCGTATTCAGTCTAATCCTGAGATACGGTGGTCATGGGCGGCATGCACAATACCCATCTGTGTGTGTGTGTGTGTGATGTGGTGTAGAAGTTCAGGAGGGTGGGGGGTAAGATATCGATCTTAACTTGAGAGTGATGCTCTTCTGATCTCTGTTGGGTTCTGGGCATGCACACGCACACATAGACACTCACACACACACACTCCTGGGGTGGATTCCACAGTCCAAAGTGTACCCATGGCAACAAGAGGGGTGTAAGACCCACAGCTAAAACATAGCCAAGGGTCTCATCTGTGTATGTCTAACTCTAAACATGAATGAGAGCACTGTGACCATGGTATGATATGTGGGTTTGTGTTGTAAATCAAAGAAAAAAAAAAAATTGAAGCAACCCCCTAACCATGTAAGAAACTTTGAGCTATCTTCAGGCAGCAAAGGTGTGTGTGTGTGTATGGTTGCGTGTCAGGGCTCCATGCGTCAGTAACAGCATCTCATTAAGGCCAATTTAAAAGCAGCTGCTTCAGTTTTACCGTTCGAGTCTCTTGATGTAGCTAACACCCGTTTTAGCTATTAAGTGGCTTTTCTCCAGCCGAATTTATAATGCTGGTGAGATGGAAATAAAAGGAAAATGTATATGACCCTATAGATTAAACTCAGCACTTTTGAGATGCTATCTAAGCACTGAAATGTAAGCTAAAGCTGGGAGGCATTACGGCTCTTTACTGTAAAGTTATTCATCATTTTCCCCCTTTTTTCCCTCCATCTGTCTCCATTCACTCCTGTTTGCATATATATTAGTGTGTGTGTGTGTGTGTGTGTGTGTGTGTGTGTGTGTGTGTGTGTGTGTGTGTGTGTCTAAACAATGCTGCCCATTGTGAGACTGGCATTTATAGCCAGTATTTATACACACACAAACAAATTAGCATATTCCCTATGAACCAAGTGAGAAACAAAAATATAACGTTCTGAAAAAGAGCGATATTAAACTTATTATAAGAACTTCAATGAGCAAGAGTACTGTTGTAGGCCTGCTATTGCAAATGCGATATTGCTTTTATACAACAGTTCAATAAACAAGTTTTTAATACTGTAACTTACATTTTAGACACCAACGAAAAATTTTCCAAACAAATACACAGTAGAATTCACCTTCGTGTTTCCTAGCAACACGCAGCATCGGCTTTTAATTCAGGAATTAATCAGTTGTTGAACGAATCACTTGAGTAAATGATTCAATGACTCACCCATTTTGTTTCTGACCGAATCTGTTTTTTGGTTGAACAGCCACAGAAAATTCAATTTTTAATTAAATTACAACATTATAAATATTATGTAATTTAACTGTTATATAATATAAATTTAGAATGTAAATAAAAGTTTTACTTTTCTGTTCAAATGTACTTTGATGCAAATGTGAATTAAATTGACTGATGACTGAGGAAGGTAATTTAACAAATCAAGCTTAATTAATTTAGAAATATAAAAGCCTTTCTACAATATAGATTTTTTTACTTCTATTATAATTTAATTAAATTTAATATAATACTGCATTTTAATGGATTCCCACATCCAGATTCGATCTTCCACAGGTGTCCTTTCATTCCATTAGCGTGTAATCTAGTACCATCATCTTCAGCATTCTCTCTCTCTCAGTCTGTCTTTTCCTGGCTAATGTCCTGTTCTGTGATTCTTTACTCAACAGCCCTCACATTGTTCTCCTCTCCTCCTCTCACACTCATCTTTCACTGCGTTCCCTTGCTCCGTTCCTCTCTCTGTACCTGATTGTCTTCAGATGACCTGCCACGAGATGACAGGCTGACAGAAGTGCGACAGGAGTATGATAGGGATGTCCATCACAACAAGAATGTGAGAAAAATTGAGTTAGAAGTACCAGCTTCAGACATAACAAAGAAGTAGTAGAACAAAACTTAAACTGAAATATGGTAACACTTTATGTCTCGTTTGTTAACATTAGTTAATGTATTAGCTAACAATGAGCAAAACATTTGTTACTGAATTTATTAATCTTTGTTTATGTTAGTTAATAAAAATCCAGTTCATTGTTTGTTCATGTTAGTTCACAGTGCAATAAATAATGTTAGCAAACTTTAGATTTTGATAATGTATTAGTAAATGTTGAAATTAACATTAAGATTAATAAATGCTGTAGAAGTATTGTTCATTCTTAGTTCTTGTTAACTAATGAAACCTTACTGTAAAGAGTTACCAATATAATGAATGGTGTAGAAGTGAAAATGCTAATATTATCATCCTAATGTTGTAATAATAATCATGCTAATAATAATTGTAGCTTACGTTACAAATGTCATCAAAAAAATAAATAAAAAAATACATAAAGGTACAACTTTACCAGTACAACAATTGACCTTCCTACATTCACCATATTAGTGTGTCACTTTTAAATAAGTGGCTGGTTTACTCCTTACTTTTGCTCTGTCATGACCAACGCCACATTTTGAAGGAGTTTGGACATGACTCAACTTATAAAGACAGGAGGAACCCTACATAACTGGAAACACATTGCAGGGAGAGACAGAAGATTTCGAAAGAACTCAACTTAAGATAACCATGAACAAACTGGGTGTCATTCTATCTGTAAAAAATACAAATGAATCAACAGAGAAGTTTCTCACACTCTCTACAGATGGAGAAGATGCAAAGTCATGGACAGAAAATAGTAACAGGGTTGAAAAAAGCAGAGCAGAGAACAAAAAAGTGTGATTTTACTTGTATGGCAGAGAATCATTAATATCTAAGAAGCGTGATATAGTTCAGACTTTCACGTTTAATGAAACAAGATCTGAAATATGGGAAATCTTTGTGTATATGTTTAAGGTGCCATAGAATTGAAACTTGAATTTACCTTGGCATAGTTGAATAATAAGAGTTCAGTACATGGAAATGACATACAGTGAGCCTCAAACACCATTGTTTCCTCCTTCTTATATAAATCTTGTTTGTGCAAAAGACCTAATGTTCTAGCCAGGCAAGGCAGTATTAACATCATGGAGCTACACAGCTGAATCATCAGACGTTATGCAGGTAGGCTATTATGAAGCCATCAAGCAAGGACAATAGTGAAAATGGCAGATGGATCCATAATAACTGTTCATGATCCATGAAATCATGATATTTTTAGTGATATTTGTAAATTGTCTTTCTAAATGTTTCGTTGGCATGTTGCTAATGTACTGTTAAATGTGGGTAAAGTTACCATTGTTTATTACTGTATTCACGGAGACAAGAGCCATGTCGTTATTTTCATTTTAACCTGAAAACGAGTGTAGTCTGTATAATTAATAAACGCAGCTTCATTCTTTATATATAAATCTCTCCAACAGTGTTTAATGTTAGCTTTAGCCCCGTTAGCCAGGGTTAACTCATTCAAAAGCAAATTTTAGCAAACATCCACAAAAAACATACTTACGTGATCTGATATGCTGCATCACAAACAGTTTGTAAAGATCCATTTTGAGAGTTATATTGTGAACTTCTGTAGTGTTTATGCAATGTTTAAGGCAGTTGCGAGATTGGGGGCGGGGAGCACAAGCATTTAATGCCACCCCAAAATAGGCACTTAAAACATGGTATAATAAAAAATCTATGGGGTATTTTGAGCTGAAACTTAACAGACACATTTAGGGGACACCTTAGACTTATATTACATCTTGTGAAATGGAGATTCTATGGCACCTTTAAAACTGTAAAAGTACAGCTTACAGCCAAAAAGGCACTTTGGTGCTTTTACCGGCATGAGATAGACATTTTTTTTTTTTTTTTTTTATGTAAGAATATTGTTATTTTTACACATAAACTGTATATGAAACAAAATCAGTAATAACCTGTTGATGGTTATTATTATGTTTTGTACTTTTAGATGCTACTATGCCATACTGTGACATGCTGTGACATACTTGTCTCTGATTAATTAAACTGATATTTCTTACTTTCATCATGCAGGTGTATTTATTGAAATGAGTAATTAGGCCCTGAGGAGCTCAGGTAAATTTGTGTTTGACAGATGTATTTTCAATCCTGTCTGCATCAAACATGACTGTGTTTTTCTTGCACAATCTCTCTAAAAATTACAGAGAATTTCCTGCTGTTGTCCTGCTCACTCTAGGGTCCAGTGGGAAATATTTGGCTCACTCTGGGGTCCCGGATAGGAATGTCTATGATTGGAGTCTCCTCGTTTGTTTTGACCTTCATTGAATACCGTGACTAAATATAAAATTTTTCGTTGAGCTGCCTGGTGCACCTTCATTATGGATTTAGACCTTTTTGCCAAGTTTCGGGGTAAAGTAACAGATGGTGGTTCAAGTGCTGCTGGCATCCCATCCGACATAAAAAGAAAATGAAATCAATAAGGAGAGTCTAATCACAGAAACTGCTCAAAAAAGCCCACATGATCTTCACCTTAATGAATCCCTTCCATTATAATATACAGAATGGTATAAATATATCACACACACACACTGTATATAAGTCTTGTTTATTTAGGTAGGTTTCGTGATGCACTTGACCTTTCATGATGCTCACGTCCAGACAGACACTCCCATCTTAGTAAAAATAATGAGATCCCTATCCCATCTGAATCAGTACAGCTTTATTGTATCGCTGATTAGTAAATCATCATTACAATCTCATGTTCAGACTTGCTGCTGTGACGCGAGTATCAAACACAAACACATAATGAGGCACATTCCATGGTATGCTAGTTTTCAGATTGACAGCTCTCTGTGGAGCATGTGAACAAAAAATTGAATTCATGTCAAACGTGTCTCACAGTTTAATGAAACTGTATTATGAATTTACAGTTTTGTTAATGAATTATGTGGTTAAGATGAAAAAAACATGTCACAAATCTAAAAATCAATTGCACTTTCATATAATAAATAGTCTGTAGTACTGTGTGAAGGGTTCATACATACACATTGGGAGAATGCAACAGGTCACTTTAACAGAGCTCACATGATCAAAGGCTTTAATACTATCTAATCACAGAGGCAAGGAGCTAATTCATCAATTTATATTTATGTATGCAAAGATCCACCGCCGTTATTCCAACAATGCAAATGAGCGGAGAATCAGCGTATTAATTCAGATCTTTTACACTCAAACCCCAGTGTGGCCTTGAATCCCGACCTCAGCTTTAGTCACACATGAGGGAATTCTAGAAATAAAAATGATTTTAATAAATGCATAATTCTGCCTGAATGTGTGCACACAGGGGGACAGACAGCCAGAGTGTGTCCTATGCGCAATTGAGCAATAGGGTGGTCTCACGTGGGCTTTAGAATCAGGTTTTATGATTATTGTTGTGTGTGAGTGTGTGTTTAAGTGTAATTTTTTCGCATCAAGCCGAAATGGTGTGAATGCTATGACAACGTTTTGATGGACAGCTCAAAGCTTCTTCAGTGACAGGTTTAAGTGACAGAGGGTGGGGTATCTATTGTGACACGCCTCCTGAGAGCTGTCAATCACATTGATTGGTAGGCTTCAGTAAGCTGAAGCTCTCTAGACGTTGGGCCGTTTGACAGTCCATGACAGTGGAAGAGGAGCCACTGTGGGAATGAAGACAGTAAACAGTGTTGTTTAGTTTACTAATAAGCCCAGCTGGAGTCTTTGGAGCTATTTACATTTTTGAAGGTGACTTTGGGGGAGAAATCTGCCATTTTATATATATATATATATATATATATATATATATATACATTCAAACCAAAAATTCTGACATTTTGGATATTTTTTAAAGGTGCCCTTGAATGAAAAATTGAATTTATCTTGGCATAGTTAAATAACAAGAGTTCAGTACATGGAAATGACATACAGTGAGTCTCAAACTCCATTGTTTCCTCCTTCTTGTATAAATCTCATTTGTTTAAAAGACCTCTGAAGAACAGGCGAATCTCAACATAACACCGACTGTTACGTAACAGTCGGGGTGTACGCCCCCAATATTTGCATATGCCAGCCCACGTTTCCAACATTATAAAAGGCATTAGACAAGGGCAGCCAGTATTAACGTCTGGATGTGCACAACCAAATCATCAGACTAGGTAAGCAAGCAAGAACAATAGCGAAAAATGGCAGATGGAGCAATAATAACTGACATGATCCATGATAACATGATATTTTTAGTGATATTTGTAAATTGTCTTTCTAAATGTTTCATTAGCATGTTGCTAATGTACTGTTAAATGTGGTTAAAGTTACCATCGGTTATTACTGTATTCACGGAGACAAGAGAGCCGTCGCTATTTTCATTTTTAAACACTTGCAGTCTGTATAATGCATAAACACAACTTCATTCTTTATAAATTTCTCCAACAGTGTAGCATTACCCGTTAGCCACGGAGCACTATCAAACTCATTCAAAATCAGAAGTAAACAATATAACAGTATACAATACTCACATAATCCGATGCATACATGCTGCATACATGACGAACACTTTGTAAAGATCCATTTTGAGGGTTATATTAGCTGTGTAAACTTTGTTAAGGCACTGTTTAAGGCAAGTGCGAGCTCTGTGGGCGTGGACCACAGGATTTAAAGGGGCCGCAGCATAAAATCGGCGCGTTTATAATGATGCCCCAAAATAGGCAGTTAAAAAAATTAATTAAAAAAAATCTATGGGGTATTTTGAGCTGAAACTTCACAGACACATTCAGGGGACACCTTAGACTTATATTACATCTTTTAAAAACATAATCTAGGGCACCTTTAAATATTTCACTAGTGGGTGCAGAACACTATATGTGTAAAAAACTTTAACAGAAATTTTCATTAAAATTTTTCTACAGAAAAACACTGTTATTTTACTGAATTATTACAAATAAAACACCTTCACTGCAAAACAATCTTTAAAAAAAAATGACTTTCAGCAACGGCTGCTAATCAAAGTCTGTAAAATAAATGTAAAATATCCTAATTTAAATAAAGTGCAAAACACTCTGACAGAAAAAACACTGTTGTTTTATATTGCTAACAAAACACATTCACTATAAAATGTGAATCTCTTGTATTGAACCAGAAAGAGCACAAATGAATGAATTAATGTAACTATAAGTTACTGCCTAAAGCAACATGCAGCACAACACCGATGTTTTCTGGCTCATCCTGGACTGAAGCACAGACTCTACTCTCCAGTACAAAGGTGATGACCCACAAAACAGACCATACAGGAACCCTTTAAATCCCAACAGAACATGAAACACTTGTGCGTTCACACCGCCGCCGGCAAGAATATCAATATTCGCCTTGGCTGCCCTGCCAACAACACTGTACTGTGCGTTCAAACCGCCGCCGACGGGAGGGTCAAAGTAAATGACAATTTGTGGCAACCAATCGAAATCCTCTCAAGCGAGGACCTCTGCACTCCGATTCGTTGCCGCCGAACCGCGTCATAGCTCATTACCATAAAAGTTGACCTGACTTCAACTCTCCTCGACGCTCACCGTCCAAGACGCGCCGCGCCGCTCTTGCCGGAGCTCGCCGTCGGCTCACATTGAAAATGAATGTCTTCCTGTCACTTTGACGCTCTCGCCGGCGGCGGTGTGGGCGCACTGTAACAGATCTCTGAAGATCTCAGCATCTTCAATTATTAGTATAATCCAGACTTTATTTCATATTAAAGTTCTTATTGAGAATTAACAGAGGTTTAGATGTTTTATTGAATAAAATAATAAAGTTTGAAGTCACCATTCTGGTGGTCGGTGCTTGCTTTAGTTGAGCTCTTGACCCTTGACTCTTTAACATTAGTATTTCTCTGACTGCTTTAACTGTGTGTTTCTGATACACGTTTGTTATAGCAGCAAAAGAAAAGCAAGAAAAACTTGTTGGTCACTTTTTAAGTGATGACAGTCATCATAAAGTGGTCTGATTCACTGATAGTCTGGTCTCTGACTGAATTGTTTGATATTAGTTGTAAATTCACATGCCAAAACTACTGCAGTGCTGTGATACTATAAACAATTTTATTAAATTATGCAGAAAATGTTGTGTCAAGGTCATGCAGACTCACACAGACATCAAGAATCAGCGCATATGAATCTCAACAATGGTGACAAAAGAAAAATTCAGATCAACTCACAACATCACAAAAAAGCTTTGTTGATTGTCACCATTGTTGAGATTCATATGATTATTGATGTCTCTGTGCGCTGAAAACATTTCCTGCATATAATGACTTAAAAATCTGAATACCAGGTTATCATAATATGACTCCACAATATCACACATTTACTTTAAGTCATAAGACAGTAAAAACAGTTAACAGTTAAAATACTCAGAAATTTGATGATAATTATCAACAATAGGCAGCCAAAATCATCTGATCAGAGTTTCCTCTGCACTTTTTGTTGTAACAAACATGCATTAGAAACACACAGTTAAAGCAGTCAGAGAAAAACTAACATGGAAAAGTCAAGAGTCAAGAGCCCAGCTAAAGCAAACACTTACCATAACGGTGACATCAAACTTATTTTTTCAATAAAGCATCAACATCTGAATCTTTGTTAATTCTCAATAAGAAGCTTTGTATAAAAGTAATAAAGTCTAGACTGTAATAAGGGAAGATGCAGAGATCTTGAGAGACCTGTTATTGTGTTTAATGTTCTGTTGTTGCCAGTCATTTGAATCAAATCAGGAAAGAACATTTTTTGTTAAAGTTTTTTGCACTTTATTTAAATTAGAATATTTTACTTTAATTTTATGGTTTTTGTTTGGCAGCCGTAGCTGCCAGTCATTGACCGGATTTTATTTATTTTTTTATTTTTTTATTTTTTTACAGTGAAGGTATTTGATTGTAATAATTCAGGAAATACCTGTAAAATAACACTGTTTTTCTGTTTATTTAAATTAGGACATTTTACTTTAATTTTACAGGGGTTTTTGGTTGCCATTCATTTGACCATTTTATCATTTAACTGTTTTGTTACTGTTTAATTACTGATTATTTTTGTAATTTTACATACATTTGTTTGTAATTTAAGAAAACAGAAAAATACTGTATAAAAATAGGCTACAGTAAATTCTCTGTAAAAAAAATATGTGAATTACTGTAATTTTTCATTAATGTCATAATACATAAAATAACAGCTGAGTTGTTAATTTACATACCTTGTTTGTAATTTTACAATTTTGAGTATAATTTAAAATAAAAGAAAATGACAGTAAAAAAAAAAAAATCTGTTATTTTCCATAAAATTAGGATTTTTTTTACAGTGCATATTATAACATATAACACACACACACGTATATATATATATATATATATATATATATATATATATATATATATATATATATATATATATATATATATATATATATATATATAGGCTATATATATATTAGTTAACTATTTTATTTAACATGGACTAAGAATAAACAATACTTCTACAGCATTCATTTATCTTAATGTTAATTTCAACATTTAATAATGCATTATTACAGTTTTTCACAATTGCTAAGACACTAAACTCCATTCTCTAATATCTATTAATATTTTAATATGTATATATTGTATAATGTATACACACATGGTTATATCGTTCAAAATGTTTTGGTTGGTAGGATTGTTTTAAACTAGTGCTAACCAAGGCTGCATTCATTTGATAAAAAATACATTAAAAAGTAATATTGTGAAATATTATAATTTTACAATGTAATTTATTCCTGTGATGTAAAAGCTGATATTTTTTTTAGCAGCCATTACTCCAGTCTTCAGCGTCAGAAATCATTTTAATATTTTGATTTGGTGCTCAAGAAACATTGTTTTTTATTATTATTATCAATGCTGAAAACATTTGTGCTGCTTTTTGTGGAGACCCCAGGTTTTATTTATTTATTGATTGATTAATAGAAAGTTCAAAAGAACAGCATTTATTTTAAAAGAAACTTCTTAGAACATTATAAGAACTTTTCTTGAAAAAAAATCTTACTAACCAGAAAATTTGGAATGATAGTGTTTATAAGAAATAAATATTTAAGAAAATTTAAAAAGAAATGTTTAAAAATATGAAACTATTTAAAATATGAAAAGAAAGAAAGAAAGAAAGAAAGAAAGAAAGAAAGAAAGAAAGAAAGAAAGAAAGAAAGAAAGAAAGAAAGAAAGAAAGAAAGAAAGAATAGGTATAGACAGAAAAAGTATATTGGGGCATGTATCATGGCCATTCAAATTCTAACTGTTCTACGTTGACTTTAGTGAGAAATATGTGGAATTCTGCAAAATTTATTTAAATGTATATATTTTAATTCTGCATGTGTATGTTGGGCATATCATACAATTCAAGACTACAAAGAGAAGCTTGTCATGTCCATTGCTATTAGCATTCACCAGTGCTAATCCATTAAGGTCATGGTGTAATTGCACAAAGTTACAAGCTTGACAAATATGGGGCTGTTCCTCCAATCCTATGGGATTGATTTTGGTTTTGAATTTATTTAGTCATATTTACAGACATTCATGTGTCAGCATATTTCAGTGACAGATAATCATTTTCACATTGGCCAACCTGAAACTGCACTTGCTGAAAACAAACCCTGATCCACACACACCCAAACACACCCAATGCACCTCTCACAAGGCCGTGCGCTTAAACACACTCAACATTTGTCTTCTCTAGTAGAGGGCGTATGTGTGTGTGTGTTGTCATGTCCAAGCTCACAAAAGCAGTTAAACAAGCTCAGTATTCAGAGTGAGGTGAAACGCAACCAATGGCTATAAATAAAGACAGACACGTTCCCTAACGCCGAGGTGTGGAGATGAGCAACCGTGACGTCTACACTCTGGACATGAAACTCGTTTTTATCCCAAATTGCGTCACTGATTCTTCTCTCAGTTTGTTTGTTTAGTTTTTGTTGTCAAAAACAACAGATTATTCATGCGGCGATGACTCTTGTCAATTGGGGAATTTTGACATTGTCTACATGTGTTTAGTGTAAACACTGACAAATTGTTTTATCATGAGCCATATGTGTATGGACAGGCTTTCTACTTGAATCATACAGCGTATTCATATGATATGGTGTTTTGGTGTCAGTAATGCTGACCGCACTGCACAATACGATCATTGTTTCCCAATTCACATCCATCCCAGGCCTTCATTTAAGTCCTGAACTATCAACACATCCAGCGATAAGAGAACTAGGCACTCCTTGAATGGCAAATCCCAGAGAGAAGATCTCTAGTGTTAATCCTATACAAAGAAAGAATCAACGTTTTGAAACAATAA
The DNA here is from genome assembly GCF_018812025.1 of Megalobrama amblycephala. Taxonomy (NCBI): domain Eukaryota; kingdom Metazoa; phylum Chordata; class Actinopteri; order Cypriniformes; family Xenocyprididae; genus Megalobrama; species Megalobrama amblycephala. The sequence continues at coordinate 26,653,472 of NC_063049.1, read as the reverse complement.
CATTATTATCCTTTCTCAGTTTGATGTTTGCTCTGTATTCTTCCCCACCGGAGACTTTGCCGGAACAAAGAGTTCAACTGCGACATGTGGCTCCTCTAAAAGTAATCGGCACAGATTATTTTCAAGTGGATCTCCGGGGACTTCGAGCTCTCTCTCAAAGCCACAGATTCATTTTTTTGCTTATCTAGGCATATATAATCAGAGGTAGGCTAAATGAATACACCGTGTAACATGGTTTAACAGGAACAGTTGGAGCTATGCAGTTGTTCACCCTAAATCAAGATGAGGTTTAATCATGTTTCATCTTGTTTGTGTGACACGCAAATAGGATTTCCAGAAGCTTAGTCATTCATTTGAGGGACTATTTATGAACCTTGAAACTCATGACCTCTTGAAAATGTTCCTTTATTCTCCACAAAAGTAAGAAAACCCTTTATAAAGACCTCTTTGATTCATTTCCCACTTCAAAAGGGGGGGAAATATATTGAAGAATGTGCAGAGAGACAGAAGAGCGATGAAGAAGCTCTCCAGAGTGCTGGAAGGAAGTGCTCTAGGGAGACCACCGTGTAGATACTCCACTGCTTCGCAACATGGATAAACAAGAAAGAGCATGGGACGACAAAACTCAGCGTGCAGTCAAAGAAGTGAATGTTTGTACAGCCCGAGCGATGATCTTCAGATAAACTTGAGGAGAGAGAAGGAACACACTCAGTATAACTCCTCACTTCCTCTTTTGTTTCCCCTCAAGTGCTAAAGCACGCAGATGGTACACATGAACTTTGCCTTAAATAATGACAACAAAAGACATGGAAAAATTTGTGTGCGTAACATTCTTCCTCTAGGCACTGACATTTGACAGATGCTGCTAAAAACTACAATAATTAGGGCTGGGTAAAAATATTAATCTTGATATTCATTTGAAGATACTTTACTGTTTGCAAGTGTTTCTTATACTGTTTTGAATGGTGGTGCAATGCCGCTGCTGAATCTAAAACCCCAAGGCAAAAGAAGTTATATTTTACCCGAGTTGGAACTCCAAATTGAATGTGATTACATAAAATTGGCATGTGCTGTGCACAATAACTCACTGTATGACTAGTGTAGTCTGATTTACGAACAGATGAACCGGTTCTTTTTAGTGAATCGGTAAACATTAATCTCGCTTCGTCTGATTCAAGAACACATGACTCATGAAGCTATCCTATGTAGTGAATTAAAAATATAAAGCTTCACCAGTGTGTTCCGATTCCTGAACAAATGACTCTTTTGAACAATTTTTTTTATTTTTATTTGTGAGTGCCAATGTAGTCAAATTCATAAACACATAATTCATGATCTGATCATTTTTAGTGAATTAGAAATATACAGCCTAACCAATGTGGTTCGATTCATGAACTCTTTTGAATTTTGTGTGTGTGTGTGTGTGTGTGTGATTCAAAAACATACTGTTCCGCCAGTGTAGATTCATAAACACGACTCATGAGCTGATCGTTTTTTTTTTTAAGTATATGTCTTAATTGGTGGTCTAAATCACAAACTCTTTTGAACCGTGTATTTTAGTTATTCAAAAACATACTCAGTGTCATCCGACTCAGGAACACCAACTCACGAATCAACCCTTTTTAGCAAATAAAATAATACATCTTAAAGGGTTAGTTCACCCAAAAATGAAAATTCAGTCATTAATTACTCACACTCATGTCGTTCCACATCCGTAAGACCTTCATTCATCTTCGGAACATAAATTAAGATATTTTTTGATGAAATCCGAGAGTTTTAACCACCACTTTTAAGGTCCAGAAAGATATTAAAGACATTGTTAAAAAAGTCTTTAATGAATCAATATGAGTCGGCGTTCTGATGTAGAACCTGGAAGCATTGGACGTAAACAGTGTATGAGAATGACACAGAAAATAAGATATTGTTGAATATATGACTCGTCCATAGACAGCAATATAATCAACACTTTCAAGGTCCAGAAAGGTAATAAAGACATAGTTAAAACCGTCGATGTGACTGCAGTGTTTCAACCTTAATTTTATGAAGCGACGAGAATACTTTTTGCGCGCAAAAACAAAACAAAAATAACGACTTTATTCAACAATATCTTATTTTCTGTGTCATTCTCATACACTGTTTACGTCCAGTGCTTCCAGGTTCTACATCAGAACGCAGACTCATATTGATTCATTGAAGACTTTTTTAACAATGTCTTTAGTACCTTTCTGGACCTTGAAAGTGGTGGTTAAATTGCTGTCCATGGACGAGTCAAAGAGCTCTCGGATTTCATCAAAAATATCTTAATTTATGTTCCGAAGATGAATGAAGGTCTTACGGATGTGGAACGACATGAGTGTGAGTAATAAATGACTGAATTTTCATTTTGGGGTGAACTAACCCTTTAAGCAGTGTCTTGATTCAAGCCAATTGTTTTAATGAATAATTCAAAAAGACTCAATATCTTTTTATATGCTTTCATTGAAATTTTTAACTGAAATGTTCATGGGTTCATCCTTTTATAATGTTACACATTTGCACAACTGAAATATGCCCAAATGAATTAGAATCGAAATCAAGTCGATACCCAGCTCTAACCTGATATTATTTCTTGAGAAGACAATGAAGCCCTCTGATCTTGTCTATTTAATATGTTCGTGGTTGAGAAAACGATCAAACGTTGCACCACAATACTGTTAACAGCTTGTGAACCAACCTCAAACGTGTCTGGGCAGGTTTTCATTCGTGAATGTCAGACAGAGCTCATTCATTTGAGGAGAGATGGTGAAAAATGAAGTCTAATTGAAAACAAATGAACTCCGCCTGACACAATGTATCAAACCCCATTGAATAAACATAAAAGAGAACTGAAAATTCCATAGGAAAAACATTTTATTGAAAAACATTTTCAGTTTGTAACAGACTGGTGGAATGTGTGCCATTTCATTTCTATGACTTTTATAAGGTTGCACGTCCTGACCAGATCTTACTGCGAGAGAAGGATGGGCGCATGGGCCGATAGCAACAGAAAGATAACAGGAAACTGAGAAGTTGGGGGAAAAACTCAAATGATAATACTGAGCTTGTTTACAAACTGGGTAGAAAAATCCAACAGAAAAAAAAGAAGCAAAAACAAAAAAAAACCTAATTAAATAAATATCTATGGTACACACGTATGGCACAAATATGCAGCAAGCAGTCAGTTTGGCAATTCTCTATCTCATTTTCATTTTTAAACCAGATCACCATGGGAACAGTGCAAAAGGGTTGAGTGGGAGGGGTCTGACGAGTGCTAGCTAAAATACATAGCAAAAAATTCCAATTCTATACAAAACATCTTACTTAAGAGTTTATAAAAAACAATTTATTGGGTTCGTCGTCAATATTTACACAAGTTATTTACCAAAAAAATTAGTATGCTCTCTTTTAACTGAAGTGATTCATGTTTTTTTTTTTCTTAACTTTTTTTTATTTGCTAGAAATGTGAGAATAAGGCTATTGTAACAACCGGGGATCCATATACAATACAAACAATAACGTATTTACAGCCTCTTACCTACAGATGTACGGTGCAAAAACTAGAGTCCCGTGAACTCAGGGTGACCATACAAGCAAGGCATTTTACAGTGGGCCGAAGACACTTCTCCCAGCATTTCGCAAACCTTCCATCGACATCGGTGCAACATCTTACGCTACTAGTTAAGTCCTACCGCTCCTAAAATGTTACAGGAACGTTTGCAACCTGCTTGCTGGGACAGTGTCTTCGGATTCAAAGAAACTAAGGAGATTGTCATATTTAGCCCATATGGGACAGCAACCGAACAGCAACATGTTTGTAGTTTTTGTAGTATGTTTGTGTCTTCTGTAGTTTAAAACGACTGCTCAGTCTTCAATATGTATGTGTGTGTGTGTGTGTAAGTGTTCATGTTTCACAGTTTACCTCGAACCTACAGCACAAAGTGAAAAAAAAAATGAAATAAAAATTATAATAATAATAATAATAATAACACACCGGGGTTGTAGTGTTTTCTTATGCTGTATTGTTTCATTTAATTTTCAGTGGTTAAGAACACTTTTCCATAGGTGAACGTATATCATCTTTTTTTCTCAATTGTTATAAAAATAAATAAAAATTGCATATTTGCAGATTTTGTGGCCTCTTACAGAGGCACAAAGCTCCGATCACACAAGGCTTGGCTTCTCGGTGAGATTCAAGAACCTCCATGAACAAGTGAAAACAAAATGAATGAACAGTTAATGTGCGACTATGGCAATCCACAGTCAGTCTGTGGACATTTTCAACTCTCAAAGTCCACCTCTGGTGAACGATTTAAATTTTGACGTAAGCAACAAATGAAGATAACTGTCCGCAGGCTGGCATTGCTCACGAAGGGGTTCGCACAAACGACAACACACACGCAAGGAGTTTCGAAACCCGCTGGGAGCTGCGGGTTATGGGATACGCTGGCCTCTGCTTGGTGACTTCCTCTCTAAAACGCATGCTAAATCCACTTGTGACCTCCATCGATCATAATGTGTTTTTTCCCCTCCAGAAACCTCCCACAATTTGAGCCTGAAAGATCCCATTTCATGCAATTTACTACATTTAGCCTGTGCTCGTTCTCATCTGGTATGCTTGCTAACCCACGTCTACTGCTTTCCTTCCAGATTAAGGGGCCTAATTTCAACCCAGAGCACATCTGAGCTTCATCAACTGAGACAGGCAGGCCGGAGAAGTTGGTTTAGTCAGGACTCTGTTAGACATGCCCTTCCTTTGGTCCGTTTCTGGCCCTTCCCTCTCATTCCTTTCGGCTATTTTAAAACCCAACATGCTGTTTTCCCTGAGGGCTCCTTCCAAAGCCGCCCCTACCCTGGCCATGAGCGCATGTGCTTTTTTGTGCGGATATGTGTGTTTGTGGTGAAAAGGCAGCTATTCGTGTAGGGATTGATGGAAAAAAAAGCTAATAGCGAGATGGAGAAATATCTGTTAAAGAAAAGGAAAACTCGAAGCTTGCATAATGTGCAGATTCGCCATAAATTATTCATATTCTTGCTGTTTCACACCGACCTGTCTGTATGCTATCATAAATAAGTTCTACGTGCACTCTTTCCAACCGTTTTCATCTACAGCTAAACAAATCCATAAAGAAAGGCTAATTAAATCATTTGTTTCATTTAAAACTAAATAATTATGATGCCATTTGATGTCCCTGTGCTATTGAGCAAAAAAGTAGAGCAGCAGTTCCACTTTTCCACGACCTGCACCGACCACTGGTGAGCGAGAGTGTGTGTTTGTGATGGCAGAAATACTAGAAAAACAGGAAATTTTGCAGCCACATGCCTGGGGAAGGCGGCCATTTTGTGTCAGAAATGACAGATTTTGCTAATAAGCCTTGAGTGATTCGCTCCCTGCGATCTCTCTCTGTTTTAATGTGTTGTTCTTACGTTTGTATTCCATGAGGGCAAGGTGTTGAGACTTTCAAAGTGCTGCTAAAGTGTTCATGTGGGTCCTCCACCTTCCCAGCAGGCAACAGGACAGCAACTGTACCAAATATTGACGTTCGTTCGATCATTCATTCTCTCTCTATCTCTCTCTCTCATTCAGCCCAGGCAGTGGACGTATACAAAATGAAATGTGTATGTGTCATCCACGCTACTAAACGGCACATAAACCAGCACAAAAGGATCTCTATGACGATACCTATTAGTCTTCTACCAAATGAATCTGCAAGTGGACTTCACTGGGAATGACAGAAAGAAATGCAAGTAAGATGTATGACCATACAAAAGACTTCAAGTAAACATTGTGAGTCATTTTGTAGAGGTGAGCAAATGAGGAGAGCTAACGTAAATGAAACAGTACGAGTGAACGTGCAAAAACAGATGATGTCCATTCAAATGTCCAACAGTACGCTCCGGAGAGCTTCCTGCTTTCTCGTTAAATCCACTTCCTGTAGCTGTGACCAATGGGCTGCATTCACTTCCTGTTTTGTGACAAATCAGCCAATCAGCCAAGCTAAATAAACAGCCCAAGTTCTTATTTCTTGCTGTGTGATACTGTCAAGTCTCTCTTCCATCTCCACGTGTTGTGTCTTTAAGGGAAAAAAGAGGAAGAATAATTTTCTTGACCTCTCTTTTCACGCCCACCCCCTCAACCCCCCTCTCCCCGCTCGTCTGATTCACACACGCTCCCTCGTACACACACTATAGTATCCAATATAGTGCACGTCAACCCCGAAAGGGTTTCCGTTTTCCATTTTGTCATTTTCGATTTGTTTGTTTCGTTTTTGCAGGTGCAAGAGCAGCGAATCAGGAGTGTCACTCCACCATCAGCAACATCTATATTGAGAGTAATAATCAGGAATATTGTAAAATAAACAAGAACAACAAAAAATAAGAGGGGGCAGGACGAGGGTGAGCTTGGGCGTCGATGCCGCCTACGGGGGTTTCATCGAGGGGCATGTGAGGGGTTAGAGTTAAAATGTCAGAAAGAAGCGTGTCTGTTTTCACACTTTATAATAGATGTTCGCTGGGCTCTGCGGCGGCATTTCCTGTACGATGTAAACGGGGTGTCCGTAATCGCCGCTCACTTTCTCGTAATGTGGGCAGAAGACGCTGTCAGCAGTCCGCAGTGGGATGATGATGTCACTCGGCTCCGAGCCATTGTTGTTGCCGCCGCCACCGCCCCTCTTGGGCGTGGCTAGCGTGCTGAGCGACAGCGTGGTGGCATGCTGAGGTGAGTGTTTGCGATGGCGTCGTCGATACTTCAGCAGGAGGAAAACCAGCATGATAATTATGATGATGACGATGACGCTGGCTGAAGCAATGCAGGCGAACAGGGCGACCTCTGAGCCGATGACTGATGATGATTTATTTCCATCTCCCTTCTCTTCTCCATGATGAGACGCATCTAAGAGGGAACAAAACAAAGTGAACTTAGTAAAAAAGCAATGAGCAACTAATATTAAGGATATTTAGATCTATTGCTTAATAATCGTTCTAATTCTATGAGAAAAGGTTAGTCCACAGCGATGACAATAACATCTCAGAGAAACAATTTTTTTCCAGCTAATGAACGTTAAAAACATTGACGGCCATTCAGAATCCACCTGACGTTAACGAGCTTGAGCATTTAAAGTGGCAGGCAACATAACTGCAGCGCACGCTTATAATAAACAGAACATTATGTCCATTGTTGTGGACTCAAATATAGTTATTGTTATAGTTGTTTTAATAATTATTGTTCTTGGTGTGAATAGAGAGGAAGTGGCACACTCATAAGCAATTAAAAAGATGCCTTGACACAAAATGAAATGCCTTTTATGTATGGTGAAATACATTTACATGTATTTATTTCGTAGATGCTTTTATCCAAAGCAACTTCCAAAGGAGCACAAACACAAGCGATTGATCATAAAAGAGCCAACGGTATTAACAGTGCTGTGAAAACAAATTTCAAGAAGAAACCAGAGTACAAAGCTTGAGTAGAAGCATAAGTGCAGTGGAGAAAAGAAAGATAATTTTTAATAAAGAAGTGCCTTTATCTAAATGGCTTAAGTGAATTAGTTATGTGCTTGTGGAAGTCGTCGGTTTTCTGAAAGACATTTTGAACTCTCTAAAATGCATATTAAGGATATATAACATCTCAGAAACACTCTGTGTTCATGGAAAGCCGTGGACAGAGTGACCTCGCATTGCTTTGGACTCCAGTGAGTTTGTCTGGGGCGGCCTGAGGCTGGCGGAACAGATGAGCTGCTAACACTCACATTGTTTTACAAGTGGATTATTGTACCTAAGACACTCCACTCAAATGACTTTGATGTCCATATGCTTTTACGTGGAGGGAAAGAAGCTGAATTCTACAAATGAATGTGTTCCAGCACATCCATCTTGCTCTGTCACATTAACGATTTGCTTGTCAGAAGGATTTTATGAGAACGAATCAGTGTGCATGTCGTTGTGACAGAGGACTGGCACTTGCTCAGCGAAAAAAGGATGAAAACGCAGAGAGAATGATGAATCAGTGAGCATCCCCTTACAGGTGTGTGAGGTGATAAAGTGTGTGACGTACCTTGCTTGTCAAGTACTTCATTCGATTTGGTGTCCTTGCCCCCTGCGTCGGGGTGTTTGGGAGGGTAACTGGTAGGGTATTCTTTGGGGGAAATGGGATCGGAGGGGTCTGCAAAACATAGATAAGAAACACATTCATCACTCTGATATATGTATGCATTTTCATGTGGAGAGCTATTACTTTCACGCTGCTCAGCAAAATAAAAGTGTGCATGTGTGACTGATAGCGGCCATGAGAGTGTGTGTGTGTGTGTGTGTGTGTGTGTTCGTCATTAAAACACTAGCAGCCATGATTAATCTAGTGACCTTCAGCATGTGTCTGTATGTTTGTGAGAGAGTGAGAAATTCAGTCGCTTGTGTGGTTGGGTGTGGCCTATGGTAATTATCACGGATGTCACTGGTGAGGTGATTTATGAATAATTGTCATTAATTAGAGTACAGGGTCTTCAGCAGGTTCAAAGGGCTTTGCTATTGTTCTACACCCTCGTGCCCACAGTAAAACAGTTATTAGACACCCACATACATACGGCAATGGACAGATTACTCACTTTGTCCAACCTTCATGATGATTTTCATTGACTTGGTTTTACACACCCCTCCTTCCTGATTATCCAGCCCTTCCATCGTTCCATTAGATGTAGCTGAAAGATGACGACAAAAACAAAAGCTTTAGCAACATACCATCAACATATGTTGCTATTATACATGCAAATACATTGAGATTGATCAAAGATGGTACAAGCTATCTTACATGATGTAACTGCAACATTAACATGACTAATGAATACTCATGAAGCAGAACCTTCATAAATCATGAAACTAAACTTTTAGTAGCCCTAACTGTGCCATTTTGAATTAGATGTTTTTGTACAGGGCAAAACTGTGTTTGTTTTGGTGTTGAAAGATGAAATGGTCAGGACCCCCGCTGAAAGTGCGCCGTTGCTCTTTAACAATTCAATAGGAAATAAGAAGGATTAAAGGAATAATAAAAAGCTGATTTTGTTCACCAGCGAGGCAAAGGCCTCTAGCACCAAGAGCAGTTGTTAATAATTTAACGAATAAGGCACGGAGGGAAAGAGAGTGCTATTAATGAAAGTGAGGTTTGGAGCGTGTTTAAGAGTGCGTAACGCTTTAGCCACAGCAGATGTTTGTCAAGAAACAAGTGAGTGAGAACAAAATATACTAAATAATTAAAAACAAAAAAAAAAACAAAAAAAAACAGTCCTCCATTTTTTTGAGCAGATGTTGGACTGGCCTCACAGGGGTGAAAACTAGTTTTCTACATGCAATTTGATGTACATGCAACAAATTTAATTTCACGATTACAATACGCAGAATTGAAATAAATTTGAACTAAATTAAGGCGTGTTTGACGTCATTATCTGCCACTAAACAAACTAACAGCAGTATTCTGGCCACTGGTCCCACGTGTCCCATGTGGGCTTTTAACTGAACAATGCAGCTATGCCATGTGCGTGTGTGTTGTGTGTGTGTCCGCGCCCGGCAGGCTTGCGGTCTATTGGGTCAGTAACACAGAGCTAACGAGCTGCCAAGGGCTTAACGTCTGGTCAGCGTCCAGAACAATGTGGCCTGCATTCAGAGAGAGAGAGAGGGTGAGACAAGGGAGGGCCGTGATGTTGGAGTCTATGAGGCGCCTGTCCCCCCATCATCACTTTTTCTTTTCCCAATGCAGCCACTTTGAAGAAGTGTGCGGAGTGTAAGTGAGTTTATGTGTGCGCCATGTGACGGATCTTTCCGTTTTCTGATTCTACTTTTCTTCTTTATCTGTTTGTAAGGACTGCAGCATGACACCATCTGACTCTCTCTGTCAGTTCTCTGACCTGTGGCTTTTTAGTGTTGAGAAGAACACAAGCTCATTACATGTAAAGCTCCTTAAAAGCTTGCGTTCCTTTCAATGTGTTCATTTCATAAATCTGGCAAATGAGCCTACACGCACACACACACATACACACACACACACACACACACACACACACACACACACACACACACACACACACACACACACACACACATTAAAGCAAACACATCACTAAACAATAATCACATGATCAGCTCACATTCCAGGTCAACAGTATATCCACCATCACATGTCATTTAGTTTTAATTTCAGCGACTGTTTGAAAGTTGATTAGGATACAGAGATACTTCTGGAGTACTTCTTCATGGATGAGTTGTAACCAAAAGAGGCCACGCACACAAGACACATATTGTTGTATGAAGCTCTCATAAAAACGTGTCTAATTTCAGTTATACTAGTAATACAAGGAAAAACAGGTTCAATAAATAAGCTTAACAATTTAATGGGGAAAAAAAAAATGTGCCTGTGTGCTGAAGGTAGACACGAAAAACCCAATACTGACACTCAAACCTGCTCGGTGAAACCCTATCAAGCTCAAACAGGCTGTGAGGTATGTAAAGTCCTGCCATGACAAAAGGGCAACCAGTGGGACAGGACCAGAAAGTGACACCATGCAATAGGCATTAAATGCGTATTTGCATAGTATTAAACAGAATTATATTATATATTAACATATTCTATTCTATTATAATATAATAATAACAACTATGCAATTATTATTAGCATTTTAGACTTACTTTTTATTTTGTGTATATATAACTACTAATGCTTTAATAATACAGCTACTCAAATGTGATTGTGAGTTGTGATGAGCTGTAGCTGTTGTTGTGGAGTTTGACCTGATCAACATGGCGTCAGGGTCACAGAGTGGTGAACAGCACTCAGGCCAATAATGAGAGCTGACACACAACAATACACACACAAACATTGCACATCTACTCTAATAAGATATGGCACAGCACCTCGAAAAGCCCTCACTGCCTTTGAACAAAGCCAAACAACATGTCTCTCTCTCTCAAAGTCAACAATGCTTTATTGGCATGATTGTTAACGTTTATAATATTGCCAAAGCGTATAAAGTACATAAATTATAACACTGAAGTACATAAGAATAAAACATGAAACAAAAGGTGGAAAATGCAGGTTAAAATAATTTCAACTCAATATATGATTTAATGTTATAAATCACTTAACACTTATCAGTAATAAATGCTCATTATTAGTTGTGTCTGCTGACATACTCTCCCTCAGGCATGTTCCATAACTAGCTGCTGAATTTTTGATTATCGTTCAGTATGGGGAAGTCTGAAAACAAATTCAGAGAATGTGAAATTCTTTCTCTCTGTTTCTGGCCCTTAACCTGCAACTCAAATACCTGCTGAGAGTTTCTGCCAATCGCGGGACACACACAACTTTCCTACTGTTACATTAGATTAGCACACTAGATTGACTTCAAGAATAACACTCTCTGTCCTAATTGAAACTGATGAAACAGTAATTAAAACTGCAGATGGAAACCTCCATCACAATCAGATTTTTATTCACAAGCTTTTCTGTTACTAATGAACTCTTATTCTTTTTTCAGGGACAGAATTACCGAGTGCACCTTTATGATTTACATAGATGTCGTTTGTCTCTGCTCCATTCAATTATCACATCTTTCTGCAGATTGTGTTGTTTCTTTTTCATGAAACATTCCTGCTCTCTCTCTCGCTCTCTCTTTCGCCATATTTAGATCATGTATCTCTCTTCTTGCTCCCAGCTCGAGGGCAATCTGTCAGACCAGATCACATCAAGCTCATATTCACACACTCGCACACAATCATATCAGAGTCATCAGCATCAGGCTGCATGTGAACAATAGAAGAGCCATTTTAAAGTTTGGTCAGCGCACACAAACACACACACACCAAGGCTCAACAATAAAGCAATAAAAATGTACGATGACCTGGGGACAGTGTGAGTGAGTTTTATGCCCGCTGATTGACTGCATATTTTTACCATGTACATATTTTGTCATGATGTAGAAGAATGTTTGGGGTCGGTACATTTTTTTAATGTTTTTTAAAGAAGTCTCATGCTCACCAAGGCTTCATTTATTTGATCAAAAATACAGCAAAAATAGTTAAAATGTGGAATATTATCATAATTTAAAATAATTTATTCCTGTGATGACAAAGCTGATTTTTTAGTGTCACATGTAATGTAATGAAATTTCTTATTATTACCAACAATGTTGATCATTTGTTTTAAAACCACAATAGATTTTTAGGATTTGATGAATAGAAAGTTCAAAAGAACAGCATGTTTTTATAAAAAAAATATTAATATTAATGATTAATATTTTTATAACAACGTGAAAGTATTGTTATAAAAATATCTAATGTGTCCTTGCTGAATAAATGTATTAATTTCTTTAATAATAAAAAAATACTGAACTCAAACTTTTTACTGTAATATACTGTATTAGTGAAGAAAATTAATGGTAACACTTTACAATAAGGTTCATTAGTTAAACATTAGTTAATGTATTAACTAACATGAACTAACCATTAGCAATACATTTGTTACTGTATTTACTAATCTTCGTTAATGTTAGTTAATGAAAATGCATTTTTTTTTTTTTTTCATGTTTACGGTGCATTAACTAATGTTGAGAAGATTTTTATAATGTATTAGTAAATGCTGAAATTCTCATTAATAAAGATTAATAAATGCTGTGTAAGTGCAGTTCATCATTAGTTCATGTTAACTAATGAACCTTATTGTAAAGTGTTACCATGTTAAAGGAATAAAGACATTAAAATGTGACCTGGACCATAAAACCAGTAATAAGGGTATTTTTTTTTTTTTTTATTGACATTTATACATCATCTGAAAGCTGAATAAATAAGCTTTCCATTGATGTATGGCCGAGATACCAAAAATCTAAATATTGAGAAAATCGCCTTTAAAGTTGTCCAAATGAAGTCCTTAGCAATGCATATCCACTCGCAAAAATACATTTTTATATGTATTTAAGGTAGGAAATTTACAAAATATCTTCATGGAACATGATCTTTACTTAATATCCTAATGATTTTTGGCATAAAAGAAAAATCAATAATTTTGATCCATAATTTTGACCAATACAATTGTTGGCTATTGCTACAAATAAACCCGTGTGACTTATGACTGGTTTTGTGGTCCAGGGTCACAAATATGTTGCTCAAAGATAGCTGTTAATCATATTTATGTGCTCATGTTGTCAGGCCAAGTAAAAATCTAAACTACTGGCCTAAAGTAATCCTCATTGTTGAGTCCTGCACACACACTCGCACAGACGTTTAGCTTGCTGAACACATTTATAAGGGACTGAAATCATCTGATTGGTTTCTGAGCAGATCCAATTGATAAAGACAGAGTGATTAAACTGAGCTATTAGGATTAAACTTTTTAATTAATGACTTATCGAATAAACCCCCCAACCGCACACAGCAGTCATACGTCTCTGCTCTTCACAACTCTACACACACACACACACCAGCTGTACACCAGGGCAATTATAATCTACAATGAAGCAAAATGAACTCATTTCTCTTTCTCCACCTCCTTTTTCTCCTTTTCACTTTTCTCTCCACAAATTAGAGTCGCTTAAGAGAAACTGAGAGAAAGCAAAATAAAGGAGGAGCAAATTTTCCCAGAACTGCAAAATTGGATTTTCTCCTTATGCTGGAAGTGAACTCTCATTGTGTGAGAGAGCGAGAGAACAGCTCAGGTCTGGGCAATGTGATTGACGCTGTGTATCAAAGCGGTCTCTGTTTATGTGTGTGTGTGCCTTATTCCATTTGCTAGATCCCTGTGCTCCTCTTCCACCTCACCCGCTGTTTATACAGCTTGCTTTGAGCCTGAAGCGTGTTGAGGCCAGGTGAGCAGTTATTGTTCTCGCAAATGCGAAAATTCAACCCACATGCAAAACGGCACAAGGCAAATACGAGAAGTCTGTTGTGTTTGTGTGCATACGCATTCATGGTCAAATGCCACTCACAAACAGAAACTTGGCGTCTCTGTATCTAACAACCATTCCAACCGACGTAAACAAACACTAGAAAATGGGATATAAACTGTCATTATTTGCACCACTACTCACTAAAACATAACTAATGTACTTCACGCCACAATGACAACATTTCCCGATACTCAAAACCACATAAACAAACCCAAACAAATGTAATTTGCCAGAACAGTGCGGCAACGGTGGTGTACAGATATATCTGCTGTCATACTCACAGATAATGTAGTAATCTTTCCCCCTGAAGAACTCCAGGCCCCAAAGGTTTGGGCTGAACTCCTGGAATTTGAGGGTGAATTTGACGTCCTGGTCCGGTTTGACGCAGTTGAGTAAAGGCGTGTCCGCCTTTGTGACTTGACAGGACTTTAGCTGTTCCAGTGGAACCATATAGAGTTTATAATACTCCACTCCTTCCATTGAACCACCCTCCACACGTGGGCAAACTATGTCCATCTTATCCCCGATCTGTGGATACAGCACCAGACCCTGTCCTGGCACGAACCTTTGAGAAAAAGAGAGACAGAGAGAGTTAGAGTTAGACACACCACAGATGATAAATCATATTCGCACTGCTCTCAGGATCAAAAATACGCTGGATCATGAAGCATAGTGTTGATCAATAATTAAAAGAGGGCGATCAATTATTCAGCAGTGACTATAAAGGATAAAACAGGTTCTGAAAAACTTGCTGGATCATAAATTGTAGGAGACTGAGACGATCTTAAACTGCATGCGTGAGTGTTTTTAAGTTCCTTTATGAGAAACCAGAAAAGAAAATGGAGCAGCTATAAAGACACAAAGGTGTTGACTCATTGCTCATAGTTAAGAATAAAGGTAAATAGTCTCTCTGATGCCAAGCGCTCAAACAGCAGCGCTGCGAAAAGTAAATGATGTCATGAGAAATAAGGAGGAAAAGTGCAGCAGCTCGCATCAGGCGACGCTCCCAGCCATCCGCCTCGAGGGACTAAAGCAGGAGTAGCTGGGAAAACTGCTCCACTGTGTGTGCGTGTGTTTGACGTGCAACCGGGTAGCTGTCAGGACTATCTGTACGACAGATCTAGCCACGCAAATCCTCTTGAGCCGAACACTGGATTGCTATCGCACTCATGTCTTATCTCTACGCTAGCTTATTTAAAAAGCCAAGAACAGTTTGCTCGCATGTGTTTGTGGTGTTTGAATATTTGCCTTGGGATCGCTCAAAAGAATAGGGCGAGACTCATAAATTCCCCAAGTAAAACATGTTCACACCTTAAAAGTTTTTTACACACACACACACCTACAAAACCACAAATCTGCACCGTTTTCCCAAAAGGAAATAGCTAAACATTTTCGACAGAATCTTTTTCCACTGTTTTTCACAGCGATGCCACAGGAGAATCACTTTTCGTAGTATGAAGAACATTTTAATAATCTTTTTCCTTTATAAAGAATCTTTTGTGCATTACAAACAGTTCATGGATGTTAAAGGTTCTTCATGGAACAAATCAATTCCAATAAAGAACCTTTAAAGAGTGTACATACAAATATACCACATGCTAATTCTATTAACTTCTGTTTTATTGCATTTAATGGGCAAACACAATTGAGCAGTGAAACGGAGAGATATAGGCTAAATGCAGCATGCTAGCTGCGATACACATCTTGCAGCCCACAGTCATTATCCTAAACCACAGGGTATACAAGGTCACCCCGCAGCCCATACACACACATTCCGCTATTAAAAGGGTGTTTTACTTGTCTGTGTTTTACAGGAGCTGCTGTTAAAACATTGTAGTTTTAGTTTTGAGGGAGCAGGTTGTAAAAGTGGGGGGTAGTTGAACAAATAAAGTCAGAGGTCATACTCATGTTTATAAATGGCTTTAATACTTGTCTAAAAGACACACTTTAACCCCCCAACCTTAGCTTGGTGATTCTCCCAGCGGTCATAAATATTCTGGGACATGTGAATGTGAAAAAGAAAAGGATGACAGAATAAGGGTTTGCACACGTTTAACACAGACCGCTCATTCTGTTAACAAGACTGCAGCTGCACACAGAGAAGCCATTAAGTCAGAAAAGCCGCGCGCGTGTGTGTGTAAGAGCGAACAGTCAGGACATGTGCAGTACATCTAAAAAGACACGACCGTGCCACACGAGGACGTTTCTCCATAATTTAATTTGTGATCCACATTTTTCCCTCATATATCTCTGGTTTTTTTTTTTGTTGTTTTTTTTTTTTGTGCACAAGGCATCTGTTTTATCTTTTCTCTTTGTCTTCTTCCCACTGACTCATTCACTCGAACTCTGATTGAAATATTCATTTTTGGCAGCATTTCTAAAAGCACTACAAAATGAAGCCATTTAAATAAAGTTGGCCATAGACATTAAAGGAAAAGAAAAAACTCACTAACAGCGGCTAATGAGTATAAGACTTTCAGGACTCTCTCTGGCAACTTACACTTGATACAAACTATAAAACTGAAGCTGAGAAACAGGTGGGCTGGATGGACGGCTGAAAGGCGTTAAGGAGTAAAGGATAAGACATCTGCTTTTTTATGTTCAACTGGCCCTCCCATTTTCCTTTTTTGAAGGACTTCTTAGGGGTCAAAATGCAGATTAATTTGCTAAAACCAACACATATGTTCCTGATAAACTCTGTTCAATACTTTTTTAAACTAATGTTTTCATATATCTCGCTTTCTTTAAATGCTGCTTTTACATATGAATCTTTGTCCATTAGCTTTCCTCTTTCTTTCTTTTCCCATGTTAATCTCTAGCTGTGTGGGCCTAGCCGTGACACAGTGACAGCAGTAGCCTAATCCTGCCCCAATAGGAACACAACGCTTTAACCCGAAGATCTGAAACAACACAGGGCGACGGTCGCATATGGGCGGAGGGAACATAAGCTGTTTGACTTCCAATCATCAGACCAATATGGAGGTTCACTGGGCATGGAAAGATGTGGATGGAAAGCGGGGGACAAAAGAAATAAACAGACATCTCACGGCTTAATCGCTCCATCATGCTTTGCAAAAGAGTCCTGCGTTGGGTGAGAAGGCAAAGCGACCAGACAGGCGCCTTACTCCTTTGTCACCCTATCCCTTCATTCTTTCCAGTTTTCCTCATCCATTCATCCCGTAATCCCAAAAGACCCCGTCCGCTCTCCTCTCACATTTCAGAGCAACATGAATGCCATTTTTAATAATCAACTTTTATTCGCTTTGTTGCAGTGACTAGACGTTGCACTTTTCCCTCATTCCCTTTCCTATCTCTTCTCTCTCTCCCACCCATCCGCTAATATGACGACGACACATTTGGAAAATGATTAACTCAGCATCTAAATCATAACAGCCTTTCGCTAACAGTCTATCATGAAGTTCCCCTAAACGCAGAAGGGGGTAGTTATTATTCATGGCCCACTCGCCCCTCGTTCATTCATGCTGTATCTGCATGTGTATGAAGCCATGGATGTGCCCCCGTCAGAACCCTGCTAAGCGATGTAATCTCCTAATGAAGAGAAGGGGGAACCTCCTTTGACTGAAAACGTGTAGAGCAGACTGCTTTTGTTTCTCCACCTCCGACAAAATGGATTACCAGAAGGAACAAGAAAGAGAGGGGGAGAGGGAGAGGGGGGGAGGGAGTCTTTACATGCCTGATACATCCAAGGTAAAGTAGTGGAGGGGTAAACAGCAGTGCTCACCAGATTGACACATATTTTTGCAAAGGGAGGAAAGAAAAACCAGCTCAGTGATTCAGTATTGTGGGAGTTGGTGACGGTTGTCTCATGTACATAAGGCCATAGGGAGTAGAGTATAGATTTTAAGCACACTTCTCCCATTATGCATCACTGATACTTTAGATGAAGGCATGTCCCATAGCGCTGTTTGGTACTCACAAACTTAGTACCTATGGGATTTCTCTCTAATCTTCAGACAGTACGTTGTACTTAGTGTTTATTGTGTATTCGTATTTCTAAAATGAAATCTAAGTCGATACAAGACGGGTGTCTGGTTCTCAGTTCATCTATTATTGAAAAAATGAATTCATATCATGAAATACTTTAATGCCAAAAGCAAGGTAGAAAGAAAGAAAGAAAGAAAGAAAGAAAGAAAGAAAGAAAGAAAGAAAGAAAGAAAGAAAGAAAGAAAGAAAGAAAGAGTAACAAGATTCCTGCCATGCTCGACCGTTATGCTCTGTTTATCTTGTCTAGCGGTAAAAATACAGCCGCCAATGCTAACAATGCTATCAGTGCCATCTCCCTTTAGTCCTGCGCTACAAAGAACTTTACATTGAACTACTCCAACAGAACGGCATGAATGTGTGCACTGAATAATTCCATCGAATGCCAGCTTGCCTGGGAGAATGAGGCCTGCATGTTTACAATGACAAACAATTGAGAGACATGCCATTAGAGGTCACTTCGGGGTCTACATTATTAAGATGTCACAATAGATATCAACACGGTGGCGACACTTTAAATTCAGTGTCAGGTTAATATACAAATATAATGAATTAAAATAATTTGTAATTACAATTACAAACTATTCCATAAAATGGAATGATTACTCAGTACTTAGATATGTAATCACCCATAAACATAAACACTAATGTGAAATGCAATGAACAAGGCTAGCTCTATAACAAACTAAAATATCTAAAATACTGATACTACATAATTACCATGACTGTTCATAATAAGATTTTTTTTTTTTTCATAGAAATTGTTGGCTGGATATCCATTTATATATTAGGTACTAATCTTTGAATTAATGTAATTTTACTGTATAAGAGGACAGTGCAATATTTGTGAAATATAAATACTTTAAAACACTGTAAGCTATAAAACTGTATATTCACTATAGAGATGTTTACTTGTAACTTTCCATCACTTATTCACTTATGAAAAATATGGTTAAAATAGTAGTAATTTTACATTTTAAACGTCCCTAAAGAGTATTTTTGCTTCTGTCTAAAAGTCTAAAAGAAGGTCTTGTATAGGAGCAATGTAAAGTAAGTGGAGTGGGCCATTCAGCAAAATTGAATCTCTCAATGCAACACGTCATCCTCTTCATCCCCTCACGGCCGAGTTTCCTACAAATACAGCAACAAACAGTCGCCTAGTCCTTCATCATGCATCCATACTAACGTATTTTCTCTCTCAAGATCATTTAGACAACAAAAACTGGCTATTTGTATTTATTGTTGGCTAATAAGTTATTTCTCTTTGCGCTTTTAGATAGATAGATAGATAGATAGATAGATAGATAGATAGATAGATAGATAGATAGATAGATAGATAGATAGATAGGCTCTGTAAAACAGACCTAAGATCCTCTCAACGATGCAATCGCTGCGCATCCTAGCCTTTTGGATCAATTACACTCTTATTAATTAACGTACTTAAGGACACTTGCGACACCGCCAGAGGACTAAAGACAGCCGCTCTATTACCTGTTTGTAAAAAAGACCGTGATTATCAACACAGGACACCTGTTATTCGGTCTGTCCTTCCTGCCCCTTGCCCCACACATGCAGGGGCAAAAGAGGGGAGTCTTTCTCTGTTAAAAAACGGGCCGAGAGCGAAAGTTGAATTATTAAACGAGCGTAGAGTTTCTCCAAGAAGCGCGCGAGACTGCAGCGCGGGGCTCGAGACCCCTTCGGATTTCAGCGTTACTTGATGTTTTAATGCATGATTCAACGCCGATGTGCTACGCGTGTGCTTATCTTGACATTTTCAAATTCACGACTGACTTCGCAGACAATGAGGAAAAAACATACCTCTTTTACATTTCAGAAAAAACAGGCTATTCAAGAGATGAATCAGAACATTTTAGAAAATTGTGCACGCAATTACTTTGATAAGCTTATTCATTACGCCTAAGAACTAGAATAAACCATATGTTATATTAAAGTAGCCTAACCCACGATAGCAGATATCATGAAAACAATGAAAAAGGATAATTTGCTAAAAACAAATAATAATAATAATAAAACTGTATGGATGCCTTATTTTCTATCAGGATTGTGATGGTGAGAATTACACAAACATTTTCTGAGGTAAAGGACTTTGGGCCTACGCCGTTCAATAAAAAAATATGCCTCAGTCAGAAATTTAACCAATTTTGTATAATGAACGTTTCATATTTGTCTTTATAAACTTGAAATGCCAGTCCTACGATTTCCTTTAATTGTTTTTGTAGAAATTATTTCGTGTAATGGAAAAACTCAGATCACTGTGGGTAAAAATCCTCTCAGAATAATGACCTGAGGTCCTGTTGGGCCATTCAAGAAAAAAAAAATCTTTCTTTCTCCCTCTAATTTACAAGTTAGCACGAAGAATTATTAATTACTGCGAAACAAGACTCATTTTTTAATATTAATGTACTAAACCCATGTGAGTGGAAACAACGCGTCACTCCCCTCAGCTCGATGATCCACATCACCTGCTATTAATTTTAATTTCACGGTAATACATTATAAACACCGTACGACGCCATTTATCCTGCTTTAGTGTATATGATTTTACCGACATCACCCACTTTCAGGGTTCAAATGTTGCTCTAAGAGAGAGGGGAGAGGGTTAGATGTGACTAAAGGAGAGCTCAACCGCCTCGCGCACTTACTTGGTATTCGTGGTGTTCCAGTATATGGAGTCCAGGATGAGCGCGCGGGACAGGTTCACCTTGCACGCGATGAATAAAACTCCAAAGTAATATCTCCACATAGAGTCGCCCATGGTCCGTTACGGTCAAATTCCGTTTCGCGGGAATTTCTAATTCGAAAAAAAAAATAAAGCGTCTTGTGGAGTGCTGCTTGTGACAATCCAAACTCAATATCCCCGTTCCAGGAGAAAAGTAAAAAAAATGCTGAACTGGAGCCCGGTTAGAAGTGAACCATCCCGATGGGAAGAGCTACTCCTCTATTAGTCCTGCTCGAGATAAGACAGAGCAGCACCGCGGACAGTGGGCAGTTTCTCATTCGGTGAAAAATACGACTGAGTGGAGCACTCTCCGATCAACCGGCAGTGGAGAGCACGTACATTCCTCACAGGAAGGCGACCCGTGTCGTCGCCGCCGTAGTGCTGGATGTCCGTAGAGACATGGAAGTTAATTCCCCCCGGTGTGGATAACAAGCCAAGCAGGTACCAATTCCAAATACGAGGTATTCCGTTCAGGCAAACGAGGGGAAAAACCACCGGAGTTCCCAAAATGAATGAGGCAGTTTAGAAAAGATGAGCAAGAATGAAATAATTGTAGCCTGTTTGATGAAGCAAAAAATAAGAATGGCTAATGATTTAAAATAAAAATAAAACAAAATGAAACGATGAAGTCAAATTAAAGTTCTCATGGGTCGCCGTTGAACCCGCACAGTAGCAGAGAACAGCTGCGGCTCGAACCCTGCAGGTCCGAATTGAAATGCTGTGCGCGTGAATTGCGGGACTGCTCCGTTCTCTGCGCGAACCTGTACTGCAAGTAGCTGCTAGCGTCTACGACACGGAATATTTGTCAGAGCGAGTTTTTCGGTGACTCCGCCCACCTAGTCTCTTATTGGCCATGGAGAGAAACCTGTCAATCAAGCGGTCGCCCGGCGACTGGTCGAGCAAAGAGAGAATAAATCGGACTTCAGGTCGCCAACCCAGATTTCAGTTCAGGGATTAATGACATTTCTGCATTTCAAAGAGAACTCGTGGTTGAATGTGTGTAATCGCAACTGTTACAGTAACTACATCAAAAAACAGCAAACCGTACTAATGAACTATTTGGTACTAATAAGTACATGATATAGGCTACTACCTGCATTTTAGGTTAGGCTAATGTTTAATCACAATGTTATTATGTTTAATTTAAATATTTGATTTTGTTATATGTGTTCCACAGCAGTCCGAGTCCCGCATGGCCAATAATCTCAAAATAAAGGCATTTATTTAGGTTGAGGTCGACAGGAACCCGCCTGCTGAATGCGTGAGGGATTGATTCAGCAGTCAACAGCGCCCACTAGCGGTCATGAAGAACCAACTGAATGCGTTCAAGTAAGTACGTTTGACTATTCTTCTTGCATTTATTTATCAATTAAATGGCAGTTTCATTACAACAATTCCGCACTATATTTGTATTTTAAACTGATTTTTTTTTTTAAATCATTCAATTTAATTCAGAGTAGGCTATATGATGATATATAGCCTACATTACTCTTATATAGCTTAGTAAAAGTAAATATAGCATATGGTTCAGTTTGAATTGTCAGATGCAGTTGTCAAATGCAGTACTGTTATCGCAAAACGCACCAATTTAAAGAAAAATCATTTAAATAAAAAGAATAAACTATTATAAGATAAACAGTAGACCTAGTAATAAAAAGTTATACAATATGTAATACAGGCTACAACTATTATCAAACTGTTTATATTATATTATAAGCCTATATTAAGACCGTTGTAAGTAGCCTTATAACTATTAAGTTAATAAACAAATACACGAAATGTATTTTCGCCATGTCCGGTTTTAAGGAAGCACGTCTAAAACTAAATTAGGACGCAAGTGTGAAGAAGGCCGGTGTGAAAATCATTCACACTTTCCAAAGGCTGTAATTGAATCAGCCTATATTTACTGTTATCAGTGTGTATTGCTTCCCTGGTTTAAGAGACCATCAAACGAGCAGATTCCACATCGAAGCGATAATTAACACGCTGAATACACAGATTGAATGATTGCTGTGCATTCATAAAGCGGCTTATTAACTTGTTTACATCAAAGAAACGCCAATTGCCGGTTTATAACGTGTATTTGTCTAGGCATCTGTAGGCCACTTGTGTTATTGTGCTACATAAAGACATATTTTGTCAATATAAGCACAAAATTAAAAGTGCAAAATTAAATAGGCACTCTTAAAACTGTGTTTCAAGCACCACTCACAAGAGCTCCAAAGGTAATAAATTATTTACTTTGTGCAATGGTAGTCTGTTTCTGAGAATGCTCCCTCACTACCAAACAAAAGCAAACAATAAGACGAGCTAACACAATTCCAGAAGAAGTCTTCCCAACGGGAAAACACGGAAACGACGATTTCCTGAGCCATCTTAAAAATAACCAACGCAGATGAGCTATTAATTGTCTTGGTAAAGAAGTAGGCTAATCATGCAATATGTTATTTTCTTGAATTATCTACCAGAACGCACACGTTAACTCATTTTAACAACTTTTACAATTAAATTAATCTTATTCCACGTACACTGGAATAACAACTCGAGGGAACCCTATTAAACAGTTTCTAATAAAGACTATTTGTTCTATATAACTATGTATAACTTGTTTTATTTAGGCCTACTGACATTTAAATAGACTCATTTTCACTATCAATTTAAACATCTCAACCTAAACGTTCCCAAAATGTCACGACACTCCTTAAATTAAAAACAAACAACGTTTCACACCTTAAAGATAAACTCTGAGCAACTTGTCAGCTCTTTGAAATCACAGGGTCAGATCGATGTTTATACAGTTGCACGCGAATAATCTCACGGTCCGTGGGTCCTTCGGAGCCTAGCGTGATCAAACAAAGTAGGAGAAAACACACCTGCCCTCCCTACACACACAAGCAACAGTCAAGTATGCGCTTTCTTGGTCAAACTTTACGCATCGCTTCTGAACACATCATAGTAGCTGTTAGGCTATTATAACTTGTGCTTTGCGGCAACCAATATTCAATAAAGGAATTGTGGAGTTCAGCGCGCGCAGGGGTCGAGTATGCGAGCACAGTTTCGGCGTTACATCAGTAGTTCATCAGCGCTGCATTGTTAAAGCTGACAGTGACTAATACACGCGAGGCTGATCATGCGGGCTCGTCAAAAAATCACACGTCTGTGACAGAAGAGTTTGCCAACATTTGCATTAACGTCTCACACAGGCTACCTGAGAACCGTAGGCAGCGACCAGAAGTAACCTCGAGGTGAATTTATGATCAGAGGAATCTGAAATGAACTCAAATGCCGATTGACGTTGGTAGCCACTTCAGTCTTTAACTCGTAGGAAGCAAAGTTCACAACAACATGGAATTAAATTAATCACTTGGTCATTCCGCGAAAAAGGGTTGGAAAGGGTGATTTTAATTCCTTAAGATTTAAAATTCTGCTAAAACAAAGTGTTATTAAATAACATTGTGCTAAAACTATCATAAACTAAATTTAAATAGCCTATTTAAAAATATATATTGGGATATAACTGTGACTTTTAAAAGATCATGACGCTAGTGTTCATTAGAAAGATATTTAATGCAGATATTCCTGTAAACACATTTTCAGTAATCATTTGCTTACTGTAAAAATCATGGTAACATACAATTAAATACTGTTCATTACTAACAACTTCAAAATTTATGATAAAATCAAAACATAATTTATACTTGTCCTTGAAGAGCTCACAACCTGAAAGAATTATTATAAGTTTTGCATCTAAATTAAAGGTAGTTATAATGGTAACTGGTTTACGCATCTGTTCATGAGAAAGACAAAAGACACCCCTTTTTTTTTTGGAATGACCCCACTATTGAGGTTTTTTTTTCCCCTCAACAAATCCTGTAACACATTCCATGCTGCAAATGTTTTGTAGGACAATTTTAGTATCAATTTATTTAACATTTAAGTGGAATCTTGCAAAATGACAATCTGCATGACCTAAACTAACTATAAATCTGCAAATGGCAGTAGTTTACTTAGTTTTTTTCCCCCTCTCTTCAGAGTTTACATTTTACTGTAATTGTCCATTCAATAAAATAAATGTCTGGTGTGTTGCATAATGCTTGCTGAATTAAAATGATGGGTAACAATTAAACAAGAGTGCAGTTACAATTTCCCAGAAGAGAACATTGAGGCTCTAAACAAACTACTTTGTGGTTTGCAGAGAGCACAAGAGACATGATTCAGGCAATGTTGTGTTTATGGGATTTATTGGTCAACACACTAAATGTCCCAGTTCACAGGGGTAATTTACCACAAGACAAGAACTCCCTCTAGCATACACTCATACACGCACACAACTCACTCGCATACACACCCTAACTAGTCTTACCTGTGATTCCCGATTTCCTTAAGGTACCAACAGAGCGCTAGACATTACAAGACTTTATAACATTGTAACCTTTTTTTTTTTTTTTTTACTGAAATGTTTGTATTGTAATTTCTAAACAAGTTCTGGTCACACATATTATGTTCTATGTTTCAAAAATCAGCGATTTGAATAAAGTATCAAAAAGGACAAATATGATCTAGGTTACAATGCTAAAAACACAGCTAATATTAGCTGATTATGGGATTATGTATTAAGCAGCATTTTAGGAACTCTATGCTTTGAGGTGTTCAGTCTGCAATCTAAAAAATACGAAATACTCTCACACTCCCACACATACGTTCACTAATAAGCATAAAACAAAAAGTCTGCCAGTTTACATTTTTTAAAAACATTTGTGCACTTCCCCATAGATGCTTTGAATGCAAGTACAGTAGTTAAACTGAGGTTGTACTATTCAAGCTCCCAAACCACTGACATATATTGACCAACCAACCAACCACACAGACTCATACACAAATATTTACACTTCATTCTTATTTGTTTGCCATTGAAAAGGAAAAAAAAATATTTCTAAAGGTGCATCCTGCATAACGGTGTCAAATATCGATACAACACACTGAAAGAAAAAACAAAAAACACAACAGTCTGTGGTGGTGCCAAGTCCGGTTTTGAAGCGTGAGGATTCCAATTTTTTTCCTTTCCTGGGTCTATGAAGAGCAATTTATGTGGGCAGAGCACACAGGGCAGACCTCTCTTTGAGACTCCGATTCACTTCAACATGAAGCACGCATCCGAAGAAGAGAAGAGAAGAGAAGAGAAGAGAAGAGAAGAGAAGAGAAGAGAAGAGAAGAGAAGAGAAGAGAAGAGAAGAGAAGAGAAGTCACTCTGTAGCTTTGAGAGTGAAGGAGAGGCGAGGTCGGGACTTGCCCTTCCCCAATATCATCCTCTGTTCCTCTTTCTGTTGTTTCTGCCTCTCCTGCTCTAGCTTCATGCGTTCCT
This sequence comes from Megalobrama amblycephala, assembly GCF_018812025.1. NCBI lineage: Eukaryota > Metazoa > Chordata > Actinopteri > Cypriniformes > Xenocyprididae > Megalobrama > Megalobrama amblycephala. The sequence goes on along the minus strand of NC_063049.1, from coordinate 26,627,431 downwards.
CATGGATCTTCCTTTGTTCTTCTACTATACGTAGCTGATCCTCAGCCTGAAACAAACACACAAGCAAAAGTGACTTTTTTCAGTCAGCCAAGGCATAAATAGGTTCATTTTAGGTCTTTTGATACACTAATAGATGAAAATGTACATTAATTAACATGCATTAACGAAGAACAATGTTTACTGTATTTGATCATACCATTTATACATTATCTGAAAGCTGAATAAATAAGCTTTCCATTGATGTATGGTTTGTTAGGATAGGATATTTGGCTGAGATACAACCATTTGAAAATCTGGAATCTGAGGGTGCAAACAAAAAAACATCAAAATATTGAGAAAATCGCCTTCAAAGTTGTCCAAATGAAGTCTTTAGCAATGCATATCCAATCACAAAAATAAATTTGATATACAGTACAGTCCAAAAGTTTGGAACCACTAAGATTTTTAATGTTTTTAAAAGAAGTTTCGTCTGCTCACCAAGGCTACATTTATTTAATTAAAAATACAGTAAAAAACAGTAATATTGTGAAATATTATTACAATTTAAAATAACTGTGTACTATTTAAATATATTTGACAAAGTAATTTATTCCTGTGATGCAAAGCTGAATTTTCAGCATCGTTACTCCAGTCTTCAGTGTCACATGATCCTTCAGAAATCATTCTAATATGCTGATTTGCTGCTCAATAAACATTTATGATTATTTTCAATGTTGAAAACAGTTGTGTACTTTTTTTTTCAGGATTCCTTGATGAATAGAAAGTTCAAAAGAACAGCATTTATCTGAAATACAAAGCTTCTGTAGAATTACACACTACCGTTCAAAAGTTTGGGGTCAGAATTTTTATTTTAATTTTTTTGAAAAGAAATTAAAGAAATGAATACTTTTATTCAGCAAGGATGCATTAAATCAATCAATTTATAATGTTACAAAAGATTAGATTTCAGATAAACACTGTTCTTTTGAACTTTCTATTCATCAAATAATCCTGAAAAAAAATATTGTACACAAATATTTTGTACAATTGTACACATTAAATGTTTCTTGAGCAGCAGATCAGCATATTAGAATGATTTCTGAAGGATCATGTGACACTGAAGACTGGAGTAATGATGCTGAAAATTCAGCTTTGCCATCACAGGAATAAATTACTTTGTGAAATATATTCAAATAGAAAACAGTTATATATATTAGTTAAATTGTAATAATATTTCACAATATTACTGTTTTTTACTGTATTTTTAATTAAATAAATGTAGCCTTGGTGAGCAGACGAAACTTCTTTTAAAAACATTAAAAATCTTAGTGGTTCCAAACTTTTGGACTGTACTGTATTTACGGTTGGCACTGCCAAGCATACATTTTTAAAAATGAGACTAAACATTTCAGAAAGGGCAGGTACCACTATGCAAAAAACAATAAAGTGAAATGGTGAAAACCATCTAAACACTTCAAGCTAAAACCGTGAGGGAAAAACATATTCTGGCCATTTTGAGGGAGAGCTAATTTATGGCCTATAATTGTAATGACCTTGAAATGTATGTAATCGAAGTATCTCCACAAAAGTTTTAAAAGCTTCTTCAGAGCTTTTAATTATCAGTGGACATAATATTCAATACTAATCCACTGTTCTCTGCATTGAGGAGCTCATATCAGGGTTCCCACCAAGTTTGAGCAATGAATTTCCATGACTATTCCAGATTAGAGCTATCACTGAATAAGGATTTTTAACAATTTAATTTCAAGATTGCGCTCACAAAGAGCTATTTATAGCCGCCTAAATATTTAAGAAAATATTATATTATTCTTCCCCATAGAAATTTCCAAGAATTTTCTTTATTTTCAGGCCTGCACATCAACATATCCTGATATTTTTAGGTACGGGTGTATATCTACAGCAGTATTAATGGTAATCGTGATATTTAAAAAATTAAATATTGATATCATGTTAATCCTACACTAAATAACATTGTAAATAATTCAACACCTGTCAAACTATCTGTTTGGCACTCCAAGATCGTAACGTTACTCATAAAACTAAACAAAAAAAACAAATTACTTTCCCCCCCCCCAAAATTACTACAGAAATTGCAAAAATATTGTCATACATACATAATGAAAAGACTTTTTGTGTGGAAAACCAATTCTAAGAGAAAGTGTAAATAAAATACTAATTAACTATTAAACTTAATTATTTTTGTTTCATGTACATATTTTTCTTTCACGTTTAATATATTCATTTTTGTTTTATTGTGTTTGGCTTTTGCTTCTCATCTTCTAAAATAAGTCATATATCTTGTCAAAATAAAACAAAGAAACAAGTACCAGCTTAGCTTGAGCATCAGCAATCTTTCGGTTGTTTTCTTCCAAAATTCTCTCCAGCTCTTCTCGTTTGGATTTTTCTTCCTCCTAAAGGGGTGACACGGTGACATGTTAGGGCGGGCAGACAAATCCACTGAAATAAGTCCCCATAAACCCAGTTGCACACTCAAACACGTATACACTCGCACAAACAGGTACCAGTCAGCGACACTCGCACAATCTCTTTCACCTACTTTCACACACTCTCCACATTTCACATTCCGAAATGCAGCATCAAATGTCTGAAGCTAACCTCTATGTATGCAACAATAAGCAAACAAACAAACAAAAAAAAAAAAAACCCACCCACGAATGTTTTCAGTCACACCTTTAATCCCCACCACGTTTAAATATATATAAACATCCAAACATTCATTTATGCATTCATTAAGATCCATACAGAACAGGTATGTAAAAGATAACACATCGACAACTAACGAAGAATCTCATTCGTTTGCAGATGAAAAAAAAAAAAAAAAAAAAAAAATCAGCTCGTTCTCTCTCTTATTTTTTTTTTTTTTTATTTATCAGCATCCATAAGCAAGAAGTTTCAAAAGAAAATGAGAGAGACAAAGAAAGATTAACTTAAATAAAGGAGAGAGTGAATAGTAGTGGCTCACCAATGCTCGTATACCTACGCCTTTCTCCTTTGACTGTGTACTGTACCTACACAACTGCTGATTAAAGGGGTGAGTATTTACTGCCTGGTCCCGTGTGTCCCGTCCTGGACAGCGCAGCACCTCCCCTTTAAAAATTTCTGAGCTACTAGCACGAGCTAGTGCTCTTACACAGCAACACCACATGCAGTATATAGCACAGTCCAGGAAAATGAATTATGTTAATCATACAACATTACCGTGTGGGGACGTCAGGCTATTAACGTTAAAGGATGTTAAAGACTGCAAAAACACAAAGGTGGGATCATTCGTTAGATGTGTTTGTTTGAAAACAAAAACAGTGATGTGTTTGCGTCTAAGCTCAATGGCACAGTAACGTTGAGTGTGGATGTAGAAGTGTGTGTGTGTGTACCCGCACGCCAGCACTCCTGAGGAAAAGCAAATTGTGAGGACATAGAAGTACATTTAAAACACTGCACTTTTAATGACGTCAAAACGGAAGAGTCAAAGGAATAATGAAGTTAGAAATCTAAAAAAAAAAAAAAAAATCAGCCATTAATAAATATAACACAGATGACAGAAATGGATGAGCATTGAAGGGAGGGGTGGAGCGTTTTCTGATTGATGGTGCAAATGAAGACCAAATCATGTGCAAACGCTAAATGTACAACAATACAGATTCATTTAATGGTTCAGTACCAGGGCTACAGATGATGGGGACAAATCTAAAATGTACAGAAGGAGGGCACATATCTAACCCTATTAGTGCTGAGCCGCTGAATTTTGTGTGTGCTTGTGGAATGGAATTAGTTTCTCGTTCATAACTCATTGCATCTTTACAATTAGAGCACAGTAACCCTCCTTTTTATGGTATGGATGGAATTACAAGCTATGGATTTAGAAAATTAACTAGTTTAAGTGTGGTCTAGTGGCCACAAAAGGTCTTATGTGTTTGTAACATCCAAAACCACATTACGTCTTGACCTATCAAAGTGCATTATGGTGGATGTTCACACTGAAAGCTCATGAACAAAAAAAGGCCAGGTTTGAATGCCGAGTGACCTTTAAAAAAAAAAGCGTTTTATTGAAGACAAACAGTTTCATACATTGGTGACAGTAAAACGATAAAAGATATGAGTAAAGAGAGCAGGGTAGGGGTGAAAAATAAAAGGGGAGAGAAAAGATGGGAAACAATATTGGTCCCTCACAGCCGTGGCAAAACATTCACTTGAAACCCGAGAGTGCACTAGAGGTGTGTGAGATTCAATAAAACGAGGACTCCATCATCCAACATCCTTAAATACTAGCGTTCCCTTGACAGCAGCTCAACTGAACTTCTCCAAGCATCATATCACACCTTGTAAAAGTTGCTTTCTGTAATGAATTTAACTCCCCACCCTATCAATCAAGCTTGCTTCCATTGCTAGCCTGCATCTCCTGCTCTGTCTCGGGGGGAAACGAGTGTCAGGTTGTGCCACGGCTGCGAGTTTGCGGTTTGCGGCTGTTCTCCGCTGCGTTCCGAACGACCGAGCGTTACCTCTCTGGCTTTCTGGGCGTTCAGTTCAGCCTGCCTCTGCCTCTCTAGCTCCTGCAAAAGCTGCGCCTCCATGATGCGTTTGGCCTCCTCCACCCTCCGCAAGACCTCACGTTCGATCTCGTCACGCCGCTTCTCAAGCTCTTCCTCCACCCGCCGCGCCACAAGCTCCTCCACGCGCCTTGCGGTCTCCTCCTCGATCAGACGCTCCTCGATTTCCTGCTGACGGCTGTGAAGGATACAAGAAAGAAAGGATCAAACATGGCAGTTTCATCGTAGACCCTTAAAGGGTTAGTTCACCCAAAAATGAAAATTATGTCATTAATGACTCACCCTCATGTCGTTCCAAACCCGTAAGACCTCCGTTCATCTTCGGAACACGGTTTAAGATATTTTAGATTTAGTCCGAGAGCTTTCTGTCCCTCTATCGAAAATGTATGTACGTTATACTGTCCATGTTTTTCAGCACTGTCTTCTCTTCCGGGTCTGTTGTCAATCCGCGTTCATGACTCCGCTGACGTAAGACGCTGCCGACGTGTTATCTGGTGCGCCCGAGCTTCATTTACAGTCTGAGGGAGATGCACGCTGTAAACAAAACAACCTTCGCAAACATGTCTAAGGATTTCGACACAGAGGAAGACTTGCATTTTTTTTGCTCAGCCGTATTTATTTGAACCCGAATACACGGACGAAGAACTAAGAGCGATGGAAGAAGCTCCTACACAGCAGCAACTGCTGTCGCAAGCAGCGTCACTGCGGAGTCGTGAACGCGGATTGACAACAGACCTGGAAGAGAAGACAATGCTGAATAAAGTCGTAGTTTTTGTTATTTTTGGACCAAAATGTATTTTCGATGCTTCAATAAATTCTACCTAACCCACTGATGTCACATGGACTACTTTGATGACGTTTTTATTATCTTTCTGGACATGGACAGTATACCGTACATACATTTTCAATGGAGGGGCAGAAAGCTCTTGGACTAAATCTAAAATATCTTAAATTGTGTTCCGAAGATGAACGGAGGTCTTACGGGTTTGGAACGACATGAGGGTGAGTCATTAATGACATAATTTTCATTTTTGGGTGAACTAACCCTTTAACTTATAAACAATGATAAATGTAGAGTGAAGAACAACTCATCAAGAACAGAGCTAAGAGTAGTGAATTTATTTGTCTGCACAGTCTGGCCAGTAGTCCCTTGCCCTGAAAACATTTTCACTGGCCCCCCCATTTATGAATTTTGAATGTTAAATTTATGAGTTCAAAAAAATCTTTTTAACTATTATTAAATAGTATTATTTTAAATTCTCATTTCAAAATATTTTAAAATATTTATATTTAAAATAATTTTTAAAAATAATTAAATTTTTACTTTAAAATTATATTTTTATGTATTTGTTAATTATTTTTGCAGAAAAAAGGTTAACAAAAATAGATATTTTTGTATATTTTGCTTTTTGGGAAAGACATTAAATTTCTTTTAATAATATTTTTTAATTTTTCACACACATATAAAACATGCATTTTTAACTATTGTTTTCTTTACAAAGACAATTATAGTCATAAATTATACAGTTATTATAATCATAAAGATAGTCATAAAAACACTTTTTACTAGAATTATATACAGCAAAACATAATGATTAATTTTCAACCAAATCTTAATGATGCTAAACTATGAATCATTCATGTAATTTCACCATAGCATAATTTAGGTTAGCCAGTTTGATAACCTTTTACCTTGCTGACAAGTTTAAAAAGATAAGCAAATTTCGCAACTAAATGAAAAAAAGAAAAAGAAAAAAAAAATGCATTGCTGAGTCCAGAAAAGGTAGGCTTGACCTGGCATCTGCGCAATTCTGAAATTAAACAGGTTGTGCACGCTGACATCATAAACCCATGAAGAAAGGTACGCCATTCAAAGGGAGGCCATGATTACAAAAGCATGTTTTAACTTTATTTACACTTTAAGCATGACTAAACCATTAGAAGAGAGCAAGCTGTCACACCTGGCCTTAAGAAGGAACACAAAAACACAGACACAATACTGAAAAAAGTGACCATAACATTGCCCAAAGCCAAAACAAAAATCTAACAACAGCAGCCATCTTTTTATTTGATTTCAGTGTCATGAAACTTGATCCAAGGCCTCTCTTTGAGTTTTAAAACACCCTGAATGTGGTTACAATGTACTCTGGGTGAAGATCAAGCCTGGGGCTGCAGCACTTCTCTTCCTGTTCTTTCACTACATTCCCCCTTCCTTCTCTTCCACAAACCTCTTAACATTATACTGGTGGTCTCCAATCACAATAGAGAGATGTCAACAATCTGTGATAGTTAGAAAAGCATATCAGCTAACACGGGCAGCAGATTTCAGTGATGAGATGACCTGATGTGTGACAGCTGCCTATGAGAGTCCATGGAGTGATGAAAGTTCAATGAATACAGATAGGTAACATGAAACGTCACTTTTTTGCACACTAGCTCAGTATATTAAGTTCTTATCAATATTAAAGATTTGCTACTTGAAACATGAAACAACTGAACTGAAGTGATAGTTCTGTCCTAACAAGTGACACTTCATAGATACATGAGTAAGAGTGGCATATAGAGAGTGGCATATAGACACACATATGCGTGTGTGTATATATGTATGTGTATGTGAGTAATTATATATATATATATATATATATATATATATATATATATATATATATATATATATATATATATATGTATATATATATAAAATTGACATCTTACATCTTCCTCTGTCTCTCTATCTCTGTTCTTCTCTCCTCCTCTTCTCTCTTCTGTTTCTCGTCGTTGTTTCTCTTGCTCAGTGTCCGGCCGAACATGTCGGTTCGGTCGGGTGGTGAGCCACCTCTGTCCCTCCTGCTGCCGGATCTCGAGCGGGACCGTCTGCTCCTCTTCAGCTCCTTCGATCTGCTCCTTTTCTTGCTGGATTTGGATCTTGAACGGCTCCGTTTGCGGCTGTGTTTAGAGTGTTTGGACCGGGACGAGCTGCGGCTCCGAGAGCGACCCATATTCTGCACGAATAAATCCGACTGACACCACTAAATGAATGCAGTAATGTCTACAACGACCTCATGCAATATTATATTACGGTTACCTGTATAATTGTTTAATATAAACTCGTCTAATAAGGGTATTTGTTGCTTTCTGCTCCAGTGAATCTGCGGAATCAAACAATATGGCGACCGCCTCCAGTCTTCCTTTTCCCAGAATGCAACAGCTTCGGCTCTTTTCGGATATCTCCGGGCTCACACCGATTGAGGAGCACGAGAAGGAGTCTCACTCTCGCGTCTGCGGAAGTATGAAAGCATCACAACCGCACTGAAAGCTACTCTGAGGTATCTTCACTCAAAAACGCTGCTGGTGACTGCAAAAAGAGCAGCTTTGTGTTTAAAACAATTCCATACTGCAGCAGTGTATTAGTAATGCACAATAATACACCCTACACGGTACAGGCGGTAGATTGTGGTTGTGGCGACTACTACATATTTTAGTAAATCCAAAGGTCATCCAGTATACTATGAATGAATACAAAAAAATGGTAACTGTGCTCATTCTGTAACAGAAATAGAGTGCTGCATGGTTGACTATTTTTGTAGGCCAAAACCCTGAAATGAGTTAGCATTTGAGCACTTCCTGTTCCACCGTACTAAAACACTCTTTTACACTATGATGAACTATGTTCTCAGCCAGTCAGCCGTGTAGTGTATGAATTTAAATGTTATTTTGTCATTTAGCCTTGGAGTCTGATAGCCCCTCCCCCTCTGCTACGTAAGGAAAACTGCGACACTTCATTTTTAAAGTTCACTTTTGTAATTTTCCGTGTGAACACTAGTCACACCATTTACAATAAAACCACATACAATAGCATAGCATAAGCATGCAAATTGGGACACATCTAATGAGTTTTTTTAATGGGTTTTTGGTTAAATGCTGGAAATATGGTCTGTGGTTACACAAGCTCACTTCGGTAAAGTTGGTTTTATATTCGCACATTCGTACTTCTGATAAATTCAGACTTTCCAATAAATGTGCAATAAATTAATGTTTGCGAATTTTAAGCAGCGACATGATATTGACAACCAACGATTGTCAACTTACAACATTTTTCAGTCGATCTAAATAGGCAAGTATTGTTTTAATGGCATATTTACTTGTGAATGTCCACTGAATGTCCAATGTAGTGTGATTAACAAGGCTATTGAATACGGATGTCCGAATGTGCGAATATAAAACCAACTTTACCTAAGTCACAAGCTCAAAGTATTTTCACATTTTATTCTGTGACATAAAATACATAAGTAAACCCCATGTGATTTATTTAAAGCTTTTACTTTTTAGAAAAATGCGGTTGCCAACAAGTGGCTAATGGCACTACAGAGGTTGTCGGGGACATTAAACGTCATCAAGCCAAACAGGTAAACTTATCTACTCCCTATTCTGTGTTTACATCCTCATTGTGTCAATAATTGTGCTCTTGCAAACGATTCTCACTAGTACTGTTCTAACTAACTAGTCTACGTTTAGCTTTTTACTTCTGGTAATTGTATTTAGACTTCAAAATTCATAAACGTTGGATTGTGTTTTTGCCGATGAAACCAGGGAAATGCTAACTTCAGGGCTGGCCCACAAAAATATATTATCACTGCAGTTCTCTATAGCAGAGATCTTCAACCCTCCTCCTGGAATACTATCATCCTGCAAATTCACAAATTCTTTTCCGTGGCCTCATGGGATAGTTAAGTGTCCATTGAATGCACACTTCAGAATCTCACCGGAAGTGGTAGGTCATCCGGGTACTTTTCACCTACTTTTTATGAATCCTGGTGGGTTTCCAGGAGCAGGGTTGAAGACCTCTGCTCTATAGTATGAATATTATTTCTTTAAGCCATTGAGTATAACAGTGGGACTGGGCAGTTTATCCACCTTATTTTAAGGTAAGAGTGGGCACAGCCATTTGTAAATTGCCTTCCGGTGTCATCCGCTTCCAGTTGTTTTTGGCGTGAACAAAGCAGCTCATTATGCTGCTTGATAATGTAAACTAGTATTTTTACCATATTATTTTAATGTATGACGTAATTAGAAAAACACAGGTTTGTAGCACAAATTGTTTAACCGTTTACTGCACTTTATTCTTTTAGGTGTTTTGAATAAATCAGAAATCTTGCACATTTACAGAAAATAACTTACTTCTATTTTGGAATGTAAGATGGATACTGTTTATTTTAGTGAAATAGTAGGCATTATTCCACAAGCCACAATAAACAGTAATGTGCTTTTTTTCTTTGTCATATGACCTCATTACATTGCGTTTTATTTACATTTTATGGAAAATTGTCTTTTTGACATTAAATAACTTTCAAATAACAGATCATGGTAGATATTACTAGCAGTTCATCCATCACAGTGGAGATTATAGGTTAAGTCATGCAAATTACTATAGTATACTGCACATTTTGGAAAATGTAGTAAAAGTAATATGGTAGTATGCTATTTTGAACATAGCCACTTTTCAGATGTTAAGGGTTTGAAATTGCAGCAAGCTATTCTCTAATGGGCAGGCCAGAACAAAATCTACAGACCTTTTTGCATTGTCTACACTGATTTTTTGGGAGGCTGAGTTAGGGTTGCCAACTTCAGGAAAGGAGAATAAGCGACAATTGTGGTTCTTTATAGGGAAATAAGGGACACACTCAAAATATTTGAGCTGTACCACACAGTGCATGTTATTAATTCAGCATCTGCAGTTAAGTAAAAGTTGTAAAGGTTCTCAGACATCAACACATTTGGATCATTCTGTGTCAAATTTTGTTAATTTTTTTTCTGAAGAAAGACAAACATAAATAAAGAAGAAAGCCACAATATATACCTTTTCACACATAAGTTTAAAATATTCTAGCCGACCCCCCAAAATGAGTTTAAGTGACCATTATTTTAGAACATTTTACCCATAGCCATTGAAAAACATTTAATGTCTCTGGTTTAGACTGTTCACCTTATTATTTCTCATGCTTGTCATATGACACACCGTATTGCAGATGTATGACAGATGTATCACTTTTATTCCATTTTTCCTTTTTTATTCAAAAAAATTCACAAACCTGTTAGCTATGTCATCAACTACCTGATATTCCAAATCTCAATTACGTGTAAGTGAATGTGTTTTGTCTTTTAAAAAACTTTTTAATGATCATGTTAACTGATCTATAATGCGCAATGGGCACCGCCATGTTAGTTCGCATCGCAATTCAGGGAATCGTATATGTCACATTTACAACACGTCAATTGCTCCACTTCTCCCGAAATACATGAAAATAAGTGGCTGTTAGATCAGCGAGCAGTCAATAAATGGGACAAGGGAGGTCACGTATGGGACAAATCAATTAGGCCCAATATAAGGGATGTCCCAGCTAATACGGGACAGTTGCCATACTTGGCAACCCTAGGCTGAGTGGCTATAAACATTGTAAAATGTGTCAAATGGAGCTGAGAGTTTCACGCTTTTATTGCTAGCTGAAAACATAATAAAATTAGCCAGAATATAATAGACAAGCATGCAAGTGGTGTGCAATGTGTGGAACTTTTTTTTTGGGTGCAGATTCTGTTTGTGCCTGCTTATGGGTGATTTGATTGCTGATCTGTGCACATGAGAACAACAGCTTAGTTGCAACAAACTGGTTAGGTAACAGAGTCTACCATTTGTTCCAGAAATGAATAATCATTTTCTTGGCCAATTGTTTTTGACAAAATCTTTCTAGTTCCATTCTGCTGGTCCTTTTTTGTTGACCTCCTCAAGAGATAAGCTTATCCTAGCTCTATATGAAGACCAATTCATAACTTTGTTTTTGTCAGGCCCATTTGCTGACAGAACGGTTATTCTAAGATTAGGTTCAATCCCATTCGAACGCCAGGGGAGCATTGTGACAGGCAGTTGCTTATTCTGAAAAACTACAGGGCTAAAAATATTTAGCCAGGGCTATTTTAAAACACATGTGAGCATATAGCCATAGTGACTCTGTTTTAAGATCTGGGAAATCAAGTCCAGATAAGAGTGAGAGAGAGGACTTTCTCTCATGTTTTGGCATGCCAAAAATTGAAATTGGGGTCGGAATTTTGAATCATTCAAATTGTTGTAGCTGAACTTTCACACACATAAAGTAATTCTGTGTATATCGCAGTATTTTATGTCTGTGTTATGTCATCTGACTTCTGTGTTCAAAATTAAAGAAGATATTTAAAATTGAAGAAGATATTTTGAAAGTCAGTAGGGTCGCAAACAACATTGGACCCCACTGACTTTCATTGTGTGGACAAAAAAAACAAAACATGGAGACATTTTTCATGATATGAGTATTTTATTTCACAAAAAATATGTTATTTCATTACTGTTATTAAAAAAATCAAACAAAGAAGCAAAATACAGTGCTTTAAGATTTTCAGGCACAGCAGGTCTATTTAGCAGTAGCATTCAAGTAAGAAACAATACAGCAATTATTTAATCAAGTCTATTTTTCTCAATATTGTGTGTTTATTTTTAGAGCTCTAACATGTCAGTTTAGTGTTTTGACTCATTTTGATTTTTTTTTTTTTAAATGTTGCGCTTATGTGCTTTTCTTGTGCGAGCCAGAGTGAACTGCTGTGCTTATGAACGTGCTCAGACCAAAAGTCAGGATTTGCGCTAAATTATAATTTAAATTTTGCTTTTTTTTTTCTATCAAACCCTATTGTATGCCATCAGAACACTTTTAAAATATGGTATAAGTCACATGAGACAATTCTGTGATGCTTCTGCATCTTTTTAAAAAAAAAATTTTTTAAGGCTTGAAGCTGGTCACTATTCACTGCCATTATATGGACACACGTATGAGCAGGACACCACAATCTATCCGCTTGTTAAGTCGTGACGTAAGGAACGCCGTTTCCGGGTCCAAGCCTCGACTCGTTTCACTTGAGAATGCCATCGACGGCCGTTTATGAGCGCTATTTATTCATTTTAAACATCAATCATTTTAAAAAGTTAAACATTTTAAATACTTACAGTCTACACAACAGTCTTCGTGCTCACAGCGTCACAGATATTAATATTTTAACTATTTATAAAAGATGAATCATTGTCTGGCCATCTGGAATTTTGGTATGGAGATAAAGGTTATAATTATATATTTTTTGTAGTATTACACCACATCGTGTATGTATATTAGCGCCATTTGTTGTTTTCTTGTGGTATGAGATAGAGCGTTAGGACCCGGAAGTGCTGCAGCGTGACGTCAGACTTAACAACCGAATAGAGTGCTTAAACTATGACATCACTTTGTAGCCGGCAGTTAGCATCACGCTGGTTCCTTCGACAAAAAACCGATAGGATTTTTCCATAGGCTTTTGGATTATCACAAAAAATAAGCTCTGTGATCAAAAGTTTATGATTAATTATCCATCAAGATAATTTTCACAGATGAAAACAACTTTTATGAATTTTGAAGTCTAAATGCAGTTGCCAGAACCAAAAAGCTAAAGGTAGGCTATAATCAAACTACACCAGTCACACAATTTCAAAGTCACCAACAAAGCTTTCGACAACTTTTTCAGTCTTATCTAAAAACATTTTCCCTGAAATTATGAATTAGAATAGTTTGTAAATGCGCAGTTACAAGCATAACTAGGCTGTAAAAGCGTGATTATATTGTAGACAACCCCTGTAGTACGATTTAGCCACTTGTTTGTAACATGTAGACATGTAACAGCTTAAAAAAAATCATGGGTAGGTTAATACTGATGTATTTTATGTTGTAGAATAAAACGTGAAACTATCTTGAGCTTTTGTTAACCACGGACCTTATTTCAACCATTTAACCAAAAACCCTTTAAAAAACCCATTGACTTTTGGGCGATGGAACCGGAAGTGCTAAAAAACTTGTTTCCGGGTTTTGGCCAACAGAAATGCGTCATAAAGTTCCACCACTCTATACTTTTGTGTTCCAAAACATGAAGAAAGTCATACAGGTTTGTGTGAACTGACCTTTTAAGATTTAGGCACTTAAGGCTACAGTTATTTTATGGTTGAAGCACATAGCTTTGTGCCTGTAACATATTGGCAATTACCATGAGTAAGATGAGGCAATAGTATTGGCTATATTGGAAAAACCTGTACACTCAGTGTCACCAACATACTTGTCTTGTATAGAGTGAGTTGCTTGGTCTGCTCAGCATTCAGTGAGGTGTGTTGTTGTAGTCAAAGAGAATTTGTTCAGTGAGAATGAGAGAAAGTTTTCCTGAGTTAGTTCGGTGTTCATGGTCATCGTGTGACAGAATAATGCACAAAGTTGCTTTGATGAATAATCTAGGAAGAGTGGGAGAACACTTGTCAATTTAAGTTGAATTTGAGATGGAGCTGCAGATTTTGGGAAATTGTTGTTGAAGTGAAAGTTTTAGGCATGTAGTTCAGAAAAGCTACTAGAAAGACAGCGTTTTCACTTCCTGAAAAGAAAAATAGTAATAGTGGTAGATGTTAGGGATTTGTTTTTACTTAAGGAAGGAGCCAATTTTTTGTGTTAAATTCCTGAACACAAACAAACTGATCTCCGTTGTTTGCCAGAGGAAGTCAACAGTAGTCTATGAGTCTGACATGATCAATGAGCATCAAACTAAATGACTTACTTCCCAGCTGCTACACTAAGGGTACGTTTACACGACAAAGATGTACTAAAAACAGAAAAGTTTTTTGTTTGTACAGATAACAACATTATCAAAACTATCCCCGTTCACACAAATCCACGGAAATGACTAAAAACGCTGTATTACGCATTCCAGACAAGTAGTTGGCGATGATACTTTGTAAAGAAAGACTACGTGCCTGTGCTCATATGCATTCTTTTACAGAGGACTCGCCAAACGTGCATGCCTATCCACCTTATTTATACAGTTTACCGCACTTTGATATTCTTCTTGTTATTTCCCTATAGCGGCTAATAAATCAGAAGTCTCACACATTTACAGAAAATTCTTACTTTTGCCTTGAAAAATTAGGTGGATAGACTAAACGTAATACGCATGTGCATGCTGTCAGCATTTTCACAGATTCGTGTTTTTGCAGTTAGCACAGAGAAGATAATGGTATCATTTTCAAAAACTTGCACTTTGAAAACCATTTTCAAAAATGTGCATTTTCAGGCCCCCAAAACGCCTTTGTCATGTAAAAAGTTTTCCGTTTTTAGTTGAAAACGGTGTTTTATAATAAATAGCCCCTAGTGACTGCATTTCCTTCCGGTGGAGTAAAGCCATAGCCAGATGAGGCAATAAAATCGGTTATATTGGAAAAAACGTGTACACTTACAAAAATAAACTCAACAACATACCCTTCATGTATTGCGTCACTTGGTCAGTGAGAACAAGAGAAAGGTTTCCTGAGTTAGTTTGGTGTCATGGTCACTGTGTCAAAGATAATGCACAAATTTGCTTAGATGAATAATACAGGAAGAGTGGGAGAGCGCTGTCAATTTAGGCTCAATTTGAAAAGGAACTGCAGAGTTTGGGAGAAGTTACTGTTGAAGTGAAAGTTTCAGGTATGTATTTTAGAAAAGCCATTAGAAAGGGAACATTTTCACTTATTGAAAAAGCAACATAGTGATAGTTGTAAATGGTAGGGATTCGTTTTTTTACTTGAAGAATGATGTTTTAGCCATTTTCCATGTTAAATTCCTGAACACAAACAAACTGATCTCTATTGTTTGTCAGAGGAAGTCAACAGTAGTATATATGTCTGACATGATAAATAAGCATCCAACTAAATGACTTACTTCCCAGCTGCTACAATAAGAACCACTGTATTTCCTTCCAGTGGAGTAACGTCACACAAAAGATAGACGTCACTGCTACCTTAGACCAGATCACTCTCTTTCAATCAAGCTATTTTACAATCCTCAAACATATTAACCTCATCTTTAAATGATTAGTTGAGCAGTATAATAGCGCTGCTTTTTCCCGCTCTCCCAACATGAATGGCCTTCATGCTACTCGAGTTAATGAAAAGTCGCTGCGCTCTTTCTTCCCCTTTTTTTATTCGTTTGATCAAAGATGGCCTCTCCTCTCTGGCTAACCTCTCCTCTCAGTTGGCTGTAGCCTCTGTCTCTTGAGGGTGAGGGCACTTAACAAACACAGGATCCCACCGCTGGGGCACATTGTCATGTTGATGTCCCAAGGGCCTCTACACAAAGGGCCATTGAGGAGAGGAAAGGAGAGAAAGACCTGAGACAGAGTGAAAGGGAGAACAAGGCTCTCAGGAGGAGTTTCTTTAACCCGTCATGCAGCGTGTGTGTGTGTTGAGCGGGGGAGGGTCATATGCAGGCTATAGCGCCAGTGTTGTTGGTCACTGGACTGATCTTAGTCACCGACTTCTTAAAGTCTCCTGGGGTTGGTTCTGCAAAGAGTCACCTTACTGTGTGTCTGTGTGTGCGGTTTCATGGAAATTCAAGAAGCTTTTCAGGCCGACATGCTTCAGTTGTTTGTTAACTCTATATATATTTCCTTTAGGTGCCATCAAAACTGTATACCTGACATACATTGGATAAACTTTTTTTAATAACTTGACTATTCCTCATAATTAGGGATTGATGTAAAACACAATTAAAACTTCTGAATGGAATCGTACACATTATTTTTAAATGTATTTTATTAACATTTTTCAGTGCAGAGACAGAGATTTGTAGGTTGGGTGATCTTTGGCCAGTATAAGCAGCAACCATCCAACACTCTTAGAACCACATAGGGCCTGTTTACACCTGGTCACTTCATGCGTTTTTGCTGATCTATCTGATTTATCAAAGCAATTCAATTTACACTTGGCTACATAAATGTGTCTCCACAAAACGGATATAAATCCAATCTTCAATTCCCGGACTATATGATTTATTGCAGTTCATGTCACCGAAAGCAACAAATATGAGCTGCATTTTATTGATCATTAGCTATTGACAGTGGTGTAAATTTGTTTTAAAAAGTGGGTGGGATGTGTGGTGTGGTGGTGGTGGTGGTGGTGGGGGGGTGTATTGTAATTGTATCATTACAGTAATAAATGCACAAAATTTATTGACATAGACCTCATGTTTAATATGATAGTTTCGTCCTTACATCTACTATAATACAATATGTTGTTAATCTTGAGAGTATTTACATTAGTCAATAAATACTTTGATCCACTTTTAATATTAGATTGTCATGATAGACGAGGGGTATAATTTTTGTTCAGCTTGCCAGAGGTTCTGGATTCTAATCCACCCTTGTGTAATTTATTTTATTTTTTTCCTCATTAAAACCAAAGATGTTCATCAGTGATTATATATCAAGAGCAGGGGCACATTTATGTGCATTTTGTTTTGTGATTTCACCGGAACGAATAGTCTCCGGCCACAACAGTGTTAACAGAGTTCAGTACATGGAAATGACATACAGTCTCAAACACCATTGTTTCCTCCTTCTTGTGTAAATCTCATTTGTTTAAAAGACCTCAGAAGAACAGGCGAATCTCAACATAACAGTGACTGTTATGTAACAGTCGGGATCATTAATATGTATGATCCCAATATTTGCATATGCCAGCTCATGTTCAAGGCATTAGACAAGGGCAGGCAGTATGAACGTCTGGATCTGTGCACAGCTGAATCATCAGACTAGGTAAGCAAGCAAGGACAATAGCGAAAAATGGCAGATGGAGCAATAATAACTGACATGAACCATGATATCATGATATTTTTAGTGATATTTGTAAATTGTCTTTCTAAATGTTTCGTTAGCATGTTGCTAATGTACTGTTAAATGTGGTTAAAGTTACCATCGTTTCTTACTGTATTCACGGAGACAAGAGAGCCGTCGCTATTTTCATTTTTAAACACTTGCAGTCTGTATAATTCATAAACATAAACATAAACACATATACTTCATTTTTTATAAATCTCTCCAACAGTGTGTAATGTTAGCTTTAGCCACGGAGCACTATCAAACTCATTCAGAATCAAATGTAAACATCCAAATAAATACTATACTCACATGATCCGACGTATGCATGCAGCATGCATGACGAACACTTTGTAAAGATCCATTTTGAGGGTTATATTAGCTGTGTGAACTTTGTTTATGCTGTTTAAGGCAAGCGCGAGCTCCGGGGGCGGGGAGCGTGAGGAATTAAAGGGGCCGCAGCCTGAATCGGTGCATTTCTAATTATGCCCCAAAATAGGCAGTTAAAAAAATTTATTAAAAAAAATCTATGGGGTATTTTGAGCTGAAACTTCACAGACACATTCAGGGGACACCTTAGACTTATATTACATCTTGTAAAAAAACGTTTGACGGCACCTTTAAGCGATAGATTGAAGCGCTTGTTCGTGTGAAGACTGCGCAGTGTACATGAGCGCCAAGAGAATACTGTTGCTCCACTGATAACAGCAACGAGCACTCAACATGATTTCAAAAACAACACATCCCAGTGCCAGATCGCCTATTATGTAACACAAACGAACAAATTGCTAATCAACTAGAGCTGTTTCTTTTGTATTAGTATACATCCGTGCCACGAGATGTTTCAAAAAGTGGTGGGGACAATATCTATCCTGGGGACATGTCCCACCTGCAATTTACGCCTATGGCTATATAAAGCTTATTTATTTCAAAATCAAAGACCGCAATAGGAGAAAGCGTGGCAACAGCACTGGCAAGATCATTTAGTCTCATTACTTTTAATGAAGATGATTGTGTGTTGAGCATCTGCGACTTACTTTGTTTCATTTGCGGCAGTTTGCTCATTGGCTTGCTGAAGAGATACTCAGCTGCTCATCTGAGGCCATGCGTGATGCACTAGCGCTGTCATATCTGGTTATAACATGTTATTTAGCCTATAACATGCTCTCTCATGTTTATTTTTTAGCATTTTTGGGAGGAGTAAAATTTACATATGTGGGTTTCAAAAACCAGATGCATTTAGAGTTGTTCAGTTTTGACTGGAATGCCTCTCAGACCACCTCTTCAAGAGGTTTAAGTGATTGGTTTTTATATCCGTCTCGAATGCGTTTCGGAGGGCATTTACATCTGGTCTTTTCATGATCTAATAGCTATATAAAACGCATGAAGTGACCAGAGTAAAGCCACTCAGAGCATCTTAGCAACCACATAATAACCACACACAACATAATAGCATTGTGACAGCGAGTTTTGCAAGTACAAGAGCTACAAAGTTTCCCAATTACTAACAGCAGTAAACAAGAATGCAGTAACTAATTTCTTACAATCCCCACATCGTCTATTGTTCGGCCAAACGGTGTCCTGCCCCTGTAACATTTAGTGAATGTTATGTTTCAAACAAACAGATTGCAATTCTGTTTGCTACAGCTAGTGACACACTTCATGTCATAAAAGTTTAAATGTGGATCCAATCCATTAAATCCATTAGATGTGGACCCAAACCCTCTGTCATTGTAGAAAGAAGAGAGTTAGAGCGCTCTCTGTCAAAGAGCATTGAGCTCTGAGACCCTCTTTCATAATAAATGGCTATATGGATGGAAGGCTGTGACGGGCCAAGCAAAGAGGTGAAAGGTCATTTCTGCAGTATTAAATTGACCTGAAAGGTGATCAGACACAAATGAAATGTACAGGTCTGTCTCAGTCACTCTGTTCCTTCTCTTGTTTCTCTTGGTGAGGAATATATTTCTCTCTCTCTCTTTAAAAAACAAAACAAAAAACTTTACTTTCTTTGCTTTTCCCTTCTTTTTAATCATTTCATCTCAACGAAGAGATCCTTGAGAAAAGAAAATGGGAGGCAGTGAGACTTTGGCAACACAGGAAAAAGAGCCTGAGAAAGTCCCTGCAGGAAAAGAGCCACATCCATCACGGCTCCAGACCTCCTCTCCTCATCTCACTCTCTGTCCCATTCTCTCTATACCTGATCTAGAAACAATGGCCATTTCCTGCTACTGAGTCTTGAGACTGGAAGCTGGAATGACAGAATGAATAATCATGAGAGAGAGAGAGCGTGAGAGACTGTTCTGTAAGGAAAGAAACGAGAGGCTTTAAAGCTGACGTCACCTTTTTGTATGTGTGAGCGTGCACACGTGTGCTTCCATGCATATTACACATCTGTTTTGATGGTCAGAATAATTTATGAACAGAACTGTACAAACATCCTCACGACGGACCACACAATGAAAGCATGGATAATTTGTAGGGTGTTCTAGATAGATCCTAAACTTTCCACGGCCATGAAAGGCTATTGAAATTGTATTTTACACTCGTGGAAAAGTAATAAAAAAGTAATTGAAGTTTCATTAGCGGAAGTACAATTTTTTTTAGTTATTCTCTTCTCTAACGTATTTCTTCAGCTAGATTTTATAGAGTAAATTTGTGATTTGCCTGATTTGTGAGTGAATTGTTCTTTTGAGTCAAGTTGTTTGAATGAATCAATTGAACCGATTCACACATCTGTTTGAATGTGTCAGTTTGAACTAAAGTGATTTCTAAAAGTATTTATTTGTTATCACAAATGTACAGAGCCCCTAAAGTGAAATTTGAAAAAAATCCTGAAAAAGTTGTGCAAGAAGTATGTGTAATTGTGTGGAAGTGTGTACAAAAACTTTTACATGTGCATGGAAAACTTTTGCGTTGCCATGGGGAAAAATAGACATACATAAACCAGATAACGGTAACGTATGAACACAGAAATTTGTCTTGCATTTGCAAATGTTTTCATGTGAGTGTCAGTGTTTTTTCTGCACAATAGGAGCCCCTCACTTTAGGGGCTCCTAAACAAATGACTGGAAAAATCATAAATGTTCATTAATCTCAGCCTTTCAAACAAAAATAGTCTTACTTACTCTTCATTAGTCGTGTTCAACAAGGAAACTCTTTTTCACAGTAACTATTAGAATGTACTTCTACAAATATTAGTTAATAGATACATGTAATAAAGTAGATAGCCATCGCTGAAAGAGTTTGTAAAGGTCTCTGAACGCTAGAAAACTGGGTGTGGACAATGAATACTGTGACACAATATCAAGCTCTTTTTAAACGCCTCATTCCCTGCATCCTTAAAGACCCCCTTAGGACCCTGCCACACTCTTTGTACAACAAACACACACGCACAATGAAAGTCCCTCGTGTTTGACTGATGTCCTGCATCACAGTGAGATGTGATTGATACGTTATATCCATCACCTCGGCTGTCCGGTGCACAGTTTGCCATTACCCTCTCAGTCTCCACTCCCTTTTTCATGCGGCGTGTGCGTGTCACTGTCACTAAACCACCCTTTTGTTTCTCACCTCGTCTGTCTCACTGACGCTCAATGAATCAGGGTTTTAAAGTGGACTGGGGTTTGCATTTGCACATGCATGTCTGCTCATGTTAAACACTCATATGAATATCGTTAGGATCTGAGAAGCAGTTTGAGACTGTGTATCTGTAGGTGTATGTGAGCTGTTGTCTTGAGGTTATAGTGTTATCACAAGCTTTTTATTGTAAATTTTCTTATTTTTTCTTCTCCAGAGCTTGCAGGTTTTGCTCAAGGAGGAGCATACTATAATTCTGATAAGAAAATGGTGAAAGATCTGGATCGTATCGTATCGCTTGAAACATGTAAAATAAGTTCTGCTCCCAAACTGTGCTTTATCACATCATATTATGATTTTCTTTTGAGCATTTGAGAAAACTGGGTATCTATATGTGCATATTATATGTTCTCTGGGAAAATAATATGCTCTAGAAACTAATGACAATTTTTTTTTGGCTGTATTAGTTTAGCGTTAAAACTCATGCAAAATTTACACAAGGGATGCATAGGATTTTATTTAATTTCTTGCATGTAATATAATTAAATTCACATTTGAAATGGGGTTAGCACTGCTTTTAACCTTGGGATATGATGCAGGTTAGCAACGAATGCCAAAGGCTACAGTTTGTAACGATGTGCTGTAATGCTACAATGTGATGGCAAGTTATTAAGCAACAGGTAACCAATCATTAAGTATGTGCATAACTGTTTTGTTTTTGTTTTGTTTTGTTTCAAGCATCTTGTGTGTGTGTATTTGTTTACATGCCTATTCCATATTTTTGGAAAGCTAAATTTGACAAACCCTCCCAAAACTTCCTTTTGGGGATGTCCTCATTTGTAAAAATGGTAGAAAAAATAAACAATTAATAACTTAATTGTAAAAATGCAGAAAGTTTTCTGTTAGGGTTAGGTTGTAAAGTATATAATATGAATTTTAAAATTCAAGTCTATGGAATGTTCCCCATTTGGCTAAGTAAAATAACTAAGTGTGTGTGTGTGTGTGTGTGTGTGTGTGTGTGTGTGAGTGTGTGAGTGTGTGTGAGTGTGTGAGTGTGTGTGAGTGTGTGAGTGTGTGAGTGTGTGAGTGTGTGTGTGTGTGTGTGTGTGTGTGTGTGAGTGTGTGAGTGTGTGAGTGTGTGTGTGTGTGTGTGTGTGTGAGTGTGTGAGTGTGTGTGTGTGTGTGTGTGTGTGTGTGTGTGTGTGTGAGTGTGTGAGTGTGTGTGTGTGTGTGTGTGTGTGTGTGTGTGTGAGTGTGTGTGAGTGTGTGAGTGTGTGAGTGTGTGTGAGTGTGTGAGTGTGTGAGTGTGTGTGTGTGTGTGTGTGTGTGTGTGTGTGAGTGTGTGAGTGTGTGTGTGTGTGTGTGTGTGTGTGTGTGAGTGTGTGAGTGTGTGTGTGTGTGTGTGTGTGTGTGTGTGTGTGTGTGAGTGTGTGAGTGTGTGAGTGTGTGAGTGTGTGTGTGTGTGTGTGTGTGTGTGTGTGAGTGTGTGTGTGTGTGTGTGTGTGTGTGTGTTTGGGGGGTGTGGGGGTGGGTGGGTGAGTATATTTCTTATAGATTATAATTTAATTGTGTGATCCTATCATTATTTTGAACACAATTGAATCTTTCTAATGTTTTACATGATTTAAAAAAATAAATAAATAAACTAATTGTCAAAAGTAAACTCCACTGTATTTGTCTGGATGCAAGCGCAACTTGCCCCCGATTGAGCCGCTCATGCTGTGGTCTAGTTATTGACCGCTGGGGTCAGGTGTGATTGACAGCTCTATTAAGGCTGAGAGTCCATGTGACACTTACATTATAAATGGAAGAGTGAGAAGTTTCACCTTCGATCACCTCATAGTGACACTGAGCTGCTTAGCGCTGACACTCACTGTGACACTCTTTTGATCACTTTAAAGGATGCCCTTTAACCCACTGCTCTGACGCCAACTCTGTATTATACACGCTCACAAATAGCAGAGCAGCCATAAGAAATAAATCTATAAAAAGAATCATTAAAATATTTAATAAAGCAATCATTCTGAAGAGTGCAATAGTGGACACATTTCTATCCCACACTATAAAACTCAATAAGTTCAGGATGTTCAAAACATTTGAGGAAACTTATTACCTCAAAATATTAAAGTAAACCAACTAATTTTTTAAAGTTAGTAGAACTTCAAATTTTCGTGACAAGTGGGTTGGGGCCGAGAGCCGTGGAAGCAAGGCCAATGTGGTGCACAGGTGTCTCTCATTAACAATCACGTCACCGGCATCCCTTTACTTCCACAGTTCTCAGCCTTGCCCAACTCATAATAATGTTAATTACATAGTTAATTTACATAAACATGACATTCAGATCTAGGTTAAATGTTAGGTAGCAAATAACACACGCTATTATAACTATCAAAGAGACTGTCATTATATACTTGCATGTATATAATCAAACAACACACAGTATATATGGATTAAACGTTTTGCAGACCATCCTCAATGTAACCACAGGCTCTACTCTTCACCACAGTGGTAACCCTGAACCCCTTGTAAATCCCAACATAACACAACTTTAAACACTAACTCAATGAAAAAACACTTAATTTCAACATTTATTTATACATTCTGATGCAAAGCATGCTGTGAATTAGAAATCTGCTGCAGCTCAATAAAATTGAGTTCACAACTTTCTTCTATTAAGTACAATGAAGTTTCATTATTATTTGAGTAAAACAAACTCATTTCATTTAATTAATTTCACTGTTCGATTTTACAGTGCATAAGACCACATGAACTGAAGAGCTGACAGATTCGAAAAGCTGAAAAGCAAAAAAAAATGGCATACAAGTGTGAGCTGAGTGGCTCTTTCAAGTGTACTCATTTAACAGCAACCGTGTGAATTATTTTCACAGATTTTTATCATACATCATGGCTTAAAGACATACAGGTCAAAGGACAGTGCCAACATGATGGATGTAGTATGTCTGGGAATTTATTTGTACTACTATACTGCATTACAGAGCGCCGCACATTTTTTTTTAAAATATTGGCCTCAAATTAAGAATTTGCACCTACGACTTAATTTGTTTCCTCATTTTAGTTAAATCAACCACAATTGAACTAAATTCAAACAAGGTAATTAATTAGTACTACATAACCATGATATAACTAAAATGAACCAACAAATTGTGGCGCTCCTTACTGCATACCTTAAGAACATGCTTCATCAACGAGAAGTACTTTTTTCTTTGTGCATACTCTGAAAGTACACAATTTCGTATGCAAAACCAGTGTTTACAGTCTCACTCTTCAAGAAGTCAACCAAAGAAACTTTCTTGCTTTTGATATGCTTATTAGCCGGATGTAGCAGATCAAAATAGAAAGCAACAGAGGCATTTGGTGAAGACAGCTTGTGTTTGGGGGTTCAAGTTTGGTGAATAAGAAGACGTGAGATACTTTGGCTGATATTTTTAGGTAGTTTCACTGTGAGCACCCCTGACCTTCCAGACCTCCAGTATGTAGGTGGCAATTCATGGGGTGAGACAGCTGCTGCTGCTGCTGTGTGTGTGTTTGTGTGTTTATTTCTTTCTTGCAAACCTACATATACAACTCTAGCATTCCAGCCCTACCACAGATACACACACATACATGGACAAACACATCCATCTAAACTAGAAGTAAGTGGGTGGTAATAGTGACTTGATGTTGACCCAAATGTGACCCTCAGTCACTCTTTCCTCCCTAAACTGGGCTCATTTGCGTAGAATGCTCACACCCCACGTTCCCACGTATCTGTAGCAGATAACATTTTTATCTCTTCCAGCGCAACACACACACACTACATCTACACCTGTTCAATCTAATGCGCCATGATAAAATGAGACCCCTCTGACAACAGCAACAATAGAGATTAAACAAATTCACACACAAATTACAGGTAAGAGTGAGAGTTTTTGTGTGTGTTGAATTTATCAGGACCCCCTGTTGCCTCAGTAACTTAACACCCTAAAACCCTGCGTTTCGTAAATAATTCTAATGATAATTATGATTATCATCAATAGATGACATTCCTGTGTTGTTTGTAGCTCAGTCAGTTGCTCACGTTCCCCAATCTGCCTGTCACACACTCTCCCACACTCTCATCACAGGTGATTTCTGCCATCTGTTGCCACCAGTCAAAGTTGCTAAGATATGCAAAGTACAGAAATGGCAACACACTGACACTCATTCACACACATATATTCAGCAAGAGTGTCTTGAGGACAGACTGAAAGGTTAGTATGCAATTATTTTGTACAATATTTGCATTGTGGCATGTTAGTGCCAAAGCCTGCTTGATTGCTATTTCCTATAAGAAAATTAAAATTATTTTTGGTCAGCTGAGCCCATAAATCATTTTAAAAATTCAAACACATAATTTTGCAGTACAAAGGCAGCTACGACAGGCTAAATAGATATACCAAATAAAAATGCAATAACAAATAATTCCAATAAAGAATTTATTTTTGCAGTTCTATATGCAAATATCACGCTAACATCATTGCCAGTTACGTTTTGAACATTCTAAAGGGTTGTTCAAACATAACACATAACATTTCATAACATAACACCCCTAAAATTAGGACGACCTAAAACGTTACATTCAGGCAGTTCAAGTTAAATTAATTGCAGAAAATGCTGACAAACATTATTAAAAATGGATTGTTTGAGAAACCTCACAAGCACTGTAGTAAATAGTTTCTTGGAGATCTTCTGCCTAAATTTTAACCTCTGATTTGAGTTAGAAGTGCGATTTGAGACTGTAAAGCTGCGGTCTTGCTGAACTTTACTGACCTGAGGAAACTGTCCAGTCGAAAATGGATGTGTCAGTACTTTTTAATGAGGTCTTGTAAGCACTGAACCAGTTGTGTGTGTTTACGTTGTGGCAGCAATTCCGGGCTTTCTGCTCGAACGTCACAAGGAAAGCCCCTGCACAAAGGTGGCTAACACACACAGACAAATAAACACACATTTGTTAATAATACGCACTCTGTAATGACCACGTGTATATTCACATGTGTTTAATTTAGCACAGGCACCAGCCTTCTTTTATAGTGTATGACGTTATGGAAGATCAGTAGTTTTCCACCAAGCCTTATATATTATATTATATTATATTATATTATATTATATTATATTATATTATATTATATTATATTATATTATATTATATTATATTATATTATATTATATTATATTATATTATATTATTTTATTTTATTTTATATTATTGGAACACAATTCAAATGTTTGTTTAAATAGACTTTTTACTTTCATTATTAAACATTTTTAAATACTGAGACACAATTGTTTTAACAGAATTTGTTTATACTTTGCAGACAGATTTTTACCTTCCTTTATTTTATGCATCTTTCCAAGCAAGCACATTTGCTAAGATGTCTGTTAAAGAGTGCATCATTTCAAAAAGTTTTGTTATAAACATCTGATAAACATCGTATTTCATTGCATACTCCTAGAGGTTCTTTTGTTACTTTTTTCCAGATGAAAACATAAACATCAATAGATGCCTAGGTGACTTATGAAGTAGAAACATCAAATATTGCATGCATAAGACAGATTGACCTAAAAGGTTCCTCCAACGATCAAACTGAAGAACATTTTTGAGTGCTAGACACACACACACACACACACACACACACACACACGCTCTCATCCATTGTTTTCTTTATGCTATTGTTTACAACTGCTTTGTGTCTCATGGTGGGAATCTCTCGTACATAGAATAGAGAGTGGGGAAAAAATGACAGGAAGGGAAAGAGACTTCTGTCATTTAGTGTGACCATCATACGGTCCATGTGCTTATTTAATTACTGGATGCAAGCCAGAAAGACAAATGGAGAAAGACAGTTTGATAGAAAGACAGAGGTGTGATGTGATGTGATGATAATAGCATGCACTCAATATTAGACTTACTAATAAAGTGCATGTATGCAAAAGATCTCAGTCAGAAACAAGAGAATACACAATTGCATCACCTGAGACAGCAACACTCTCTCACACACACACATACACACGCAGAACAATAGTCACAAATTTAGAAGGCTGTGGGAAAAAGAATACAAACGCACTGTCTGTCCTGCACACACACGGTACATATCCTCCCCACCCATTACAACACCAACCATCACCACTGTCCTGTCTCCAAAAGACACAGTTTATGCAAAGCTATGAGCTGCAAGTGCAGTCTCCAAAACTAGTTTGCATAATCACAACGACACAGCCGATGGGTATCACAGTCAGCTCTAAAAGAAGTTCATGTTTTGCATATATTTTATAGGGGCATTTGTTTCCTGCATGTCCTGTGTTTCACATCAGTTCATTTATGCAGATTTCTGTAATTATCTATAATTATAATTGATATTAGGAGTTGGTCTCAACTGATTCTAATGTGTATGTGTTGTGCATTGTGTTTTGAAAGTGTTACGATAGTGAAAACTGGACAGAATCCCCAAAAGTGTTTTTGTCAGACTGTGTTTGGAGGGTCAAGCAGTGTATATGTGATTCAGGAAGGTCGGTGTGTGCTAAAATAGCCTGGCCTTTGTGGTTTAAAGGAAGTCATACAAAAGGAGGGACCTGAGAACTGACAGTGAAGTCAGAACAGACAATGACACACACGTAATATTGAACAAAACCTGCAAATCTGCATGGAAATGCTGCATGACAACAATTTTTGTGTAGTCGAGCTACAGTCTTCATCTGTGTGTCCAAGTATGCATAATTGAATATTGAATATATGATTTTAGTTTAATTAAGATGTGATTAAATGAAATGTAAAATATGGAAAAAATTGTTTTAGTTTGAGAGAAAAGTGTGCATGTACACTAACGTTCAAAAGTTTGGGGCAGATAAGATTTTTTTTTTTTTTTTTTTTTTTTTACATTTTTGGAAAAAGTGTCATGCTGACCAAGGCTGCATTTATTTGATCTAGAATAAAGTAAAAACAGTGATATTGTGAAATTACAACAATTAAATTGTAATTTATTCATGTAATGGCAAAGCTGAATTTTTGCGCAACAGCTGCAGCACAAGTGTCACACACAAAAGTCACCATGAGAACGCCCATTTATCAATATATGATGGCAAAAGATCCTTTTTATGGGTAATTAATTTATAAATCAAACCCACATGAGACATTCAACAAAAGTAAAGTCATTTACATGCATTATACAGTGAAATAGAACTGCAGTTGAAGCTTGACAAGCAAAATCCATCCATGAATTGTATGGATAATTGCAGATTTTCATAATAACATCCAGCCTTGCTTGACACCTCCAAGTTAAACTAGTTTTATTAACCAGTATTCAAATATAGAAACAGATTCAAATACGAACGAGGTTCTCAAGACTCTGCCCTCTTCCACTTTCCTTCATTGCGAGGCTTCTGTCATTCACACCCCCACTGTGATGTCACCATCTGTAGCCCTAGACCTGTCTGCCACCAGTGTGTGTGTGAGTGAATGCACCATCTGTCCTCTATGCTCCTCCTTTTGATGCTGTTATATACGCTGCTTGTGAGTATATCACTAGCACATCTCGCACACATGCATCTCACACCATTAACACTCTCCATTTCATTCATATACTCAAGCCATGAGACCCTTGAGGCAGTATTACATTTCTCTAATCATGTACATATGACCCATTAGTCGAGTGCTCATGTTCCTATTGATTCCTTTGAGCATATGTCCATGCAACGTCTTTACAAAATGTCAGTTTGAGTTTACACAGTGAGTATAACCATGATTTATTGTGCGTCTTGCTATATTGTAGCTCTGTTCGAGCTGCCTACATAGACAGCAATTTTAGATATTGTAGTTTTATCATTAATTTATTTTAAATATACTTGAATGCAATTCAGTAGTGCAAAGTAGATCCATCTAAGTAAAAACTATTGTGTGTGCTATGTTTTTATGCTTTTAAAGGTGCAGTCACATTAGTGAAATTTTGGCAATTTTACTGGGGAAAAAAAGTTTAATTGGCAATAGTGTAGAAATGCATGAAGCACGGCTCACACAGAAGCCTCTTTCAAACCAAGTATCATTCTGTTGGTCAGCGCACAAATTCATGTGACCAACTTGAATGTGAGTGAAATAATTACTTTCATGTCAGATGACAGATAACCTAAAAAGCACACATTTCTTTACTATTTTGTCTAAACTGATGAAAAATAAAACATTAATAATGATAAGTGAATTCAGGCATTATAGAATTATAATGTACAGTATGAAAAATGAATATTCATTTTGAGATTTGATAAGGATTACATTTTACAGAGTTATTAACTTATTAATGTTTAAAGATGAACTTTAAGTGAGTGTTAAATGATGAGAAACAGAATCTAAATAGAAAAGTAATAGAAACAAGCATGCACAATTAAATATCTAGTATTGACTGACGCAATAAATCTCTAAAAAAAAAAAAACAACAACTAATATTTACAGATAACCGACATGGTGCTGATGTCGTGCATCCCTAATTTCATTGTTTGTGTTTGTGTGTACTATGTATTTTTACCATATCAGTTTAGCAACATGCTACATCAAAGTCTGTTGGAATCTACTGTGAAACACTTTTTATGAGGTTTCAGTTCAGTTAGGATGCTGCTTAAAGCAAGTTGTCTATGTGTAGGCTATAGACAATGAGGTTTTGAACAGATCTCACTTAAATTAAACATTTTCATAAAGGTAGGAGGACTTAAAATACACAGACACATGGCTGTAACCTCTTAATTAGTTTTCCACACTCTAGTGTACATCAATCACCTCTGCAAGCCTTAAGTGTGAAAACAGACACTGTAATAATTGAAAAGTGACATCTGAAGACAGCTCAACAAATGGCTGACCAAAGAGCTGCCAGTTGATGGTTGATCAAGAAATGTGTATTTGAAGCGTTGATTTCTTAGTGCTTTTTGTCTGTACTCTTACAGGTTGCCTGATATTTTCTGTTTCTGGATGTGTTATAGTTAATCTTCTGAAAATACTTGCATTACGATAATAACTCTTAGCAGCGTGTTGGAGTAGGCTACATCAAACCGAGCAGTGAATGATATAATACTCCCACAGCAGGCAATCTTGGCATTAAGTATAAATTTTTAACATTTTTTTGTCCTGTGAACATAAATGTCTGCCCTGCTTTAGGTTCAGGGACCTAAATTAGCAGTGACACCTGTTGTCGGTTTTATAAACTGCAGCAGGTCTAGACTGGTCTGGAGAGATACACTGGAGGAAAAAAAAATGCCAAAGAAACAATTTTCACTCAGGAATTACTAGTAAATTCTACAATCAATTACAATAGACACAGCAAAGTATTGAATTGAACATGAAATGTTGAAGTAGAAAGATTGAAATAGTATTTTCTTGTAAAGCACACCAATAATCTGTTTTATTTACAACTTTGATTTTTTTTTTTTTTTTTTTTTGGTATGTTGGAGCTGTGCCATAGCAAATCTCAAATGTAACATTTTCATTACAGAGGATTATTGGGGTGGTTACGCCTTAGTCATCAGAGTTTCTATTGAGTGGTTTTGCCGTGTCCGTTTCTAAATCAAATTGTAATATCCCGTTCCTTTTCCAAAGGCTTAATGAACTCTAAGAACACTGAACAGAAACCATTCCCCTTGAGAACAACGTGAGAGAGGATATTAGTGTGGGTGTGTTTCTAACTTTGCCTTTTACTTATTTATTAATTTAGCAGATGCTTTATTAAGAGATTTATTTTGATGTACTTTGAGGACACGTTTGCTGAAAAAGAAAAGAGTTTTGGGAAATCTCAAACCTTTAAGAGTACTAAATAATGTAATTTATTTAGTATTCACTCATAAATATGCCAAAAAAATCTATAGAAGTCACTGGCATGTCCCTATATAGAGAGGTATATAGTAAGCGTGTGTGTGGGAAGTGAGCCGTGAGTTTTTCCGTGGTGTTTTCTCAGCTCCAATCATTACCACTGCGGAAATGCTAATGGCTGTTTGAATAAGAGCAGGTTCGAGGGGGCACTGGGGGCTCAAGGCTTTGTTTGACTTGCTGATCCTGTCTGCCCGGCGGCTCTCAGACGCTGTTGTTTTTAAATTACGTAGGGGATATTGCTGGCCAGGCAAAGATATACAAGTGGAAGCCCAATGCTTTTAAAAACCACGGGAAAAATGCTGAACGTTACAAATTATAAACCCTTGTCTTCAGCTCGCCTCTCGCCACAAATGATTTATGTTTGAAATAATATTGCTACAAATCACTTCTGCGAGGCCTCCGATGGGCCAGCCTGTTTTTGGACTTAGGAGTAATGAGGGATTAGACAAAGTCTCGGGTCCTGTTACGCTATGCATGTGGAGACAAACACTTCAGTGAGAAGTTATACTTTCTGTAAGCCTGTACATATGATTTAAAGATATTTATAATGCCTTATCATATACATCGCAATCACACAATTTAATAATTTATAATTACTTTTTAAACTTATAAAACCTGTAAACATATGATATCACTGTTGTTGATTATGTGTTTTAATGTTGATTCAATTTGAGCCAGTGTTTTAATGCTTTACCATTCTTTTAAAAATTGTTAAGTTGCATATAACTATGACCATGATTAAAATTATGTATGAGAGCATGTAACTGATTATATGGTGTATTAAATGGCATTAATGCTTTAAAGGAGTTTTTAAATAAAATTTTAATAAAATAAAATAATAATTAAAAAAAAAAAAAGTTCAAATGTGCATCAAAATATCTTTTTTTTTTTTTTTTTTTTTTTTTTTTTGTGTTTTGCAAAAGAAAGAAAGAATGAAATAGTTCCAAATTTGGAATGACGTGAGGGTGAATAAATTACAGATTTTTTACTTTTGGGTGAACTAACCCTTTTAGTATAGCTTTGTAATGTATAATATACAGAAAGTGCTACCAAAAGGAATTTTGCCCTCCTGCTTTCTCACAGATTATTATGACCATAAACTTTAATATCTTCTGAAAGGGCGCAGAGTATTTCATTAGAGTGGAATGTCCAGCTACTCAACGGAAGAGCGCTCTCACTAACATGATAAAGGATGTGTTTTGGACAAACCGACTCAGCCGAGCAGAACCACATACATCCCTAATTATCTCTCGCTGCACCATTACATCCAGGAATCTAAACAATAGAGGTGAAATATGCATCATCAGATGACGTTAGAAAGACAAGAGTTTATGTATGGGCTCTGTCAGAAAACGAACAAGCAGCCTATAGCCTATATTGGAACATAAATAGTTACTTACTCAGCTGTATTGAGTTTTCATACAAATAATGATGCAGCTGAGTCGATTAAATCTAAAGCAGTAGCTACTGAAGACCATAGTTAAACTTGCCATATAATACAGATGAGTATTAGCTAGTAATTATAATGTAATTTGTTAGATAACTATTAGACTAACAATCTGAGAACTTAAGAAAGGTTGATAAGAACCAATATCCATGCCTCTCTGTTTAACTCTCTGCTTTATTTTTGCCTGAACAGCGAAAAACATTTCATTACCATCTAAAAGTCACAAAAGTGCTGTAACACAGCACTGCAAAGAGCTTTAACAGGGATGTAAAATGTGTTTGTGTGTGTGTTCACAACCCACACAGAGTCCCCAAACTAGTGCAAATGGACACTCACACTTTTACTGCAGAGATTTATTGCCCTCTCCTTAATTCTCTTTCTCTGGGTGGGTTGGGAAACATCTGGAGGTTACAATGGCTTCAACAAACACCACCAATCCTTAACCCGCAAACACACATGCACTAATTACAGCGAGTGACTTCACCAGTGCCTTTGTCAGTTCTTGTTAATGGAGCAGTTGTGGATGTCATGTTTTATAACATCATCAGAATGGAACAAGCATGTCACCAGCAGATGCCCAGCTCAAGACACCTGGGATTAACAGAGCGCTGGGTTCGAAGTTATATGATTTTATTTTTTCTACACACATTACTGTACTAGAGAATTGTGATCCTACTTTAATACAATGTTTTATTTGGTCAAATTCCTGGAACTTTGTGTTTATTTCTAGTTTTAGCATTTATTTGGCTTACATTAAAGATTTATGGACCTATTTTAACGATCTAAGTGTATGGTCTAAAGAGCACGGCGCAAGTGCGCTTAGGGCGTGTCCGAATACACTTTTGCTAGTTTAAGGACAGGAAAAATGGTTGCCGTGCCCGGCGCATGGTCTACAAGGGTTGTCCCTATTTTCTTAATGGGTAATGGGTGTGTTTTGGGCGTAACGTGCAATAAACCAATCAGAGTCTCATCTCCCATTCCCTTTAAAAGCCAGTTGCGTGGAATTTGCAAGCGGAAAAACTGAACGCTTTTCTAGTGAGGAAAGGATCTGCTTGTGCGCAAGGTTAAAGTGCGCGAGTAGACCATCTACGGGAAAAGCTGGCTTTCACCAAAACATTTTTATCTTTATGCACACAATAATAATCTTTTACATTGTAATCCTTTTATTTTTAATATTTGGCATGTTTGTGTGCTGCTGCGCGTCCCTGTGTGTGTAACAAGCATAGTGTGCCCGCATATAGGCACATATTACTAACGCGATCTTTAAACGTCCCGTTGTTCGTGATCCTATGTTTCAAACTTTAGTTAGTGTGTAATGTTGTTGTTAAAGTATAAATAAAATCTGTAAAATTTTAAAGCTCAAAGTTCAATGCCAAGCGAGATATTTTATTTAACAGAAGTCGCCTACATCGAACGGCCAGTTTGGACTACATCCCTCTACTTCCTTCTTTAATGACGTCACTAAAACAGTTTTTTGACTAACCTCTGCCCACAGGAATTTAAAAAGTGGGCGTGGTCTTGTTGCGCTCCCACGGAGAAGAGCAAGAGTTGCGTTTGTAGAGTGTGTTTGTCGCCATGTCGTCGAAACGCTGTTATTTTCATCCCGCAGTCCAATCACCTTTGTTTGGCCTTCCCAGGGACGCTGTACTTAGAGATCAATGGTTACAATTTATGTTTAACTCGGTTCCCGAAAATTATAATCCACATGTAAAACTATGTGCAGCACATGTTTACAATAACACTGAGCGCATGCATCTCCACGTTATGGTAAGAGGCGTGACCTTTCCGGGCAAGTTGAGTTAAGCTGCTGTCGAATCACAACACAGGAACCGCTGGACTTCATAGAACAAGGAAGTCATCAGCCCGTTTTTATGACAGTGGAAACAGCGGTATACAGATAAGTAAATTATGTGAAAAATACTGTTTTTTTACACGCGAAACATGAACACGTTATATTGCACACTATAAACACAATCAAAGCTTCAAAAAAAACACGAAAAACGGGACCTTTAAATAAAAAAAACAAATTTTGCGCCATTGACTTTAGACCAGGTTTCAGTTGGTCAATGACACAGTCTATTTCAGTTGCGTCAAAATAGTAATGCGCCAACATTGCGCCTGAACACACCTTGTTTTCAGACCAGCACGCCTGCATTTGCTATATAAACAACATGGCACAGGACGTGAAAATGATAACTGCGTCGGGCTGAAACTAGCAAAAAACACTTGCGTCTCGCCTCATTGCGCTAAGAGTATGATAGGACCCTTAAGGTTTCTCACCAAAGGTTACAGCAGTGCATTTTGTCTCATAAGGGTTTCTCATTATCAAGAATACAATAGTAATTAGTGTTTTTAAATAATTAATGTCTTTATTTTTATCTGATACAATAGGGGAAGTTCACTAAAAATGATTTGCATTTATTTGCATGTACTGTCTGTATTGTTTTAGTGCCTGATTCACTAACTGAATTATACAAAGCAGTTAATGCCTAACACGCTCGCAAAATCTGTTTTGGTGCATAGTTGATGCTTAGTGATAGGAACACATTATTTTGCATCCGGAACACTATATGCGCAAAAGTGGCACAACTGTTAAATGGCTTTTTTGTCAGTTTGTTACAGCATAACTTCAGAAAATTGAAAGTTGAGATCTACACTGTCACAAATGTGTATTTCTGTTCCTCTCCCTCATTTCTTCTCCAGTCACGTTGACTCTATAAGTGAGATGGATGGTTATGATTATTCACAGACAGCACAGGAAGAACAGAGCTCTCCATTGGTGTGCCGACTGCCAGTGGCTTTCCTAAACAGATCTGAATTTCAGAACTGTGGTTTCATTCTGTTCAGACATTGGCCTGGGAGAAAAAGTGAAAAGACATAGAGAGAGAGAGAGAGAGACAGAGAGAGAGAGAGATCAAGGTTTGATTGCTGAGAGGTAACATCCACAGGTTAAGCTCTGGCCTCTAACATAACAGACCAAACCTAATCATGGCGAGATCATCTGTTTTTAAAAGCACAACAGCACCGTTACAGATTTCAATCAGTACTTGGGGACACCAGCAACACAAAACAGCCTTTTTGATTAAGACTGATTCAACAGATTGAGGAAATATGAGGGTTTGGAGTCGTTCTGTTTAAATGAGATTCTCAGCAGAAAATCCTGTTTCATACTAATTTGGAGAACAGTTCCAAAAGTCGTATCGCCACTTCCATCTCTCTCTCTCTCTCTCTCTCTCTCTCTCTCTCTCACTAGCTCTGAACTGAACTGAACTGTTTTTGCTGTCTTCTATATACTTGCAACTACCAAGATTCTAAGCATCCTAACTGAAATAGAACCTCAAAAACAGGCCTATATTTAATCAGGTTTTTTATGTACCGATTCTAAGGTAAATTTGAGGAATTCTGCAAAATGTAGTTCATCATTGTTAAAATGAACTGTGAATACTCTTAATGTTAGATGAAAGCATAATCTGATTATCCAAAATATTTAATAATGAAGCACATAAGACTCTGGCTTTCTGTGTTTTCCTGAAGGCGCAGATTCAGTGTGGTCCTACTCATAAATTATAAAAAATATATTCTATAATATGCACACACACACTTAAATACACATATATACACTGTCAGAAAAAAGGTACGGTGCTTGTCAGTGGGGCAGTACCCTAAGGTACAAAAGTGAAAAGGTACATCTTTGTACCTTACTTACCCCTAAATGGTGCATATTAGCACCTTAAAGGTACGTATTAGTACATTTTTACTTTTATACTGCCCCAGTGACAAGCACCGTACCTTTTTTTATAAATCTTATGAGTCTGCACCCCTCAGAAATTTGTATTTGTAGATATTTATATTTATAATGAACACTTTTTTTCAACTGTGCAACAAATTATTTTACTTGTTGCTGTGGGATTGCCTTTTCTTTGAAGGATGTGATGCTGCCTTGGTCAAAGTTATCTTGGAAGGCAGCATAATTTTATTGCCAACATTTTTGAACAGCTTTTGTGTTGGGAGAACATATGCGATGTCTTAAACATCTTGTTTTATATCATACTAACTAGGTAGGCAGCTCACTAAATTTTAGAACCGAACTTATGTCTTCCTCCTCTTCTCTCTCTTTGTGCCTTTTCAAACACACGCACACACTACTGAACATCCACGTTAACCTTTGACCTCTGAGGTCATCTGATAGAGTTCAGTTTGATCCTCTAATTGTGACACTTGGCATACTCTCTCATGCCTGATCACACTCTTTCTGTCTCAGTCTCTTCCTTTCTCACAAACAAGCACAAACACACACGCTGAGCTCACTGACCTTTTCTGACATACGGTTCCCTATGGGTTCAGTTTATCCTCTAATCTTCGGTTTAGAAAAATCGGATGTGTAATATGGTATAACAGGTCATAGTTAATGGACTGTGAGGATAACATGAACAACCCCAATGGGCTTCTCAGTTTGCAAAACACGGTCTTGCAAATTAATGCCAATGTGGTGATGTTGACGTGACATTAATCTTACCCCGTGACCTGAAATAACGTTCATGAAGATCGCTATGTAAACGTCCGGTCCTGCTGTCTACCACGTTACACACACACAAAAAGACACATGGTGTCCAGATTACCCTCAGACAAACGCACAATGTTTGATAGGCACAAACAAGGGCTTTACGTTCACAGCATTCAATCATTTCTGTGCTTTATCTTTCTTGTTTTTCTTGCCAGATCATGTTTATTTGCCCGGCTGTGAGGTGAAAGCATGTCTGGTTCTCACTGTGCTGTTGTGTTTTCTTCAGGTCAGCCACATTTTACTGGTGAGAGCTTGAGCTGATGTCCACTCCGCCATGTCGCTTACTATTGTTCTAGTTGGGAAAAAGTTAACAGATTTCATAATCTACCGGAATCATCCACTCTGAAACGGGTTACATGAGAACCGGCTGCTGTTTTGGTGCTCACAGTTTACGGTTTGGAGGTATTTGTTGGGTAAATGTTTTCTTTGGCCCAGCTATGAAACATGTTAAAAGACTGTCTGGATGTTTTACTTTATAGCGATAGACATCTTCAGCCTTGAGGTGTTAACAATGTCTCGTTATGTGTGTAGGGAGATTGATTTCTATTAAAGCTTGTTGTTAACTGTTGTACGTGGCTGTTTAATACTAAGCCGTTAAGACATTAATGCATCTAAACAACAACAGATTTAGCCAACAGCGAATCCTGGAAGACATTATCCGCATGTTCTCCAAATCCTAGTGAACTTCCTTGCTGTCTGCTGCCTATATAGGCAGCGCTATAACTGTCATGGAGTTGTAATATACTTGTTTCAGAGAACATTCAAAAGTATTGTTTTTTTTTTTTTTTTAAAGCTGAACGCCTGAATGTTTTGTTACAGTGTTTTTTTTTTTTGTTTTTTTTTGATTGACAGAATAATAACCAGTCTTCATCAAACTGCAAGCACAATATGGTCAAAAATGCTTCTGACTGCCTCCAGATGTGGAGGAATCTCAGAATGTTGGACCTTGTTTACATCTGTTTTTATTGTTGTCTCATTTTGAATGGATTGCCCGAATCAGTGGTGTAAACAGGACTTTAGAGTCCTGCTCTATATAATGTGTGTGTGTGCTTGTGGTCCTGGCAAACCCTACACTCTAAAAAATGCTGGGTTAAAAACAACCCAAGTTGGGTTGAAAATGGACAAACCCAGCAATTGGGTTGTTTTAACCCAGCGGTAGGGTTAAATGTTTGCCCAACCTGCTGGGTAGTTTTATTTAACTCAACTATTGTTTAAAAATTACTGTATTGCTTAATTAAAATTAACCCAAAGTATGTTGGAAATGAACATTTATTAATGTTCAATGAATAATTATTAAACAATAAACATTTATTAAATTGCTTATTAATACATTTATATTAATAAACTATTAAACTATTACATTTATATTAATAAAATATTAAAGCTTATTAATAAACATTCACCTTTTGTCTATTATTGTTGCCTCTAATTGCATCTGGTTTTTAATTTCCCAACTATTTTGGGTTTATTTTAAGCTAGCCATATAGCAATTTTTAAACAATAGTTGGTTTAAATAAAACTACCCAGCAGGTTGGGCAAACATTTAACCCAACCGCTGAGTTAAAACAACCCAATCGCTGGGTTTGTCCATTTTCAACCCAACTTGGGTTGTTTTTAACCCAGCATTTTTTAGAGTGTACATTATTGGGACAAAATGTCCCCGCAAAGATGGCATTATCCAAAATCCTTGTCCTTGTGGGGATATTTTTAGGTCCCCATGAGGAAAACTGCTTATAAATCATACTAACTGATGTTTTTGGAAATTGTAAAAATGCAGAAAGTTTTCTGTGATAGGTAGGTTTAGGGTTAGGGATAGAATATACAGTTTGTACAATATAAAAGCCATTGCACCTATGGAGAGTCCCCACAAACATAGCGAAACCATGTGTGTGTGTGTGTGTGTGTGTGTGTGTGTGTGCTTGTTTTTGTGATTTATGAGGACACAAATTTGTATAATGGCATGGGTATTACACTGGTATTACGATATATACATGAAATATGAGGACATTTCATGAGTCCTCATATTTAAAATAGCTTTAAAAACATACTAAACAATGTTTTATTAAAAATGTAAAAATGCAGAATGTTTTCTGTGATGGCTAGGTTTAAGGGTGGGGTAGTTTAGGGGGATAGAATGCACAGTTTGTACAGTATAAAAACCATTACGCCTATGGAATGTCCTCACTAAGATAGCAAAACAAACCTGTGTGTGTGGACACAGAAAAGCCAACTCACGCATTGCTGCCCGGTGACACACATCTATGTGTTTACGACATCTCCTCAGGAGCTCACAGAGATTAATGAACCTGAAATAACTCCTGTTAGCAGGTGAGAGAGAGGGAAAGGGTTTCCAGGTGTGAAATGGAGGAGGAAAAGAATAGAAGGACAGATGGAGAGATAGGAGAGCGCTTGTCATTGATTAAATGAATTAGTATAGAGCTGAGCTTACACTTCATACCTTTTTATATTCTGTGTGTGGGAGTTTAACCTATCTCTCAAAAAGTTAGTATGACAAAAGCATAATTTTAAATTAAATATAAGTGAATATTTACACTACTGTTTAATGGTTCATTTTGTTTTTAATGAAAGAATGCGCACTAAAGCTGAATTTTATTTGATCAAAAATACAGTAAAAACAGTAATACTGTGAAATATCATTACAACTTAAAATGTTTTCTGATTTAATATATTTTAAAATGTAATTTTTTTCTGTGATGGTAAAGCTGCATTTTCTGCATCATTACTCCATTCTTCAGTGTCACATGATTCTTCAGGAATCAGTCTAATATGCTGATTTGGTGTTCATTTATCAGTTATTATCATAAATTTTAAAAACCGTTGTGCTGCTTGATATTTTTGTGGATTTGTTTTCATCACTTTTTCCTTTTTAAAAATGGTTTTATGGCAGTTGTAAAATAATAATATCAATGCTTTAATTCATATTAATATTACTGCTTATTCCCATGGGGGTTTTTTTTCCTCTCAATGGTGTTTTTAAAAAATCAATTTAAATTCAGTCCAACAATTTTTAACTTTATAATTTCCCTTGATTTCACAGCTATTCATTGAAAAAAAAAATAGTGTATTACTATTACCCCCATCACAATAACTGTCTTTTATATTTAATATCACTAATCCTAAACCGTTCTTTTAAGAAAATATTTTAAAGCTAAAATGTGTAATTTCTGCACCACTATTTACACTCTCTGGGGAAATCAGCCTACAAATTGCTTGCTTACAGTTGTCTCTACACATTAAGCTGGGATAGGAGAAAGTCTTTTAACATCCAAATACTTGCTCACTTCAGCTTTAAATGTTCAATCATTCATCACAAACAGGTTTTAGAAGAATTGGCCAAGCCAAATTGAGTTCCCACATGCATTTCTAACATTACAGTGCACAAGGAAATTACACTTTTAAATCCTCTCCTCTCGGTTCACTTTTCATTCTTTCTTCACCCTCTCTCCATCTCTAAAACCCATGACCTGGAGCAGAGCGCAGGGATGAAACAGACTCAAAACACTGGCTGGCTCTCTTGGTGTCAATTAAATACTTGTGTGCTGAAAGAAAGAAAGATAGAAAAACAGAATTGATTGACACTTTGGAGTTAATCCCCATATCAACGACTCCTGGAGAGACGGGTTACACTTAGAGCACAGGGGATCACCGACGGGAAAGAGAGAGAGTGGAATGAGGGAAGGAAAGGAGAGAGGTCGGGGGAAGGTATCAGAATACATTATGGACACATACACAGGCTTAGACTCATCTATCCATCTTTATTCCCTCCTTTTCTCTGTCCAGGCTCCAGGGGGGGTGGACGCTGCTGTCCATGCCTGAGGTGAAGGCCCACGCTGGGCAGAGGATGCAGCAGCAGTGGGGTTGGAGGTCTGATGATGTTGCTGGTGTCCTGCTGAACAAAAGGTCTCTATGAGTGAAACACACAACAGCATTTTAATGAGCCACAGTCTGTTAATATTTTAACACTCAGTTAGGACTCTTCCAGACTCGGGGCAGCAGGGAGTGGAAAGGAAGGTGGTTGGAGAGATGGATAAGTGCAATAAATTGAGCTCTGAACTGCATGAGATGAGTTTTTGAGGTTTAATCAAAGTACATGTCCTAAAGGTTCAATCTCTGAGACTAACAAATGTGTGTGTAGTGTCTCATTTGTATCTGTATATTGCTGGTTTCATTGTGGAATGCTCAGAAATAGAAAATGCACACATTTATAAAATTAAATTCTCCTAGAGTTTGTGTGTGGAGGAAAGAAAATGAACTAGATTTAGGCTCATAGGCTAGAATTACAAGTAAATAGAAAGAAAGAAGATAAGAAAGAATAAGAAGAAAGGTAAAATACTCTAAAGGGATTAGTTGAGGAAGCCATTTACCCATCAGCCCCTGCGTGGTAGAGTGAACGTCCACCGGTGTGGAACGCTGCTCTTGAGACACACCCACCAAAGAGGATCATGGGATACTTATTCAAAGCCACAACAATGATGAATGAAAAGTATTTTTTTGTGCTGTTTTGCATGGACTGGAAAAAGTCTCTGTTTCTAAATTTTATATATTACCAGTTAAAAGTCTCTTTCTTTCTTTCCAAAATAAATACCTAAAATTTAATAAATAAAATTATTATTATTATTGGCCTTTTAATCTTGTATAGGAGAGTGGAGGCAGAAAATTGAGGGAAAGAAAGACGGGAAAGGTCGGCATATCAACCTTTTTCCTCACAAGCCTTTAAACTTTCCACCAGTGTTGAAAGTACGCAGTTCTCCAGTGTAATTGGGCTACTTTTACTGTTGCAGCGGGTTGTTTTTTTAGTCTCCGGGTTGAAGCGACCACCAATCCAGACCCTCTCCTACGCGATTTTTACCTAGGGACCCCACCCCGGTACGCAATTTGGCTAATTTTTTTTCCGTGATTGGGCTAGTTTTGATTACCAGTTGGGCTTTTTTTTTTATGCAGACCTGGCAACCCTGCTTTCCACAACTCAGACTCATCCTTCATTTTAAATATATTTGAAAAGATTAGATTAAAATTAAAATAAAGATCATGAGCAATAATTTTTTGACTTGTACGGCACATCATAAAATGTAAACTTGTTGCATAAATGGCTCGTTGCTGCTCCAGACTTTCTCTTGATTGACAACACACCAGCATTAGCGGTGAAGCTCTTTCAGGAGTGAAATATTTATCTTGGTCCTGTCTGTAATCCATCCCTCTGGTTTTTGTTGTCTTCAGGTTAAAGTTGAGACGCCTCTTTTGTCCTCATATGTCACAACACTGTTAACCAGCAGCTGCTGCAGAAAGGCCTCATGGGAATGCCTTCCTTATACCTGTGCTAAAAGCTTTTCCTTCAGGTGTGTGTGTGTGTGTGTGTGTGTGTGTGTGTGTGTGTGTGTGTGTGTGTGTGTGTACGTTAACCTTTGACAGCACTGGGGTTCAGATGCGTTAACACTGCCTCTCTCACTGTGTTTGAAAATAGTTAAAGCGAAGGAGAAGAAAGGAAAGAAAGGAAGAAAGAAAAAACACAGAGAGGAAATCAAGGGGACAGACCCTTGGGCAGATGCTTTTTTCCCTCGTTCAAAGGAGCCGCCGGATCAGCCGGAGACTTCAAGTGAAACCTGATAATGTTAGTGGTCAGAGAAACATTTACAGGTGGCATACACATTACTCTCTGTTGCTTGTCTTCTCTCCTTCCCCCCCCCCTTTCTCCTTCTCCGAGACAGAAAATCTCAAACACCTTTTCTTTCCCTCGGGAAGACTTTGTTCTGAAGTGCTCTGGGATCGTTGTTGTGGCTCTCCTTCAAGCGTGTTTCATTTTTAAACAGTTTCCTCTCTGTGATGCT
The DNA here is from genome assembly GCF_018812025.1 of Megalobrama amblycephala. NCBI lineage: Eukaryota > Metazoa > Chordata > Actinopteri > Cypriniformes > Xenocyprididae > Megalobrama > Megalobrama amblycephala. Next base: position 26,584,839 of record NC_063049.1, on the reverse strand, counting down.
CTCAGATATGCTTGTCTCTCTGAGAAGGCCGATAAACAGACAAACTATTTAACCGGCGAAAGACAAGAGATTTTTAGTGTGATCGCAAGTCAAAGCCATATGTTCTCCTCTCTCTTTCTCTCCCCCTCGCTAATGAGTGTATTTCTCAGCTCCTCTGCGGATTAGGCGTGCAAAGAAAGAGTGAAGGAAAGAAAAGATCCAATTGAGAGACGGCGAGGTCCGCCGAGCTCAATGGGAGAGAAAAGCGGGTGAGAAAAAAGGGGCGAGAGGTAGAATGGCATGATCTGCAGGGGGCAGACCCTCACTCCAGGACCTTCCTCTCTTTCTGTCGTCTCTTTTTCCCCTGTCCTCCTCCGCTCTGCCTTTGGGATTCAAATGCCGTCTCATTAGTTTTTATTGGATTGAAATGTTTCGCGAGGTCCGCGTTCACGTAGGGTTTGGTGGTGGGATTCGAGAGGCTAAGAGTGCACCAAATAAGTTGTATCCTTTTGCCTTTCTTTCATTCGGCTTTTCACAAGCTCATTCCCATCCCTCCTTCTGCGCCTGCTAATTGTGCTGTCGTCTTCACGCTTCAATTTGCGGTGAAACCGCTTAGAAGTTAAAATAAAGGAGCCGTTTTCTTTCTCTACACACTTCAGTCCTCTGTTTGTGCTTTTATGAGTGCAAATTGATGTGTTTGACTCTCACGAGAGACGAAAGGAATGGGGATAAGTTTTAAATAGTTATTCATGTCCAGCTTATGAAGACGGTACAAAATGTGGATCTATATGGAATTACATGTGCACATGTCAATTTACTCACCAAAAAAACAGAACAGCATTCTGCAAACATCAAGTGCCAATAAGTTTGAGATTAAAAATTAATTTGGATATTTGCTAAAGAAAATTGTAGATTGAGCATCTTGACTAAATTTGAAATGGACACAAATATTACATACATGTAGTTTTTATTATTTTTAGCCAGTTGATATTCACAAACCTTTATTTTATTTTTTTTATTTATTTTTTTACGTAATAATGTCCTTCTCTTAAGGTTCTTTGCTTACAGGGTCTCAGTCTCCTGCTATTGTGTTGTTTCCTGTGCTGGCTCCTGTTATCAGTGGAGATCTGCCTCTGTAGCTTTCTGCAGCCTGGGACAAAAACACAAAGAGCCACTACACACACACACCTACACACTTTCCCAGGCTTACCCCGGTTCAAAGTAAATTGATGCATATGAGCATTTGTCTGTGACATCTTATTGTTTCCAAATCTGATTTTCTTATATGGGTGTTTCAGCTATGGCCCATGGCCCATGGACCTTTAGGAAATAAACTCTCTTAAAACACTTTTCACACTCTCACTATTTTATTAATAACAGTGTCCAACTGTTAGAACTTTTTTTCTGAAACATTTCCACCTCGTCAGTTCACCCACATCTTAAATAATGTATTGTGTACTAACATAATGGATATGAGGGAAATGACTGTGATGGAAATTTGTTTCCTTTTCAGTTTTATAAAAGTTGCAATTCATACTTTCATGATGGATTTTCATATTATAGGATAATGGTAAACTAATAAAATGTGCATATATAAGAATAATAGCAAATGTTGAAGGCATGAAAATAAAAAAAACTGGTTTCACACACACACACACACACACACACACACACACACACACACACACACACACACACACACACACACACACACACATATTCTTGAATGTGTGGTTTACGGGGACTCTCCATATAGGCGCAATGATTTTTATACTGTTTTATACCATATATTCTATCCCCCTACATTAACCCTACCCTTAAACCTACCCATCACAGAAAAACATTTTTGGAATTTTAAAAAACAACAACAACAAAAAACAGTTTAGTATGTTTTTTTTAAGCCATTTGGTTTACGAGGACACAGGATACATTGTAATAGCCATGTCATTACATTGTAATACCCATGCCATTATACACATTTGTGTCCTCATAAACCACATATACCTGTACACACACACATTTAAAAAAAAAAAAAAAAAAAAAAAAAAAAATTGCTAAGATATAAGAAGAAACCCCCATATGATGAAATACTAATACAGAACATATTGTACATACTATATTGATCTCTGTAATGCCTTTACATTATAAATGTCCATATGTGAGCTCAGTGTGGGCAAGACATGGACAAAGGCCTTTTTCTTACAAAGATAACAAACACACACACGCATACACACAAAGATAACACCCCTCCCCTGCCAAACTGCCCCTCGACTCCCCTCTCACCCCCAAATCTACCCTCATTGTCACTAATCCCATCCCAAGATGTTATCAGCTGTGTGTGTGTGTGTGTGTGTGCGTGTGTGTGTGTGTGCACGTTATCTGCTGCATTGGTTATCTTAGAATAGGTCAAAACAGCAGAGTGCTGCTACCGGTAACTTTCACCTCGGGTTCAACTCAAGCGTGTTCGCAAGCGCACAGACACGCGCACATTTAACACCCCGGCAAAGTGTTCAGATTCTTTCTGAAAATTACGCCTGATCTCTGAGCCATTCATCAGACCACCATTATGACGTTACCTCACACTCGTTCTCTGGGATTAAACCCTGAGAACTGATTACTCTTTTTTGTTCTGTCGTCCACTCACCCTTGTTTTCTTTTCTTTCTTTCTCTGGCTAATAAGGATGACATGACCTAATCTAGGATCAATGCTCTTACTGCACAGTTTTCTTGACCCCCTCTCTTCTTTTAGTCTTTCGCCTCATTTTTTTCCTTCCCCCAACATCCTCTTAATCAGCTCACTTTCCCTTGTTCTCTCTCTCTTTCTTCTACTCACTCATGCATTATTCTATATAGTTTGTCTCTTTCAATTCCCTCACTATTCAAACAATATAATTGGTCATATGCTAGGCTAACATGTGAATTAGCTAATTGGCCTTGCCGTTCTGTCTTGTATGTTCGTTCATCCGTTCTTTTCTTGTTCTTTGTTACGTCTCAGTCACCCTGTGTGAGAAACTGAGCGCTTGCTGAAAGCATGCTAACTCTGTTTTGTTTCTGTGTAATGAATTAGCGTATGTCTAGGAGCGACGGTATATCCTGACTCTTGTTATTCAACTCTCATTTTGTTATTTTTCTCTTGTGTAGCGTGTGATTGAAAGTGCTAGCTTTCCTCTCTCTCATGTGAACGAGGGATGACAGAAAGCTACATGAACCTTGCTGGCGGGAGGAAGGAAAATTAGACGAATACGGTGGATAAACACACAGAGCAGGTGTTGAACAAAAACAGTCATTAATATAATGCCACGTGTTTGATTTGGCTTATGAATATGCGGTTACACTGCCTCCGCATCTTAAATCTATATCAAATAGTAGCCGTATAGTTAAAATCATACACAAATATGAGTTAGTCAATGTGTGTGTGAGATTAAACAATAAAACAAATGTGGTGACATTGCTTTGGATCATAATTATAAAAGAAAATGTTTCACTTTACTTTGATGGTCCATTTAACACATTCTGTTGACTATATGTAACGTCAAAGACTATAGAATAACACAAGACGTGTCACTCGTATTGTTTTGAATGGGAGAAAGTGTAACGCGCAATATGGCGGAATAAGTCCCGCCTTCTAAATAAGAGCCAATCGCCGACTGGTAAAGTCATCGCGTCACTTCAGCGGCCGTTAGAATCACCGGTTTCTATAGAAACAGTCAGACGCGCGCCTCCGAAGAGACGCGCATTTAGGTCTGCGCATGCGCATTAGCTCGATCCAGCCTGAAAAATATTTTTTTTTTTGTCATGATTCGAGCATTTAGAAACTAAATTTATGAGCCGGTTGTTGTTAGATTTCATTGGTGATTTCAAATATGAAATTTAATTGTAAGGTTGGTGAACAGTTTTGGAGAATTTGATGTTTCCCCATTCAAAGAGATTGCATGATGCCCAGGATGCCCGAGAGGCGTTTCAAAGATGGCCGCCGAGTGAAATGACTTGTCTTAAAGGGACTTTGGTAACGTTGCACCTACATGTCTACTAACTCTCATTAGAGTGTTAGGAGAGTATTAGTAGACTGGTAGGGTTATGGTTAGAATAAGTTGACATGTACTTGCAAAGTTACTTATAGTCAGTAAAATGTCTGTTGGGGAACATCGAAAAAAAAGATTTAGCCGATATTAAGCAGACAGTCTACAAATGAGAGTTAGTTGACATGCAGTTGCAAAGTTCAACAGAATGTTTAAAAGGGACTATCAAAATAAAGTGTTACCAAAGAAAATATAGAAACAATTGCCGGCTCTTTTTTTCTTCTTCTTGATTTGTGTCTTTGGCGCTCTTCTTGACATCGAAACACTTATTTATTTGAGTTCTGAATATGTCAAACTCATAAAACATTCATTGTTTATGTCTACATTTGTTTTAAAGTGTAAACCTACTCAGTGAAACAATTCCTGAGATCTTCTGACAAAAGCGAAATTTCTTAATCTTCAGCTTGCATGTTCTGATAGAGCGATATCAGATCAAATGCACATGCAACAGTTGGACTGTATTGTGCTTCTTGTAAATATTTGCAAGGTCGTGACATGAGTATGAGAGAATGTGCAGTTTAATTGTAAAATCAGATTAGGCATAGATCACAATTCACACACACAGTTTTCCTAAGGGCTGATGTAAGAGCAGGTGGACTGATATACTTCACTTTGTTGTCATGAAACACAACTCTTCCCCCAGGCCACACAGATAAAGAACCACACACAAGTGTTGTTTTAAGATCACCAGATACATTTGTGCTCTAACACAATTATAGGGAACACAATCATTTAGTCATTACCAAACATTATTTAATGTAACTAGCAGTTGATAAGCTTTTAATCAGCCTTTTTTTACTTAAAATAAAATTTCTTTTATTTTACACTGTCACTATATATCTTGCAATTGCAATGTTTCTCATAATTGTGACCTAATATACTACAGTTCAAAAGTTTTGGGTCAGTAATATTTTTTTTTAATGTATTTTTGAAAGAAGTACCTTACCAAGGCTGTATTTATTTGATCAAAAATACTGTAATAGTGTAAGAACAGTGTAAAATATTGTTTCATTTTTAAAATAACTGTTTTCTATTTTATTTTAAAATATAATTAATTCCTGTGATGGTGATGATGGTGATGATGATGATGATGATGATGATGATGATGAAGCTGAATTTAGCAGTCATTCTAATATGCTGATTTGGTGCTCAAGAAATATTTGGCGCTCACAACATTAACACTTCTTAATTTTTTTCTGGAAACTGTGATACACTTTTCTTTCCTCAATATAAAGTTCAAAACAAACAGCATTTATTTAAAATCAAAGTGTTTTGTAATGATATGAAAGTCTTTACTGTCACTTGTGGTCAATTTAATGTTAATTTCTTAAGGAAAACTTAAGAAAAAACCTTGCTGACCCCAAACTGTATCTCAGTCTGTGATTTTATGTCTTGCAATTTGAGACTTTATTTCTCATCTTTATTTCCCCAGTATCTATAATTGCCTATATTTTTCAGAAATGAAAATGGTGCAACATATGATGTATAAATTTTAAATCAAAAGCTTTGCTGTTCACGGTTCACTGTAAAAAAAAAAAAAAAAAAAAAAAAAACTCCAACTACTTCAACTTTAAAACTTGTTCAATTGCTGCCTTAAATTTTTAAGTATAGCCTAATCAAATTGGCCTCACAAATAATTTCAGCTTAAATTATTTTAAACTCACTTTTTTAAAAAAATGAGTTGAATCTTTTATGTCTTAAGTGAAGTTGAAATTGGTTAAATTATTAAAAACATGTTTTTCCTTTTTTTTGTGTCTTTGGCGCTCTTCTTGACTCATACACATTCTTGTAACACATATTTATGCGAATTCTGAATGTCAAACTCATAAAACATTCATTGTTTATGTCTATATTTGTTTCAAAGTGTAAACGTTACACACAGAAAAACAATTCCTGAGATCTTTTGACAAAAGAGAGATTTCTTAATCTTCAGCTTGCATGTTCTGATAGAGCGATATCAGATCAAATGCACATGCAACAGTTGGACTGTATTGTGCTTGTTGTAAATATCTGCAAGGTCGTGACACGAGTATGAGAGAATGTGCATTTTAATAGTGAAATCAGATTAGGCATAGATTGCAACTGTCATGATTTATTGATCATATATATATATATATATATATATATTTTTTTTTTTTTTACAGTGAGCTGCTTGAAGATGTTCAATAGGCCTATATAATTTAATATTATGTTCAGTAGGCCTATATGATTCAATATAATGTTTAATTGATTCATATCATTCTCTAACCAGATGATTATTTCAGGCACACACTCGGATTGCAGATGGAGAAAGACGCACTGAATTTCACACATACAGGCAGTGCTTGAAGTAGTTCTGGCATATACATTTTTAGCAGAGTATTCATTGATTGAAGCAGCCTTAGACTGTAATTGTCATTTGTATTAGTTTAATGTTGGTTTAGTAAAATGTCCGTTGATGTTACCGAAATATGTGACTCCAGGTGGTGCTGTACAGTCAAGTAGAAGATCATTGGCTTCAGTAATGTCTCTGGAAATGTTATAGGACACATGAATGTCTCATATAGAGTTCATGCTTTAGTGTAGCAAACATTCATTTTACTTTGACCTGGGTTGTCAAATAATGTAATATGGTTTCAATTGAGATATTTAGATATACTGATGTGTCTGCGGTTCCCTGAGGGTTGCCTGATGGGTCTAAATGAACTGTGGGCTGTGTAGATGTTCTTTTATGTTGAACGGTTCGTCTCATTCCGGTCATTCCTGTGATTAGCAATGCTAGCCAGGAGCCGTGTCGCTACAATGCGTTTCTCACGCGCAGACAAGCAGCCCATTGCTCTGCGCCTCTATTCCTTCTCTCCTTTTCTTTCACACCCTCCTTCGCTTGGCAGGAGGGTCAGAAAAAGAAGATTCACACTTTCATTCTCTCATTCTTTTCCTTTCCTCCCCCTCGTTCCTGAGCATTTCTGCCGGTGGGACAACATTCCAGGGCTTTGTTTAGGGTCAGGACGGGCTCAGAGATGTTTAATGATGGGGTTAGCCATACAACATTTCTCCTTTCTTTTATGAGAGACGGGAGAGGGAATCTGAAGTGTGCAATCATGTGTTGTTGTAACTTAAGGACATAGTTTCTAAACTGGATTGGATTACACACACATTACTAGCACATATTGGCAGACTTTAACTGAGGTATCGGTGAAAAAGGCAAATATAGTCACACACACTCTGTTGCCGGAGGGATGCAGGTGTGAAAAGCAATAAAACACTGTAAGAAACAGGGAGGTCTGGGCAGTTTGAGGAATGTGCCGGGTTCAGAACATTGACAGCATTTTGTCAGAGTTCTCACCTTATTTGGACTAAATATGCAATTTTTAGACGCAAACAAAATTCACCAGAAACACTTAAATGTATAAGACGTTTCCAAATAACACTGGTTAAAGGTGCTAAAGAGGATGTTTTGTTTTATACATTTTTGCAATATTACTTGAAACTGTCTTTACTAACTGATAAAAGACTATTTATTAGGTGCACTGAAAGGAATAATATTAATATACATCATCTGTGCACGAGGTAGGGCCTTAAAAACATCAGCCAATCGTTTACGCGATCATCGCGTTAACAATTGGCCCTCTGGCTTGTCAATCACTGCCATGACGTTCCTTGTGCGAGACGCTCCAGTAACTTTCCACACTACAGGCGCCGCATGCAATGTTTTTGTCAGGAGACAGGAGTAACAACTGCAGATTATGAGTTACCTGCGGTGAGTCCGACATAATGAATCCACTAACACGACACAGCGAATGCCGGTGGTAAACACTCGTGTTCCAATACTCGTGCACGAGTTTTGGGAGACGTTCCCTCGAAATGAGCTGTGAAGGAGGGGGGTTGTTCTTACGCATGTGCTCATTTCAAAAACTCACTAACAGTCTTTGGTTTCTCAGTCAATGAAAAGATCCTCTTTAGCACCTTTAAGTCAACAAATCTGTTGACTTTCACATGATGCATGCGGATACCAGGAACATCACATTTCAGCATTTAAAGCCTCTAAAATGCTGCTTACTTGCATTGTAAGTGTGTGACAGTGTCACAAATGCTGTTGATAGAGCTTAACTTGTATTGAAACCGAATAGTCCTTTTAAAGGAATAGTTCACCTTAAAATGAGTCAGTGACATTTGGACAAGTTAACCATTCAACCAGCCCCTAGTGGCTCCTCTGAGGCTAAAGCTATACATCTTCCTGCTGCGCACCTTGACTGATTGTTTTGTAGGTTTTTACTATAGTACTTTTGGCTACTGAACTAAATATTTATTGTCATTGTCATTATCATTATTATTATTATTATTATTATTATTATTATTATCATATTTTAGTTACTTTATTATTATTATTATTTTAATATTATTTAATTTTTTTTTTTTTTTTTTATGCTTGTGTGGTCAGAGACAGTGTTGTTTGTCTGTTTTGTGTTTATTTTTGGAAAAACCCTTTGAAAGTTGATCAAAAGGGGCAGTAAATACATTTATAATGTTATAAAAGATTTCTATTTAAGAAAAAAATATATATTTTGATCTTTCTATTCATCAAAGATGTAAATTTCCATAAAAAATATTAAGCAGCACAACTATTTTCAACATTGATAATAGTAAGAAATGTTTTTGAGCACCAAAGCAGCATATTAGAATAATTTCTGAAGGATCATGTGACACTAAAGACTGGAGTAATGATTGATGAAAATTCAGCTAATTCACAGGAATAAGTTGCATAACAAAAAAAATAAATAAATATTCAAAACAGTAATATTGTAATAATATTTCTCAATATTACTGTTCTTACTGATCAAATAATTGCAGTCTTGCTGAGCATGGGAGACTTCTTTCAAAAACATTAAAAAAATCTTACCAAACCCAAACTTTTGAATGGTGGTGAACATTCAGTTAAACATCATCTTAGGTATTCCATCAGTTTGAGAGAATATTCATTTTGGGCTGAACTGTAGCAATTACCAGTACACATCTCACATAGTTATTATACAAAAAAAGTGACATTAACAACCAACAAAATCATTACTTCATGCCTGCATCTGCTCAGCTCCTGTTTTGTGCATTACAGCATTAGTTGGTTCTCATGGCTGACCTTCTTGAGTAAGGCTCAAATGCACGCACACCAGACTTGGCTTGACCTTAAAGTGAAGAGAGTCATTCTCTCCAGGTATTTAGATGCACAATAATGGATTACATACTTAAACACACACCTTTCATAGCTTTGCCATTTGTGATAAGGCAGAGAATGTCCTTTAATCTGCTAAAAGTCCATTGAGTGAGTGAGAAAATGCCTATGTTTTTTCTCTCTGCAGTAACTCAAAAGCACGCAGAGTTTCACACAATATCTAACTTCCTGTTGCTGTGGCATTAATGCAGGAGCCCAACGGTGCACCAGCAGGGCCCACAATAACAATCAGGCATGTGAGAGACAGCTCTTCTCAGTTCACATACCACCTGTGTGTGTGTGTGTCTCTAAAAGCTCTCCACCGAGTCATTATAGGCGCAAACGATTTCTGTGTTTGCCCACTGTACTCGTAACACATGATAGTGTATCAGCGACAAGTGCTTGAAATTCTCCCAGGTCGTTCATTGCAGATCTACAGCACTGTTTTCTTCGCTTGCTTCAAATGGTCAGATAATGATAAGGAATGGAGATGTGCTGAGACGAGAATGTGAGTGAGTAGATCAATGGACGGTTGCGACCCTCAAATATGGATGAGACGAGACTCAAAGAGAAATATTTAACATCATCAATAATCAATAAGCACAGAGTTAATGTTATCTGTATGAACGCTTCTTTGCTGACCTGATTTTGTCGACCGGACCGAACTTTGAGGGAAAAATATAGATTGTCTGTGCCTTTAAAGTATTGATTTTTAAGATCAAAGCTTTTACATTTAAAAGCGAGAGGTGTTTATCAGATGTTTAGGAGCATTTTTTATTAAACTATTTGATGTGTAAAGTGCAATGTCTGATAAATTAAATAGATATTGGCCATCACATATCTCTCATGTGATCTCAGTAACTTCTGCATTGTTTAAAAGCCCTAACACACTTTGTCCAGCTTGTACTCTATTTTTCACACACCTCCTTGCAGTAGGCTACAAAAAAACTGCCCATAAAATTGAATTTTTTACTATCACTGCTGAGACCTCTTGTACTGGCCCTAAATTATTGTTTAAGGCCGACTTAATAACTCAAATCTACTGGGGAGATTTTTAATGGTGTACTTTGCTGGTCAGCATGAGCTTTTCTCCGGTTCACGTTTGCTCATTGTGTTTTAGTGAGACACAAATCTACTGGACGACTGACCACTGCTCCATGTGGTTTATGGGATGCAGGTGGGATAATCAGGTTTAATGTCTCCAAAAACACACTCACGCACACCTGGTCAGGTGCTGCCCTACCCACACAGAAACCCTTTTGTAATAGCTGTCTATAGACCTAGTTGTAGTTGTTAAAGTTATAGACCCAGAGAGAGCAGTCATCATGTATAGGTATAAAACAGCTTCACGGTCTTTTCAACCACACAGTATCATTATTTCTGTGTTACAAATTCAAATGATCACAGAAGTACTGGGATCATTTTTTTAGTTTGGATATGAACAATGATATAGCCATCAAAATAGAGTTAATCAACTTGAGGCTTCAAATAAAATTGTATCAGTTACATTGTTACACTAGTAGTTGACAAGTAAAATATATTTGTCATTGAATCAATAATTCAAGAGATTCATACTAAAAACACTGATTCATCCAGTAATACAAGTGAAGTCATTAAATAATTAATTCAAACAGAGTTTTAATAATAATAAAAAGTATTCAAATGAAATATTTTAAATAGACTGTAGCAATTAACATTTTGTCAGAACCTGTAGTAGTAAATTACATTTTGTTTAGTTGTCTATTCAGCATCATGGGAGAATCGGGATCTCTATTTTATTGTAATTTTTTTTTTTAAAGGGGTGATATAAGCAGAATATTTCACTAAAACACACCTGTCACTGCAGGAACCACATTCTGCATTCAAGGCAGCCCTGAGGTCAGAGATGTGGCCTGGCAGGTGTTGTATAAGCTCTGATGCATAGCATGCTGGTACTTATATGCAGGCACCTCGAGACCCGAGTAGAAAGAGTTATTTCTGAATCCCACAACCCCATCTTCACTGTATTGAAGATACAGGACTGTCACTATCAATTCAAAATGGCATAGTACAATATATATATATATATATATATATATATATATATATATATATATATATATATATGTGGGTCTTTGGACAACTACAGTTTCCCAGCCTTTCTTTTCCATACAATGTTTCCTGGATGTGTCGGGAAAGTGGGGTTGTTTCCGGGCCACTCAGAGGGGTGTCTGCATGAAACTTTTCCTTCTTTGCCTTTCCCATGTCCCTTTACTCACATACCAGTTCTCTTCTCTCATCTGTTACATGAAAAACCAACCCGATCTCACGGCAATTCGTACGTATTTTACGAGGTGGCTAATTTGTACGAATTCATACAACCTCACTCGTACGAATTAAGTTTTTTGCTAAGCTGTACATATTTTACAAGTTGACAAATTCATATGAATTCATACGAATGACCTACCCCAAATCCTGCCCCTAAACCTACCCGTCACTTGGGTTTAGACAAATCGTACGAATTCATACGAATTAGCCACCTCGTAAAATACGTACAAATTGGTCATGAGATAGCGTTGGAAAAACTGCATCACGTTTTTTGACAGAACATAAAACTAATCTCTGTTTTAGGTTGATCCCCATTTTTTTTAATCACTTATTTTGTTTATTTTTTAAAAGTTATTTAATTTTATTTTAGTTAAAGCTAGGATAGGCAATGTTCAAAAGCATTTAGCATTTTGATATACTGCTTGAAACACTCTTTACATCCTGATAGCAATCAGTAATTGAAGTGGTCTAAATATATTTACAGTATATATAAATATATTTACAGTATATATATATATATATTTCTGTGGAAGTCTCGGCACCAAAAAATGTTTGTGCAGTCATTGCATTTAGTCCATTGCATTTGTGCCATCTCCCGAAATGAGTTTTTTCAGGGTGGGATGTCTGATGTTATGCGCTTGAGACATCAGGTAATTTAACGGCGTCTCTTGTGACGCTTCGCAGACTGTGCGTTCATGTGTTTTTGAGGAGGTGTGGAGAGTGCTCTGAAGGCTAGCTAGCTTGCTATTGCTAGCCTCTCTGAAATTGCCTATCCTAGCTTTAATGATAAAATGTTCACCCTTCTGGAAACTGTATCAGGGTGTTTACATATCTTTATCTTGAAATCACGTTGACCTTGTGCCTCATTCATTAAACACAAGCAGAATTTATTCCTGTGTAAACTGTTTGTAAAACCATTCTTACGTAAAATATCACATTCAATTAATTTACAAAGAACTTCTGCTCATGTTTCATAGATGAGGCCCAATGAGTCTAAACGTGGCTCTCGGTTTGAAGAAAAATATGTTTCAGTTAGTTTGTGTAAGGCCTAACTTTCACCAGCTTGACCTTAATTAATTAGACAGACATATTCCCTGGCTTGGCTTTTTAACAAATAATAGATAAGTGTATGCAATTTAATAAAAAAAACATAATAAAACCCTTACAAAAAGTATGGGGCACCATTGTATCAGATGGTGTTTTTTGTCCAAACAGTGTTATTTTTAAAAATAATTTATTTTTGTTATTTTTGTCTGTAGTCTTTGTTTTAAAAGTGCAGTAGGAGATCTGGGAAATGCTAATGTTAGCCTGTTAGCATTGAAAGCATACGCTCCCACCCTCTCTGCAAATTGCTGTCCAAAGCCACGCCACGCCTCATTCGGACCAAATATAATAAATGGATGAACATTTTATGGTCCTACGCCATCCACATACGATATACAGTGGGTACGGAAAGTATTCATACCCCCTTAAATTTTTCACTCTTTGTTATATTGCAGCCATTTGCTAAAATCATTTGTTCATTTTTTTTCCTCATTAATGTACACACAGCACCCCATATTGACAGAAAAACACAGAATTGTTGACATTTTTGCAGATTTATTAAAAAAGAAAAACTGAAATATCACATGGTCCTAAGGATTCAGACCCTTTGCTCAGTATTTAGTAGAAGCACCCTTTTGATCTAATACAGCCATGAGTTTTTTTGGCAAAGATGCAACAAGTTTTTCACACCTGGATTTGGGGATCCTCTGCCATTCCTCCTTGCAGATCCTCTCCAGTTCTGTCAGGTTGGATGGTAAACGTTGGTGGACAGCCATTTTTAGGTCTCTCCAGAGATGCTCAATTGGGTTTAAGTCAGGGCTCTGGCTGGGCCATTCAAGAACAGTCACAGAGTTGTTGTGAAGCCACTCCTTCATTATTTTAGCTGTGTGCTTAGGGTCATTGTCTTGTTGGAAGGTAAACCTTCGGCCCAGTCTGAGGTCCTGAGCACTCTGGAGAAGGTTTTCATCCAGGATATCCATGTACTTGGCCGCATTCATCTTTCCCTCAATTGCAACCGGTCGTCCTGTCCCTGCAGCTGAAAAACACCCCCACAGCATGATGCAGCCACCACCATGCTTCACTGTTGGGACTGTATTGGACAGGTGATGAGCAGTGCCTGGTTTTCTCCACACATACCGCTTAGAATTAAGGCCAAAAAGTTCTATCTTGGTCTCATCAGACCAAGGAGAATCTTATTTCTCACCATCTTGGAGTCCTTCAGGCGGGCTTTCATGTGTCTTGCACTTAGGAGAGGCTTCCGTCGGGCCACTCTGCCATAAAGCCCCGACTGGTGAAGGGCTGCAGTGATGGTTGACTTTCTACAACTTTCTCCCATCTCCCGACTGCATCTCTGGAGCTCAGCCACAGTGATCTTTGGGTTCTTCTTTACCTCTCTCACCAAGGCTCTTCTCCCCTGATAGCTCAGTTTGGCCGGACGGCCAGCTCTAGGAAGGGTTCTGGTCGTCCCAAACATCTTCCATTTAAGGATTATGGAGGCCACTGTGCTCTTAGGAACCTTAAGTTCAGCAGAACTTTTTTTTGTAACCTTGGCCAGATCTGTGCCTTGCCACAATTCTGTCTCTGAGCTCTTCAGGCAGTTCCTTTGACCTCATGATTCTCATATGCTCTGACATGCACTGTGAGCTGTAAGGTCTTATATAGACAGGTGTGTGGCTTTCCTAATCAAGTCCAATCAGTATAATCAAACACAGCTGGACTCAAATGAAGGTGTAGAACCATCTCAAGGATGATCAGAAGAAATGGACAGCACCTTAGTTAAATATATGAGTGTCACAGCAAAGGGTCTGAATACTTAGGACCATGTGATATTTCATTTTTTCTTTTTTAATAAATCTGCAAAAATGTCAACAATTCTGTGTTTTTCTGTCAATACGGGGTGTTGTGTGTACATTAATGAGGAAAAAAAATGAACTTAAATGATTTTAGCAAATGGCTGCAATATAACAAACAGTGAAAATTTTAAGGGGGTCTGAATACTTTCCGTACACACTGTATATTTATAAAAAAATTTGGACCGCATAATATTACTATCAGGATATGACTTTCAACCAGTATAACAAAAACGTTTCTGTAGAGAATCACCTATTCCACCTTTAAGCTGAATAAATGTCTAAGTTTTTTGCATTTTATATGCATTATTTTTAGTCCATTTAACAGATTAAAATGACAATTTTAGTCAAGTAAAATCCTTTTTTTGTAAATAATTTATAATTTATTAGAAAATTGTTCGAAAAATTTACAAAAATTTGAAACTGTTAAAATTTTTGCATAGTAATGCAGGCAACTATGCAGTCCACACTTTAACTCAATGTTTTTTGGTCATATGATAGCTGAATAAAGCCCTTTTAAGTAGATAATAATATCATTCTACCTCCTGTCCTGTCTGTTGGACAATGATTAGAGAACGGCTTTGTGTGCTCACTCATAATGAAAGAAAAAAAAAAGGATCTAAAGGGGAGAGAGAGAGTCCTAAGAACATGAGGTCAGAGGCCAAAGCTGTCGGGGGGGTCAGAGGCAGAAGTTTGTTTCTGTGACAAGATGAACTGCATTGAGGAGATTTGACCTTCTGCGACCTTGCTGTCACACTGGACTTCTACTAGAGAGGGCGCTGACTTTAATGGACTCCAACCTGCGCACATATATTTGTGTGTGTGTATCACACTTTATCCTTTCATGTTAAAGCGAAGAGAGAGACTCAACAGAGTGACCCGAGAGAGTAAAAGTGAATCTGACAAGGCAGGATATTAAAAAAAAAACACATTTATGATCTCTGACATATACATATACAATTCACACATGTATACACATGAAAGCACACACACACAAAAAAAATATAAATCCATTTTGCCCATCTGTCTGTTTGTGGAAATCGGTAGAGAGTAGTAGGGTCGTGTGTCAACAGTGCTGTTCTGGACTTTGCTGCCCTCTAGTGGAAAACCAGAAACACACTGTCAGTCTAATGATGTTTTCACACCATGAATATTTTTGTAATCTGGTCTATTCACCTTATTTTTCAACGCGGAAATAAGGTGTTTTCTGTGAATGTGTGAGACTTCCAATTTATTGGCCACTATAGGGAAATACCAAGAAGAATATCAAAGCTGTTTGCGCTATAAACTAGCATGTTTATAATTAAGACACTACATTAAAATAATATGGTAAAGAATACCGATTTGCAATATCAAACAGCATAACGAGCTGTTTTGTACAGTTAAAAATAACTGGAAGCGAATGACACTGGAAGCCATTAAATTTACAAATGGCCACGCCCGATCTTACTTAAAAATAAGGTGGATGGTTCTCATTTTTACACATAGATTTTTGATTACGTTGCATTTCTTTGTTTTTTTGGAGCAGAACATTATTAAAAATATATTTATGCATATTTATATTAGCTTGTATGCTAATGGGAGTCATTAAATGTGTGTGTGTGTTTTGTGAACAGTTTCTCACACCATACCTCATAGTTGTGTTTGTACTCACTGAGGGCTCCACTTCCTGCTATTGAAACAACAGCTCTCTTCATTTCTGCGGCCTTATAAGCCCTAAAACACACACCACTGATGATTCAACCAAACCCTCGCGCAAATCTCTCGATATTCGTAGATTTAATGCTTTGGCATGATCGATAAAGAAAATATTAATGACCACTTCAAATGTCAAACTCATTTAAATAACTTTGTATGTGAATATATTTTAAAATGGAATATATTCCTTTGATGGCAAAGCTCATTTTTTCAGAAGACATTACTTCAGTCTTCAGTGTCACATGATCCTTCAGAAATCATTCTTAGATGCTGATTTGGTGCTCAAGAAACATTTATTATTATTATCAACACTGAAAATTTGATAGTTGTGCAATATATTTTGATGAATAGAAAGTGCAAAAGAACAGAGTTTATGAGAAATAGAACTTTTTTTGTACTTTTTTTGCTTTGCTGTCACTTTTGATTAATGCATCATTGCTGAATAAAAGTATTGATATTGTACAAAATAAGATATGTCTGTACAAATAATATACGACTTGGCTCATATTAAAAGGAACAGCTTCATTTTTTTCAAACACGGTTTTAGTTTAGGATTTGGCTAAACGGTTAGGCTTTATGCTTAGGTTTAGGTTTGTACAATTACCCTATATTCATTGACATGATTTTACCGTCTTGCACAAATTATTATTACTTGAGCCCTTTATTTTCCAACCCATCCCACTCTTTCTCTACCCCTTCCTCCACTCAATCTCTTTCTCTTTGTCTGATCAAAGAGCCCCAGTTCTGTCAATGTGAGGTGCTGTTTGGGATTAACACACCTCTGGTTCAAGGTTTAATCTAGACTCAGACATGGGAACTGAGTTTGCTGGCCGTATGTCCCAGCGGAGACAAGGGAAGAGGTCGGACCACACCACCAGGCCTCGGCCTTAGACCTAAACACCTCTGAAGATATTCATGATGAAAGGTGTTCTCTGAAGCCTCTCTCTTTTTATTTGCTCACAGCTCAGAAGTTTCTTGTTTATCGACAGGCTTAAAGATTCTGTTCACCTGTCCTCACCGTTAAAGAGAAAGAAAAGAAACATTGGTCCCTCTTCTCTTTCTCGATCTTATTTAGCCTTCCGCTCTCTCTAAGATGAAGTGACAGAGCAAACATACATCACACAGCAGTGGAGTTTGAGTGTGACCGGGCCGGCTATTCACCCTGCGTGTTTCATAAACACTGGATTAACCCCACTCACACACAGCACCTCGCTCACAGGGTGACGCCCCTGCGGCCGTAATACAATCTGACATTGTTTGTGAACTCCAGCACATTCCTGACTCTAATTCTCTTTCTGTCTAACTGTCCCCACCTCCTGCACACTGAAACATTAGCTCATGTCCACGCTTTCATTCTTTGAAGAGGGTAAGTTTGCCAAAATGATTAATACAGGTCTTGATAGCGATTTAGGTAGATTTAGATAAATGGAACAAAAGGATGGAATGAAATTAAAAAGTGAATATATAGGGCAAGCATCACTTATACTTCCGTACACCATACAAAAAAAATAAAATACAAATAAATAAATAAATAAAGCCAGGATATCATTGAGACCTGGCTGTAGGCTCAGTTAGCAACTTTTTCCCCCCTCTCTAAAGCAGAGACTTTAAGCCTTTTTTTCAATGTATGCTTCATTTGTGCTGTTTCTGTTCAATACTACTTCACTGCACTACGTTTACAGTACATAGTATCATATAACCTCACCTGCTTAGGCTGTTTTAAACTCTACAAACGACCTACCTTACTGCAGTAAGTAATCGAATTTCCTTGATAATTTAAGATAATGGCTACTTCATAATTAGCAACATCATGTAGCCTAACTTTCAGAACTCTAAAATATACATTCTTCCCCAGTCCAATTCCTGGCGCACTGTTAAGTGATTACTGTAGATTGATTTTTAATAATAGTAAAATAATAAGACTAACGAACTAACAGAAACTTACATATTATAGGCTTTGGTTTTTAGTGCTACGCATGAGATCCTCATTCTGTGAGAGTGTTTGTCCATCTAGTGGCTGAATTAAAGTACTGCATGTGGATGTTGTGGACAGAAAGCTCTAGTTATAACTTGCTTTAATCCATTTATTGGTTGTATATGGGTGCAGAAATACAGAGAAATGATGACGTATTGTTAAAAAGGTCGAAGTTGGTTATATTGAAATGTAATTTTACATTATAAAATGTTTCGATGTTTTCTCTCTAAAGTTAGGGTCTCCATCTAGTGGCGTAAGTGTGCTCTGCATTCAGTGTGCATTTAAACTCCTCAGCTCGTTATTGTAGTTTGATTGTAACACTTTAGAAATAATTACAGCTTCATAAAAGAACCAGATTATATGTTAAAATATACAAAATTTTGCCATTAGTAAATACATAATTAAATAATGGATTATTACCTTTTAAGTTTGATTTAGGTGCTTATATTAATACTACACTGCATCTCTAGAGAAACAGAGAAGAAACTGTACTGACCATTTAACATTAATGCTACAAACATTTCTAGAAACTTCTAGAAATATCTAGAATCCTTCTTATTAATAATAATAATAAGAAGAAGAAAAATAAATTTTATTATTACTATTATTAAGAGACCCACATCTCCAAGATATTCTGGTCCCTAGATTTGATTCGATTTTTTAGATTCGATTTTTTATTTTTTTTTTAATTATTATTATTTTATTTTACTGCAAAATCACAAAGACTGAGAATGGGTTAGGGGCTTCAGACCACATGCCATTATACTGTTTCCTGTTTGAACTGAGCCAAATAGGGTTATTGTTCACCAAAGATATATTTAAATGTATACCCTCAGACAGTTGAAATGGAAAGCCATCTTGTTAGACTTCATAAAAGAGAAAAGAATGAAAGAAAATAAACAACAAAAAAAAAAAAGAATAAAATAAAAATCATTCATATATATATATATATATATATATATATATATATATATATATATATATATATATATATATATATATATATATATAAAATTTAGTTTTAAAGAGAACCAAAAATAATGTGGGCAGATGTCACAGTAATACAAATACAAAAAAAAAAAAAAAAAATCCTTAAAATATTATGTAAATTATATGGAAAATCACTACCTTCAACATTTATACAGACCCATAAACCAAAGTGATTTGACCCTAAAACCAGTTCTAATTTATCCAGTCTTCTCCAAAATAAGAGTCAGTCTGATCATCATATCTATCTCTATTGGAGACATTTCTGACTGAAATGGTGCTGATCTCCTTTCGTCTTTTCTTGTGAGCTCAGCGGCCATCTTGTCTGAAACTCTTGTCACAGGCCTCAGGAAGTGAAGAGTGTGTGATAGCAGAAGCCCCATGTATGCACTAATGCTTGCACATCTTGAGAGACGTAGAGTTTGAGTGTCCCATGTGACTTGTACACTTCCTCCAAACGACACTTTCTCTCTCTGTCTTTGCTGAAACAGGTTTTGAGCAGTATTTTTTGGAACCCGACTGAGAACCAGGTACGAGTGTCCACTTTATACATTTTTAGGACGGCAGCACTGGGTAATGACAAAATATATGAGAAAATGAACAGAGATGATGCGACTAAATAAATATTTTGTGGTTACTGAATATTTACTGATGGTTGCTTACATTCTAAGCTAGATGCAAACCTGTTTCTATAAGCTAGATCTTGATCCTGATTTAATATCTCTCTTCTGCATATTGAGTAAATGATGCTTAAAGAAAAGTAGGTCCGTATAGGGACAGTTATGTGTGTGTGTGTGTGTGTGTGTGTGTGTGTGTGTGTGTATATATATATATATATATATATATATATATATATATATATATATATATTTATATATATATGGCATTGTACAATATAATAGTATTATTGATATTATTTATATAGTTTGACAATTTGTCAGATCAGCTAAAGAAGTTTTGTTTCTTGAACTGAAATGTTTTGATGCCTTGATTATATGTGAACTAAATCTTTGCATGCAAAATTCCCCAAAATTGTGCCAAATGTCAAAACTGATAAGTTGCTTGTTAAAAATATAAATATATATATATTTTTCAAATTGTAACTTTTATTGACAATTCAATACCCTTAAACAGGAGACTGCAGACTGTTGCCCACTCTTAAACCACTGTAAAAAAGGCAACTTGTCACGCACGACTGAAAGTGGCAGTTTCCGCTATGCTTTTTTTTTTTTGTTGAAGATTTATTTATTTCCTGTCATGCTACAGTGTGTTATCATAGCAGCAGCAGATTTCATGGTTTATCAGGCAGAGAAACATTTTAAATAAATACACATATAGAAAGAGTCTTTGACATGTTTACAAATTATAGTCCAATTGAATTCACAAAAATGAAAGTAGATTAGTGGTTGATAGAATTATCACTATCCAAAACCTGTTAAGAACCGACAAAAATGGCTGTTAGTGTGAAGTGCACTGTAGAGTTTTGCAAGAGCTGGTTGTTAATTTTGTCGTAATCCATTTAAAGACAAATTAAGGGAAATTATTAAAATTATTAAAACTTTTTATTCTTGTTTAAGTGTATATATAAATATATGTGCATCTATCTTAAAATGTAGTTGAGAAGCTTAGATTCTGTTAAAAAAAAGGCATGACAGATCAGTTCCTCCACTCTCTGGCCGATGGTGCAATCACTCTGTTGAAACATTCAAGAAACATATTATATAAAAAGCTGCTAACAGACAGCAAAAGAAATAATGACACAATAGTGAAATATGCTGAAGAAAACATCCAAATGTAGTTTCTATATGTAGGCCTTAAACATTTTATATTTTATAAACATTTTATAAAAGCTCAAACTTCAAGTTGTTATTGTAGCTTAGAAGATAAAATCAATTCAAGAAGTGAATTCAGCCCATAACTTGAAAAGTCCTGTAACATTTTAAATATATTGATAAATTATAATGATTTTGTCAAAGTGACAATGAAATTGATTGCAATTCTAGTTTGATGCATTCCTTTTTGTAAGCAAAATGCATTTAAAATATTAAAGCTGCAAGCAGCGGTGAAAAGGCCCCCGCAGCCAGGGCCACCGCCACCTGGTGGCTTTAGGAAAACAGTGAACAGTGGGTGACATGCATGTAAGCAAGTAAATGCAGGAGAAATATAACAAAGTCATTTCAAAGTGCCACACAGGTGGCGCTTTGACTATAACTGAATATTGCCATGTAGATGTCTTCAGTCCAGGACTATTATCAAACGTGAAGTTTGGAACAGATCGGACATTGCATGCCTGAGTTACAACAACTTCCTGTTTCGTGGCGTTAATCGCATGCATTAGCACTTAGCCATGTGTTGCATGATTTAACATGTTTCTAGCATGTTTGGTACTTCATGGCATATTAAAATGAGTTTCTGGGAGTGAATTACAGTGCAAAGAATGCCATTTCCTGTAGCCAGCAGGTGGCGCTATGACTAACTGGATATTGGCATATAGATGTCTTTAGGCCAGGACTCTTATCACACATGTGAAGTTTGGTGAAGATCGGACACTGTATGCCTGACTAACAAAAGCTTCCCGTTTCATGGCGAAATATCAAACTTTGTCTGGCTGCCACAGACACGCCCGTCAACGAAAACTCAAGTTCTTCGCAATGTAACATCACTATGGCCTTAAGATTAGACAGACCAAATATGATGTTGATCTGGTTAAATCTCTATGAGGAGTTAATCACAGTGTAAAACATGCCATTTCCTGTTGCCCACAGGTGGCGCTATGACTGTAACTGAATATTGCCATGTAGATGTCTTCAGGTCAGGACTCTAATAAAACATGTGAAGTTTGGGGCAGATCAGACATTGTAGGCAGAATTACAACAACTTCCTGTTTCATGACAAAACATCGAACTTTGTCAGGCAGCCACGGACACGCCCTTTAGTGAAAACTCTAGATCTTCGCAACGTCACAAAGGCCTTTAAATTAGACTGACCAAATATGATGTTGATCTGATTAAAGCTCTAGGAGGAGTTTGTTATAGTACAACATCTGGAAATGGCAAAAACTGCAAAAAATTTGCAGAGAAAATTCAAAATATCTCACTTCCTGTTGGGTTTACAGATTTTGCACTCAGGGACTTTTTTTGTAGGTATTGGGCTGTTACATGTGTCTACCTAATTTCATACCTGTATGTGAAACGTAGCGTGAAAGGTGCTTAATTGAAATTTTGTAGGTAATAATTCTAAAACCCATATCAGACGTAAATTTTCACCACTTCTGACGCGTGTGCAAAGTTTCATTAGTTTTCGAGCATGTTTAGGCCCTCAAAAAATGCGATTCATTTCGGAGAAGAAGAATAATTGACCAAGCAATTACAATAGGGTCCTCGCACCACCGGTGCTTGGGTCCTAAATTATTTTACTGTGACGTGCTACTACAAAGCCAACTAATGATAGATAAGACTGGTGCAAGTTGTCACATGGGGAAGTCAGGCCTACACTCTACACAAGGTTCTATATAAGGAAAAATGACTTAAATGCTTGCATACTACTTTGGTGTTTAACGGATTATTTACAACTGAACTAAGCTGGATGATGATTTTACTATTTCCTCCAGAGCTGCTGTATAGATAAATGAACTAAATAAATAACTAACTAATTATTTTTACAACAAAAATGAGTCAATACTGAACTTACTGCACTTAAGCTGGACAATGACACCATTTTCTTCTAGAACTGCTGTACAGCCAACACAAACTTTGTTACATTATTTTCTTGCTATTACTGTAAAGCTGCTTTGAAACAATCTGCATTGTAAAAAGTGTTATATATAAATGGTGTCTTGACTTGACATGTACATTTTTTTCTACGTTTTAAGTATGTTTACGAGTTAAAAGTGAATTCAAACCAAATAAATTATTTAAAACTAAATCAATAAATAATTCTATGATAGGATCCATCCTAATAGGTTCTATATGATGCGCCTGAAGATGGCATCACCCTTTAAGGTTCTATATAGAACCTATTCTTCTAAAGGCCCACTCACAGCATCCATACCAGTGGATGATTTCATTCGGTTTATTCAAGGCTACGTCTACATTAATCCAGATACATTAGAAAATGCTGTTTTTGTTTCAAAATGCTCCCTGTCCACACTAACATTTTCAAGTGTTTTCCAAATGTTGCTCATCTACAATCTACATCGAATACCTCCGTTTTCACAGTCCGCACTACAATGCAATCAAATTTATCCACTTGGAAGAGCATTTTCAAAAAGCTCCGTCTGTGATGACAAAAACACTGTCTCAGTGTGGACGGAAGGTCAAAATGGAGAGAAAAACATGCGTTTTCAAAATGAAGACATATTAGTTTGGACAAGGCTGCAGTTTTGTCGTCTGTCGCTTTAGGGGCTGTTTACACGACACAGTTTTTAACTAAAAACGGAGGTGTTTTGGGGGCCTGAAAACACAAGCTTTTGAAAATTAGTTTCAGAATGCAAGTTTTCAAAATGATACTGTTATTGTCTCCGTGTAAAGTACAAAAATGCGGATTTGTGAAAATGGTGACATCATGCACATGTGTATTATGTGTTCTGTCTATGGATGCATAGTTTTTCTTTACAAAATGACATTGCCAACTACTGGCCGGGCATGCATAATACAGCATTTTAATCATTTTTGCAGATCAACATTGTCGTCTGTATGCGAAAAACGGAAAGGAAAAAAAGTACCATTAAATGCTCGAGCTCCTTAAAGCAGGATGGATTCTGATTGGCTGTGACAGTTGGGTTATGGAAGTAAAAACTCCATTCATTTTCTCCATAAGGAAATTGATTTTGAACAATCCATGGTATTTGCTTCTGCTGAAGCCATCATCTTATTTTTAAAATAATCGTGTTTAACAATTCCTGGTAAAAAAAAAACTGCATTACCCATGATGCTGGACAGAAAATTATACCAATTATAGCTCCGTCCACTCCCATGAAGCACTGCGAATGGCGTTATCGAGTCGATCTCCCTACGCTCTCAAAATACTGAAATGTTTGTTATATATATGCATATCTTGCAATAAACTTAAAATATATTGTTTTTATACATATAATCAACATTTGTAAATGAGTAATTTTATATTTCTCCTTTATTTTTAATTTGGTTCTGTTCACAATGCTTCATGGGATTGTAATTATTTCCCTCACTAAAACGGTTAAGTGCACAGTCTTGTACCTTTGTCTTTTTGTGCGATTTTCAATTTTCACTTTTTTTTTTTTTTTTGCTTCAAATAAAATTTTGTAGTGTTGTGATTCACCTCGTATCTGTTTGGCTTGGTTCATGGTTTATAATTCTTTAACAAAGACTATTTTATAATCCCTATGGGAAAAAATACATGTAAAAACAAACAAACAAAAAAAACAAAAAAACTTCCACAACCAGCACTGCTGAAAAAGGGGTTTTTAATGCGGCCTCCAAATGTGTCCTTCGTTTCCCGTGAAATGAAGGATACAACAGATGGATGCTTCGGACCCTTGCCTACCCCAGAATTCATTGCGCACTGGTGACGACAGAATTTTTTTGAGAGAAATTGCCGAATTACACTTAAAAGTATTGGGTTTCAACATACTCAAATATCTAATGATAGAAATATAAAAACAAACAAAAAAAAACCTTTAAATCAGTTCCAATGTTCACTTATATCTTACTAAGATGTGAATATATAGTTCAGAGATAGAGATTATGCTGCGCACACAGACTGTGTGCTGTGTTCTCAGAACAAGAATATTTTTCATAAAATGTTGTCACTTTTTTATGCTATTTATAAATTGAAATTTCGGTAACACTTTACAGTAAGGTTTCATTAGTTAGTTAGTTAATATATCTTTGTTAATGTTAATTACAACATTTACTAATACATTATTCAAATCTTGTTAACATTAGTTAATGTACGGTGAACTAACAAACAATGAATAACTGTATTTTCATTAACTAATGTTAACGAAGATTAGTAAATACAGTAACAAATGTATTGCTGATGGTTAGTTCATGTTAGTTAATACATTATGTTTAACTAATGAACCTCATTGTAAAGTGTTACCGAAATTTCTGTTGGCCAAAACAATGCTTTTATCATTTTTGTGTCTGACTGATGCATTGTTCATATTTTCAGCCAATCAAAAATGATAAATAACAGATTTTATGTTATTGCTATTTTTTCAGTGTCAGCGATGCAGAAGCAGCCAGCAATGGTGCTTCCTGGAGCCGTTCAGATGAGGATCAAGAGCTCTCAAAGCAACACTGGCGAGAGACTCAGCCAGACAAAGTCTATGGTCTTACCAGAGCCTGACACACTACAGAAACCTGTGAGCATGAGCGCAATCACACGGTCCAAGACCAATTCAATGATTTTATGCCTCTCTGTCCATCCATGTTGCATGAGTGTGTGTAAATACATGCAACATGTTATTTGCAGCATTTCCTGTTGCATTGGCTGTTTTTAGAAACACAGACACAGAACAGCAGAGGGCAGGCCAGCACTGCTGCACAGGGCCGGCTGCTTTTACTGCTGGGAAAATTGAGCCATGTTCATCAACCTAAAACTAACACAAAACATAAAATAAGCTGCATCTGCTTTCTTGTTTCTGTAATAATAATTTTGTGTGGTAGCATGTACATTTTTGTGATAGACAAATCTTACATTAAATTGTAGTTTTATTCAGAATTATGATCGAAGATGAAATTAAGTTACATATGAGATGTTATGTAGAAATATGTAACACGCATGTAAAAAACTAATAGTGCAGTCACATTACAAAGCAAACCTTTCGCTGTAGGAGAAATAAAATGACCTGATAGGATATAATCTGTAGTTTGATAGAACATTTAAAGAAAGATGCATGTATATGTCTCCAAAAAAAAAAATTATTAATTTTAAAATAAATTACAACATTTTTTATCATGATCCATAATCTCATTCAGGCAAATGAATATTATTTGGGTGAGAGATATTCACTTAGCAACGCATGCTCTTTGTTTAGATCAACCGTCACCGGAGGAACCAGTCTCAGCATAACATTGATGGTTCTATTGGGCCGCAGGTATGATCTATCGTACCTCATCCATTATCACCATCGCATAAAATTGGGTTTTTGGATGTGAGAGCCAGAAGAGCCAGCAGTGAATGATTTACACTCACAAAAGTTAATCATATAATGATTATTTTGAAGAATGGAAATCTGAGCTGTATAAACAGAGTTTAGTGTTTCATTACACAAGAAATGGGATGGTTTCAAAATTAACCAATAAAATAAATTAAAATGCAGCAGCCAACCAGAGTGTTTTTAAGCTTCTGTAATTTTTTATTTTTTATTTTTTTTTTATTTTGGAAGACTAAATATTTTTTGTGTTTCTGTTCTGTTACAGACTGTATTAAAAGGAGAATATTTGAACAAAGCCAAAATTGCTGAAGGAGGAAAGAAATTACGGTTTGTCTGTCTATCTATCTATCTATCTATCTATCTATCTATCTATCTATCTATCTATCTATCTATCTATCTAGTGTGAGTTTGGTCACACTTTAGTTTGGGGAATGCATATTCACTATTAACTACGACTTTTGCCTCAATAAACTCCTAATTTACTGCTTATTAATAGTTAGTAAGGTAGTTGTTGTAGTGGTTAAGTTTAGGTATGGGGTAGGATTAAGGGATGTAGAATATGGTCATGCAGAATAAGACATTATTATGTGCTTTATAAGTAATAAACAGTCAATATTCTAGTAATATGCGTGCTAATAAGCAACTAGTTAATAGTGAGAATTGGTCCCCAAACTAAAGTGCTACCATGAGTTTAAATTGTAATAACCTCAATTATTTTCACAGGAAAAACTGGACTTCAACCTGGGTTGTACTTTGCTCCAATCAACTATTATTCTATAAAGAGAGCAAACAAGAAGCTGTGGCAAATTTGGTAAGACCAGAGCACATATTTGCACACACCCAATGAACAAACAATGAAAAAAAACAATGAACAAATATTTCTGTCAACTGATAAATGTTACCTTTATAATAAAATAAATATATGAATAATGTGTAAAATGAGGAAAATAAAACATAAACGAATTTAATGAATAGATACAGTTGTGCGTAAAGCAGCATAACTGTTAGCAACTGGGTGGGGAAGCATAATGATTTCCATATTCGTCTCAGTTCTTAACTTTGCTTTGATCCTGACTATTTAAAACACTGCTGAAAAAAAGAAATATTCATCATGCATGGGATATCATGCACAGGACTTTACTGCCATATTCTTACATATTCTGCTGATTTGAGCAGCATGTGGCAGTGATAGAGACATGAGGTGAAGAAGAATAGAGGTTTACTACCTTCACGTGCTTGTCATGCTTGTAAATGGTATGTCGAGGCCATCGATGGGGTCAACTCATATTAGTTTCAACATCACTCATGGTCAAGTGGCCATAAAGCCCCCGAGCTCTCTGCCGTTTCTTAGGGCAATACACACAGAGGTTATCAGGATGAAGTTAAGTATTTTTGCCACCTCATTAAAACCGTAGGACTGTATGAAATGCCTCTTTGCGTAGCTTAAAAGCCTGACATGGAGCTTTTTTATTATTTCTGCTGAGCACAAACAAATTATTGCAATCATCTATTATTAGAAAATGTTTGATTTAATAGGCGGTCCGTCCTGTATCAAAACATTGTGTTCGTCAATTGTTTATTATTTCACAGAGTCACGTAAGACATGAGAAACGTGGTGTTTCTATTAGTATCTTGGCAAACATGTTAATGTAATTGTACTTTTTCCACAGAAACCAGGTGGTAAAGCAGATGGTGTGGATCTGTGTGGGGCTGTAATCGAGTGGACAACAGAGAAATCCAGTCGAAAGAACGTGATTCAGGTAGGACAGTCGAACACATTGAGCCAAAGTTCATCCTTTCATCCATTTTATTGTCCGTTAAAACAGGAAAAACTATTCGAAAACTAATGATTGCACTGCGATCTCAGTAGCTATATAATGCAGATGCATATTATCTAGTAAATCTTGATAGTGAAGATTTGCCGGAAGTGCCATCGGTCTTGATCTTGTGTCACGAGGTCTCACTTCTAATAACATCTTGGGCTTCCTGCTTCATCTCTAATAATCTATCCTTCCTTTTTCAGCTCATACTTTGTAACACCAAACTGCTCAATACATGTATGAAGTCTCAAGGGATTGAAACATCTACAGAGAAACCCATTTGCTTAGTGAGCTTAGCATCCTCTTTCACCAGGCTTGATTTTGTCTGTCGAAGCTAGTGTCATACCTCTTAAAAACCCTCAAGAGAAAATATGCACAGTCTTTTATCTGCATACCAGTGATTGGAAAGATCTTTCAGCATCTTTCAAGTACTTTAACATCCAAAAGCATTTCATGACATTTCTGTCCAGTCATTGTTGTGATGAAATCTTTTTATTAGGGTTTATCTAAAGCGAGATAATCTTTCGACTGGTGCGCAAAATGCTTATCAATAGATTGATAGCAGAGTTAGCTCTCATAATGAGGCAAAGCGAGGATAAAAAGCTGATTTCTGATCTCATTGCGCACTTATAATATCTTATCACCGCCACTGTACTTGCTGTCCAGTATTTTGCCCAGAAATCTTTTTTTTTTTTTTTTTTCTGCAGGAGAGATTAAAAAGGCATTAAGCAGTAATCTTAAATAATCCCAAACTCTCACACAGAAAAAAGTGCATGTAATGATGGTACCAAGCCATTTCGTAGTCTGCCACCACTGTCAATCAACCTCAACCGGGATTAGAAATTAGTGTGCAGGCTCGTTAATTCAGCAGCGTGGAGAGTTAGATTTGCAATCTGTGAGGCATTCATCCGAGGTCTCGAAGATCTCCTCGGCTTAGGGCAAGACAAAACACTTGTGTCAGATTGAGGGATAGTTGTGATTAAGGAAGTTCACGTTCTTTCATTGGAGGTTTTGATCAGTGTCTTAAGCATCTGGAGTTGACTTTCATTCCTTTTTGTGCTTCTGTCACTGCTGATATTAACCTTAAATGCTGGTGCAGATCCTTATATCTCTGCTAATACCAGGATTACAGCATTTATCAGTTGAAATTTAGCAGCCTTGAACCTCAATCATATCGCTGGAGGTGCTTTATTTAGCATTTTTGCAAATTAACTTATTTAAAATGGCCATAAATTTGGAAATTGTGCACCAAGGGCTGGAATATAAGTTTTGTTAAAGACATACACTACCATTCAAAAGTTTGGGGGTCAGTAAGATTTTTTTTAAAGAAAGATCTTATGCTCACCAAGGCTTTATTTATTTGATCAAACATACAATAAAAACAGTTATATTGTGAAATATTATTACAGTTTAATATAGCTGTTTTCTATGTTAATACATTTTAAGATGTAATTTATTCCTTTGATGGCAAAGCTGAATTTTCAGCAGTCATTACTGCAGTCTTCAGTGTCACATGATACTTCAGAAATCAGTCGACCAGTATATGCTGATTTAGTGCTGAAGAAAAATGTCTTGTTATGATTATTAATGTTGAGAACAGTTGTGCTGTTTAATATTTTTGTGGCAATCTTGATACTTTTTTTCAGGATTCTCTGATGAATAGAAAGTTCAGCATCTGTTTGAAGCAAAAAAAAAAAAAATGTAGCATTACAGATATCTTTACTGCCACTAAAATGAATATCCAAACTTTTGAGTGGTAGTGTCAAAAATCTTTCATATTACTGTGATATGTGGCAAATCACATGACATTTATGGCAACTAGTGAGTAATAATCAAGATGCATTTATTCTGATCTTGAACCAAGAATTAATAAAAATTCTCATCACAACGTTGTTCAGCAGTTTGACTCTCACAGCCTTTCTGGTTCATTTAAAAGGGTTATGAACCCAGGGAGACATATGCATTTATCACTTTCAAAGCTTTCAATCTAAATCTGTTTTCCTATGCACAGATGAAACTCTAGTGCTTGTGAGAACACCACAGTTCTTCAGAGAAAGACCACTGAAACAACTGATTTTAGCATCACATCAAATTCAAGACAAAACTAAAAGTATGACTGAATATGCACAATTTCTAATTTCACCATTTGTGTAGTCAAATTAACAAATTTCAACCCTAACCCAAAACTTAATTGTATGGACAGTTAAAACATTGTTTAGAGACAGAATATACAGAATATCTTCTTTTGTTTTTTGCAGCAGAAAGAAAGTCATACCGGTTTGGAACAAAAATAGTGACTAAATATGATGACAGAATTTTTGGTAAATTAACCCTTTACATCTTACCTGTGAGGGGAAAAAAACAAAACAAAAATAAAAAACAAGTACAGAGTATTTTCATTGTACTAAACAACCCACGGAAAAGTATTATCTTCCAAAACATTCATCCTGAACACCAAAGTCCTTTCTTGTGCAGCCTATCAGTTTTCAGTGCAGCAGGAAACAAAAAACATCAGACAATGGAAATCCAATTCTCATCGCATCCGTGTTTGTGTCACCTGCGTGAAAAAGACTATCGAATCCAGCAATCCTGTTACACAAAAGCGACTGCACTAAGACCTTACAACTGTCTCATATTATTGACAATAGTTGCCTGGCATGAGCGTTTGAGAATCAAGAGGAAACATCTGAAGCTGATTGAAATATCATATGCTGGCATGTGGCGTCAAGCTGGAGAGACAGCAGAGCTAAAACTCAAACCGTTGCACTCTCCTTTCACCTGACACACACTTTGAACATGAATTAAAGGGGGAATCCTTGGCTGAGGTCAGTGAGACAGGGCGAACATGAATAAAGAAATGCTTCCTCAAAAAGTGTACAGAGAATAAGCAGCAATTATGAACCAATTTGTACTGTTTGGAATGAGGCCAGTGGAGGCTATTGCAATGTTTACAGGCACTGTGATAAATAGCATGTGGTTGATGTCCATACGCCATCTCCTGAACTATCCGTGGAAGTGAAGATCTTTGGCCAGGCACTGTCAGATCTCGTGTCTCATGCATTCGGCACCTTTCGGGCATGTTTACTGCTGATTATGACAGACTGACTTACAGTGAGTAGGAGAGATCTGACTCTTCAAACGGCTTGCCTAGAAGGACTGCTAAGTATCGTGCTTTTGAAAGGACACTTTACAGAATTGAGCTAATGAAGTGATGTATTGTCTAATTACAGAATGTTGTTTAGATTGTCACTCACTGCGGTACATGTAAACAGGCTTAACCTGACTGTCACAGCAGTGGGACGCTCAATGCTGGACTTTCTATCAAAATAAATTTGATCCAAATGACATAAAATTGCAGGCTAAAGGCGAAGTGTATTTAGCTATTTGTGAGCAATGTTAGCATCCATTTTAAGAAGTACTTTAAATGTTGACATTTTTTCTTTAAAAAAAAATGTATCTCTTCATTTTTCTTCTTCTTCTTATTATTCTTCTTATTATTATGTATTCCATCACATTTCCACGATATATCAAATGATGTTTAGTGTTTATTAAACTTAAGTGATGGAAATGACATTTTTAACATTTTTAAATAAAAATTGGCTGACTCCGTACTAAGGGTAAATCCATTGCTAGGATTTAATGTATCCTAAATATATATAATTAAATAATATTTTCACCCTTTTTGGCAATTTGTGATAATTTTGATATTGAAGTCACACTGTAAAAAAAAAATCCCCATAAAATTTATGGTAAAAAAACAGCAGCTGTGGTTGCCAGAACTTTACCGTAAAAATTACAGTTGCAACGTTTTAGGTTTTTAGGGGACAGCACTTAGTTTACTGTCTATTTTACAGTTCAAACTGTATAATTTAAAGGTTTATATTGTAATAATTAAAGTTCATAACTGTTTATTTTACACACTGTAAAAAAAAATCAGTTAAATGTATGGTAAAAAAAAAACTTTTTCATGAAAGACAATACTAATATATAGAAGGTGCACACAGTGTCATTCACACAAACACTAAACACCATCATGGTAACACACATTAAAATTTTAAAAATGCAATAAACATTAATTTAACAGCATTAGATGTAACATAAAACACCTAATGTACATAACTGATAAGGAAAAACTAAGAAGAAACTTCAAATGTGAAGTGTCACGCAGGGAATGTCAATTTTCACTGTAAATTATACAATGACTTGTTATTTTTCACTTCCAAAAACTGTATTTTACTGTAAAATTACATGAAATGTACCGTTAGATCTATTACAGTTATTCGCTGTATATAGTACGGAAACTTTCTGTAAACCAACTATTTTTCATCGTACACTGTAAAAAAAAATCCCAGTAAAATTTACGGTAAAAAAACGGCAGCTGTGGTTGCCAGAACTTTACCGAAAAAAATACAGTAGCAACGTAAAAAAATATCTGTTAAATTTACGGTAAAATAACGTATTTCATTAACTGATATAATGTTAATTTACCAACCTAATGAAGTACTAATATCTGTTTTGTACCTTTATAATACACTGACAGTCACCAAACACAGTGGTGATAAGAGTCACATGATGAATCAAAGTTCATCACAAGCAGCTTTTCCACAAGCTGAGAAGGACAATACTAACATATAGAAGGTGCACACAGTGTCATTCACACACACACTAAACACCATCATGGTAACACACATTAAAATTTTAAAAATGCAATAAACATTAATTTAACAGCATTAGATGTAACATAAAACACCTAATGTACATAACTGATAAGGAAAAATTAAGAAGAAACTTCAAATGTGAAGTGTCACGCAGGGAATGTCAATTTTCACTGTAAATTATACAATGACTTATTTTTCACTTCCAAAAACTGTATTTTACTGTAAAATTACATGAAATGTACCGTTAGCTCTATTACAGTTATTCGCCGTATATAGTACGGAAACTTTCTGTAAACCAACTATTTTTCATGGTACACTATAAAAAAAAATCCCAGTAAAATTTACGGTAAAAAAAACGGCAGCTGTGGTTGCCAGAACTTTACCGTAAAAAATACAGTAGCAACGTAAAAAAAAAATCTGTTAAATTTACGGTAAAATAACATATTTCATTAACTGATATAATGTTAATTTACCAACCTAATGAAGTACTAATATCTGTTTTGTACCTTTATAATACACTGACAGTCACCAAACACAGTGGTGATAAGAGTCACATGATGAATCAAAGTTCATCACAAGCAGCTTTTCCACAAGCTGAGAAGGACAACACTAACATATAGAAGGTGCACACAGTGTCACTCACACACACACTAAACACCATCATGGTAACATGCATGAAATTTTAAAAATGCAATAAACATTAATTTAACAACATTAGATGTAACATAAAACCCAAATGTACATAACTGATTAGAAAAAAAATTAGAAAAACTAAGAAATAGAGTTATTTCAACGAAAATATATCAAATGTGAAGTGTCACACAGGGAATTGTGGGAATGTCAATTTACGGTTTTTCACTGTAAATTTTACAATGAATTGTTGTTTTTCACTTCCAAAAACTGTGAATTTAATGGTATTTTGCCATAAAATTACATTAAATGTACCGTTAGATCTATTACAGTTATTCACCGTATATAGTACGGAAACTTTCTGTAAACCAATTGACAGTTTTTCACCGCAGCATTTTTACAGTGTTTTACTGTTAAAATCACGGTCATTTTTTACAGTGTAGCATTTTTACCGTCTTTTACCTTTAAAATCACGATCATATTTACAGTGCAGTACAAAAAGTTTATTTGAAGTTATTAGAAATAGTTTAGATTATCTTGGATTTTAAAATGTAATAAATGTATAATATTATCTGAGTCAAGGGTAAAACAATAAACTCTACACATAAAAGACATTTGAAAAGTAGAAAAAATAAATGATGAATATATGCTAAAAAGTTGCCAAAACACTCTTAATGTCACCTTCAAGTTGAAATCTGTTTTAATAAAATTCAAAATTCCACTCCTGTGACATAACAGTATAAGCGTCTGGCAGAAAATAGACATTGTGTAGTTTCAAGCACTAGATATTAAATATATTACTGCACCTCTAAGCTTGCGATCACGCAATCTTTTTCTTAAGACCACTTTGAAAGAGGGTTGAAGGAAAGGTATTTGCTTGCCCTCAAAGCTGCTTACATTGTATCAAGCATTAATTTCAGTATTCATAACAAAACAATATACTTTATATTCTGGAATAATCACGGGGTGAACAAAAGGATTTGAGATTCAGACAACAGATTACAAAGGAGATTAGAGCAGCAAAATGACTCTCTCGTAGCAAGAACATACGATTTACAACGCCTCAGTACAAATAGTTATTGCCCAGGAAAAATAAAGAATTCACTTTCTGTTTTGTTTTGTTTTGCTTTTTTTTCAATTTAAGAGGGTTTTGAACCGTAATTCAAACCAACATACAAAACCACTGCTAGAGAAAACACATTGTGTAACAGTACTTTTGACATTAAAGCCCTTGTGACATCTTCCCGGTTTGACAACTAGCCCTGCTCGCTTTTATGTATCATTATTATGTTATTTCTCACTTTGACTTTCAATTCAACTGTTCAGTTGTGACAGTTTTTGTATTTGCAAATTACAACTCGCAATTTTAATCAGATCGACTGATGGTTCAGTCCTTTACGAGAATAGCTCGCTCATTTAAAATTGCAATCTGGTGAATGTCTGTTACAGAAACAGTATTGCCACTGGTGAAACACTTTACGAAGATTTTGTTTCTGTCATTGTTATTATTAATATTTTGAATGTGGTCTATGCAGTCTAAACCATTGAATTAAACATTGTGCATGAGAAAGCATCAGGGGAATGCAGTGCATCTTCCTCCATTCCCTCTGATTTTGCTTTTGTTTTCTCCGGGAAGCCAATAGCTCTCTAACCCAGACCCATCTCAGGAGTTGTGGAAAATTGGAGATAATTAACCCTACTATCTAATGTGCTTCAAAGTTGAGTTGTGTCTTTATGTAGCTTTCAAATTAATGTTTAATTTAACAGCAAAACACAAATGTTAAGTCACAAATGGCATTCCGGGCTTTGTACCGCTCTTCATAATTAAAAATTAATGAAGAGTCAAAGTGAGAGCCCAGATATTCAAATTCCTCCTCATTAAACAGTGTGATTAAAAGCCTAGTGCTTTTATATACTCTTTCTTATTTCCACTCACACAACACAAAACTTTCCACTAGTCCCAGTTTTCCAATCAGCTACTTTTTCCTGACCAATAATATTATTTCACAACATTTTGTAGCACATTATTATTATTATTTTATTTTATTTTTAACAAAAATAACAACATTGATAAGAAATTGTCTAACAACACTGTAAAAAAATATTTTCATGATTTATCACAACACATTTTTCTTTTGTCAAATCAACTTAGATCATTAATGTGGTTCAGATAATATAATATTTTAAGCTTCTGTTGATCAAATCAATCGCCTTCATTGTATTAAATTTCAATAATTTCAATGAACTCAAAATTTTAAGGGCAAAAACTTATTTATTTTAATTTTTTTAAGTTAAACCAACAATTCTTTTTTACAGTGAAGCTATTTGGGGCTATTTTCAATGGCAGTAACAAACACTGCGGATTTAATATGAATTCACCAATGGTATATACAGGATTGTAAAGTTATGTTACTGTATGTAATATTACACTGTAATGGTCCTATTAAGTTACTTTCACTTCTATTTAATGCACACAATAACAAGTTTAAGTTGAAAGCTTAATACGTCACATACACTGTGATGCAAAGACCGAGAAATGTCTGCGCATTTCTTGTAAAACGTTAAAAAATATATATATGTATAGCTATGTATATACAAAATAAATGAGAGTTAACGGATAGGAGAAGAAAGAGTATACTTTTAGAAGAAAATAACAACGTTAAGCCCAGTGCATCATAAATAGTGCAGCATAAATAGTACAAGATTTGTTGTGTAAGCTGCCCATAACAGCATTAACTGTCCATAGAAAAATGTGCTCATACCGCATACTGCAATATTGGCATTATATCTATGGGCCCTTCTTTTCCATGGGCAGCACCACATGCAGAGATGAAACATGGCATAAATTATGAGTGCTTGATTCTAGGGAGGTATTGGTGAATATAGCAATGGATAGTTGTTGTTTTTTCAGAAACAGAGGGGACAGAACTCATGACTCATCAGCTAACGCTCTCAGATAATCTTCATGAAATCAAAGACCAATGTGATGTTTGGTTTTGAAACAGCTTGATTTACAGGATGAGCTATTTTGAAAGACGTATAAAATGTGTTTCAGTTTAACTTAATCGAGCTTTGGTGTTGAATTTATTAAGGCTGGTTTGGCTTTGAAATACTATTTGAATTATTTGATACATTGCGTGCTGGGTTGTGAAACACTATCGCTGTGCTGTCTTCCGAATCAAAGTCGAACGGCAATACGTCAGTGGTTCATTTAATTTCGAATGTCCGAAAAGAATGAGAAAAAAGAATGTTGTGTGTCACATGCATAAAATATCTGTCGAATCTGCATAAAAGGGGATCACTGATATCGCATGAGCTTCACGCGTTGTACGACAGCAAAACCAGAAAGAGATGTGAAACTGCCATTGAAAGTTTCTGATGACCTGCAGCACAAATATCCGTCATTAAAGTGGATCTGTTTCACCCGTTCGAACCGCCAATGAGGATTCCAACAAGTCCACCCCACTCCAAACTATTACTGTCATGTCCGCAGGCACCCTCCAGGAAAGAAGGAGCTTCAGAACAAACATGCTCTCTCGGATGTTCCACTCTGAAGAATAGAGGGATTGCAAACACACTCTGACAAGAATTGTGCCCCTAACCATTCCCTCTATATTCACTCCATCCCCAAAGAGACTGCTTGATTCCCCCTGCCACCCTCTCTCAAAGTCAGAAAAGTCTGTTTTAAACGGGGCAAACTTTGGACGTCTATGTGTAGTGACTGTATGGGGGGGGGTTGTGGGGGAGAGGGGTTATGGGGTATTCTGTTATCTGGCCTGGTATTTTCAGAGACTGACCACTCTAAAATGATTTTAGGTTTTAGAAATATGCAGTGTCAGCTCTCTTTAAAATAACAAGTATCACTTCTGTGCAACGGTATTTGACAATTCTGACCTTAGCGTTGGTGTTTGCTTGCATTCTTCTGGGAATGCCACTTATTCTGTGCGACTGTGCCATGTGACGTTATGCCAGTCTCTTGAAATATGTCTAATGTTTAGTCAGGTATCACACTAATAACTTGTCAAAAGGCTTAGTGCATCTGAAATTTCTCATTTCTCATTTTATGGTCCTTTTTTGAGTGTGTAATTGTGTCACTGAGATATGCCTTATTCACACAGTGTTTATTATTGATTTGCAATGGTATTTTAATAAGTAATAAGTATACTATTTATTAATATATTGTATATTTATCTTATACATTACCGTTCAAAAAATTGGGGTTGGTAAGTCTCTTATGCTCACCAAATCTGCTTTTCTCTCATAAGTCTCTTATGCTAACCAAGTTTAAAAAATTATAAATAGTAATATTGTGAAATATTATTACAATGTAAAAAACTGTTTTCTTTTTTTAATATATTTTTTCAAATGTAATTTATTGCTGTGATGGCATTTTCAGCATCATTACTCCAGTCTTCAGTGTCACATGATCATTCAGAAATCGTTCTATTTTGTGACCCGTGCTGGCAAAATGAGTTCGAATGCGCACAGGCTAATTTCGAGCTACAGGCAAAACAAGTGAAAAATGTCAATTTTAGTTGAAATTGAGTTTTTTTTAAAAATTAGTTAATTAAGCCCTCGTCTAGAGATCCCAATGTTCCAAATAGCAATTAAACATCTAAAAGTATCTTTTGTTTTCTGAGAGGAGTACCTGTCCTTTGTCCATGAAAAATGCCGTTTTTCTCTGCTCGCTTCTGGACGACTGGCGCTTCTCCTCAGCACAAGTTTGGTATCATTTGGGAATATTCATAGCAAATTCTTGATGTCATAAGTCTAATTCAATGAAATGCGATTTTAAAAGTCATGCTGATGTAAACAAAACGATCTTACTCGTGCTGACTGACAGATCCGAAGCTTCGCGCACAAAGACGCCTCAGACAGCGTGCGATCCTGATATACATACACAGAATTACAGTATTTCAAAATATCTGTCTTGGCGACTCAAACATTATCTGTTATGTCTTAAGTGAACGTTTGGTTAACTGTTGGGGAAAAACATCTGTGTAACATTATATTAGGTCCGTTTGGTACAGTAGGTCTTAATATACCTATAGGCTGTCTGATTCATTAATGTTAATCAAACAATTGTGGAATCATGGGGAAAAAAGTTGAATATATATATTTTTCCTATAGATATGGGTTTTGACTTGGTTTGTGCCAAATTTGGTGGTATTACCAGGCATTTTAAGGTATGATTGCTACTGTTGGTGATTTTGTTTTGGAATCTTCAGAAAACTTTAACTCAATTTTTCTCCAAATTGACTTTTCTGACTCTATCGACTTCAAACAGGTGTAGTAGCTCAGTCATTTTTTGTCTAATTCCAACAAATCATACATCATTTTGAAGGTTTTTATATATAGAATAACAATAGAATAACAATATTATAATTATAACAATTTTAATATTAATATTATAACAGTGTTATATAGAATAACAATAACTAATTTTTGAAAATTTGCTCATTGCGACTCATTTTGCCACCATGGCTCACATTTGCTGATTTGGTGCTCAAGAAACATTTCTCATTATTATCAATTGTTATTATTGTTAGTTTTATTCCAGGATTCTTTTATGAATAGAAAGTTCAAAACAACAGCATTTATTTGAAATAGAAATCTTAATTATAAATGTCTTTACTGTCACTTCTGATCAATTTAAAGCAGAACTAAGTAACTTTTTTTACCTTCATAAATAGTTTTCTAAGTCCTTACGATGGTTAATTGACTTGTAGTGGTGTGTTTGAGGCGTGCACTAACCCCCTCTGGCACGTCTACGCCAAAAAACAGCACTTGCAAGTTGAGCTGCACCGACCCGACACAATCTCGCCTCATGTTCACGTTCACGCGAGAGTGACAAAATGCTTTACGGTAATTCAATATATCCACATAGCGACCACTTTATAAGACAATTTCGAAAATTACCAACCTCCATCGAGATTTCTTGTACTGTATTTGCAAAACTACTGCGGTGGTGAGCGTTGTAGTCGTTGTAGTCCAGAGCTGCGCTTGGGGTATTTACGACAGTGTGATTCACTGAAGAAACCTGTAGGGGGAGCTTCGCAAATCTTACTGAGTTCCGCTTTAATGTGTCCTTGCTCAATAAAAGTATTAATAAAATACTGGCCCCAACTTTTGAAATACTTTTTTCTTCCAAAATAAAAACAATATTTCTTTGGTTACAGTTAAGAAAAAGCAAGCAATAAAAGATCATACCATTTTTAGATTTTAGCTTTAGCAAAATCAATAATAGTGTGCAGAAGGTAGATATCAAATACAAAAGTAATTGTTCTATTTAATTCTAGGTTTGTGATGTAGTACAGATTACTCTATTTAAACACAGGTCTTTAATTGGAAGGCGAATGTTCACACAAAGTTTGCCAGCTGTATTTGTTTGAATGAACTTTTTTTAACTTTCATTTCAACCCTCTTTTACAAACAGATAACCACTCCAACTGGTCATGAGTTTTTGCTGCAGGCAGATCACTTTCCAACCATCTGTAAATGGCATGATGCCATCAAGAAAGCAGTGGACAGTCTGGTATGTTATTTCTTAAAAGACAAAATAGCATCTTGCACGTTTTTACATTAACATGTACTCATCTGGGAAGTGAATCAGTATCTATCCTTTATATGAAGGACTGTATCTTAAAACTTGGAATAGGCAAATAAATGGTTGAATACACTAATGCATTAATAGCTAACACTGGGATAAATAAGCAACATTTTTTGGATGTTATTTCTGCATCTATCTGATTAATCTTTTATATGATGTTGTGGTGTAGTCGAGTGGAGCTGGAGGCCAGAGCAGTGGTAGAGCGGCCCTACACAGATCCAACAGTACAGAATGCGTCCCCAGACCAACCTGTGAACCCTGCAAACCTAAACCAAAAGAGACCAAGTCTGAAAACAGACGCTCCATCAGTGAGTAACACGTGTGTGTGTGTGTGTGTGTGTGTGTGAGAGAGAGAGAGTGAGAGAGAGAGTGGGGGTGATAACTGGCAATCAGCACAGAGAGCTCAGAAACAGTGAGTGTGTCGGGGGTTGCAGACTTGCTTCTGCACTGTTTAATATCCACATTAATGAGTTAGCGGTGCAGATGACGTTCTGTTCACAGACTTTATTTCACCAAATGAAATGTAGGTCATATATATATAAGTAAAATGGACCCTATTTTAGGATCATTATGATTTTTTGCATTGTAACATTTTTTTGCATTTATTTTCTTGACAATTAAGCAGTTCTCAATACTGTAACATAAAAAGTTTTAAAGTATTTATCTTTTTCACTTCTGTTAATTCATATTTAGATACAGTAAAAATATAATACAGAAACAAGAATCTAATGAGTATAATGGAAATTTTCAACAACTACAAAAAAACAGCAACTCAAAAGCAAAATGAATAAAATGTGCTTAATTGTCATTAATCAATACTTTGTCATGCTACTATATAAAAATCATAATGGTCCTGAAAATAGGCTTCATTATTTTTAAGCAAAATAGAATTTCCTATTTTCCTTTTGATTTGGGCGTGAAATGTGACTTGGACAGTTTGTTTACGATTCATTCTTATGATTCATTTTTCATTGCTTCTTTCTTTGTGCGACTGTGGTCACATTCTGAACAGGAAGCACAGCAGCACCTTGACCACATGCAGTTTGGTTACTGTAACAAGAACATCCGCATCTGCAGTAACATGACAACTATAATAAAATGCAGACACGTCATCTCATCGCATCATTTACCATACGAGACAGAGACCAACAGAAGCTGAATTTCAGACAATATATGTATACGACTGTTCTGAACTCCACTGCTATGTTGAGTAAGATGGAGTCAGTCTGCTCTCTGTCAATCATTATTATAAATTACAAGCTACTTGACACTCTCCAAGCGCTTCTGTCATTGGTAATTGCAGCATTTTCTGCCCTGAATGAGTATCAAAGAGAATTAATTTACTACTGTAGCGAATACTGGGCAGTAGCTTCAAGCTCTCGCTAGTCACATACTAATCACTGGACTTGTCGAGGTGGTGTAATATTGACACTAACATTGGCAGGAATCAATAAATAAATGCTGTGAAACAAGATATTCACGTACACTGGAGAATATTTCAACAGAAGTAGTTTTTCTGGTGTGCTTTGGAACAATGTGGAGAAAGGAGACAGTCTTATTTGCATGAGGAGGACTTGCACAAAGACAGCCTCAAAAGAATGTGGCGAGTGCTCAGTGACAGCATTGTTCCTGTGTCTCCTCTGATCCCCCGCACAGTGTTCAAGCTGAATTACAGCACCTCAGACAGCGCGGACAAGAATGGAGTTAAGAACAGACTGAAGAAGTTCATCTCCAGACGGCCCTCCATGAAAACGCTACAGGAAAAAGGCCTTATTAAAGGTGAAAGATTTGCCATGTGCACTCCATACATTTATGTGACGCTCATTGCCAACTATCAGTTTCAAAAATCCCCCATTTTTTACCTATTCATTTAACAACTCTTGTAGCCCAGTTAATAGTCATAATTACATGCTACATAATTACAGGTTACATATTACGTGATGACATATGAATGTGCAATCTCAGGACATTAGTTTATTTTGGCTCTGTGTGTTTCCATATTAAACACAACTGTGACCCAGTTAAAAAAAAAAAAAGGTAGCAAGACATTCTTTTTCATTTACACATTATACCAGTTCAAGAAGCAATCCCTGATGCGGATTCTTAAAGACTGTAACTAATTTATTCCATTTATGGCATACACCAAACCTAACATTAAAGGATATTTTAAGCATACTTGGAACTCTCGGATGAAGGTAATGATATCTTTAATTTTCTCTGGTGTCAAAAAGACCCTTTAATGTAGTATCTGTAGGGGTAAATGGGAGATCAAAGAGGACAATATTGAGGGAATGAATAAAACTACTGTGGGATTAAGAGAGTAGCGCAGGTGGCCCCTAACACAGCTATCGCTGGCAGAGCTCCAAGGCGAGCTAGCCCGCTAAACAACCATCTTGAAATTAGGAACGTTCCATATTGTACCGATGCTTTTTAATAGTAATTTATTTAGAAATGCCCCTCCTGCCAGATATTTCTCTAGGAAAGTTCTGAATGCGCATTTGTATGCAAAGGTGGCTTGCTTGCAGTCATTTATGCATTTAGCACATCGCCACTTCCCCCCCGTTCCTCGCGGGTGCCGAAATGAGAGCAGGACATCTTTGATGTTCCAGAAGCCTCTGGGACAGCTCGCCCGGTCCTATATGAACTCAAAAAGCCAAATGATGAGGACACTTACACCTCTGCGCTGACAACTGTAGTTTTGCTCATTATGGAGCGTTCTGATCCTTTGTGGGCCATCTTTGAAATATGACTGCCCCGAAACATTTCACTATGCATTTCAGCTGTGAAATTCCTGGGTCACACTTTACATTATAGTGCATTATAGTGATATATCCTTAAATAGGTAGATCTACTGAGCACCTCGTAATCTGTAATTAGTTTTGAAGCAGCTTGTCATTACTCATTGCTATTATCTGCAGCTGTCAATATTTTTTTTTTAATTAAATTAATTAATTCATGTTATGCTGATTAATTAATCACAAATATTTATATATATATATATATATATATATATATATATATATATATATATATATATATTTGTTGAAAACGCCCACAAAAAAGATAATTACATTATGATAAAGACATTATAAAGATAAAGACATTATAGTGGCAGATGAGTAAATCATTGAATAGACAATACAAAAAGTCAATATATTTGACTTTTATTTTCCATATGATTAACATAAGCATAAGCATAAGTCTTGCACCATGAGCGACAAAAAATTAAGATGCTGAGATTAGTTAAGTGCATTATTTTTTCATAATTAATTGTGCCAAATTAGCACATTAAAAGAACAGTTCTAATAAAATAATAATAAATATTATTATTGATAATAATGATAATAAAGATGCTTTGTTGTTATTTTTCATAATTAATAGTACTAAATTAATATGTAGATCTACTGTTATTATAAATAATAATATTAAATATTACTATTATAAATTCTACTGTATTAATAATGTTAATGTTTTATTGTATTAGTCTTATTGTTATGATTAATAATTACATTAATGATGTTATTAGTTATGATATTAATTATTAATGATAATATTAATGATGCTTTTTATATTAATAAAAGAACAACCGTGACATGTACAAAGTGTTAGCAAATCCTACATTTGTAAATATCCTCACTGACGTGTTTTTCCATAGATCGAGTGTTTGGATGCCACATGTTGACCCTGTGCGAGAGAGAAAAGACCACTGTGCCCAGATTTGTCAAGATGTGTGTGGAGGAAGTAGAAAAACGAGGTATGGCTTAAAAAAAAAAAAAGATGTAGGTTTTATCACATGCCTGGCTGACTAACAGACAGATGTCTTTACCCCATCCTCACAGGCCTGGAGGCTGATGGGATATACAGGGTGAGTGGCAATTTGGCCATTATCCAGAAACTACGCTTCCTAGTTGACCAAGGTAAGTTTAATTCAGTAATTATTTATTATCAGTGGTTGGTTTAAGGCCAACAGTTGCATCAGTGTTCATCTTAGCTGAAAGGTATGAAGTGGTTAGTTTGTAATAGGCACCACAAATTGTTTGATAAGGATTTTCATTGTGGTTTGATATGCAGTGAAATGCAGGCAGGACAATGTGCTCGGCTCTCTAGGGGCGTATTAACGTTGACATAATGATTAGCATTTTTTAATTTCCTCATCAAACGACTGTTGTTTTAATTCTCTATGTTGGCTTCTCTGACTGTGCCTCTCTGTTT
This sequence comes from Megalobrama amblycephala, assembly GCF_018812025.1. Lineage (NCBI taxonomy): Eukaryota > Metazoa > Chordata > Actinopteri > Cypriniformes > Xenocyprididae > Megalobrama > Megalobrama amblycephala. The sequence continues at coordinate 26,540,664 of NC_063049.1, read as the reverse complement.
CCCCAGAGGAGGAGCTTGACTTGGGCGACAGCCAATGGGAGGACATCCATGTCATCACCGGAGCGCTAAAGATGTTTTTCCGTGAACTGCCAGAGCCCCTGTTTCCATTTCGCTTTTTTGACTTGTTTGTGGAAGCCATTAGTAAGTACTGAAATCAATACGAGCAAATCAGAGTTATTGCTATGAATATTTAGGATTAGAACCTTAAAATGTATTACAAGGAATGATTAATTACCTTTCCCAGAGATGTTAGACTTCTGAATACTCAAAATGTGTTCAAGTATTCCACGGCAACATCAAGTTATTTCTATTCATGGTTTACAGCGTATGTCCTCCTAACTGTAATTTAAGCCACGGATGGCTAAACCGCTCGCCACTCTTGGGTTGAGATGTGCTATTTGGGATTGACCCTCTTAGACGCATTCTTGCAGATCTGTCAGCCAAAAGGGGTCGCTCTTTGACAGCGAGGTGCTGAGATTATTCAAACTCCCTGTTTGGGGAATGGGGGAATTTCTCAGGCCAGAGGGCAAAGTCAGGGCCTGTGGTCCAGACAGAAACTGTCACCAGATCGGCCTTAGTGTCACGTGTAACCTCCCTCCAGCAACACAGAGCAAACTCTGGGCCTCATCTCGAGCGTCCAGCTGACGCCAGTGTGTTTCTCTTGGGCACTCTACCTTCTGAAAGGCATGTACCTTCTGAAATATATGTATGTACCTTTGTGCTTAAAACAACATTTGTCCTGCACTTTTGTTTTATGACTTGTTCGATTTCTGACGCCCCGTTAGTTTAAAAACAAACACTTGCAGATTAGTGGCCGTGTGAACTACATAGTGGCGATAAACTATGTACTAAGCTGTATATGGGCATGCAAATAGAGAGTAAGTATAGAGCAAATAGGGAGCGCAGAACATTGTAGGCACAATTGCAGCTTTATGGGCCTAAACACTGTGAACAGGAATGATGGAAGATCAGTGTTGAGAACACCCAAACCCCCATTTTCTAATATATAAAAACAGCTATATATTTTCATGTATAAAGACCTACAGTACCATTCAAAAATTTGGGGTCAATTTTCTTTCTTTTTTTCTTTTTTTTTTTTTTAAATTGATACTTTTAGTCTGCAAAGAAACATTAATTTGATCAAAAGTGACAGACATTTATAAGAATTTTTTTTTTTTTTTCAAATGAATTATGTTTACTTTCTATCCATTAAAGAATCCTGAAAAAAAAAAAAAATCACGATTTCCACAAAAATTTTAAGCAGCACTAAATTCTATTGTCAGTTAAACCGAATTAACTCCCGAAAAATACAGGTAGTGACAAGCGCATTTGTACAGAACCAAACTGAACAACTAGTTGTTAATGACGTACTTAACGTGCATCAGAAATGTTTCTCTCTTCTTTATGTGCGGTGCAAGAAATCACAGGAAAAATGGTACGAGCCTTGATTCGTTCATGTTGCCAGATCTAGCTAGAAAAACGATGAATAAGAACAAGCACACAATAAACCGAAATACATCCAAATGATTTATGCTGAAAATAATACCAAAATATCACAAATCCACAACTGCTCACTTTAATAACTCCATAAACTTGAGTTATTAAAGCTTAAAAAACAAGCCCAAAATGCTTATAATAAGTGGATATGGCAACACTACAAGAGCGCACTCTGTCAAGCAGCCTTTCCAAGCATAAGCAAAACATGATGTCTTTGTCGACTGTGCTTTAGTTAAAATTGCTGAACATAATGAGTCTTTTGTTGCTGTAATATTTCTTTGGTCAGAATAGCAGATACTGTATCAAACACACGAGACGGCAGAACATTGCTATGGTTACCACGGTGTCAATCATGCAGTTTCGGGAGTGAGTCGTGTTTTGTACACACATGGAACGATAATTTAGCGGATTTCTCCCGCATTTAAATGCGGCTATCACTCCTGAAACTTTACAGTTTGTATGTGGCCAAAAAAGTGCCTTTTTTAAAAAATCTTAACCACAGGTCATCTGAACAAGTAACATATCTGCCACTTTTGTTCTGACCAACTGAGAAAAAAGCAATAAATTGCGCTGCCAATGTTGATTAAATCTAACGATCGCTTAGCTCGGATCACATCAAACCATGCAAATTATTATTATTCTTTGTTCTCAAATTGTTAATGTTAACAACATCAACATTGCGTGACTATGTGTATTTAGTGTGTATTTGCATCACCTGTACATTTCAATTTCTGAGGCCACTCTGACCACAGTCGGAGTCTTTTGCTTTTGACTACGGGTCAATCTCCAGTTGTCACTGATGATTGTCATTAGAAACTTTCTGGAATACAATCCGCCATCAAAATAATACGTTTAAATATTGCAGCTGCTGTGAGAAAAGTCTATAAATGATCCTTCACATGTCATATAGCCTACTAGATGGGACTCTATCTTTATGTAAACAGATGTGGCGTAATGGCGCAAAGACGAATGGCTGCTCAAATTTTCAGCGGAAACCCACCAGTAGCATTTGAATTAAAAAACATTATTACAAGCTTACCGTTGTGAATCGGGCTAAGGAGATAGTTTTGAACGCTGGCTGGTTATGTACTTGCTCAAAAATTAATTTTGTATAATTTTTAACCCAAAAAAATTACGGACTGCAGCTTGAAGGCACAATATGTAAGATTTTTGGATTAAAATATATCCTATGTTATATATTTTGTTGTCTTGTGTACTTACATTACAAATGTTTCGAAGAATGTTTAAATCCAGAGAAATAAGCAATTTTAACTTTTGTCCCATCCCTTGTCATTGCGTCGCCTATCAGTGACGTCATACCTGCGTTAGGTATGACGTCACAAATTCGTAAAAGTTTGGAACAACTTTAGGGTGAGTAAATAATGACAGAATTTCATTTTTTGGGTGAATACCTTTAAGCTCTATTGTGGCCCAATGAGGGGCATGGTTTAGGATACACAGCGAATGTAAGTTAATGTAATTTTTTTACATTGTTAGCATGACCAATTGGAATTAAAAAAAAAAAAAATCATGATTGTTTTCATACAGGTTTCCAGATTTTCCCTCTCAATGTTTTTTTTTTTTTTTTTTTTTGTGCTACAGTGTCACTATGTGTACACTATTTGGGGAAATCAGCCTACAAGTGGCGTACTTGTTTTATTTTAGCACTGATAAAATTACTCACTGCAGCTTTAGGTTGTTTGATTTTCACTAGTTTCTTTAAATAAATTAATGTTTTCTAGTCTTAGAATCTTGAACTATGGACCAAAAGGCCATTGTGCTCACTGTAATAAGTGCAGGGGTATCATTATTAGCACAGCATCTCAGAATATCCCCACTGGAAGGAGAAATGCGTGAGACAGAATGGGAACAGGCCTGGGGTGATGTTGTAATTTGCTAATAAATATTTACTCGCGCTGCATGTAGGCCAGAGTACCGCAAACTGCTTGTATCCAATTAATCAGTAGATGAGCCTGATCACTTACAGATAGTGTTTAGACAACTAATTATTACGGCAAAAGGCTCCTAATAGCAGGAGGTATAATTAGTTCAACCTGCAACATGTCTCACCAAAACAGAGAGTATGTTGGTAAGACTATATACTGTACTACCTGTACTGTTTTATACAGTATGTTTACTGTGACTAGGACTTCATTGCTGTAACCCAGGGGTTTACAAAGTCAAAGACAGTGGGCCTCCGTACACAATGGCGTCTCCCCACCCCCCAATATTTAGTCAATTTCAGCAGTGAGCAGTGCGTCGAGAGAGTGCCGCACACATGGTTTGTTTGCTCATCAATAATAACCGACTCTTGTCTCATGTGCCTAGTGTACGACCCCTGTATGCCAGTGTAAACGTCTTTACCTCGATTACAATCGTCATCCATCAAAACTTTACTAGCGCGACACTGGTTTGCTTTATCCAACCGAGAGATGTAGTTTGTGTATCATATGCTCATGCAGCGGTTGGTTATTTTGAGCCGCCGTTTCAGTATTTTTTAATTTTTTTATTAAAACCATTCTGCACTCATCCCCTGACATGCTCTGGCACCCCCCGGGGAGGCGCAGCCCATACTTTGAATACCCCTAGTGTTACCTAATTTAAATTATATATTTGAGTTAATTTATATATATTATTACAATAACTTGACTAAACATGACCTTCCATTCTTAGTGCTGTATGACAAGTGAATTAACATCAACTTATTGTGATCTCTTTCTTGACTCATTATTTGATAAGGCTTCCATGATATTTTTACAAAAGATAAAAATAATAAATAATAATAAATAAATAAGTAAAAAAAAAAGGTTTTTATATTTATGTCTGCTATGTAATATAATATAATGTGTATATATATATATATATATATATATATATATATATATATATGTGTGTGTGTGTGTGTATATATATATATATATATATATATATATATATAATGTGTATATATATATATATATATATACACACATACATACATACAGAGCTGGGTAGATTACTTATTAATTGTTATCATTTACTGATTACAAATTACATGACAAAATTTGTAATCAGTAATATAATTTCTTAGATTGCACATTTTTGGTAATGTAATATGACTACTTTTGGATTACATTTAGATTACTTTTGTGCTAACCCTTATTTGATGTCACATATATTGTAGGATAATCTTGACAGATACAAAGAATTCTATTCTATTCACCAACAAGAGCCTCAACAGATTTTTTTTTAATATATGGACAGTTAATACTTCAAAATACTAACAGTAACACTAATGTACCTGTTAGTATTTGCTGATAGTAACACTGAATAAAACAAAATCACATCTTATGATTTTAAAACATATTTACTTAAAATTAAGTAAATTTAGAAAACAGCAACATTACAAAAACAAATATTGAAAAACATGAAATTCACAGCAATATCACTGCTACATCAAATATTTCATCATTTTTCATATATTATTATTATTTTTATTATATTATGATTATTTCACATATATATTTCATCTGTATTTCATCTATATTTCCCCCTCACCACCGGAAAAATCACAAACGTACAGTATATGCGGCAAATATAAACGTTAAAAAAATGAAAAATTCGGAGAACTGTGAACAGTTTACTGCCATTGTGTAAATAATATGTAATCATGTAATCCATAAAAAGTAACTGTAATCTGATTGAGTATTTTAAAATGAGTATTTTAAAAAGTAATTTACTCTAATTACAAATACTTGATTTTTGGAATCTGATTACGTAATCCAGATTACATGTAATCAATTACTACCCAGCTCTGTATATATATATATATATATATATATATATATATATATATATATATATATATATATATATATATATATATATAATTATTATTATTACAGGGTAATAATTTAAGATGTTTTTTATGTGGGATAAGTCTGTTTACACTGTAGACTTGGGAAAAGTAACTTGTTGCCGCAAAGTCTTGATTTCTAGTATGTAGGTTACTAAGCTCCTCCCCTGTCTGTAATATTGGACTGGTTTAATGAACCTTGCAGCTCGTCTTGCATTTAATTTACTGAAACTGTCCAACAGCCTGTTTCATTGATCTCACCAGATCACTGACAAGCAATTTCAGTGAATCCTGCTGATATTTGAGTGGCTCAGGTCTTCTATGTTGGTCCATCACTGTCAAAAGAGGACAGCTTCTCTAACCATGGCTGCCCTTTATATGGGTGGTATTAACTAAAGGTCTCTGGAATGGTACTTTGGACAAGGATCCATTCAATTAGGACAGCTGCCCAATCACTGACTGCTTCTGGAAGTCTTTGTGGAACTCAAACTCATTTAGGCTTATTGGACATTTTGGCAAATCATTCATACGTAATCTTCAGGCTTAAGACTTCACCCAACATTTAAACAGCTTCTTCTCTCACGATTTGTGAGAAGCTCTGAGCACATTTTATCTTCTCGCTTGCAATGTATGTTTATGTAAATTATGTGCTCACTCCCGCAAATCAACATTTGGGCTTCCCAGGGTCCTCAGGTGAACAGTTGGCCTAATTTTCCATTCTTTCACTCAGTGCCTGTTGTGGATGTGGCAGGCACCAGCTCTTGGCTCACGATGGACTAAATCTATTATTCATATTGCCTGGTATCTTAGCGACATTGTCCTGCCACCTGTCCAATAGACAAGCTCGCCTTGTTATACAAAGTGAAGACATACTTGTTGACAAATGGAGGCTTTGTTCTCCGGGCCCACACACACAATCCAACGTTTGTGTAGTAATCTGGAAAGATGGACTGTATCGTTATATCACATTTGAAGATGACCAATTGCATATTTTAAAAACTAGATCGTAACATTTTCCAGTGTGACTTTTAATGTTATTTCATATGAAACTTGTCACAATGGTAGTGTGAAATGTGCTGAAATGATGCCAATCAGAGCTGCGTCAGACAGTACATCTGTCATAACATAATTGTTTGCCTGTTCTGATGTTATGCTCTTTCAGCTGACAGTTCAAACTGCATTGTGTGAAGCGCAAGTCTTTACATTCTATGCAGCTTTCCTCATTTGTGCAACGTGGCCTCATTGCCATGCAAAGCTAGCATGCAGAAATATTTTCAAATGCATAAATCTCTTCCCAGTCTCTATATTTCATCAAGAAGTTTTTCATGTTTAATAAATTACAGCGCCGATCCTCTAAGACTTTGTTATTCATAAAGCAAAGTATTCAATTGGGATACATTTAAAATCTTAATCATAACCTGCAGGACTATTTGCAGTGTGCTAATATTTGCCTTGACGGGGCTTAAAGAAGCCCGCAGACAAAGCTCGCAGATGGGCTTATCCTGAGAAGCAAAGCTGTACTGCAGTAAAGATGGTCTCATTGTTTGTAATTGGATTATATTCACAGATTTTTGTAACCAAAAGTACATCTATTCTTTACTGTACATCAGCTCTTTTCACAAAACAATGATGCTCTCAGTTTGATTTATAGAGAGTACACCGCAGTGACACATTTGTACAGCCATAGGTACATAAAAATGTTTCGTCTGAAGTATAATGTCAAAAAGTAACATCATTTTTTGTCATTTAACAACAGAAAAACACATTTAACAGCAATTACTAATGACACCTGTAAAATAATAATAATAATAATAATAATAATTTTGAAAAATAGTACACCAGATTTATCTCGTAATCAATTAGGATCAGGTTTTGTTCTACGGTGAAAACAGCATAAAATTGTAAAATCATATAATTTTGAATTATTAAAATCCATACTAAATTGTAACTGTATTTTAATTTATTATATTATATTATATTATATTATATTATATTATATTATATTATATATTATATTATATTATATTATATTATATTATATTATATTATATTATTATAAACATAAGTTTACGTGCCTGTACTTTCACATTAGCTTTATAGAAAATTAAATAAAATATGCATGCATTATGGATTTGATCTAAGAATGCCCACTGCATGCCTTCATCAAAACATTGCCTTCATTTTGAGAGCAATCCCCTTTGATCAGAGCTCTGTAAGTGTAATGCTTACCATGGTGAATTCATGCTGATTTAGGGTGTAGGCATTTTGAACGTGTTTTATATTAATGACACTGTCCCACCATCTGTCCAAAATACAGGACAAGGGACCATCTCCAATATGCTAGCCACCAAAGGCAAAGTAATTAATGACAGCAATAATGCCAGCAATAATGACTAGATTAAATATTTTACAGGCCGACTGCCATGCAGTGTCAAAGCCAAAAGAAAGCTAACGGCCTCCACTGAGATAATGCTTGAAGAGAAAGTCATAAAAAAGATATTGCTTGAATAAAGTAATGACTGAATGTTGATGAAAACTGTATTGAGGATTTTTAGTTCATAACACACATTGTTTCACTAATTATGTGGACTTGACATTAAAAATGGTGTTACAACTTTATATAGATTGGTTTAGGGCATCACTGGCGTGATTTCAAGGCCTAACGTTGTAACTAACTCCATTAAAAAGCACAATTCCTCGTTGCTCTGCTAGTGGTACCTATAGGAGCGGGTCAGAGATTCACTCTGTGTCCTAGAACATGGTCTCTGTCTGTGCTCAATTGACAGACCTGGCATCTGACAGGGGCATCTGCTCGCCGAGCCTGTGCCAGCGCGGTGTATACACGGAGACATCTGCTCCATTAGTGCCCAGGGGGCATCCTGGGCAGTACAGTAGACTGGGGGCATAACTACTGCCAGCTCCCTTCCATGGTACATCCCATGAATAGCATGGTGTAGCTGTTAGCCATCCTCAGTAGGAATAACCTGTGATGTTTTAAGACAGACAAGATTTTGCTCTGTTCGAAATGTGTAGACATAATTGATTTACAGCATTTACAGCAAATTTATTTTATTATGATATTTAATCAATACAGATACACTGGGTATCGTTTGATGGTGCATTTTTTAGCCTTTTTGGGTATTTATAGTAAATTGCATGCTATAAAACTTTCTCTCCCATTTGAAAATTAGGTAACATTTTACAATAAGGTTAATTTGTTAACATAATGTATTAAGTAACACAAACTAGCAATGAGAGATACGTTTGTTACAGTATTTATTCATCTTTGTTAACATCAGTTAATAAAAATATAACTGTTCATTGTTTGTTCATGTTAGTTCACAGTGCATTAACTAATGTTAACAAATACGGTAACACTTTAACTAGCTTTTAACTAGCTGCTTATTAGCATGCATATTACTAGAATATTGGCTATTTATTAGTACTTATTAAGCACATATTAATGCCTTATTCTGCATGACCTTATTCTACATTCTTAATTCTGCCCAATACCTAAATTTAACAACTAACTTACAAACTATTAATAAGCAGCAAATTAGGAGTTTATTGAGGGAAAAGTTCTAGTTAATAGTTTATATGTGTTCCCTATACTAAAGTGTTACCACAAATACAACTTTTGATTTTAATAATATATTAGTAAATGCTGATATTAACATTAACTTAGATTATTTAAGTATTGTTCATTCTTAGTCCATGTTATCTAATGTAGTTAACTAATGTTAATAAATGAAACCTTATTGTAAAGTGTTATCGAAAATTATAATGTGAATGTCAATAGCATATTGTAGATCCCTGTGATGGTGTGAGGCATTTTTTGAAAAAAACAAAAAAAAACAAAAAAAAAACGTAATTTGAAAGATAATTTGTAAGCATTCTATATAAAAGTCTTAAGTATGAGGAAAAAAAAATTTAAAATGTATAACAGAATTGGTGTACTTGATGTACCGTATATGTAAAGGATTCAGTAGTGTACACAACTATTCAAAAGCCTGGGGTCAGAAAAATATTACTTTTTTAAATAATATTAATAATAATAAATAATAAAGGACACATTAAATTGATCAAACATAACAATAAAGACTTTTACATTGTTACAAAATATTTCTATTTCAAATAAATGCTGTTCTTTTGAACATTCTATTAATCAAAGAATAATGAAAAAATGTTTCCGTAAAAATATTAAGCAGCATAACTGTTTTGCAATGTTGGTAATAGTAAGAAATGTTTCTTGAGCACCAAATCAGCATATTAGAGTGATTTCTGAAGGATCATGTGACACTGAAGACTGGCGTAATGATGCTGAAAATTCAGGTTTGCATCACAGAAATAAATATATCAAAATAGAAAATATTTATTTTAAATTGTACATTTTTTACTGCATTTTTTTTTTTTTTATCAAATAATGATGCTCTTGGATTTGGATTTATAGAATGTACACTGCAATGGCACTGACACATTTGTGCAGTCATAGGTACATAAAAATGTTTCATCTGAAGTATAATATCAAAAGGTAACATCCTTTTTTCGTCATTTAGCCACAAACATTTTTTTATTTTTTCTTGGTAATCATAAGAGACTTCTTTCGAAAACATTAAAAATCTCAAACCTCAAACTTTTGAATGGTGGTGTATATACAGTATGTGAGGAACTGGTGACTTACATTCTTGGAGGTCCGCTAATACTCTTTTAAACAAATCCGTTACGGTGAAATTTGACCTGAGGGAGTTTGGAGTGCACACAGGTGGCCCCGTAAAAGCTCCATTTCAACATCTGCTCAGGGTACACAGAGATATTGATCAAAAGCATTGATTAAATTATTAAAATACCCTCTAATCTTCCAAATTAAAGTCTTATCAACAATAAATTACCCTTTTACTTATTTTACCATACAATCTTCTTTACACTAGCAGTGTTTGAAATAATACAATCAGCTACATTGCTATATCCATCATAATGGATTTAGAGAACTTCAAAGTGTCAAAGGTCAGGTACTGACACTGATGTAGAATAGTCAGCGCACAGGTTGGTGCCTCTCAGGAGTTTGCCATGAGGTCATCAGCCATCTGACATGTAAAGAGCAGAGGGGTCAGGAGGTCACCGGTTACAGCTTGTGTTACAGCATAACAGCTTTTAATGGACGCGGACTATTACGGACCATTAGCACCATTCACATGTGCTTTCATGTAGGAAACTTGAAAACCTGACTGCAAAATTACAGCATTATAGGGCTGTGTATGCTTTGATTTTACAGACGGACAGGGTTATTTTTCTAGAACATCTTTAATTTCATCCATCTAGTGGTGAGATGCTTTTAAAGTGATTGCATAGAATCAAAATAATATTGCTGAAGAGTGTAATGGTGTCAGATAACCGTGCAATTGTACTAAATATATTTACATACTGTAGCTTCATAACTACATGACAGAGTTTGACTAAATGCTGATTGCTCCTTTTTGGCAGCTTAAAAAGGGATTATGTTGTACATAAGTTAGAAAGAAAATTAAAACGATCATAATTAACAATTAAACATACCGAAAGTAAGAAGAAATCATCTGATAAATGGAGTAATCTATTCGATTACATATTGGCTTTCTGGTAAGTCAGCATTTTGGAATGGGACACATTCTGCATGTGGCCTTCTCAAGCATGTCTATATAATTAATAGAGAGAGGGATAATGATCCAGTATTAGGGAAATTGTAATGTTAGATGAGCTATGTTAATGAAAAAGTGATGGAAAAGACATTAACTTCTCTCTGAACCTAGAGGTTCAAATGAAGGAGCAATACTCAAATCAAAACATTTCATCATCTCTTCCCTGCCAACAGAAATTAGGGAGCCCACACAGAAGGTTCAAGCCATGAAGAAACTGATCCATCAACTCCCCAAACCCAACCACAACACCATGAAACTGCTCTTCAACCACCTGAGGAGGTATGTCTCCATCCATACACACAACTAGGGGCGTAACACAAAACGCTAGATCCCACAGTACTTTTGGGGGGGCCCCTGAATCATTTAGGTGGGCGGATAATGTCTACTTTGATAGTTTTCTTATCGAAAGTCATGAGTAAGACATTTTACACAATAAATTGACCATTTTCTTTGTGTTTTCCTCTCAGTGTCTGTTTTAATTATCTGAGCTTCACTGATGTCTGTTGATAGTTTCAGAAAATTTGTGCAAACTTTTCACAAACTTCTGTGGTGTGAAATCACTAATGATAGTCAAGCTCAATGAAAAAGACCTTCTCAGCATATGAGCTCTCATTAGGCATTTACTTTTCATTTTTGCATGTCTACATCTGAAATTGCAGAGGACTGACATTTACACTATCTAGCGATCTAATGATCTAGCTAGGCTTTCTGGCTTTACATTTAGCTGTGTATGACTCAGCTTTCTTCATGAGGGAAATAATGACATTTCTATATGGAGGAAATAATAACAGAATTTTCATTTTTGGGTGAACTCTCCCTTTGAGGACTATCTACTAATTACCAATCACAGGTTGTGTCTGTTCTGCACCACCAGCTGACCTTGACAGTACAAAACCAGACTAGACTGTAAAGGGAACTTCCAATTTATACAAATTTAAAGTTATGATGTATTACTAAGTTTATTTCAGTGAGACCAACAAATAATGCCCAATCTGAAAACCATCTATGAAAGGCCTCAGTAAACAGGATGCAGCATGAACAGAGGACTTAATATGAACCGTAATATGTGTGTGTGTGTGTGTGTGTGTGTGTAACGCTCAAGTCCTTGTCCATGATAGCGCTACTGGCACAGCCAGAAGGCCATATGGCTAGTCTCCATCTCCCAGGAGGGGTGTTCTATCCCACTTTACCCTTCTGCACATTTACCACCCTGCACAGGAGGGCCACAGGACTCATCTCAGATTGATGAGCACCCCCTCCTCCCTTCCCCCAATGGAACATGCCCTTTGGCACTAGTGCTAAAGTCTGTTGGGTTGCCCATGCCAGGTCTCCCAATCAGAAAACACTAATGTGTGACTGAGAGAGACACACTCATTGAACAACAGTCGATTTCTAGATGATATTCCGAGAGTCTGAAAATGTGCTGAAGAAAACTAGGTCTGCATTCCATGATAAAGCTTAATGATTTTTTAAAAATTAATTTCTGGTAAATGTAACGTAACGTAATGCAAACCTGCTGCCTCCTCTCCTATAATATAGGTCATGAGTTTTACAAATGCGTTTGCCACAGCTAAAGAATTTATTTTAGTTTATTTTGAACATTATTCTGAATATTTTTTTAACATTTAATATTGATTATTATTATTATTATTATTATTGTAGATTTGTACTGAGATTTTTTTTTTTGTTTTATCCCCACAAATCTATCAAGGTTGTTATATTACAGTTCCATATTTCGCCAAATGTTTTCAGTTATTTCAAAAGGTCCTTACAGCCTACAACTGCAAAAGAAACAAAACCCACAGCGACACTGACCAAGCAAATAAATACAGTAAACAATAGGATGAAAACGACAAAATATTGTCATGGTTTTTGCCACCAAATTCATTTTATTGTGTCTGAAAAGTGCACACTCTCTCCCGCTGTCTCTCACTCTCTCTCTCTCTCTCTCTCTCTCTCTCTCTCAAACGCACACACATACAGTACGGACACACACTCGCACAGAAATGTGTTGCTCTGACAAATTAATCATTAAAATATTTTAGCTGCTTAAAAGCTACGTGACATTTCTCACCAGTGAGGTAATAACTGTGTTGTTCTTGAGGTAGATAAACTTACAGTTTCACTATTAGTAGAGACACTGCTGTTGTGAGAGACACACAGGCTCAGGTAGGCTAATTCACATATGTTTATTCTCTCTCTCTCTCTCTCTCTCTCTCTCTCTCTCTCTCTCTCTCAACTGTGTTAATAACTCTATTCTGCTATCAATGGCTCAAGGCTCCGTTACTAGTTCTGAAATTACATTTTGGAATTAGCAACAGAGGCTTGGGGTGAAGAGTGTTTTAAGGACGAAAACCTGACAAATATCTTGAAATACAACATCTGAACAGTGTCTTGAGGTGTGGAAACCATAGTATAAGCGGAATAATTGACTCCGGACCATTGAATTATTAGAAAATAATGCACACATGAGGTGCATTACCACCTTGGGTGTACATTATTTTCTAATAATTCAGTGGTCCATTGTCAATTATTCCTTACTTATATTATATTATATTATATTATATTATATTATATTATATTATATTATATTATATTATATTATATTATATTATATTATATTATATTATATTATATTACATTATATTATATTATATTATAATATATAGGTTTGTTGTTGTTTCTTTTGTCTTTACAGATGATATATGTACACATATATTTCACAGTGAATGTGAATCTACACAAACTGCCCCTCAAACCTCAACAAAGTGCACCCATAGTTGGGAATCATTGTTGGTTTTGCACCGTTTCCAAATCTGTAGTCAAATCTACACAGAGGCACGAGACTAAAGCATTACCACAAATTCACTGAATGGCGGCATTAGAAAAATTCATTCAGCTTTTATTCTGCTTACTAAAAAGCTGTTACAGTGGAACTTGTGGTGACACTGAAAATCCCTGTAGTGCCACCAAGTCTGTTCCTTCTCCACAACGACGTTCTCGCTGCTCCTTTCTCTCACTATTAGAGCAATAAAGTGCTTCGAATCCAAAGCACAGTGCTTTGCTTTGTGGCTACCACACCCTGGCCAAGTGATGTGGTTCTGTTTATTTTATATTCTCACTTAAGTCATACTTGTTTCTGTCTACTGCTTTCCCTCTCTAAATATCAGGATGACTTTCCCATGAATAAAGGCAAAGAATGTGCGGTCACAGCGAATTAGGTTAAAGCGTGTGTTATACGTGTTTTCTAAGACAAATGTAGTCATTTTGAAGTCCGGAGTGAGATGAAGAGAGAACAATGAGGTTAGGTGCCATGCAGCTTATGGTACAATGCATAAAATGGTATTGATAATAATGGATACATAATTGACTTGTTTTGTCAAGCAACCATGGCAGCTTTTTAGCTCCATACCTGCTCAAACGTCACTTTTCGCCTGTACACTTCCTGTCTTTTATCCTCTAAAACAGGTATACTTAACTGAAGAGGCTCTCTGAACTCCTACTGTAAAGCCTTTGTAGGTTATATTTTGCGCTGACTTGGCTCATCTAAAAAGTGGTGAAAGTCAAAAGCTCTTTGTTGTGGGCGCTTTCTTTGCCCGCATGGAACCAATGTTCATTTTTTTTTTCTTTTGGTTCGTGGAGCCTGGATTCAATAACCAGTTGTGTGCTCGCATTGTGATGATGTGGTCAAGGCAACCAGATTTTCTCAACAGTACACTTGCTCAGTAGTGCTATTTATGTCATTTTTTGTGGGAGGTTTTGTCACCACCGCTCATATTTCCCGTTTACCACAAGTGATTTAAAAGGCCACAGGTTTTGTTTTTTGTTAGTAATTCAAGGTTCCGTTTGCCTTTGTGCTGGAAAAGAAACCTGGAGAAACCTCTGATCAGGAAAGCCAAGAAAAAAAAAGACATTTCTTCTCATCTATGTTTGGTATTTCTTAAATTAGATTGAAGAGAAGTGCTGCTGTGCAAATTCTGATATCCACAACAGTATATGCACAATTTATGATCCTTAATGGTGAAGACAGGAAATAATAATAAACAGTGAATGATTAAAAAAAAAAAAAAAAATCTGAATGCCCAAACTGCAAATATTGCAAGTGGAAAATCAAAATCAAGCTCAAGCCCCCCTGATAATAGCGAGCCTTTCTTTTATTAGTTCAGTCAAGGCCGTCGTCTTATAACACGAAAATGACACAGTTTAAAGCTTGGAGCGATTCTGTAACCCCCACCCCACCTCAATTTATTATTCGTCCCATGATTCTTCAGGAGCCAGTTAGGCTGACCCAATTAGCACTGGCCTCCTAGGCGGGGAATGACGGCATTGTGCGCTATCCTCCATTTCCTGTCATGCCCCGCTTGCAAACGAGATGCTAATTAATAACCATTGGCATCTTGAGCCGTACACGTCGGCTTATGTACGGGATATCAATGATTTGTCAGATTCAACCAAGCATAACGCAGTCACCTCCGGTCAAGCTGCCCACAGCCTGGCCCTTACCCAGGCACCAGAGCAACTTCACTGGGCTCAGTCAGCTGATGGTTTAATGAGCGCATTTCGCCATAAATACCCAGATACTGAGGACCAGATTGCATCCTTCCCTTTTCCAAATCAAACACATTTCTTTACTGAAAGTGTTCATTTAGATGAGGTGTACAGAAATACATTCTCTTACAAACCTGAGGATAAGTAGGTGATAGATATTATTTTAACACAAGATTTTGTTTAAAAAATGATAATGGGTGTACATGCGACCCTGGAGCACAAAACCAGTCATAAGCCGCACGGGTATATTTGTAGCAATTGCCAAAAATCATTAGGATATTAAGTAAAGATCATGTTCCTTGAATATATTTTGTAAATTTCCTACCATAAATATATCAAAAATATATTTTTGTGAGTGGATATGTGTGCTAAGGACTTCATTTGGACAATTTTAAAGGCGATTTTCTCAATATTTAGAGTTTTTTGCACCCTCGGATTTAAGATTTTCAAATAGTTGTGTCTCGGCCAAATATTGTCCTATCTTGAACTATACATCAATGGAAAGCGTATTTATTAAAAAAAAATTGACCCTTATGACTGGTTTTGTGGTCCAGGGTGACATATTATAAATACACACACACACACAAACACAGAGAAAGAGAGAAAGAAAGAGAAATACAGAAAAAAAAACAAACGTATTTTTATATGCATTATATATATATATATATATATATATATATATATATATATATATATATATATAGTTTTTTTTTTTTTTTTTTTTGATGTGCATTTCTAAATGCATTTTATATACACACATATATATATATATATATATATATATATATATATATATATATATATATAGTTTTTTTTATGTGCATTTCATTATTGTTTATATATGAAATACTTTTTAGGTGGTGCTCAGGACTGTCATTTTTGGTGACTTTTTCATTTTTGGTATTATTTTAAAAATAATATTTTAATGTCTAACATTATTTTAATAATAATAAAATATATATATAATTATAAATATATACAATGTTATATATTATTTTAGAACAAATAAAAATATATGTACACTTACATTTATTTTTTATTTGCATTTTATATTTGAGGAAAAAAAATAGAAAAAAATCAAATGAAAAAATATGTATGCTTATTTTATTTTTTATGTGCATTTTATATAATTTATATACAAAATATTTAAATATGCCACTCAAGACTAATTTCCATGGCTTTCATGACAGAGCATGTGTTTACAGGTTTTTTTTATTTTTTTGCCTGCTAGAAAGCGTCTTCGTATTGCACTTCTTCCCAATATGTGCTACTACTGTAATTGAAAATGATAATGACTGTAATTAAGCTTCTATCATGATTTTAATCGATCTGCCATTACTGATAGCAGAGATGAATGTGAAGGTGGGAGGGGGAGCATGTGGGGGTCATGTATATAGTGGTGACACAGTGGCATAATTACCAAAAAACACTAAAAGGTTCAACAAAAAGCTTCATATTTAATGTTTTGAAAAATCACTTCGGGAAATGAAGTCTCTCTCCTTAAGATCATTAGCAGACCATTAGCAATGGCAGCCCAGATCCTTACATCATAGTGCGCTAATTAGGTTAAAATGCTCATGGCAGGACAAGCGTCTAGCTGTGATGTACAGGGGAAACGAAATGGCCGAGGTTAATTATACACATTAATGGGGAATTATTGAGAGCGCTTGGCCTGCCTCTTAAGTTGTGTTTCTCAGCTGAAATGGCTTCCCAAAGTCTCAATAACACACGCGAAGGGACGTCACACGTAGCACCGTCATTACCTTGTTACAGCTGAACGTGTCTTGCTGAGGAAGCCTGTGCGTGAGTATTTTGACAACAACACAGGGATTATAGATTGTTGAATTGCATTGCATAATTGTAGACCATTATTTTGATAGATGTGACCATAAATGTGGATGGCACAGGACGTCAGTTACACTACGGTACGATATACGTGAGTGCAGTAAACCCAACACACTCCTAATCAGTACCTTTCAGAATTGGGCCGCTGTAAAACCGTACAAAGTTTACTTCGAAATGTTAAGCCTGCTTCCCACCTCTTAGTCAGGATCCCGTTGACAACTTGGAAGGCAGCCCTCTACCACAATCCTTCCCTCCCACCCTTTCCAGGCCTCAACCCATAACAGAGCCAGAGGGCTCCAATCTGGCTCCTTCTAAGAGTCCTCCAATACACCAGTATTGATTGTCTCTCCACCACAGCCAAACCTCAGCTCACAGACGTTCTGCTTAAAGTGCGCTTAGATGCCTCCAAAGACCAGGCACAAGTCCTCAAAAACACCCTGCCGATGGTCCGTCACTGACATTCTAAGTAGCATTTTATGACAGGAAACGTGCACACTTTAAGCTTGGAGGAAATGATTGTACTTGTACGCCGTAGTCAGTTCTTCCATTAAGGGTTTTCACGAGATGTTTTCTGAAAAAAACAAAACTGTTTTCATTGCTATCATATTACATCAATGATCCTGTGTTTTTTCTGTTTTACAGAGTCTTGACGAAGTCACAGAAAAACTTAATGTCAACCCAGGGCATCAGCATTGTGTTTGGACCGACTCTCATGTGGCCCGAGTTTGAATTAGGAAACATGGAAGTCAATATGGTGTACCAGAACCAAATAGTGGAGTCCATTCTCATTGGATGTGTGGAGATCTTTGGACCAGAGGGCAAGTAAAGTGACCCCAGAGTATTCTGGAAAGAGACTGCAAAAAAAAAAAAAAGTTGGCTGGCTGGATGTAAAATTGTTTCTTGCTCGTGATGATATTTTTGCCATTTGAAAAAGATTTTTAACAGTCACATTTATAATCTTTATATATAAATTTATAATTTTATTTTTGTATCATGCAAATTTCACATTGTATCATACCTCAAAACATAATTGACAAAGTCGAAAAGCTGTATATTTGTAATGATATAAATGGTAGCCTGTCACAAGAAATAAAACATTTTTGTAAATGGGTTTTTTTTTGTATACTGATTTTAATTTTGGCTGTAAGCAATTTTTGTCCTTTTTTTTTTTTTGTGTGTGTGTGTGTGTGTGTGTGTGTGTGTGTGTGTGTGAAACTTTTATTTGGCAGAAACCTGAGATGATAAACCACATCTTGTGGTTATTTTCTAGCAGCGCAGACTTGCTGTTGGAACAGGTATTTGCTTTATTGCAAATAATATGCGATGCTTTTTTTTTTTTTTTTTTTTAAATGGTAGATATGTACATGTATTTGGTTGTTTTCAAGTAAAACTATTTTCCATTAAAAAAGTAAAAAATATATGTATGCCTTTCAAGAATATTTCATGATCTCTTACATGGTTTGCATTATTCTGCATTTTCTGCAGCCTCCTTCTGTCACTCTGTGGGCTCTTTGCATTGTCAGATAACGTACAGCGTGATCACATCGGTTTCTAATCAAACTGCCAAAGTCCTCTCCAATTCTCGAACAGCAGTCTCTTTTTATTTGCTTCCCGCAGGCCAGTACTGAGACTGTCTGCATGGAATGTGTTTTTAATTCCATCCCAAAGATAAGAGAGAGTCTGTAATTACGGGAAGAGCCATCCATCCTTGTAGCATTTTCCCTGCATCAGATCCTTCATAGTTTGGCATCTCAAGCAGTAATGATAAAGGGGTACTGGAGGAACAGGAGGGCGACATAAACCAGATTTGCGGGTTGTGCGTCTTTCTAAATCTCGACTGAAAATAACGCAGTGAAATGAGATGCAGCTTTTAGTGACCTCTCTGGCACAGCTGTGCCTCACTCAGGGACCTTAACGAGTTCGGCAGGCCACCAAGACCTTCATCTCTGAACCTTTGAAAAGAAACACAGTTCTTTTTTTTCCTCCACAAAAAGTTTACAGAAAGCTTGGATCTTGTATTGAACACATTGGCTTGGTTTGTCATTATGCCTCGACACCTAAAAAAGTTTCACATGCCAGGCGTGCTCATTTGCTTCGATGCGTGACGAGAAGGAAAAAGCAAAAAAGATGGCACAAACAGCCATGATTATGATAATGTTATGTTAGAGGTACACCTATAAGTGCTTTATTTCACAGCGTGTGGGTCTTGGTCGAAAGTATAGGCTCTGAACATCAGCTGCAGACGCAGCCCAAGCAGAGACGAGAGGGCACGCTGTAGAGTTCATTCTTGCATTAAATGCTTCAAATAACAAGAAATCAAAATGTGTGGGTGGATGGACTGAGGTGGTAAGTAACCCAGGGGAGAATATTGGCAGATATTTGCAGTGTACATGAAGCGAACGCCCAGATTTATTTTGTGCTAGATCCCATGGTCACATGACACTGGGCATTGTGCAACACAGCTCACACTTTACGAGCCGTCTTACTGCAGGTGGTGCTTTTGCTCATTAATATGTGCAAAATTAACGTCTCCCATCAAATTGGCTTGTGAAAGGTGTGGTGCATTTTGAGTGTTTGGAACGTGGTGTGAAGTGACAATCTAAAAAAAAAGAAAAAAAAAAAAGAAAAAAAAAAAAGTATTTAATCAGTATTTCACACAGATTGTTTGCTGCCAGAATTTTGACCTTGCCAATTGTATATATATATATATATATATATATATATATATATATATAATGTGTATGTGTGCTTTGTATATATGTGACCTGTGCTGGCAAAATGAGTCGCAAGAAGCAAATTTTCAAAAATTAGTTATTGTTATTCTCACGTTCTCTATTAAAAAACATTCAAAATTATGTATGATTGGTTGGAATCCAACAGAAAATGACTGAGCTACACCTGTTTGACGTCGATAGATTCAGCAAAGTCAATTTTGAGAAAAATCGAGTTAAAGTTTTCTGAAGGTTCCAAAACAAAAAACAAAATCACCTGTAGCAACCATACCTTAAAATCCCAAATTTGACACAAACCAAGATATATATATATATATATATATATATATATATATATATATATATATATATATATATATATATATATTATATATACAACTTTTTCCCCATGATTCCACAATTGTTTGATTAACATTAATGAAACAGACGGCTTATAGGTATATTAAGACCTACTGTACCACGTTATACATCAGATGTTTTTCCAGTAACACTTTAGAATAATGGTCCATCATTAATAAGTATCTATGCAGTAAGTAATGCAGGACTAAATAGCAGTACTACATTAACACTTCAGCTACTACTATTAACTAATATAGAAACAAGCTTAAATAAGCAGTAAGTAATATCAAATTTAGGACTGAGATAGTTAATTATTAGCTAATCAATAATTAGAGAATGAGATTGGCATCATTAAGAACTAATAGGTAACTATGACAAATTATAAAGAATTACTAATTAATTACTAATCACAACATTAAAGTGTCTAAGATGTGAGCAATTGTCTTTTTTTACTCTCAGCGTGGTCATAAAATGCATCATTAATTACTCAAGTGTTACCTAGTCACTATGCAGGAACTACTAGTGATCAGGAGCATTATTTTAAAGTGAAAAACTTATTTTTCACTTTAAAATAATGGTCCAGATTGCTAGTAGTTCTTGTCCAGTGTGACTATATTCAGAGTAAAAATGATGACTGATTATGTCTCAGACACACGATAATGTTCTTTACAATTTGTCCGTTAGTTAATAGGTATTAATGATGGTAATCTCGTTAGGTAGCCTAATTATTGATTAGCTAATAAGGAACTATCTTCTAAATTTGATATTACTTACTGATTAGTTAAGCTTGTTTCTATATTAGTTAGTAGTAGTAGCTGAAGTGTTAATGTAGTACTGCTCATTAGTCCTGCATTACTTCCTGCATAGTTACTTATTAATGACGGACCATTATTCTAAAGTGTCACCGTTTTTCCCCAACAGTTAACCAAACGTTCACTTAAGACATAACAGATAATGTTTGAGTGAATAGTTGCCAAGACAGATATTCTGAAATACTGTAATTCTGTGTATATGTATCGGGATCGCGTGCTGTCTGAGGCGTCTTTGTGCGCGAGTCAGTCGGCGCGAGTAAGATCGATTTGTTTACATCAGCATGACTTTTAAAATCACATTTCACTGGTTCAGACTCATGCCATCGAGAATTCGCCATGAATATTCCTAAAGTTGGAATGCTGCGCTTTACAATGATACCAAACTTGTGCTGAGGAGAAGTGCCAGTCGTCCAGAAGCGAGCAGAGAAAAACGGCATTTTTTCATGGACAAAGACAGGTACTCCTCTCAGAAAACGTACAAAAAATGCTACTTTTAGATGTTTAATTGCTATTTGGAACATTGGGATCTCTAGACGAGGGCTTAATAAACATTTTTTTTGTGAAAACCTGAATTTCGACAAAAATTGACATTTGTCACCTGTGCGCATTCAAATTTATTTTGCCTATACATATATAAGTTTGATGTCAGTAAGATTTTAATGTTTTTGAAAGTCTCATGTTTATCAATGCTGCATTTATTTGATCAAAAATACAATAAAACAGTAAAATTGCAATTTAAAATAACTGTTTTCTATTGTAATATAGTATAAATGTAATTTATTCCTGTGATGAAAAGCTGAATTTCCGGCATCATTACTCGAGGTTTCAGTGTCACATGATCCTTCAGAAATCTTCTAATATGCTGATTAGTAGCTCAAGAAACATTTATTTTTTTTATCAATGTTGGAAACACTTGTGAAGCTGAATACTTCTCTGGATACTGCTGGCATTTTTATAGACTTATGTCATTATGTTTGGAAACAAATAGCAACAAGTTGATCAAATTATCAGGTCTGCTAACCATTGTGACCAGTGTGAAGGGCTCTATTGACGCCATGCGGTCGGTGGGCGAGGGGCGCACAAAGCTGTATGAAACTGTGGCCTTCATGTTTTCTCTACGTAAGCCAAGACGTTCCACGTCTAATGATTTCATGTAATAACTGGAGACCACTGCGCTTTTCCGAACCCCGACAAACTCCCACACACCCCACCCCCACATTTTGTTTTCCCATCCTTCTTGGCAGAGCATCATGGAAACGAGCGTCTTTGTAAGTCCGCAAAAAACAGAAAAAGAAATGCAAGAAAGGGCCCAAAAGTAAATGAAAGCATAACAATACAGTGTCCCTGTGAGATGCCTGCCATGTTCTAACCACCAGGCCCCATTAAAAAGAGCCTGGGCTCCAAGAGAACATGGCAGCATATTGATAGCATATGACTGAGTCACATGAGGACAACTACATCTCTCTCTCTCTCTCTCTTTCTCTCTCTTATCCATTCCTCCGGTCTTCCTTTAAGACCATAGATCAGGGCCATGGTATAAAAACTCAAAGTGAAATGATGAGTATTCTACCTGTCACTTCAGCCAGGGCCGCCTCCTCATCTTGTGAAGAGAAACAAACAAATGATATAATCACACAACCGTACTTTACAACCACAAACAGTAGTACACACTTCCCCCTTGGTAATGGTATAATTGGACAGCGTGCCACAACATGAGCCGGTGTGAAAAAAAGACTAAAATAAATAAACTGGCATTGAGCAGCATGCAAAGCAAATAAAAGCCTCTTCATGTACAGTCCATCCCTAACAAATCATTTACAAACCATTACTCACGGTCCTTCCCTTGTTTTATAAAATAAATTCTTTTAAAATGATCATATGACTTTTATATTATTAGATAGTAACAATGTCATTTGACGAATAAGAACTTTGATCTAATGAAATTCACAAAAATAAGGTGATCGATATTACAGGTGCTAGTCAGTGGGGTTGACCTGCTGACCTAGAAGGTTGGAATAATATTCCATTTAATAAGCAAAAATTACAAAAACATATTAAAATAAATACACTTTTAATACATATGAAGAAATAAATCCCTCCTAATTTGGTGACAGCCATGCTCAAACTGTACTGTGACCACTAAATTTTGCCCAAGTCAGAACTTGAGGGTTCTCATTAAAGTGCCATTTCCATTTTCCATTTCCTAAATCCTTTTGCTGGTTTCAGAGGAGGCTGTGATGATTCTGTGCATTTCATTTGCAGTGAGTTGCTGCTCTGAACTCCGTTCCTGTTACAGCAATGATTTCAGAAAAGACAGAGAGAATGCTTAAAGTATTTTTCCAAGAATCTAATTGAGATACCATTATCTGATTAAGTTCAAAGGTCTGAATATCATAACTAACCTCAAAACTGATCTTGAACTGATGAGTATTTATACCTGATGCTGTATCAGATCAAATTCACTTTAGTGATTCCCCTGTCAGATATTAATTTATCTACAAATATGGTCATATAATATGATTGGCAGCTTTCCAAGCTCTGTGCTGCTCCAATGGGACACCAAACATGAACTGTGGGGGAAATAAGAAGACCGCACAAGTCTTAATACCATTTGTTTTGCCATCGAATTCGGCCGGCATTAAATTAGCTTCCCTAGAACACCATCAGTGAGAAAACAGCAACAAGCCAATGAAATGGTTTAATGTGCACCGAGTTTTATAGAGGTTGCTATTAACTTTTTATATGTGGGGTGACATTTTATGCCGAAACAGCAGGTTATAGGCTTTATGGCGTCATTAGGTCCTGACCTCAGGTCGGCCTGGGGTAGATGGCAAACGCATCTGACAATGCAGGATAAGGTGCAAACAGGTCAATCACGTTCATCTGCTCCTTATAAATAACACAAGTCAGAAGCGCTCACTTTCAGATGAACAAAAAGAGGAAAATCGTATGTAATACGTTACATGCGGAGATAGGATATTAAGACTATTTTTTTTTCTTTCTATGAGCTATAAAGGAAGCATCCTACTTAATGAGGAGTAATGAGACTAATCTCAGCCGTGCGCAAAAAGATGGCGATGTGATTATATTTGAGCCTTTAATTCGAATCCTCCGTCCGGCGCACCTGAAAAATCGATGCATCTGAAATAATAACGCCAGAAAGTCCGTCGCTTTATTGAGAGAATGTCTGATAATAGAGGAGGAATCCTTCAATAACTCCTGCAATAAAAGTCAGGCCTTTTTTAATAACACATATGTTGGCAGGCCTGAAGTGGGCCGTGTGATTGTGGCATTGCTGTGATGTGAAAGCAGACACTTATATCTTTATGGAAAATCTGACAGGCCATTGTTAGTTTGCCCAGATTTTACATTTTGCAAACACATATAAATAGCTAGTTACCATGCCCCCTTAATTATGTAGCGGGTTCCCGGCTGCAACGTACAGCCAGATCTCCGATGCAAGGAAAATAAAAGAACCATATTTAGATTCAACCACAGTCCTGGGGAAGCCTTGCATCAACCTTTACTGAGCCTCAGGGGACTTTGTCACAACCTGGCAACCTCAGGTGGAGAAAGAGCCCACAACGTTTCAAGCCGCAACTTGGCTGCCACTCTGTCGGAGTGGGAACCAAAGACTCCAGAATTCCAGGCTGGAGTCCTCCGGCACAAAGGATAAAAATGGATATGCACCGAAATATGAGGTGGGCCCGCCTTTGCGCGACACGAAAGCGGTTTCAGGTTTTTTGATTGTTTATTTTTACTTTGTTCTTTTTTCCATTAACCACAAATATAAAGTTGCTTTTTTCCGGCACACAAGGACATTAAAATCACATATTCATGTTTTTCTTGAGTAACAGCAGAGAGGTAGAGAGGTTTTTTCGGGTCATAAACTCTCTTTAACAATGAGGCTGGATTTTAAATCACAATGTATTTCTTGGTGGTCACGTCATGATATGTGCTCCTCTGTTAGCATCATGTCGCCGTCTGCTCTCAGCAGAGATCTGAAACCGTCCCCCAGAGTGTCCCAGGAGAAAGCGCTGATATTCACCTAGGAAACAGAGAGACAAAGAGAATAATAGGAATGAGATGGAAAAAGCAGAGAACTGTGAAAGTGTTAAGACAGAATCGGAATCCGATTGTTTTATGATTAGTTAAGGAGTCGTTCTCAAGTGGTTTCGCTTCAGGATGTAGATTTTAATAATTTCATCATTTTAAATTCAACATCAAGTGAGACCCGAGCCAGTACCACGACTGTGTTATGTAACAAAAGAGTAAGAAATTATTTGTATATTTATTATTATTATTAAATGTGTATATTAAGTCAATAATTCAATAACTCAAATCGTGGTTGACAAACCAGGTGTAAACAATGTCAACAATGTTTAGTGTAGCCTGTCATATTTTCTTTTATCTTGCATTAAAACTTCTACAAGTGACAAATTCACCTCAAAATACAGTGGATGCATGACCTTTGACCTCAACAACAAAAAAAACAGGGAGCATTTTCTTTTCCTGTGTAAAATAAGACGTTATTTTTTTCTCTCCTAACTGTGCATGATTATATAGTATGATTATATTGCATGTATATTTTGCATATAAGCATTGCTTTTTTCTCCTGCTTTCCACAGGACCTTAGAACAGACTTGTGATCCAACAGTTGATGACTTTTATTAATCTTGTTGTACTTCAATGACAATAAACACCTTGACTTAATTGATTTATAGTAAACCTTAAAGGAATTTAGAGCAAAAAAAAGGCAGGTTATGAATATGAGCCATTGATTACTGATCACGTTAAAGGGTTAGTTCACCCAAAAATGAAAATTCTGTCATTAATTACTCACCCTCATGTCGTTCCACACCCGTAAGACCTTCGTTCATCTTCGGAACACAAATTAAGATATTTTTGATAAAATCCAATGACTCGGTGAGGCCTCTATTGAGGGCAAGATGCCCAGAAAACTACTAAAGACATTTAATTTAAAGCAGTTCATGTGACTACAGTGGGTCAACCATAATAACATGAAGCGACGAGAATACTTTTTGTGCGCCAAAGAAACAAAACAATGACTTTATTCAACAATATCTAGTGATGGGCGGTTTCAAAACACTGCTTCATGAGGCTTCGAAGCTTTGTGAATCATTTGTTTCAAATCAGTGGTTTGGAGCGTTTATCAAACTGCCAAAGTCACGTGATTTCAGTAAACAGAGCTTTGTTATGTCATAAGTGTTTCGAAATTTCAATGGTTCACCACTGGGGGGCGTGACTTTGGCAGTCTGGTACACACTCCGACCCACTGATTCAAAACAAAAGATTCATAAAGCTTCATGAAGCAGTGTTTTGAAATTGCTCATCACTAGATATTGTTGAATAAAGTCGTTATTTTGTGTTTTTGGCGCACAAAAATATTCTTGTTGCTTCATAACATTAAGGTTGAACCACTGTAGTCACATGAACTGATTTAAATAAGTCTTTAGTAGCTTTCTGGGCATTGAAAGTGTTAATTATCTTGCTGGCAATAGAGGCCTCAGTGAGCCATCGGATTTTATCAAAAATATCTTAATTTGTGTTCCGAAGAGGAATGAAGGTCTTACGGGTGTGGAACGACATGAGGGCGAGTAATTTTCATTTTTGGGTGAACTAACTGACATGTATTAGCCTTGAATGTTTATTCATGTACAAATCACAGTATTTTATGTCTATAAAGCACTAAACATGTTAGAATTCTCTGTAGAAGCCTTTGTTGTTGATTTGATTTCCAGTGAAATGAACATTATTTACCTGAATAACATGTTGTCTGACTAATTGTGGACGCTTGCAGAAGTCTTGTAGTCTTTTGCACAGCTGTTCAGGTGTTGAATACAGATATGTTGCTACAAGAGGAAAATACATATTTGATAAGTAAGAAACCTCCAAATGCAGATGAGATCGCAGGCACTTTCAGCATTAAAAATTCAGCTGACACCGTGCTGTGTGTGATGCTGTACATTATTGAACTGTGGTTATATTTATTTATTTATATAAAAATGCCAGAATGGTTTATGGCAAATTCTTCGATTGTGCTTTAAGATGAATAAGTCATTATACACAGAAGTTGAACATATCAGCTTTGCCTGTGACAATAAATCTTCTTTTGCATATGGAATTGAGCTATTTTTCTCATCACTGGCATATCATGAAAATGAGAGAAGAATTTTACCAGGGAATATTTCAGGATAGACCAAAGCCTTCGGACACAGGGGATAACAACCACAATGGACCGCTTCTAACCTGAAAGAGAAGATTTATGTCATATAAGGTTCCATTCCATACTGCATCAGTATTGTATTGACAAAATCTATTGAAATGACTTGGCTCCATTTCCCAATTAGCAATTTCTGAAACAGCACCAATAAAATCTCAGCACTATGGGGCTGACAACAAACCAAAACAGCTGCCAATACCAAACAAAGCCATCATAACTAGCTGGTATCTCATTATTTTCCCAACTGACCACCTGACAGATGAAGCGCCACCCTGGACTACATCAGTTTCAATTTTTCTATACTTCAAATACCTAATGAACTAAAGCTACCTCGTAACTATGGCATAGTTTTGACACTATCTCATGCTTTTAGTTCATCAAATAGTTCAATCTAGGGCAAACTTTGCTCCCAACTGATTCAACTCATTTGAACCCCTATTGCTGGCAGTGGAAATGACCGGCTGTTTAAATATTTTGTAGAATGAGTATTAATATTTAATGAGTCTATCCATCTCTCCCTTCACCATCAGATCCTCATCTCATTTCCCATGCTAAAACCATGCATATTTTAATATCCGATTAGCCCTCTGCCATTCACAGCAGAAATTTCAAGATTCTGATTGAGCAATGGGACAAATCTTCTCAAACAATCCTGTGGATTTGTGAAACGTCTCAGAGTCACAAAGTTGCGTTTGTATCGTTACATATTTAATGGTCACTCATATACTGTTATAATATATATATATATAAGATGCATGCTAACATTGTCCAATGCATTTTCTATTCGCACCAAAGCAATAAAACATGCATTTTTATTCACATCTTTTTATTCCAACACATTATAGGCCAGTTGGAGGGGGAAAAAAGAAGAAGAAGAAAAAAAACATTGCCTAGCTATAATTTCTCTACAAAGGAAAAGAAAAACAACAGCACAGCAGTCACCGTCCTTGAGCAAACACCAGACAGTGAAGGTTTAGGGTAGTATTACCTTCTCTGCAACGTGAACATCCCCTTCCCTGATCAAATTTACAGTGAACACAGTAAATCAAAGTTGCTCGGCTGGAGTCTATGACAGCCCGTCGTATGAAACTGATTAAGGTCAGTTCCATGTCAATGCAGTTAATGTGTGAGCGTGCAAATGCTTATCAGGCTTTTCATCTCAAATATAATTAGGCGATCATTCTGCTTGGCTGCCTTACTGTTTTTCTGGAGGGCACGGATGGGCGTCTGCTGACAATTAATCAGATTAGGCTAATTTCCACAATAACGAGGACAGAACATGGTGGAGAAAAGTCCCCTTGCGTGGCACGGAACTGACCAATGAGATGCAAGGACTGATCAGCGAAAGCATTTGAGCAGGTGATTCAAGTTCTGAGGCCTTTTTCGGCCTTTTTCTCATGTCATCAGTCCTTTGAGGCAAAATTGATTTAGTAAGTGGATGTTTCTTCAATTTCGGGCACTTTTATGTCCCAGGGGTTGATTTTTATTAAAACGAACAGATTTTTTACATGGTCACATTATTCTTCTCAAATGTCTTATGTACAGATTTCATTGTTTTACCCTTTTCCCAGATTTTAAACCTTAAAGGGGACCTATTACGCAAAACACACTTTTATATTGTTTTATGTTGTGCTAAAAATCCATCCACTCCAATATTTTCCTCATAAATCTGAAAAAGTGCCTCAAAATGAGCCGTTCAGGAATGTACTCCAATGTGACATCACATTGGAACAGGCCCCAGCCACGACTGATGACAGAATCTGCCCTATTAGCTTAGCTCCTCCCCTGAGTGAGCTGTACACAGTCCGCCATGTTTATCTCCTCACCAGAGCATTTAACAGCAGCATTCAAGTAAGAAATTCATTCTTAAAGGTGCCGTAGAACGTCTTTTTAAAAGATGTAATATAAGTCTAAGGTGTCCCCTGAATGTGTTTGTGAAGTTTCACCTCAAAATACCCCATAGATTTTTTTTTTATTAATTTTTTTAACTGCCTATTTTGGGGCATCATTAAATATGAGCCGATTTAGGCTGCGGCCCCTTTAAATGCTCACGCTCCCTGCACATGGAGTTCGTGCTTGCCTTTAACAGCATAAACAAAGTTCACACAGCTAATATAACCCTCAAAATGGATCTTTACAGTGTTCATCATGCAGCATGTCTAATCGCATAAGTATGGTATTTATTTGGATGTTTACATTTGATTCTGAATGAGTTTGATAGTGCTCTGTGGCTAAAGCTAACATTACACACTGTTGGAGAGATTCATAAAGAATGAAGTTGTGTTTATGAATTATACAGACTGCAAGCATTTAAAAAATGAAAATAGCGACGGCTCTTGTCTCCGTGAATACAGTAAGAAATGATGGTAACTTTAACCACATTTAACAGTACATTAGCAACATGCTAACGAAACATTTAGAAAGACAATTCACAAATATCACTAAAAATATCATGATATCATGGATCATGTCAATTATTATTGCTCCATCTGCCATTTTTCGCTATTGTTCTTGCTTGCTTACCTAGTCTGATGATTCAGCTGTGCACATCCAGACGTCCTGCCCTTGTCTAATGCTTGAACATGGGCTGGCATATGCAAATATCGGGGGGCGTACATATTAATGATCCCGACTGTTACGTAACAGTCGGTGTTATGTTGAGATTCGCCTGTTCTTCGGAGGTCTTTTAAACAAATGAGATTTATATAAGGAGGAGGAAACAATGGTGTTTGAGACTCACTGTATGTCATTTCCATGTACTGAACTCTTGTTATTTAACTATGCCAAGATAAATTCAATTGTTAATTCTAGGGCACCTTTAATAAAGCTACTAAAATTATTCAGTCAAGAGCAGTGAGTGATTTTCTGTTTTTCTTTTGTTGTATGATTCATATCAAAAGCATATATAAAAGCAGGTACTGTATATTATGCTGCTGTCACTTTAATAAACAGAACTAATACTACATACATGTGATTTCTTTCACTGCATTTTACGTTCACAGGCTGTTTTTGACATTACCTTGTGTGTATTTGACAGTTTAAGTGCAGTAAGACGTGAAGGAGAAATCAGTTTAATACTCACAGGACGCACCGTCTGACAGCCAGCTTTCTGTGCGCGTTTCGGATGTGTGCACTCAGAAATATCAGAAGTTTAAACTGATATGGCTTTAAAATGCATGCAAATAATAAACCTTCATGATGACTGCAATGTCACACAGGTTTTGTTAGTTTCTTAGTTTCTTAGGCATGAACTGTAAAGATGGGGGGCGAGGAGCAGCAACTCATTTGCATTTGAAGATACATGCATGAAAACATCATGTTTTTGCTTCCACTCAAAAATGGGCATTTGCAACATAGAATAATAAATGATCTGTGGGGTATTTTGAGCTGAAACTTCACATACACATTCTGGGGACACTTACCCTTATAACATCTTGTAAAAAGGGGCATAAAAAGTCCCCTTTAAAATATTAAAATATTTCTTAAAATAGAAATTATTACATTTAAGATTATGATAATCTAAACAATGAGTGAATAAAAACATGATAAATCTCAGTATTTGTTTTGTGAAAATGATGCATACCAGTTTTTCCAAAAATAACAACTTGATGTGGCATAAATTTAGTTCACTTGTTTTCAAAGGATACAACAGTCTAAGTAAAGAGTATGCTTGAGATGAAGTATAAAGATGTGATAAATATTAAAGATAAATATTACTATTATTATTTTAATTATTTTATTGTGCTTCATTTCAAATCAATATGTTATTTTGTTAAGTTAAAGTACTTAGGATATATAATATACTAGCTACATACTAGCTGTATTAGACAATACAAATGAGTCAAAAAAAATTTAAAAATGTAATTTTATCAAAAGAATGGCAGTAGATACATGCTTTGAGATGTGGTGCAAAATGAAACTGGTGAGATTTTTCCTAAAAAAAAAAAAAAAGGAAAATTCTTTAAAAAATAAATAAAAAGACAATTCTCCCATGGTGTGCTCATAGTTAAAGAAACACCTAGTCATTAATTACCCTTATTCAGCTCAGTTCAAAGAGATGTTTTTTGGAAGTTAAACATTATTAAGAAAAGCCGACAGCAGGTGTTTGATCAGTGTTTGAACACACACATCGCCTGAGACATAAACGTAAAACACACACAGCTGAGGAGTCTCCTTATTCCTCCTCTCCACTGGACTTTGATCTAATGAAATCGAGAACAACCTCAGCCGTATGTAGTAAGAGTCCCAGAGGGAACGCGAGTCTAAACCGTTACCTCGCAAAGCAAAGGATGTTTCCATCCAATCGATATCACAGCCCAGAAAATGTATCAGTGCTGTCATCAAACAGGATGTATACATTTAACATATAGAACAAGGATGACTGAAGTCCCCTGTGTAGAACGAGCCCCGGCTAGCACAGTTTGGATGAGTGCTACCTTGGCCCTGGGCATTATCTAACAAACTCTTCAAAAGTCAAGCACAGGTGACTGAAGATATTGATCCGGGCGATACTGAACACATCAAGGCTGGTGCTTTCAAAGGTCGCTCCAAAACCCACGCGGTACCCTCCTGACTCTGAAACACCCCCAGAAGGAGAGGACAGGCCTTTGGGATCGAAAGCAACCTTTCAATTAAGCCAAGAACTTTTCTGGGCCTGTTTGGGGTTTGAAGAATTACACGCTCAAGGTAATCTTCACATTTTGTGTTAAAATGTGGCATGATGGAGCTGTCTTTCTGTATTAGCCTTGATTTTGTATTGTTTCACATAACTTTGGCTGCTAAACAAATGGGAGTTACTGTGAATTCTGTGGTACTGTACTAATATGAATGACTAAACAAACTAAAACTGATACATTTTCCTAAATTTTATAAAAGCAGCAAACAACACTTTCGCTAATCAACATAAATAAACCACTGTGGTGAATTTATGTTTGGGGAGAGCATATTTCTGTGACAGACAGCAGATGAAACTCACATTGCTACTCCGAAAAACTCGTGCTTGGCTGTGGAAACGACGACATCTGCTTGGCACAGCGCTTTGAGGTAATCTTCCTTACTGGGCATGAAACCCCAGTGCTGGATGTGGTCAACCAACTGTTCTTTGGCTTCTGAAAAGATGTCTATAGTGGGAAGGAACGGAGAAAGGGACAGAGGCCTCAATATCGACGTGTAGTAATTAGCGGAGAGAGGGATGTTTAAAGTTTTGGTCATATTTTGCGAGGAGATAAAATGAGCAAGGTCATCATAAATTTGGACATAAAATGGAGAAGGGCACAAATAATCAATAACATGATTCTATTAGCAAAATCAAAATAGATTAAAACCGTTTCAAAGTGATTGCCTTCCGAGCAATCGTAAACATAATTTCATAACATGAGCAACCTTTACGATCTGTTTATTTCTTTTGGTCCCGCGGCTGTTTATGCCACGATAAAACTTTGCATCTCAATATAAGAGATTGTGTTTCCTGTAAGTCTCGCTTTGGCAGCGCTAGAGTGTGCGGGCACATAAACGAAATGAACACGACGCCATAAATACTTAAGACTGTCCGAAAGATATTAAAACATAATTGTCCGCTAATGAGGAGTGTATTTTGCCAATGAAAACGTTGCCTGTGTGCGATAAACAGACGATCTTTGAACCTAAAGCGATGCACTTAACAAATTTGTTTCAAAGTTAAACATGTAATTACATTTCTGCATGACATCAGAGGTGTCAAACAACTAGATCATTCTATGAAAAGTAGGGAGAGAAAGGGAAATAAATAAATCCAGTTTTGGTGAAGGAAAAATGATATGGCTACTAACTGGAAAATTTTGTCTAAAAGAACTGTTGTATAAAAGCAATATCACACTATAATTGCTTAATTATATCCCCGTCCCTAATCCCTCCAGCACATGATGTACCTGGAACGTCAGCGAAGGTCTCTCCCAACACAGAAACTTCAAAGCTCAGCTGTCGCTCTTTGAGTTTCAGTAAGGTCTGGAAGAACAGCTGTGGGTTTTTGTCATGTTCCCTTTAGCCAGAAAGAGAAAAGCAGAAACAAAACACTGACTATTTCACAGTTGGAAACAATAACATAAATACAAATTAATTAATAGCAGGAAAGTAACAAAAATATTACAAAATAGGAATTCAAATATAAAGTGTAGGAAATAATAATCAGTACCCATCATATTAACATTAACATTTAATCATATAACGTATTTAGTGTGTGTGTGTGGTCCTGGTATTACCTATACATATTTAAATTATTTAATAACTAATACTAATACTAATTTACTAATAATATATATATTTGTTATACATATGTTATATATGTATAACATATAACATACTGTAAATATGTTATGACTGAAACATATGTTACCAGCAATGTGTGAAATCCGACATTGTATAGAATGTCTAGGGAATATTTAGAACACCTGACTTTTGTAGGCAAAGTATGAAATGGTTTATATTTCCTAGGCATTCTATACAATGCCAAAGGGCCAGTCATCTTGTCATTCTGTATAATACCTAGGTAATGTATAGAATGCCTAGGAAAAGCATGCAACATAATCACAAAAACAAGACATTTCATAATTTGCCTACAAACTTCACGCATTTTATATATTCCCTAGGCATTCTATACAATACCTATATATATATATATATATAGAGAGAGAGAGAGAGAGAGAGAGAGAGAGAGAGAGAGTTTTGCATCTTTTTAACTTTTTGCAACCACAAAATATCCATGCAAATTTTGTAACCAAAAGTCCATTTCTGCTTTTCATTATTTTTTTTAAATGACCTTCAACTTTTCCGTTTACCCATATGTTCTGATGTTATTCTGGAAATAATAAAAAACATACTGAGAAAAGGTAAAATCTGTGATTAAACAAACTCTGATGAAATTTCAGTGTTTGACATTTTTAATTTTGATTCCGCAGAAACGTGTAAACAAATGGAAATGCTAATACAATTATTTACATTTGAGGTGCGTGGTATGAGTTCTCAAAGTTTCTCTACGAATCACAGCTCGTATACCTTAATTACACATCTGAAGCTGAGGCCACATGTTCTGTCACTGTGATCCAGCCAGGCCGCTGATTGCTGGTGTGCTTCCATTAAAGTTCTGAGCTCAGCCAAGAGATCTGGTGAGCAGCTTCACAGCGATCACTGGCAATGCTTCATTACCTCAAAAATAGTTCACTCTGAAGTCTAAAGTGTGCCTTTAAATCCAAGGCACACTTTACAGGTTCTAAGAAGATTAAACGCGGAGTACTTCAAAGAATATGTTTTATTAAATGCTATTTCAATTTTATTTTGTACTATGAGAAGATCAGTGAGTATTTTGCCTAATCCTATGTACATGTATGTAATAAAATAAAACAAATCCAAATAAACTAATAAAAAAATACTGTATATCTTTGATGATTGAGTCGAATGTTTGTGTATAAAAAAAAAAGTGTGTCTAAAATGTCTGAGCAGAAATGACACACTTTCACAAAAAAAAAAAAAAAAAGAAATCAATTGCTTTTAACAATTCTATTATCAAATGACCGCAAACTTGTAAGTCCTCTTTCTCATGGAATTACTTTCTAAGTGCATTTCGGAAGTGCGAGCCCCGTTTTATTCTGCATTTATCCAACAATGCTGACAGCACATCTGATGAAGAAGGTTCCCTCTGAATTCCATACACCCTCGACGGACTGGTTTGAAATCCTTCTCTTTGGCCTAAACTGCGCGCCTGAAGTCCTTTCAAAACCCTGACAGTCAAATGATGATCCATGTGGCTCATCCTCTTGATAAAGCAGAGGTACGTTACCGAACAACGGCCTTACAGAGCTCATACACGTTGCACAAAAGAGGCTTTGACAAATCTCTGAGCTCGTCAGCACTGCCGTTCTGTATACTGTCTGAGAAAGAGCTCTCTTCACAAAAATGACGATCTTGAAGGTCAAAAACAATTACCGGGGCAGAAGCGCTTTGACAAAAGACACCTCCCACTTGGGTGGAATCTCCTTAGATGAGGTATTAGTGAGGGCTTATTTCCTCTCATTTCCGGTTCTTTTATGTTGCCTTTTCCCCCATGGCTTGACGTTGATTCCCTCATTAATTTTGCAGCCTCTTTGATTCGCTACATTGTGGATGTGATTGCTACCTCCTCCGGACTAAGACTGGTTGACCTGCGGGGAGGTGACATGGCGACTGCAGGGATGCCTATTACCCGGCCTGTCAGTCTAGTAACTAAAACAGCCTTCATGAGAGCCGTGATGCCTTATTTCCTACTGACAGCATAGCGGAGGGTTAATTAATATGTCAGTTATGTTATGCAGGGATTGTTGGGGCTCAACGTGCCTCTCGCACTAAAACTGGAAGAGTGGAGACTCGCACAAACACAAGTTCACTAAAACGCACTTGCTGCTGCTGCTGCTGGTCTGTGACATCCGGTCTGGGCATTAATGCAGATTAATAAACATACAAAACAAGCATATTAGTGATTAACTATTAGAAACTTTCTACAAGCTACACTTAAGGGACATTTTAAACGCAGATGTTAATGATAAGTGGCAAACATGGATGACCCAAATAAAGTTAGAGGCGGAGATTATACCGCTAGTATGGACACACACCACACAAATCAATCAAGATTGCTGTTACTTTCCAAGCATTATTCATAATAAATACTTAATTATTTTAAAATGTATTTTTTTT
Organism: Megalobrama amblycephala; assembly: GCF_018812025.1. Lineage (NCBI taxonomy): Eukaryota > Metazoa > Chordata > Actinopteri > Cypriniformes > Xenocyprididae > Megalobrama > Megalobrama amblycephala. Next base: position 26,504,437 of record NC_063049.1, on the reverse strand, counting down.
TTAATCCATTAAATTATTTATTAAATAAATTTATTACAATTATACACACACACACTCACACATTGGGTTTTCATGTTTTTGGGGGACAATGATTTTTATACTGTAAAAACTATATATTCTATCCTTAACACCTACCTCTAAACTTACCCATCACAGAAAATTTTCTCCATTTTCACATTTTCAAAACACATAATTTAATGATTTATAAGCTGTTTTTGCTCATGGGGACAAAAAAATGTCCCCACAAGGATAAGGATTTTGAATATTGCCATCTTTGTGAGGACATTTTGTCCCTATAACGCAAGGAATACCTGAACCACACACAAACACAGAGAGAAATATAAATCTTTTTGTAACTTTTGATCAATTTAATGTACCCTTGCTGAATAATTTCTTTCAATAACAACAAAAATATCTTACTGACCCCAAACTTTTAAACGGTAGAGTAAATGCCCACGTAAATGTGTGTGTGTTACTCCCAAATACTAAAATAGGGGGTTTTCTTACCCTTTGACCTTAGAGTGCAATGAGACAGAAACCAAATAAAACAAATACGAAAAAAGGGTTCTGCAGGGACCCGGCGAATCCTCATTAGCAGTCATCCGGTACCACTTAAAAGAATATGATCCTCTCATTTAGACAGCTATGATTAAATATTCCCCTTTAAGTCGCACCCATGAGGTGCATGTTTTAAAATTCAAACTCTATTTACTGCAAAAGCATGACGTTAAAGGATTCAAATCAGAAGGAAGCGAAAGGGCTAATTAATGGGGTTCTTGAAAGCCCAGGATTCAGTTATCTGGGGATTGATTAGGGTCAGCTGAAAATAGCAGAGGCAAAGCCTCCGGTAAAACAAGACAAAACAAACCATGACCGTGTCGATCGTTCTCACTGTTCCTCCGCAGGGAGGGGTGCATGCTGGGGTCCTAATAATGGGGTAACTATACACAAACGGCTGTGAAAATGTATGTGCTGACTTTCTTTCATTACATTTCGACTGTCAGTAAACGATTCGTTTTCCACTTCTCTACTGTTGTTCATTAGTTTTAATTGTGTGCAAACATCAAAAGTCAAAGATTTTCTGGAATTCTGCCTTTGCTTGCAAGTCGGCTTTAAATCCTTTGTGCCGTTTTCAAAATTCCAACATATCATGTCGTTCCAAGCACCATCCCTCTCTAATGGGGGTCTCGGAGGCACTGCTGTGGCGATGAGCAGGGCACAGGAGGAGTTGTGGAACAAGTCACGATCCATGCCAGCAGAGTGTGGTGACGTGTCAGTCTTTTTTACTTGGTCATTAGTGCCCACTGCACAGTCTGAGAAGAACGAGAGATACACAAATATGTCTGGATTTCAAGAGAGGCCCCAGAAGAGAAGAAAAAAAAAAACATTGCGTAATTGCCTCCAGAGAATGATGGCCTAAAATACAAAGGTCCAGCAGAGGGAAAGCCCATGCCAGCCCATGTGACTGTCTGATGATGTACTTTAGTAAATGTCTTCTTCACTGCAGTTTTTTTGTTGTAGTTTTTTTTGGCATGAACATGTGCCTGTTGGTCACCGTGAAAAACAAGGTTGCCCTCTTAGGTAAATGGGCTTTTCAGAAGCAAATTTAAGCCTTCGTCACATGCACCTGCAAACAGCTGCCCTTTCTGACCATACGCCCCGGTCAGCGCCTGCAATAAGACAGTCCTGTAATCCAACGGATGAAGACCTATCCAGGCCACATGGAGATTAACAATCTGCAACCAGTGATGATGACAAAAAGAGAGGCTGGAAAAAAAGGAAAAAGGATGAAATGGGACACACTGTCAAAGATAATCCAAGCCCCTTCTTATTTTCCAGCAGCTCTCGCCCCGTGTAAATCCCAATTTAACTCGGACCAAAGCCAACGTTTACGAGGCACGGATGTTAACAGCGCTAATCCATCTGTGTTTTGCTCAGTTTTGAAGAGATTACACAATGGGTGCTTTTGTTACTGATACAAGAGTAGGTGAATGACAGATACATAACACAAACAAACATTGCAAAATCCCTGTGCCAGCATCAAACTTCCACACCGGTGGTCTTTTCGGTTGTTAATCTGATTTATGGGTGTTTTTTGGTAAGGAAACATATCATCACTGCCAAGAGATGAGCAAAGAGTCATGGGAGAAATATGTGGCTTGAGCAACAGTTTCTTTTTTTTCCTTTTTTTTCAGCCCATGGCAGATGAGGTAGAGATACAATGCTGTTTGGTTTCCACTCATGCCAAGAGGAGGTCTAAAATATGGGGAGTGGAAGATATTTAAACTTCAACAAAAACCACAGAGCAATCCTGTGGGCAATAAAATATTTTCTCATCCCTCCCCCATCAGTCCCTGTGAACAAAACTCAACGGCACAGACGTTCTCTTCTGTTGTCATCTCTGCAATTGAGATTCTGTTCATACAAACTTTTACATGTTTTTTTGAGAGGAATCGAACACCGACGTCACTGATAACATTCTAACGGTGGCTTTCGCCAAGACTTATTTTGAGAAACGATGAGATGATGCCGAAATCAAGCATCGAGGGGGTCGGTGGACACATTACACGCTTAGAACTGCTTCAAACCAGTGGTCTATCTATGCATGTTGTACCAAAACAAGCATGTTATCCATTTTCCATGCCTCTGCCGTACTGTCAAACAATTCCCTGGACAGTCCAAAGCAAATAACTCACAGAATGGTAGTTGTATACAGGTTGATGTTTGAGGCGCTTTCATGTCGCACATGTTTGAAGTCTGCTGAGAAACAAGGTCCTCGTGTTACAGTGCTTTGTTTAGTGGGAACAGTGAAAGCTAAAAGCTATTATTTCAACATAGAATTTTTCAATTCTGCAGTTTCCACAATTGACCCTTCGCAAAGACCCGCCCCCCTTTACTGTTGCTTTGTCCGACAAGCCATGGTGCTGTCACGCCATACACAGTGAAAAATACATCATGGAGGAAAGAGGACACTGACAACATGTCGACAGACAAGACAGAGCAGGTTACTTATGATATTAAACAAAGTCCCAGCTTTCAAACGGTGTAGTTTTTTAAGAAATTCAAACAATAAAAACGTTCTGTGGCTCTTTAATGTGTCGTGACAGATTGCTGTAGCACTCGTGAACCGATCATCTCTTCTTACTAGTTCATTTATAGCATCAAATAAACATGAATGAACATGAGAAGGAATGTTGTTTCAAACGTGGAAAGACGTCAATACACACCATTTTTCAAGTTCAAGTCCACCGAGGTTAATCTTCTAACTCCTGACTGCTTTGTCGGACAAAATGGCGGATTCTGCGTTCTGATTGGTTAGATCACTTGTCAATCAAACTCCCAGCGAAGGGTCAATTGATTTTTATTGGTTGATTTTTATGACAACAATCAAGGATCACATAAAACTCTTTATTTTACCATGCCTTGGTTATTTATTTTATCTACTTTTTAAATGCCTTATGCCTAACATTTTATTGTTGTACCCTTGCCTCAGACAGAAGTTCACAAAATAAATATTACATTTTAAATTCTATGATTATATATATAAAAAGAGAAATAATCAAACTATTCCAATATTTATAGTGTGAAAATGCATTTTTAACAAATTCACGAAAGTCTGAAATATAGTATATGCATTCTGTGTATTTAAGTATACTAAAAAATGCTAGATATGATAGCCTTAGAAAGACAAATAGTCATCCATTTTATTCCAAAAAAGTTAAAATGTCATCTAACCACATAATGTTATCAAACACATTGTGTTTTACTAAAGTATAATATATATATATATATATATATATATATATATGTGTGTGTGTGTGTGTGTGTGTGTGTGTATATTTTGCAAGCAAGTCTACAAGTTTGAAAGTGCCCAAAGATGAATAAATGTCTTTACATATTCTGCATTGAAATTCATTATAATTGTAAATGAAGAATCAGTCAGTTAATGTTAAAAAGTTAATGAAAAGAATAAGTGAAATATTGAAAGTATTTTGTTAAATCCAAATTTCTATAAATAAATGCATGTTAGATGAGCTCTTGATGAATAAATGTTTCTAATGTTTTATGAACATCTTACCAGCGATGTGGCCAGACTATGTGGAGTGGCCGAAGATTCTCTCTCTGATCATCACACGGACGGGACACTGGCTGATTCCCCACCGTCTCTTGATGGGGCGTGACACTCATGGGGTTCAAGGATTGCTGCATCCCTGCCACATTGACAATATTCTCAGGTGGCTCAGAGTCTATCGTGAGGTCTGGACAACTGCTAAAGTTTATTATAAGATCATTAGTTCAAGAAGTAACCAGTCTTAGCCATTTTAATGCACAAACAGCCTTCAGTGCTATAGTGTGTTACCTTGGACCTGTTGTTTGAATGTGGCTTTGAGCAGCCTGAACGTGGATATCATCACACCGCACTGAATGCCTGAGACGTTTGTGTGCAGGGAGGAACCTGAGGACGAAAGGGGAAAAGCCCTATAAAACAACATAAGAGAAACTGGAAAAACTTTTTTTATTATTTATTTAAAGAGAAAGGATTAAAAACACACTATGACTGTAAACACATTCCTAATTCAAATATGTTTTTCTCAAACCTTCACTGATTTCTATAATAAAAAACAACATAAGGAGCAAATAATTCATATGCTACACCAGTCAGAACATTACATGTTTGAGCAAAATAAACAATGAAGGTAACTAAAACCACATTTTAAAAAAGAAAAAGGGGCCCTCATGTGGCACTTCTCTCTCCCCGGCCTTAAAATATGTCGAGCACACAGTCGGACTGATGTGTTCTGCAACCGCGACGATTATTACAAGTTAAAGAAGTTAAAACAAGTCACATTTCACATAATTCTCTGCCAAAAGCAATCCATAAAATGCAGAAAGCACTTTCTTGGTTCTCTGCGACTGCACAGCCCATGCGCTGCCTCTATGGCACTGTGAGTCCTAATTGTAGGTTGTGTGATGGACGCGAGCCAATTAGCTGCTTGAGAGCGAGATTCCCCCATGCTTACTGATGCGCTATTATTTTTTGCAGTGGAGCAAAAACCGAAGGCAATGGTAAAATCCAAAAAGAAACAACCTTGTACTGCTTTACGAAGTGACAGATATATGGCACTATCTTTAGTCCAGATTGAATAAGTCCAAAACAAGTCAAAACATTTACAAAAGCCATTCAAGATATTCATGACGCAACAAAATTTTCCAAAGATTAATGAGCAGATCGCTAACACTTGGCCGCTGATGCAAGCTTTCATTACAGTTACAGTAGATCTTCTTTCTTTTTAAAAATTTAACATTGCCACTCTGCAACAAGGCACATTTTGGAAGGAAAAATGAAATAAAATATAGAAGTAAAAAAATAAAAAATAATAAATGAAATAAAGATAATGCAATAGAACAGTTCATTAAATTGGCTTGAATACAGAGGATGTCCTAAGTGGCACTTATATTTCAGTGAGCCAAAGTCTCTGTGGCAGAGGGAAGCAATACAACATGACGAACTACTAACCGATTTAGCACGACTTCCCACAATATGTTTATAATATATGTGGATCCTTCCAAGTGCTGGAGAACTCATCGACTTCAAAACAAAAAGGGGCTGTAAAGGCAGTCGAGTGTAAAGAGAGTTTCTCTCTGAGTTACATACAGATGGTTGCCTCGACTCACCACAATGTTGGGTGTATTTCTACCGCCCACTTTTTCCAAGTTAGTTGTGTACCAGTCATAAATAATTATACGAGAAGAGAAAACAGCATTTTATTTCCCTTTTCTCATTGGTTCTTTATCCTCCCAACTGTGTTGAAAGCATTTCCGGGTACAGGACACAAGCGTGCATGCGTTTGTGCATTTTGACTGCACTTTCATTTACGTAGTTGGGGAAGCGTTAGTCAAATACAGATAGGTAAATTGTGGTGTGTATGGAAGAACCTTCAAAGAAAGCTGTTAAAGCCACAACATAACTGTCCACAGAGCATTCGCTATTCGCTCTTTTGAAGTTGTCGTTTCAGACGCAATGCTCTAATCCTGTATCCATCTCAGTAAATATGCATTCAGCAGCGATCAATGGCTATCCAAATATGAAACGGTGCCGTTATTATTCTCCAAACGTCCCTGAGAAAGACAGAGTATCAATGAGAGCAGTCACTCAACAGTTCACCTCCATTAGATTAGCCATTGATAAAAGTGCCAGGGAAGAGTTTCGCAATGGATGAATTAACTAACAGATGTGGACAGGGGAGCCAGGCTACATAAAGCTGCACTAAAGAGATGACAAGAAGGTGGTTGCGGCAAGGTATGAGGGATGGAGCTGCCTTGCTTGCTGGGAGGAAAATTTCATTTCGAGGGCCATTTTGAAAATTACATGAGGAGGTTTTGACTAGGCAATAAAAACACAGCCTTGTCCACTGACAGGAGAGGGAGAATGCCACCAATTAGCTTATTTATAAATCAGGCGCAATTTCAGAGATGACTTTTACCTTGCATTTGATTAAATGTGAAAGGATGGTTGGGGAAAAGAGGGAGGAAAGAAAATCAAAGTCAAAAATCATTTCATCTAATTTCCTTTATTGGCAATAATCACAAGCGGTCTCTTTTTCCCAGGCTAATGAAAAATTCCATTGATCTTGAGGTTGGCCGTTGTGACGGCTTAGAAGCGGTGAGAGCTACGTGTGAGCCGTGCAAACTTTTTCCGGCAGTTCTTCTGGGTAGCTCAGGACAGCTTAAAGTAACTGGGTTCATTAAGTTAAAGAGTTTGTTCACCCAAAAATAAAAATTCAGTTTTTTATACTCACCCTCATGTCATTCCACACCCGTAAGACCTTCGTTCATCTTCAGAACACAAATTAAGATATTTTTGATGAAATCCGAGAGGTATATAGGACTCCTTAATAGACAGATATTTAACCGACACTTTCAAGGTCCAGAAAGGTACTAAAGACATTGTTAAAACAGTCAACGTTAAGGCTGATTTATACTTCTGCGTCGAGTGTATGCCGTACATAGACTGTAAAAAAAGATGGACGATGCGACGCCGCTTCCTTCCATTGTAATGAACTGAAGTCAAAATGGGCTGATGAATGGGCCCTGACACATTACGCAATACATCAAAAAAAAAAAAAAAAAAAAGGTTTGGAACCTTGGCATGCGCAGAAGGAATCGTCAGTGGAGCCCGGAGGCGGAGTCGCGGTATCAAACTTCCGCCCAGACGCGTCATCATTCATGTATTTTAAATAGACTATAAAAATTATACACAATTTAAAATTCTACCTATAAAATAATAGGCTACTCTGTTTCTTGAGCAATAATATTTTCTGAAACAGCAAATTCAGAAGATAAACTCAATATAATATGCCACTAGAAACAACTCTAAATCGTCAGAAACGGTCCTGCCATTTTAAATCAAGTTCAACTAACGTTACAGTAGATCGATTGCTGTAATTAGAGTAGGCTATCATTAGTTTTGTCCTGCTAATTATTATTTTATACCCATAAAAATAATAAGTAACTGCCAGAAAACGATCGCCTGCTTTTTGGTTAACATTAGGTGTGTTATCTTAACTAATAACATTTATTAATTGGCTTATGAAGCAAAGCCCACATTTAATGTTACAGAAAAAAGTTCAGTGATCCGTCAGATCCTGTAGGTCGGTTAGTACAGTTTACTGCTGAACAGCTCATTTTGTTGGTGTTAAATAACAAAAAAATCGAAAATTAATAGTTAGTTGTACATCTTCAATCTCCCCTCGAAGCTCCGACAGTCCTCAGACAAGCTGTCAATCAACTGCGAATCATGACGACACGCCCCGTTTTTATAGCATCAAATTGCTGGCTAAAATCTAAATTATCACAAAAACGAACAACTGAATATATATCAGCGTGATAACAACTACCTTAAATGACCAAAACCATCTTTCAGAAAGTTTTATTTGAAGCAGAATTTATTTTTAAGTTTTCACTGAAGTCTCATTCGACTGCATTGAGAGGGCGGGGTTTATGACCTGTACTGCATCCAGCCACCAGGGGGCGATCAAAAAGCCCGCAGCTTCACTTTTCAGGACGTATGAGACACACCCGATGCCGTAGCTACGGCGTAGGTTGTTTGTACCACGCGTATCCTACGATGTCGCCTGACGTGCACCTCTTCAAAAAAGTAACAACGCGTCAATTCTACGCGGACCGCACGCGCTGTGATTGGTCTGCTAGAACCCCTCCTTCAGGTCAAAAAAACTGGCGCGGCGCAATAGGAGAAGAGCGAGCGTTTACAACTCCCATAGGAATGAAAAACGCACTGTTTCAGGCAGTGCCCAAGGAAGTCGACCGGAAGTTGAAGTCGGCCGCGTGCCGCCATCTTGTAGCAGAACTTCACTTGCGTTAGCCATCCCATTGACTCCCATTCATTTTGGCGTCACTTTGACAGCAAATAACTTTACATCTGAGGCGTTTAAAGACTCAATTTGTCCATTATTTATTTCTAAAGATACACGACAATGTATAAAGGGCTCCATTACCTTCTATGTTACATTATGGCCCCGTAGAAACAGTTTTTGTAAAAATAGGCTAACGATTGCGTCATAACCACTCGACTCTCTGTCGCACAGTAGAGAAATTACCGTACAGACAGGAGGAGAAGCTCGCAGGCAATAGTATGCATTAACTTAATATGGTGTACTGGCGTTACATTTTAAAATACTATACAAAATAATTAATCTGAATAATTTCTCCTGCTCACTCACGCCAAAGAACTCCCCGCTCAAGCTCGCCGTCTCTGCAAGATTAACGATGGCAGTTTGCACGCACAGCTACTAGAAGATTTACATCTGTCAGGCAGGTTGCTGACGTCATCAAGCTTAGTTTGAGTCTGCGCGTCAGAAACGGAAGTGCTAAAAATCGCTAAAAATGGGCTTCACTTGTCTCAATTGAGTTCCAATGGGGTCGCTGTGTCCATTTCTTTTACTGTCTATGGTTTCAGGGGACACATACAGTCAGACTGCAACAAAAGTCGTTACCTATTTGCCGCTTCTCTGCCGTTTCTATATGCAAGCTTCTCTGACAACATGACAAGCTGCTTCTTCTTCGGCATTTGCCTTGATATTCAACATGACCGCGGACACTGCCTACTAGTGGTCTGTATGCACGTCGACGCGGACAACGACGCAGAAGTATAAATGAAAACCTGAAAACAGACGCATAGCCTATGGCGCAGTGGCTCCAGCATAGGTCCGACGCAGAAGTATAAATCAGCCTTTACTGCAGTGGTTCAACCTTAATGTTATGAAGCCACAAGAATACTTTTTGTGTGCAAAAACAAAACAAAAATAATGACTTTATTCATTATTCTTTACTCAATATCTTCTCCTCCCTGTCATTATCCTTAAGCAGTTGCCGCAGTAAGCACAGTGAAGTTTTCCGTGTTTACGTCCGAATGCCGGCTCAGTATTGGCCAAAGCTGATCACATGAGCAGCACGACGCATGCCAATAATGAGTCAGCGTTCTGACATAGAACTTGGAAGCGCTGGATGTAAACAATGTATGAGAATGACACAGAAGAGAAAATATTATTGAATAAAGTTGTTTTTTTGTTTTGTTTTTTGCACAAAAAGTATTCTCGTCGCTTCATAACATTAAGGTTGAACCACTGCAGTCACATCAACTTTTTTAACAATGTCTTAAGTACCTTTCTGGACCTTGAAAGTGTCGGTTAATTTGCTGTCTATGGACGAGTCATATACCTCTCGGATTTTATAAAAAAATATCTTAATTTGTCTTCTGAAGATTAACAAAGGTCTTACGGGTGTGGAACGACATGAGGGTGAGTAATAAATGACAGAATTTTCAATTTTTGGGTGAACTAACCCTTTAAACTCAATTGCTGCAAAATCTTGATTAATACCAAACTAAATACATTTATAAAAGATTTCCAAAAAAAATATTAAGCAGCACAACTGTTGATGATAAAAAGATATGTTTCTTGATCATCAAATCAGCATATTAGCATGATTTCTGAATGATCATGTGACACTAAAGACTGGAGCAATGATGCAGAAAATCCAGCATGGGATCACAGGAATAAAAATATATTCAAAAAGAAATTTTAAATTGTTAAACTATTTTATAATATTACTGTTTTTACTGCATTTCTTATCAAATAATTCTATCCTCCTTACAGACGTGAACCTTACAGACCCCAAACTTTTGAATGGCAGTGTACAATATTTAAAGTTTTGTGGCTATGAACTGTATGCTATCAGCACCATTTATGATGCTGTAACTGTGAAGTTTTCTTTTTTCTTAAAAAAAGAGAGGAGTTGAAATTATTTTTGGTGGTAACAGACATTATGCCACAAACACTGTCAATTCAGCTTAACTTACAATGAACCTGAAACATCCCTATAACACTCTCTGCCCACTGAGCGAAAGCGACCGATCACGCAAAGGTTTAATGCGGCCAAGTGTGTCGTTTTGAAAGCACGGTGGCCAGCATTAGTCTCATCAGTGTGGGTGCCCTGTGGGGTGGCTTGACAGAGGTCTGGTATGATGGGCACAGGAGACCTGAAGAGAGCCTTTGAGATGTGGACAGAGAAGGTCATTACTGCACATTAACATCTACATTCATTATTACCAACTGACCTCATAGTCAAACGCCAAACTTCCTGTCCCAACTGTGGCACACATCCTGGACTTTAGTCTACTCTACGTGACACTGAGAATAAAAATATCATACCTCTGAGGGCGTTGGGACGAGGACTCCAAATTTTAATGACAAAGACTGACATGTAGTACAGCTAAAGTAGGTCACAGGAGGTAACCAAACAGAAGGCTAGTAGAGGTTTCCAGCGGCACCACAGCCTTGCCCCATTTTCATTTAACGCAGATGACGGATATGATCGTATCGGGTTATGGAATGCGTTAGCAATGACAGACTTTCCATATTATGCAATCTGCATTTGGCTTACCAAATCTGACATGGCTTGTGCAGTTGTGTCAAAATCTGCTCATTCTATGACATCTGTCATGTGAAACAGAAACATAACAGCCTGATCACTTCAAACAAAACCTCGACATCTTAGTCACAAGCACATAGCTGTTCATCACATCTAACAATCTTTTCCTGTAGTAGGATGTTAGATGTTAACAGTGGCAATGTATTGTTTTATTCTAAACAAAGATATTTGTTTGCTTAATGGAAGATAGCAGACTGAAATTAGTTTAAAATGATCATAAGAAAGTTATAACAATGTGTGTAAAGGTGGTATTTCCATAGAGACAGTGGAATAGGCAAAAATGCCCAGTTCTGTTTCAATTACACATGGAACATGAGCCATGATGCCGTGTTTCACTGTCTGTACTTTGCTTACATGTTCTCTTCTTTTTGTTAAGAAGCTGAGCAGGTGTTAGCAGGATGAAAACATCATGTCTGTATCTAATAGAGAAGTCAAGTATTTGTCTTTCAAGACAACAGTTGAACTCCAGAAGACATTTTTGAACCCTTGCTGGGCACTGCGGTAAAAAAGTCACCAAATTAATCCAACTTCAGTCTTTTCACAAGGCTGATAGCAAAATATAGGCTACATATGACGGTCACTTCAAACTAGTAAGCCTCAAACGGGTTTGCGAGGGAACTGCAAGGGGGTTGGTGAGTTGAAAAGCTAATAATTAATTATATCAAATATAAAAATAAAAGAAATAAATGGGGATGCACGATTATCATAATATAGCATAGTGCAGGAAAATAATTAAATTACTGTATAGTCTGATGGAGCAAAGTTATTAAAAGCAAGTTGAACTTTTTTTTAACTTGACGGCCACATTTTTAGAATGCCGTTTCATGGGTGAGACGCTGCAAAAGACGCGAGACACGAGTGCAACAGCCAAACACATCCGCCAAACATTAAAACAATAGGAAAAATAGTGCAATGGAATGCAAAAACCTGTAAAGAACTACTACTGTATCTGTATGTTTGATATTGCATGATAGTGACAGGCTGAAAGGTGTTGTTATTTAGTTCTATTTCTTTTTGGCTAAGAAGTATTTTTCTTATTTTATATTATTTATGAGTATATAGGATTTATGATAAGTTTGTACAACATTTTCCTTCATATTTCATGCTTATTTTCTGCAAAGATATTTAACAAATAAATCATTTGTTTTACTTATACACCATGTTGATCACATCAGGTGTGGTGTTTTTTTTTTTTAACCAGATGGTTAATAAAGAGAATGTTACTTGAATCATATTGTAGTTACATTTTAAGTTGACTAGTTAAACATAAAACAATGGGTCAATCGTTCTGAAAAAAAAAAAAAATAAATAAATAAAATTATTTCTTTTTGCCATATCGCCCAGCCCTAGTCTAAGGTCTTTTGAGACTAGAAAATTCATACCTGGTAATGCACTTGATTTACCCTCGTCAAGAGCAAACAATCAAAGAAGGCATATTTTTACTTGTGTTTTATAAATACCTGCATGTCCTGATTGCATCATGGTAAAACCTATGGCCACAAGCCAGCTGCTTGGGACAAATCTCTGAAGCCAGGGGCTTTATCCTTGATTCATTCCTATTTATCATGGTTCGCTCCTAGCACTTGAAAGCACCATATGGACTCAATTGTGGTTCGTTCCTGGCACACGTGATCTGGAGATCAGACGCATGCCATACCTTTGGGCTTTACCATTGGATTATTTTCACAGGGCACATACTGAAGAGTCTTCGTGCCACAAGGATAGAGATCCCTTTTGAAAATGTCCTCCAAGCACGAGGTGGTGGAATCCGATGTCAAAGAAACAAATGAGAAAAGGTGCCCGCCAGATGTTTCACCGACAAGATTAAACGCTCAGCGATTTGATTAAGAAAGCCCATCTCCTCATCACCCCATCCTGCCCACATTAAGGCTTAAGAGCAATCAAAAAAGAGAGTGCTACAGGATGAGTAGCAAGGCGCATGAGGATTTGGAGCTCGGGTGCCAAGTGATGAGTTTCTGACCGCTGGTGGCTACCGACTCTGAGGGAGTACAGTGATAATCAAGGCCTCCACGGGGACCTCAGCAAGTATGACAAGCAGAATTAGCAGAAGTTCAACATCAGCAGCCATATCACAAAAGCAGCTTTTATTAGTTATGCGTATTTACAAAACATGCTTGCGCTGGACCAACAGCACATTTTCCAATACATTGGAATGGTTTCCTCAGCTGTCCAGGGATGAAATCACCGAGTGAAGTCCACAACTCAATGTTCTACACACATTTCTACAAAAACACACCCGCTCGCTTCAATTAAATAATGTAACCCACACAACTATGAAGCCGTGGCACTGTTTTATGTAACAAGGTAATCGGCGTCTTTGATGCGACTTTATTACTTCGATATGGGACCGAGGCGCATAATTTCCACTGCGCTGTTCCCTTTGAACCGTTCTGAGACAATCTCTACAGCAGGATATCCTGCCATCTGCTTCAGTAACAGAATCGCTCCGCCAGTCAGTCATTGGCGGCAGGCCGCCTTACAGAGAGTCACATCCATGCCTTTGAACTGCTTTTTAAAAAGCAGCCAAATACCCTCTTTTCCCCACCAACTTTGAAAAGTAGCTTCAGTTATCTGTGCTGAGTTAAATGGGCTAATGAAAACCTGGTCCGCCTGACAACGAGAGTCTAGCGAGAGATTCCTGTGATGGATTTTCCCTTCGATGAGCTTGATAGCACTGTGGTCCCCGTCTTAGGGGAAACTGTCATTGTTTTAGATCACAGCATTGGGATCAATACAGTGCTGGCCATCAATCTTACCACTCCAATAGGGTGTGTGGGACTTTCTGCAAACATCTGATGCCAGTTAAGTGCTATGGAAACCAAACTCACTCTTCTGCCAGAGCGGAGAACAATGGAAATCAGAGCAGCATTACGTTCTAGTCTTTCCAGGAGTGTCTTTGTGATGTGGCGGCTCCGTAGGGCTGAAACTCTTGAAAGGACACCTGATTGTCATGTGACTTTATGCAAACATGCCCAGTTGGCCTGTTGTGTTTTAATACAAAGACTGGCCTTTTAATAGGGGCCACCAGCGTTGTGGATTTCGGTGATTGATGATGTGGTATGGCCTCTCTCAGCTGGGCTCCTGCTCACTAGGGTCAATCGAGATTGAATTACGGCTATACGCAGAAAGCCAATTAATAAGTGAGGTCTGATGAAGTTGATCCAAAGGACACTGCGAGGGAATAGAAGCCTTTAAAAGAGAGATTTCTTTGGATTATGCTACATTCAATGAGATATTACAAAAGATGTTTTCATTCTGAGGTTACTTTTACCTTGTTTATTTTTCTCCAACTTTCTCCACTAAATGGGGATGGTGACTGCGGGCTAACCCTGTACTTTATTTACTTTAAAGGGAGTTTCCTTATACTAACCTTTCTGGGCCGTCCTCTCGCGACTATACGGTACGTTTCATATCAGTATTCTTGACATCTTTCAGTCTTTGTTTTGTTTTCAACAGCATCTGTTTGTGAATATGGTATGACACTAGAGCCATATTTTCAGAATTATAAAAATTTTACTACTTTTTGTTGTTTGTTTTGCCAGAAAAAGAACAAAAGAATGAAAGAAATATGCATCACATAAACAAGGGACCAACGGGAGCCCACCTGCGAGATATTTCATATCAAATACTCTGTTTCTTCTCTTGTTTGTCTCTGGGAATATTTTTAAATTCTTAAAAGGCTTGGACAAAGTTGGTTGCTGAGAAAAGAACCTAGGGCATGTTGACGGATGGCCGGCCATGCATATAATCGTTTCCTTACACTCTGTGAGTTTGCTTTGGAAGGGGCGAATTACCATCTGAAAATGAGCTGAGAAACACTGTAGGCGAGAGCCCTGCGTCATCAGTGTCAGCTTACTTACAGCGTCTCTTACCCATGATACGGACACACACACTCACAAACATGCACACACTCGTGTGTGGACCAACATTACTAATGTCGTCTTAACCCACATTTTACACACAGGGAAAATTTGTCATCCAACCAAGCGTAGGGGCACGTTCATCCCTTCAGAAACAAAAACACACAAAAAAAACAACATACACGTAGACATAAAAACACTAAAAGACAGTAGGAGGAATTCAATTAAGAGTGCCCACTGTTAGTGCTGTTTATTTGTACATGCTATTAGGTGTGTAACGGTTTGCGGAGAAAAAAAAAAAAAACAGAACCGTACCGTTCTCCACCCACGGTTCGACACGCACTTGTACAGCGGTTAATCTAACGAGGCATCTATAATAACGCATAAAACAGAGAGTTCCGCTAACGTATGTATCTGTCGATGGATATGTGTTTCACATAGCTGTCCAATCAACTGTTAGTATGTAAATCTATTGCTGATATCACAGTTCCTAACGTGTCGGTGTGTTGCAGTTCAGCATGGCAAGCGAAAGAGACAAGTCGCTGATAGAGTCACTGCCTGCATCATATAAATCTCCTGTCTGGGAACATTCTGGCTTCCCAATATGCTGTTTCAATGCAAGACCCATTTGCGATAGTATGTATAATATAGTGTGTTGAGTGCCACGATGTGACCAAGACAGGACACCACACACTAAAAGATTCCATTCACAAACAACCAGATTCTCGACTGTGAACATGGGAAATCTCACAAAATCTCTCGCAGTCAAACGTGACTTCGGAATAAACAAACATGGTGGATGTTGGGCAAGAAGAAATGGCGATAATAGTGTTTGCACTGCTTTTTACAGAATATTTGTGTTAAAAAAGAAAAAGGTTTGGATGAAGTTGTGTTATGCTTCCGTCTTCCATCAGCTCACTTTCTGATTTGATCTACAGAGTGCATGAACGTTTGTCCTCGGAGGTCCTCCCCACACAACAGGATTTCTGATGGTAAACATTGTTGGATATTTACGATTTTAGATTGGTGCAGCCCTGACATTTTTGCGAGCAGATTCCATCACTCTTAACCAGTGTTGGGGTTAACGCATTACAAGTAACTTGAGTTACATAATCAGATTACTTTTTTTCACATAACTAGTAAAGTATATTTGCTTATTAAATTACACAAATGTACAGTGGGTACGGAAAGTATTCAGACCCCCTTAAATTTTTCACTCTTTGTTATATTGCAGCCATTTGCTAAAATCATTTAAGTTCATTTTTTTTCCTCATTAATGTACACAAAGCACCCCATATTGACAGAAAAACACAGAATTGTTGACATTTTTGCAGATTTATTAAAAAAGAAAAACTGAAATATCACATGGTCCTAAGTATTCAGACCCTTTGCTGTGACACTCATATATTTAACTCAGGTGCTGTCCATTTCTTCTGATCATCCTTGAGATGGTTCTACACCTTCATTTGAGTCCAGCTGTGTTTGATTATAATGATTGGACTTGATTGGGAAAGCCACACACCTGTCTATATAAGACCTTACAGCTCACAGTGCATGTCAGAGCATATGAGAATCATGAGGTCAAAGGAACTGCCTGAAGAGCTCAGAGACAGAATTGTGGCAAGGCACAGATCTGGCCAAGGTTACAAAAAAAAAAAATAATAATTCTGCTGCACTTAAGGTTCCTAAGAGCACAGTGGCCTCCATAATCCTTAAATGGAAGACGTTTGGGATGACCAGAACCCTTCCTGGAGCTGGCCGTCCGGCCAAACTGAGCTATCGGGGGAGAAGAGCCTTGGTGAGAGAGGTAAAGAAGAACCCAAAGATCACTGTGGCTGAGCTCCAGACATGCAGTCGGGAGATGGGAGAAAGTTGTAGAAAGTCAACCATCACTGCAGCCCTCCACCAGTCGGGGCTTTATGGCAGAGTGGCCCGACGGAAGCCTCTCCTCAGTGCAAGACACATGAAAGCCCGCATGGAGTTTGCCAAGATGGTGAGAAATAAGAATCTCTGATCTGATGAGACCAAGATAGAACTTTTTGGCCTTAATTCTAAGCGATATGTGTGGAGAAAACCAGGCACTGCTCATCACCTGTCCAATACAGTCCCAACAGTGAAGCATGGTGGTGGCAGCATCATGCTGTGGGGGTGTTTTTCAGCTGCAGGGACAGGACGACTTGTTGCAATCGAGGGAAAGATGAATGCGGCCAAGTACAGGGATATCCTGGACGAAAACCTTCTCCAGAGTGCTCAGGACCTCAGACTGGGCCGAAGGTTTACCTTCCAACAAGACAATGACCCTAAGCACACAGCTAAAATAACGAAGGAGTGGCTTCACAACAACTCCGTGACTGTTCTTGAATGGCCCAGCCAGAGCCCTGACTTAAACCCAATTGAGCATCTCTGGAGAGACCTAAAAATGGCTGTCCACCAACGTTTACCATCCAACCTGACAGAACTGGAGAGGATCTGCAAGGAGGAATGGCAGAGGATCCCCAAATCCAGGTGTGAAAAACTTGTTGCATCTTTCCCAAAAAGACTCATGGCTGGATTAGATCAAAAGGGTGCTTCTACTAAATACTGAGCAAAGGGTCTGAATACTTAGGACCATGTGATATTTCATTTTTTCTTTTTTAATAAATCTGCAAAAATGTCAACAATTCTGTGTTTTTCTGTCAATATGGGGTGCTGTGTGTACATTAATGAGGGAAAAAATTAACTTAAATGATTTTAGCAAATGGCTGCAATATAACAAAGAGTGAAAAATTTAAGGGGGTCTGAATACTTTCTGTACCCACTGTATTTAATCTCACTTTATTAACAAATGTCTTTGCTGCTGACCTTCGATGATCCAATTCAACCAATAAGCAAAAATGACTTTAGATAAACATCACATTTGTGATTAGCCTGAAGCTTATTTATTTCACTTTTGGTGTGAAAGGGCCTTTTCATTTGCCAAAAATAGAATGTTTATTAAAAAGTTGTTATTAAAAAAACAAGAAAGCAAGCCTAGCCCAGGTGAGAATAAGTAACACAAAAGTAATGTAATGCATTCATTTCCATAAAAAGTAACTAAGTAACGCAATTAGTTACTTTTATTATGGAGTAATGCAATATTGTAATGCATTACTTTTAAAAGTAACTTTCCCCAACACTGCTCTTAACATACATCATACCACAGAAAAATCTGATAAGATCATCTGTAAGATAATCAGGACATTACCTAGAATTGTCAGAAGGGAAGAATTGGGCCCAAAATCGGCCCAGTTATCTCGTAGTGTGTGGGTACCTTTAGTCCAGCTTTTGTGGTCGAGTCATAGCGAATACTGTCTTAAATAGAGTGCGCGCAGCACTACATCTTTTTATAACATGAGATTTTGACCAAATGACAACAGAAACAAGAAACAGCCACATATCTACAGCTACAATAACCTTCATAACCTCTAAGTTCATGAAAACCTAATGATGCAGACATTCTAATAACAGAAAAAACACAACATTCGCTGGTCAAAAACTTCATTTGAACTGGATTTTGGTGAAATGTTAGTAATGTTATGACACATGCAAATGTATGATCATATATAGTGCCACAATATAAACTTTGATAACACAGTGTTTGATTATTTTAAAAGCACAGTGTACAATTTTTTTCTTCTTTTTTTTTTTTTCTTTTCCTAAAAAGTAACAGTTTTGGTCATGTGAGATTTTCAACCAAAAGCGGGGCAGGGCCCAAAAATTTATTTTGCCTATGTCATAATATGAGGTAAATCTAAATTGAGTTCGCTTTCACATCTTCTTGCATTTAAACTTATGTAAAAATTGTCAACATACCGGTTTTGGTGAGTATCCTAGCAAAGTAGGTTGTCTTAAGACAACGTAAAACAGTTGAGAAAGACAACGCATGAGTACAATATCAGTATACTGGATTCATGCATTGTATCTTAAAGTGACAACAGACAAATATTCCTGTTACTATTTTTTTGTTAATCAAAAAACAAAAGACAAATGAATTGCTCAGTGCTCTTGACTGGATAACTTTTGTAAATTTAATAAGGATTAATCTTTATTTAATTTATACAGCGAATATTATATGCAGTGTTATTTTACATTTGATTACTTTATTCAGTTTCTCTACCTGAAAAGTACTGTTAGATATACCTGAAAAACCTGAAAAGCACTGTTTACTTTTATCTTTGCTCTATTGTATTTATTTGTGCAACTACTTGTAGTTTGATCATCAACCGTGAAACAAACCGAATCATGAGTAATTTTAACTGTTAAAGCCCTACTATATTGCCTGATTCATTGAAAGAATAATGCAAATCTGGTAAGAACACAAAAGTTCTCACCAATCTGTGCTGAACACAATTTCTGATATTTTAATTAAATTAAATAAAATTCAGGAAATAGCTTATCATTATTTTTTTTAAATTTTGTGAATAAGGTGCAATCTATAAGTAAGCATAATTAACACAGAAGTAAGGAGCGTTTGTGCTGAAAAAATTATAAATTTTAATAGTCAACCTGGCACCGGGTTAAATTGTATTGCAGATGGTTGGTAAATAGGAGAAAAGGGAGAGCTTTGTTATCAATATAGGTGCATTAAAAAAAATACAGCTAAGCGCACACAGCTGTTTTAGTGATGACAAACACTGAAACGTGACCTCAGTGGTCTGTGCTGGCCTGGCTCTTCTAAATCACGAAAAACAAACTTGAAAACACAAAGCGGCTGGATATTTCTTTTAAGTGTGCATTAAAAATCTTGATTTTGTCAACAAAGAACTGACTGATCCAAAAAAAAAAAAATCATGCATCAGAGAGATAATGGAAAACATGCCCCACTCAGACCTGAAGATAAACATTTTAGATATACAGATTGAAAGAACAAAGAGAAGGCAGAAAAGCAATGGACTTCAAACATATAAAGCAGAAAAATGTAATAATGATATATGACATGAAACTTTTATGCTGAGCTAACACATATAGAACACGTGAGATTCAGATTCAAATGAATAGATTACGCTTTCATAATATTGGGTGTTTGAGTGTGTACATATAAAATATTTTATTTATAATTTTAATATCTAATTATATTTTATACATTTGTATTAATATATTTCTTTACGGACTGATTAATTGATTGTATATATATTTTTTTATTTATAATATTTTTTTTTATATTTATACATTTTTTTTTTATATATTATACAACCTAACCTCAATCCTCAGATTTTAATTCACATATTTGAATGGGCACAAACTGATCTCTTTAGAATTATATAAAGTTTGTATAATGAAACCTACTAATTTTGCAAGCAATCCACAACTTTTTCACATATTTCTAATTCAACATACACATCAGAATGACAAAGACTGCTATACGGCTGTGCGAGGATGTGAAATGGTATGCACTACATGCTTACAGTCTCTTTAATCTTTAAACCAGCACACATAAGCCAGCCCAAGAATGCCTTGAATCAAAATGAATTAACAATATTGTTCCACTCGTTTCGGGTCCTGCTTGCTGTTCATTAGGAATGTAATAGGATGCAGACCCCTCCGTGGAGTCGCTTCTAGCCGACTTATTCTTAACATTGCTTTGGAACGGGGCGATGAAAAAAGCACCACCCATGCTTGCTGATCGAAGACGACAGTTCGAGAAGCAAATTCTGAAGCCAATCTAGAATGCGCAAGTCAAAACGAAGTACACAGCACAGTGAGATTTTAAAGCTGTAGGGGGGAAAAAAGAGCAGTGTGCTCAGAGACCCTAAATAAAAGTAAAAATCAATTCAGGGACAGGCGAGTGAGACCACAAGGACATCACGCATTTTAAATATTTGCTTTTAATTGGTTTTGTCCTCTATTCAAGCAATTTCAAAAGGCAAGATTTTATTTTAAATAAAAAAATGCAATTTAAGTTATGATAACTAACTAAAAAGCAATATATAATTAATGGACACAGCATGAATAGTCAGTTCAATACAGTTGCTTGCATCCACATGAGCAAAAAGGTTTGAATTTTAATAACCTGTCCAATAAAATGTAGTTTGATTTGTTGACATTTAAAGCAGATGAAATGCCCCAAGAAAAAATCCTTACTAATTATTATACTGCAGTCGCTCAGTCACACAAAAATCAAACACAAATATCTACAGTCAAACAGACTGTAACACAAAGAAATCGCTTTCTGTCCCAGTGGGCATGTTGTGTACGTCCATGCATGTGCGTCCAAGCACAAGCACGTATCTGTAGCCGGAGCGTGTCAAGTGATCCACACAGGATATTAAAGCTGTCTATTCTAATCACTTTCTTACACAACTTTGCCTACTCGCCATTAACCACGCTTGCATACGCGATCAGCTTTTGGGGGCGGATTAAGAGTGAACTTGCTAGCACATTTTTTAATCAGTGGAGGAGTGATCCCTAGAAGGCTGTGGTGAGGGATATAAAGAACAGACCTTGTGACATCGGGAAAGCGAATCGGGAAGTGGAGGACACGGCACTTGGGCCGGATTAGCCGGTCCAGATCTTTGGGCCGATGGTCGGGCATGGTCTTCATGAAGGTGGAGATGGAGGAGAGGAAGGACTCCATGTTGAACGAGGAGTTGAATGCCACCACATCCGCAACCAGACTGGGAAAACATTGTCATTTCAGATGATGAAGGAAGAAAAACACTGACAAACAAAACCACAAAATGTCACAATAGCTATCGCAATAATGCTCCTTAATTAATTCTCGAAAATGAGCGTTATTAAAAACAACATATGTTTTGAAAAGCGAACTTCACTTGTACATGGAAAGCCGCACTTAGCAGACGTCTACAGTAAATAGTCACTTAAAATATCTAATACATGTTGATTAGAATCCACAGACACAAACACACCATGTTTTTAAATGGCACACTGATTAACCCCAATTGCCAGAATCAATCACTGCATTGCGCTCAATTAGGGAGTGAATTAGAGGAGCCGAGCTCTTTTTTGTGTCACTGTTCCTGCCACGTTAATAAAGTTGAGCAAGCAAAGGGCCTTTGAATTATTGACATGATACTCTGACATACAACAATCACAATGTATTCCAATTAGAGCTCTTAAAACCCTTTCTTTCAAGCATCAAGATTGATTATGACATTAGGCTTTAAAACATTGAGTTCTTAAGAATTAGAGCGCCATTATACGATCCCATAATTAACCAATCACATCATGCCAAGTAACGCACATGATAAACTATTCTGTCTCAGACACACTGTCTCTTTTGTGAATCAAAATCCAGTCTGGTACAGAAATGGTACTTGTTATACACAGACTGTACACTCTAAAAAAATGCTGGGTTAAAAACAACCCAAGTTGGGTTGAAAATGGACAAACCCAACAATTAGGTTGTTTTAACCCTTTTGGGTTAAACATTTGCCCGCTGGGTAGTTTTATTTAACTCAACTATTGTTTACAATTACCGTATTGCTTGCTTAAAATGAACCCAAAGTATGTTGGAAATTAACAATTATTAATATGTTTAATAAATGAACATTTATTAATAATAATTAAACAATAAACATTCATTAAATTGCTTATTAATAAATGTTTACCTTTTGATTATTATTGTTGCCTCTAGTAATTATGTGCCTGATTTCTAATTTCCAATCTATTTTGGGTTCATTTTAAGCCAGCCATATGGTAATTTTTAATAAAACTGCCCAGCACGTTGGGCAAACATTTAACCCAACTGCTGAGTTAAAACAACCCAATCGCTGGGTTTGTCCATTTTCAACCCAACTTAGGTTGTTTTTAACCCAGTATTTTTAGAATGTACTGATATACTAACATACGATAAGGTGACCAGATTTCTGAAAATCAAAATCTGGGAAATTTCTAGTTCAACCATTTCTAATGTTATAAGCTTTGAATTAAAAAAAAAAAAAAAAAAAAAAGGCATATATACTCTGCCATACTACTCTAAATTATATTTAGTCATCAATGCACACTTTAAAACTATTTAGAGTAACTTTTGTTTGCCTTAAACTAATTTATATTATTTATTATATATACTCATTTCTGCACAAATTTGCATATTCTTTTTTTCTATAGTGGAAAATAATAATGAAATTGAAATTACGTGTGCTATGATTTTTTTTTTTTTTAATCTAGCATGTGTAATATCCAGCACATTAGATATTCCACAGGTACTTTTGTAAAGTTCATCAGACCCTCCATTACCATGAGAGGATCTGGTTGTAGCCATATTGGAAGTCTCTTTCTTGGCTCTTGCGGACTGGATAGACCAGCTGATTCTCGTGGAAGTAGAGAACTTTCTTAAGATGAGCGAGATCGGGCCGAAGGGCTACAAGCTCAGCAAGATTGAGAACGGAGCTTGTGAACAAAACCCTGCGAGACAGAGAAAAAAAAACAGATAAAAGAAGGAACCATTAGTTCACTGTTCAATGGCACTTGAATATCGATGCTCCATCACAGACCTAAGCATTGATACTCATTGTAACATAAAAATTGTTTTGACCACAAAGGCCTGCTGCAACATGAAAAAAATGTCCGCTAATGTCCCCTTTTTCAAGGCATTGCAATTTGAAAAATTATTAAATAATCATGTTGGGAACTGAAGAAAAAAAAAACCTCCCTGCTTAGATTTGATGCTAAACAGTCAGTAGCCTATGCAGTGACCATGTGTGATTTTGGCACTCTGGGAGATTCAAATTGCAACCATTTCCAGTCAAAACTGTCCTTATGATACTTTTCAGAGTGTGAGCTCCTGTTGTAAGTGTTTTTAACCCATGAATTTTTCTTTATTCATGTTAATGCAATGACTTGTAGCTATTTCTACAGTCTTAAATATCACTGATTTGACACAAACATTTCTTATTATCAATGTTGTAAACAGTTGTGCTGCTTAATATTTTTGTGGATTCCCCCCCCCCCCCCCAAAAATTTGAAATAGGAATCCTTTGTAACATTATAAATGTCTTTACTCTCACATTTGATCAAATTAATGTGTCCTGGCTGAATAAAAGTATTAATTTGTTTAAAAGAAAATCTTACTGACCCCAAACTTTTGAACAGTAATGTAAATATAACATTGAAAAAGTTGTCTTTTTGAAATGCAAAAATGTATAAAAAGCCTGCGACAGAGGTCTCAACTGACTTAAAAGTAAAAAATGAAATCCTAGATCTGCAAAAGAAAAAAAATGCATCATTTGAAACACAAGAGGACACAGAAATCGCTCCACACTCCATGCTGAGAGAAACATTATTGAGGTTAATGAACACTCCTTTAAGATGTTATATACACAAGTAGGGGACCATTGAAAATTTTACCCTTGTATGTGCTAAGAGCCATGGGACAAGGGCTTTGAAGTTCAGTTCTGGTCTCCCTAAATGAACCCAGCCCCCTCTTCTAAGCCCCCACCGCCTGTCAGTCTAACCCTCCAGCCCGCTCGCCAGTCTCTTTGATGTGGGGAGCCCGCGGCCTCGCGACCGTGACTCTGTCGCTGTCAGAAGTGTCCCTTTTATGCTAATCTACGACCAGCTCCCCCTAACCAATTCCTAATCTTAACTATACGAAAAACCAATCACGCTGCTTTTAGATCAGCGTGAAGGGGCAACTTCTACCACCCCGTGCCCTCGTAACTGTGCTGCAGGATTATGTCTCCATTCCTCAACTCCATCAGGACGAGCGCCGAACGGCACCTCCCAAATCCTTGCTTGCACACAACTCTGAAATCAAACCAGATGATGGAAGTTACTATTTTTAGTCTTGATTTCCTCTTGAAATTGTCAAGTGGAGTGCGTCCAATAATAATGAAACAGGAAGGCTTACTTTGGTTCCCTTTGAACTGGAGGTGAGGACAGACACTCGAGTCTACTGCATCTTTTTAGGTCAGTCCGGTTGATGTGGTTGATAAGTAGGCATATGGTAAACGGTATTGGTTGTAGAAACCTTAATGAGAGATAGGCCCACCAAAGGCCAAAAGCTAGATCTGACTCATCTATTTCAGTGGAAAAAACTTTGCAAAAATGTGAGATGAAACTATTTTTTTTACTCGATAGATATAAACTTCATCCAAGGTGAGTAAACAATCCTTCACAGGAGCCATTGTTGGCTTTTATTAAACTGTGACGTAACCGTAACTGTCGCCCACTGACTTTTTCCAGCACAAACTATTAACCGTAACTAAACCAGACGTTTTGGCTTGTGAGAACCTGTAAGATAAGAGACACAGTGGGTGGGCAAGCTGCTCTGTGCTGAGTCAGGTTTGTAAATGCATTATCAAAAGGTGCAAATCTGGAAAAGCAAGCATTGCTTTTGGCGTACTGTAGCGTTTGGTAACACTTTACAAACAAGTTTCATATGTTAACGTTAGTTATGAAATGAAAATACTTATGAAAAATACTTTATCAAAAGTAATCAAAAATCGAGGCTGTTAATATTGTTTAAAAGAAGAGATGAATCGTTTTGACAATCACTATTCAATGAAACGGACCACATTCAAATATTTCGTCGCCATGAGGGCAAGTTGCAAATGGCCTGACAGTTTATATACATATATTTTTAAAGTGAATTCAGGAGGGTTGACACGTGAAGGGTAATGACTGTGCATATTTGATACCTGACTTCAGGAATGAAATGTATGTTTCGCCTTTTGCTTAACTTCGAGTGCAGCGAGATGAGATTGCAGCTGAAGGAATGCTCAGGGCTTCCCCCACCCACCTGCGGTTTCTCCGTCCCTTAAAAGGAAGCAAGAAAGTCCCCATCGGATCCTAGTCTCTAAATGTGTTTGTGTCTTTGTTTATGCAGTTTTAGAAAATTTATTTGAACCAACACTTCACAGTTACATTAAGTAATATAGGTGCATAATCTGTAGTGTATAATAAGTGTTGTGCACTTTAGGTGCAGTCACACTTACCTGTATTTTAATTTTAAAACATCATCTTAAAATTGAAAATAGCCAGACTCATGTAACACTTTACAATACATTTTGATTAGTTAGCATTAGTTAAAGCATTAATATCATAATCCAACAATGAATTTATGTTCATTTCTACACATACTAACACATTTTTTTATATTTATATAAATGAACATTAGGTATATTTTGAATGAAAATGAAACACTAGCATATTTATAAATGAATATTAATTTAGATTAATAAATGCTGATTAATAAAAAAAAAAGTCAGTTCATGATATCTGATTTATCTGAAGTAATGTTAAAGTCACTATGAAATCAAAATCGACAATTGGTCGATTTATTGAAATGAAATGATTGAAATGATTTATCAACAACATCTCATCTCTGATGACGTGTTTACTGGCGTGAGGGCGGGACAACCTGTCACTCACATGACATCAAAACAATAGCAAACAACTATTTTGTCCCAATGGACAAAATCAAGTCTTGTTTGAGAAAAAAAAAAAAAAACAGGGAAGAAAAGACTATCGCAACTTCTGCGTCATGCAGACTTTAATAAATTGAAGCATATTGTAAATTGTTAAACAGGTTCTTATGTTGAAGTTAAAACAGGCAGCTATAATTATACTTCCATCTACCTCAGCGTTGGTGTTCATTTTGCATCAGCTATTTAATCTGGAGATCATATTGTGACTGTGTACCCACATGTACCAGATACATCTTTAACTTGATAAAGCTTGTTTTTGACTTTTAAGAACATCCTAGTATTACGTGTAAAAATGTCAAACCACATTACACTGTTGTTATTATATAAAGCAACTGTGATGTGTTAGTAGACATTTAAAAAAGATGACAATAGCTATGCATGTGATTTCAGAAAGCATTGTGTATATACATAATGCAAAATAATTAAAAAAATATACAAAATAAAGGTTAGAGTTAGGTTGTGCAGAAATGCAGAAATGTGTTAGATTCAGACAAGTTCTGTTAGCTGTACAGCTACAATATCCACAGCCATGCTTTGCAGTAAATAGGAAACCACAGCTATGTGGCTTTAAAGTATGGGACTTGGGGGAGGACAAGTGTTTGAAGTATGAGGTACAGTAGAACTGAGTACGTCAGCATGTGCAGCGTACAACGATTATACATAACCTGACAACATTTAAGGTCATGCATTCGTCTAAAATGGTGTTCTTTGATCTGGTAAATGATCATAAATGTTTAAGAGAACTCAATAAGCACATGTAGATTTATTTGCAGATGACACTTCCTTTGACATTCTCTATCTAATGCAAATATATTTAAATATTTATCTCTTAAATCCTTAAACCTATCTGTAGGACTTCAGATGACGCAAACTCTGGATCAACATGCACCATTCCAAATTTTTCTATATATCCTAATCATTGTTAACATGTGTTCTAGCTAACTGTTCATAGCTAACTGTGTGATTTGTATATGTACATTTCTGAAATAATAATTTGGACACAGTCACCTCTGATAACAGATCATTCTAAATTGTAATGCATTTTCTGTAAAGCAGCTTTAAAACTATATGTATTGTGAAAAGCGCTATACAAATAAATGTGAATTGAGTGGAATTAAAAAAAAAATCCTATAAAATTACTTTAATGGACACAACCAGACTGATGACCTCTGCTGACCTGTATGAGGAACTTGCTGGAACAGCTTGCATGAAGTACAGAGCAGAAGTTCTGGCCCTCCAGTGCCATTTCTTCGCAGGTAGAGTGAAGCTTACACAGTCTTCAACACTTTGCTTGAGAAGATCAACCAGCTGTTTGTGGGAGCCGCCATAGAACGCCTCGAGCAAGAGCACACTCATGGATACAGGCCCGACCAAACCTGATGTTTATTGTGAATGCGCGCTATTGCTGTAGAGTTCAAAAGAACGGGGAAAAAAAAAAAAAAAAAACAATTAGAAAAACTACTAAAAACATCACATTACAATGACTCACATAAAAAAAGAAGACCATGAACAACAATCATAACGAAAATGATATTTTAATAACCTATGATTAATAACCATGTATTGGAGAGGGTGTTTAATAATCACACTGGCAAAATTCGCCTACGTACAGTACTTTCCGAGTCACCTAGAATTTCATCATTTATGTGTCACGGTTAAGTCATAACTGAAGAGCATAATGAGTTATGCAGCAAAAAAAAATAAATACTTCAGCTGATCATTTGGAAATTTACCTCGCAATTCGATTATGTTGTTTTGACAACTTTCAACTAAAAGCGAGGAAATTAACTTTAAGCGACGTTACTAACTCAAGATGACAACCTCTCATTTTTTTCCAAAATAGTGTAGGTTTTCCGGTAAAAAGCTACTTTGTTCAACAGGAAGTACGTAGCTCTATCAAATAAATATTTTTATATATATATATATATATATATATATATATATATATATTACTACTGAATGCACTAAGGCCATAATCAAAAGCTCGTAGTAGCAACGAGAAGTTGGATTCATTTTAGTGAACTGATTCATTTGGACAAAGAAAAAAATAAGACTCACTGCCCATATTCCTACACAGCATTTTAGGTCTTCTCTTCAGTGGCATAATATTTAGCTAAATGCTGCTGTCACTAAGTTTCCGACTGTTGTATAAATCAGGGTATTTTTTTGTTTTTATATGAGTCATTCATTCAGAAACCCCTTATTATTTACGTGGCAGATAAATACAGCTTATTTGTGAAAATAAATTGGCATCTCAGTTACGCATAAGGCACAGCTTCAATGTAATTAGCAACTTGTTATAACGAACTATGTTTTAAATACCTTTTTGTGTAGTTAGCTTGTAGCTAATTTCAAGCTTGTAGCTTGAGAAGCAACAGTTTCAAACTTCCTGAACACTAAACAATTTAAACAGATAAGCTGACGCTCTCAGATGATACTCACGTTTAACTTCAAAATGCCAATAACTTGTACTAAATTAAGTGGTATCTTGTGGTGCATCGACCATGCTTTCTTTACAAGTCTAAACACCCATGTGATAAACATTGCTGAGCAAAGCACTTCATCACAAGCAGAACTGTGAAAACGAATCAAAACTTTGCAACAGGGAACTGGAAATGTAACAACTTAAGTAGGTTTAAACGTCTAACCTGAAAGGCTGGGGTTTTCCAATCGCTCGGATACACAGAGTGGGATTTTCTCACACAGTGATTTACCTCTACCCTTTTACCTCAGAGCCTCCATTTTACACAGGTAAGGCGTGAAAAGCATTCGACCTCAAGATGGAGAGGAAAGTGAGGGGTTAATGTTGTCGCATTCAGCCCCCCACACGGTTCATGCGAAAGGGAAACCCCGCAGTGCCCGGCCTCACAACCAAAAAGCATCACCATCATGACTGTCTATGGATGCTGAGTCATTGCTCAACTGCATTCAAAAGGCTCGCCTGTGTAAGCTTTAACTCCATCAAATCAATGGGACGCCATAACAACACCAGAGCAGGGATTCAATTTCTACTGATTTAGTCAAAATACCTTTGAAGGCGGCATGAAAAATTGCATTTACATGCCTAAGACTATTACAAATAACTAGCTAACCTTTTGCCAAGTCATGACCATATGAAAAATAAAAGCATTAAAACAAGAACAGAATAAATTGGCATATAAAATTGAACTATTTATACTGCATATTACTCATATAAATACAATTATAAGAAGCTTGATGAAATTAATCTTCACCAGCATTGAAGGTGGCATGTTTAACCATATGTTCACCTACAGAATTAACCATAGAAATTCCTTCCTTTCTCGTAGAAAAGCACACACACCCCCTCCCGAGGAGACAGGCCTTTATCTAATCTGCATTATTCCAGATGAAATACAGGATTTCCTTTGGCTCTCAAAATACTGGGGAAGAGGCAGTGTTGGAGAGATTCAGCCTCAGAGTAAGAAAAAACTGGGATGCAGCTGATACATCCGCAGGGGCAGTGCACGAAGACGTCATATCAAGTGCCAGTACCAATCCTGACGATTAAACCCATCAGTAAAAGTGACTCTACCAATGGCACCAATAAGTGCCAGTACAGGGGGGGGCGGATAGCATGGCACTGCCCAATGACAAGCACCCAGAAACATGGCGCATTGGAGCGTGTGAGCCAACTCTCAACACCTCATTTTAACAGCCTCTAGCCATCCGTGGATGTCTTAAGTGTGTATGCGTGTGTGAATGTGTGTGTGTTTGCGTCATCACCCGCGATGGACTCTGACAGGGCAGGAGGAGGCCTTAAAGTGATGTGGTCTTTCTGGAGGGCTAATTCAGCCAGAA
Organism: Megalobrama amblycephala; assembly: GCF_018812025.1. NCBI lineage: Eukaryota > Metazoa > Chordata > Actinopteri > Cypriniformes > Xenocyprididae > Megalobrama > Megalobrama amblycephala. Next base: position 26,474,322 of record NC_063049.1, on the reverse strand, counting down.
TGAAACATCCGATTATGTACTCCCACACAGCAGACCAAAGCCACAGCTGATCACTTGAAATTAGACTTGAGCGATACGGGGAACAACATGAGGACGAGGCTTGACCGTGCTGCATCAGGATTGGGTTCAAAGTAAAACACCAAACAAAATAAACTGGGCTATTAAAATGATGTACGCTCTTTTCTAATATCTTTTAATTAAATACAATTCATACAATGACTTGAATAAGGGTCAATGACGTGACGGGTCATTTTTTTTGTCCAAAGGCCTTAATGATAATAAAAAACAAAGATATGACATCCAAAGTATGTAAGGTAGAACATAGATCTCTTTTATTGAATCCAAAAGGTTTTAATTATATTTTGCTACATATAAAGGTATTTAAAAAAATTTTAAGTGTCAAAAGGTCATTCGGTTTAACCGTCCAAAGGCCAATACAGGCATTTCCTTTGTGATTAAAATATCTTAAAATGTAATAAATGTATATATTTTTTTATTCTGGCATGATTTTATGACATCATATGTCAACATAGTGCAAAATGGTACTAAAATTATGTATAGAAGTCTTTGCTTTGTTATGAGAAAAAATGTCCGGAAAAATGAATTTCATTGATGTCATTCAGAGTAACCAATAAAAAGGGACCATTTTGGATCAAGTCATGTGGTCAGTATCGTGTGACAGGATGTGACATCATTTAGACACCTGCAAAAGGACCACATGGTCGTGAAGCAAAGTAATTAACTCTCTTTTAACTATTTGAAAAATTCATGTTTTCACTTGCTTGTACGCATGTCCCGAAACATCAGGTCATTCGGTACAACCGCTATAAAACATGGAAAATGTTGTAATATTTTAAAACTTGTACTTAATTATATCTCCATTATGTTTTTTACACTTTTAAAAATCTTATTTGTCAATGACCCATAAACCTCTTCTATGACAAGCATGTTTTGAATTTCTGAATTAAAATTCATTTGATTTTATGCATAAAGTCAAAAATGGGTTATTCAACTGTCCTGATATCATATATATATATATATATATATATATATATATATATATATATATATAAAATCCTCATTAAAATAATTAAATTCTTCTAAAGAAAAACGTATTGGGGAGTTTTGCGTAAACTTGTACTTATTTATATATTTATAATTTATTTAGAATCATAATAAATATTTATTTATGCTATTGATAATTATGACTATAATGATGAGTATTATTATTAGTAGTAGTATTAGTGTTATTTTTAAAAACTATTTTAACAAAACTATTTTACTACATATTAGCCTATTAATAATCGAAAAACTTTTGTTGGAAAATCAAAGCCATGTGGTGTGAACAACAAGGGTCACTTGTTGCAGCCAACATGAATGGGCGTCGGAACCATTGTATGTCGGTGGGACAAGACCCACCCACTTTTTAAGACCAATGATATTGGACCCACTCACTTTTACCGTCTCTAATTCAGCATTTGTCTAATCCCCCTCAGGTGCCACCAACAAAACATAAAAAATACCAAAAATAAAAATATTTTTTAAAACATCGCCATGTAAAACGCTGCGTTTATAAAGAAATGTCTCTTTACGACCACCACAAACGGGACACTTTTCAGACGCGCATTCCAAGTTCGTCTCAGCGCCAGGCGCAAGTCAAACGAGCGCGGAAAAGCTTCAGTTGAACAACAGTGAACTACGGTCAGATGAGATGTTGTCAGGCTATATCAGTAAAACTCCAATCAGCCGTTAGGCTATAGTCTACTGTGCTCGAAGCGTGAACTCAAGAATTGTTCGCGCAAATGCGCCGGCGCGGTCTGCATATTACTTTATTATAGCTTAACTAAAGCGCTAAAGAAACTACGGGCATGCGCCATCATTATTCTGTTGTAAATGAAGTCATGAAATTACCAAACATGCGATTAAAGCTGCCTCAAATCTGTACATGCATGTATGTATTTGTTGACATGGTTTTAAAGCTATTGTTATCCAATTTGTTGGCCTTAAAGGTCCCGTTCTTCATGATCCCATGTTTCAAACTTTAGTTAGTGTGTAATGTTGTTGTTAGAGTATAAATAAAATCTGTAAAATTTTAAAGCTCAAAGTTCAATGCCAAGCAAGATATTTTATTTAACAGAAGTCGCCTACATCGAACGGCCAGTTTGGACTACATCCCTCTACTTCCTTCTTTAATGACGTCACTAAAACAGTTTTTTGACTAACCTCCGCCCACAGGAATACACAAGAGTTGCGTTTGTAGAGTGTGTTTGTCGGCATGTCGTCGAAACGCTGTTATTTTCATCCCGCAGTACAATCACCGGGTCTGATTCCGGCTCAAATTGATAGGGTAAAATTAAAGACATGTTTACAATAACACTGAGCGCATGCATCTCCACGTTATGGTAAGAGGCGTGACTTTTCCGGGCACGGTGCGCTCAGAGCTGTCGAATCACAACACAGGAACCGCTGGCACAATCAGAACTCGTTACGTATTTCTGAAGGAGGGACTTCATAGAACAAGGAAGTCATCAGCCCGTTTTTATGACAGTGGAAACAGCGGTATACAGATAAGTAAATTATGTGAAAAATACTGTGTTTTTTTACACGCGAAACATGAACACATGTTATATTGCACACTATAAACACAATCAAAGCTTCAAAAAACCACGAAAAACGGGACCTTTAAACAATCTCAAAATGCATATATGTACACCAAGGTAATCAAATTTTTTTTCGGGGGAGCACGCCCCCGAACCCCCCTAGCATAATACATTTTGTGACCTCAGTAAATAGAAAACCCTGCGTATGGCCCTGCTTCTTTTCTAACTAACGAAATCAAAGGTAATCGTGTATTTCTCCAGTTGTGCGCACTTTGGGACTAAACTTTGTATGCACTGTGTGATCAATGTGTGAAAATAAATGGGAGCAAAAACGCGATTGAATGTAAAGGTTTGTGTCTCGTTGTTCTATTAAAAAAAAAATCAATAACTACCGATCTTGGCATCTCTCTCTCTCTCTCTCTCTCTCTCTCTCTCTCTCTATATATATATATATATATGATTGCATAAAAAAAATTTGGAGGGAGGATCCACCCACATTTTTTTTTTTTTTTTGCTTCCGACGCCCACATGAATAAAATAGTCAAGGTTATTTTATGTTGTGAAATGTCATATGGTGGAGCTCATGTGATTATTATTAATGTTATGTTTTAGTAATTACAAAAAAATAAATAATATATATATATATATATATATATATATATATATATATATATATATATATATATATATATATATATATATACATATAATTGGTATTGTTATGTTTTAGTACTTTAATATATATATATATATATATATATATATATATATATATATATATATAAATAATTATTATTTTTTTTTTATTAATTGCTAAAACATAACATTAATAATAATCACATGAGCTCCACCACATGAAATTTCACAACATAAAATAACCTTGCCTTGTCAAAAGGTCAAATTATTGGACATTTTAAGAAACTTATTGATCTTGACACATAATTGTGAGGGTCTATTTAATATCTGAGATAAAATTTTAATGACTTTTTTTATGCATGTTGGCTGCAAAAAGTGACCCTTTTTCGATTATTAATAGGCTAATATGTAGTAAAGTAGTTTTGTTAAAATAGTTTTTAATAATAACATACTAATACTACTAATAATAATACTCATCATTATATTCATAATCATCAATATCAGAAATAAATATTTATTAAATAAATTATAAATATATAAATAAATACAAGATTACGCAAAACTCCCCAATAAGGTTTTCTTTAGAAGAATTTAATTAACTACTAAAACATAACATTAATAATGATTATTAGAAGATACACACACATATTCCATAAAGGTGTAAGGGAAAGGAACAAACCTGCATGTGTTTTAAACTAGACATTTTTTTCTTTTTCTTTATTGTAAACACTCTTTTTTGTTATTGACCCATGTATCACTGAGCTGCTCATTTTGAAAGTCAAACGAGTCAAGTCACGATTGGTAGGCACGCATAATAAAAGAGCTGCAGTAGACATATCAACGCACTTTGTTTTCACAAGTTGGTCACTCAAATTAAAAAAGCGAAACCTACACACAGAGGAAAAAAATATTAGTGCCATCACATATTGTCTGGGTCACGAATGAGTAAACTGTGAAAACTGAGTTAACTGGTAAACTGTGGAGCTGTTTCAATGTTCACTGTGCGCATAAATTCAGACACTGGGCCGTCTCCATTGCTTGCATTCAGATCGCTTTATATTTGAGCAATATTTTACCACTAACAAATATTGTACCTTGTAAATACCATGGCTATGATTCTACGCCGCCTAAGATGTGAAAACTTTTATATTACATGTCCTATCATTTGTTAAAAACCACATCAAATAAAAGAAGAAGCTAATTAACGAAAAATTTTCTAACTATCCAACCTAACTTCCATTCCCAATGTCAATGGATATGAGTAATAACATTTCATCAGCTCAAGCAGCATGAAATAACTGTGTCAAAAAAGCTTTTCTGCAATGATATTGTTTAACAAACTGGTCTAATGAATGTTGCCAACACAACCTCTTCAACCTCCAGACAGGCTCTGCTGAACTGAGTGGCATCCCAATCACCTAAAACACTATTAAGCCTTGTAAAATGATAGTCATTTGTTCTTGAAACCTTTTAATTCGAAGTGCTCAGACTGACATTGCCACTTTCAGAAGGTTCACCACACGCACCGAGGGCACAAAGTGCTATTCATAAATGCCTTTGATCTCACGTTAGAAAAGCGAGAGAAAGTTCACATTTTCCACGAATTAAATTTTCAGACCATCCAAGTGTCTGTTCTGTCTTTTAATAGAGTGAGCCGTGTCCTCATTCACCTCGTCAGAGGCTTTGTGTTAACGGTAATCATTAAAGGAAAGGAAGCTGCTCTGTAATTACATGCTAGCACTTACATGCTAATCACTGCACACTCGGCTGACAGAGATGAAGCGCTGAAACGGCAGGCACGGTAATCATGTGCCATGAATTGAAGAGTTTAACCTGATTCTTTATCATTTATGGGTGACAATTAGGTGACAGACTACAGCATTATGAATTAGACTAGGCTTGATATAATAATACAAAAGCTAAACACTTGATTCCTGTATAGATCGTCTGAAAGAAAATTTCCTTCAGATTTCAGAAAGGGCTAATTTCAAATGTCTAATGGAAGAAAATTGTGTCTATTGCCAGTAAAGATTTGATAAGATGAGAGAAAATGGCTTCTATCACAGGCATGAAGTTGATCAAATAAAGTTCAAAGAGCCTTGCTTAAACTATCAAGACACAACCAAAAATTAAAGAAAAAAGAAAAAATGTAAAAGAGAGAAAAAAAAAAATGAATTTTTGTGACAAAGATACCTCAAACAGGCAAAAATATAACTGGTTGTGTGGATGACATTGTTTCAAAAAGGGTATTAGCTACATGAACTGCATTTGGAAAATTGTTTATTGCTCTATCACTAGTATTGAGAGTTACGATTTAGGACAGTAAAATCAAATTCCTCATCGATATAATTTACTGGAATGGATTAAAAGTAGCAAAAGATTTTACCAAAAGTCCCCACATTTCTAATTAGCTTTCCATGTCTATGTATTTCCATTTGTGGGTAAGAGATCATTTCCTGTTTAAAGTGTAATGCAGCACATAGGTTCTCCTTCATTGATGGGTTATAACACGCATACTATCACAGCGAACAGAAATGACCCGGATATCTCAGTGATTGAAACAGACCAAAACAGAAAAACAGGAAAACAGACCAACAAAAAGTAAATAAAAAAAATAAAATTGTAAAATAAAGTCACAAATTGCTGCCTATTGTTTTCTTCCGAAATTCTGACACAGAGCAGGTAAATACTGGGTTATTTGTAATAGTCTGAGATTTTTAAAAATCCCTTTACGTCCCTTTTCTCTTTTCAATATGACAATAGCACAATGCACATTAAGCTAAATGGGTGACAGCAATCTCAAGACCAACTTTGCGACATTTCGAGGCTACGTTCTCCATTTCCTCTCGCTGACTCATTTCAAGCAAAACACAGCTGGTCCAGCTGAAACCAAGTGAATTAAGATCGGAAGAAACTACTCTGCATCATATTGCAGCATTTAGAGTAAAGGATTATCATATTCAGTACCATATTGATGAGCTAAATAAATAAAACCACTACAGGAAGATCAGAATATATAAGATTTTAAGTCTCATTTGTCTCACTTATTTGCATGTACTGCATTTGTCCTCTATTATAGCATATCTGTGACTACTGATTAATAATATGATATAATATATAATAATTCTGAATTAATATTTCATAAAATATTTGTCTTATTTCAGCCAAAAACCTGACTGCTGTTTAAAAACATTCTATTCAGCAAACATACATAAAGGAGTAGGAAGCTAAAGCCACAATTTATTCATTTCAGTGCAAACTAAGATAATAAAATGTCAGACCAAATGGCATCTATATAACATGACAATGAATGATGGCAAAGCCTTTCTCAGAACTAACTTCACGTTTCTAAATAATTTTTGCAATGACTTTTAACCAACTTTTAATCATTTTAGTGGATGTATGAAGTCAGTTCTTGTTATTGCATAGGTGTCCTCGCTAACAGAATAACCAAGCTCATCAAAATAACTGTGAATGTGTTCCACTAACGTTTGACAAACAAAGAGTCTCAGTTTCTGTCGTCCTGTATCTATAGTTTAATCATTTTAGTGGATGTATGAAGTCAGTTCTTGTTATTGCATAGGTGTCCTCGCTAACAGAATAACCAAACTCATCAAAATAACTATGAATGTGTTCCACTAACGTTTGGCAAACAAAGAGTCTCAGTTTCTGTCGTTCTGTATCTATAGTTTAATCATTTCAAACCTAGCAAACTTCTTTGTATTAAATGCTTTGCTTAGAAAAACCCACTTAGTGCTTTAAAAAACTCACTTAGTTTGATATGTTGTTATCTAATGCAAAGACATCAAACACAGTCTTCAAATACATTTTGAGCCACTGTATGAGACAGCTGTAACGTTGTATTTATACAAAAGACAGGGTTTTTATTACATTAATTCACATCACAGCAGTGAGAACAAATTAACTTTGACATTTGTTTAGAAGACAATAGACACTAAGACACGTATCGCTAAAACTGCACAACCGCATACTCGTTTCTGCCTTTAGTCGATCTATTGATAAGGACTCACTCGTATGTTTTAAACCAGTAAAGAAAGCTGAAATCTCCAAACATTCGCGTGTTTAATTCAGTCTTACCTCTTCCTGATAGGGAAACACCGCGTGTGTTTACGTCATGACGTCACTGTGCGTGATTACGCTCTCCAGCGTTGTACCGTGAAGTCGTTTGCAGGCGTCAAATGTGCTTGTGTGAACTATGCAGACGTGGGACGTGTATTATTATTATTATTATTATTTTTTTTTAGTAAATTCACTATGGAGCAATGATTTTAAAAAGTAAGTTTAATTCATAATATAAAAATATTTTGTTTAGAGTGACAGAGTTAGAATTTTGTCAAAATAAATTAGTTTTATGCTAGAAATCTCATGTCATATCAGCTTAAGCCTTGTTTTGGAACATGGTAGCTGGTTTGTTTTCCAAGGTGGTCTACTAACCCTAACCAGCTTGATCATGGTCTACAAGGTTGATATCTGTCCCACCAGCTGATCCATCATCTAGATCGGCTTGGGCCAGCTAATGGCCATAAATGACCAGCTTGGTTTAGCTACAATCCATATAAAACCTCTCATTTGTTTGGTGGATTTTCTTTCTTTCTTTCTTTCTTTCTTTATTTATTTTTTATGAGAGCAGAAACAAAGACAACTGAAATCATCTCTAGAAATGTCAGACAATTGTGGAATTTACTATTATCTGCTGATATTTAAAGGACAGTCAGTTATGAAGCTTATCATTACCTGAACCCCCTATATTGCTATAATTTCATCATCTTCTTAATATGTTGTCAGTATACTTACATTTTGCAAATGTTACAACACTGCTCTCACACACGCTTAGCCTATCTGTCCATCCTTCAAATAAAGTAAAAAGCTTTTAGCATTTTTATTGATTGTTTTATTGATGACAGTGGTGCTAATACTGTGAGCACAGTTTTACAGTAGTAAATATGTGATTTTTGGTGGAAACTACTGTACAATTATAATGGTAAATGTTAGTAACCAAAAGGGACATATTTATTGTTCATATTTAATTGTGGAGGTGTGTATACTTCATTTTATTTCATGTTTTGATTGTTATATATTCTGATTATGTACCCCAGCATATCATAACCTTTTTTTATTATTTGGATGTGTGTGTTTAATAAGTGTGTTGTGTGCTGAGGCCAGCGTAGGTAAAGTACAGTGTGGTCAACTGCACTTACTTCATTCAGATAATCACGTGAATGGAAAACCACATGAATAGAACAAATACAGCTACAGTCTCAGACCAGATCAATTACACTTTTATATTTCATGTAAAATATCGCAAATATTATCATTCAGTGTCATCGTCAGAACATTTAAGTGGTTTTCCCACTCATGCATGATTCATTTATTTATCCCCCCCAATAAGAATGTAGCTTACTATCCGGTTCAATTTGATAGGGCCATTACAGTAACCTCTAAAACGAAATGGACTGTACATCCCTGCAGGGAGAAAAGTGTCTTGAATAGTTCCTTGAAAATTAAACTTGAGATGAGTATGTGAGTTGAGAAAATTAGCAAGGTCATGGTTAATGGAACTCCTTAGAGTTCCAACATCGAGACTTCACAGCCAGTTTAGCAGCCTGCAGCTGACGTTAATTTAGCGCAACCCAACATCATTCAACTTCAAAGAGACTAATAGAAGGCTATCATACTGTGAGAGACTTTGATAAGGTGGATTATATTGCTATGTGTAATCCACATCAAAAGGTAAAGGTTCCAGTAATTAATTAAATGATAGCACAGAAAATGATACAGGGGAATATTAAAGTCTGATGTTTGATAGCTATTTTTCTCCAATTTATGGAGGTGATATTATAATATGGATGACACTACTTATTACTTGCACACACACACACACACACACACACACACACACACACACACACATGCACAATATATCACAGATACTAAATTGCCAACTATTTGAACACATTTTTTTTTCTTGGCTATATGGGAATGATAATTTTGTGTTTAAAGTAATAAATTAAATGTGTCAATATTTGTCAACTTGTGAGGAAATTTAAGTGACTTGTTAAGTGAGATGTAACACAGGCTTTCAAAATTAAATTGGGCTACATTTATTCGAGCAAGGTCATTTTCAAGAGAAATTACAAATTAAAAATTAAATTATACTTCAACAGACATTTCAAAAAATCCCAACAACCCCCCCGCCCCCCTTTTATTTATTTAGCTAAAAAAGGGAAAAAAGGAAAAACAAGTAAGATGAATAAAGTGGATTTTTTTTTCCTTTCAGTCAAAAATACAGTGTTTTCACAATATTGTATCAAAAGTTCCCAAATTGTAGATTCTCCTTCATCAGGTAAGTGTAGTATGAAGAGCAATTCACAGCAATCGCTCCAGATACAATAAATGCTCTCTTTACGTAAAATTTGCTCCACTTGTAAGGATCCTTATTTACTAAAATATATCTATATCAAGGAACTATAATACTGTACACTACAGTATGAAATAAATATAATTAGGAAATATAAAATGAGTCACATAAATAAAATGGTAGTTTAAAATAAAAAATGAATTTTGTATTGAACAAAACAAAACAAACCAAGATAATACTGACAGATGATCTTAAAAAAAATACAGAAAATTGCACAAACAATATGTAAACTAAACAACTGCAGTCTAGATATACTAATACTGACGTAGGTATTTCAAACGACAAGGTGAAATATTTCATTTAATACTAAAGCAGGTGCAAAGAGAACACTAGTTGACTTCGCTTTATACTGTACAAGGATGGCACTTGCAGAAAACACAGGTGAAAGGGTTTGCATATAAGGCTTTTCTCGAACGAAAAAAAACACAGGGGTTCTGACGTCACCTCATACAATGAGCCTTCGTCATTACAGTTACCCAGACTCTTTCCATCCACCCCTGGCCAACTTTAAGACTTTGTACGTTTAAGAATCATATAGGTATTATTTAGTTAAAGTCGCTTCATAAAAAAAAGCCATGGTGAGACGCCAAAACTTGAATGGCTGGTCAGGAAAAGAAAGGTAAAACAAGGGTATCACAGTAAGTGATAGACGAAATATAACACTTACACACTACTGCGTCTTCAAGCGCAGTATAAGTACATATAGGCAATGTTTTTTTTACCTAAGTGTTTTTTGTTCATTTTATTGTTGTTTTTTATTTTTCCTTTTTTCTAATACTTTTTTTCAGAGTGCAATTTCCAGGCTTGTGCTACGACCACAATGAAACACAGGAGTTATATGGAAATCAGCACCGCACAGCTTTCTGGCTGAAAACTCTGTACATTTTAGAAACCTTTCTTTTATTTTTATTCTGACAATCATTAACACATGTATTTTTGCATAATATGGATTCCTTCATGTTCCATCCTAGTTTCTGATGCCTGATTTTGAAGTTCCACTCTTAATATCGATGAGTGCAAGCCTCAGGCGCACGCTCAGATAACCAAGACGTGGCAGTGTGGTACAAATGTGAATCTGGCTCAAAGTCCCTCCAAAAGGGGCGGAAGAAGGGCACGATGCAAGCTTGAGGGAAAAAGAAAACAAGAAGCTTATTCCGAAATGCAGTAGTTAATCGGCATCCTCATTCTCGCCGTCAGGATTTCTTTTGCTCGCTAATTTCCCCTCTTCTGAGTTCTCATCCTCTGTCCCTCCTATTACTTTGCTCTCTTTCTCATCTTTTGCTGTCCCTTCAGGGCTCCGAGTTTCAAATCTCCGCCCCTCTACCTCCATTTCCTCTTCCTCCACCAACCCTGTCTCTTTCCTGTCAGTCACTTCCGGATACGCCTCCTCTGCTTCCCTAGCCCGACCCTCAGTGCCATCTCTCAAGATGGTGTTTTCTCGCGTGATGTCCTCGATCTGGTCCTCTGGATCCGAAAAGCCCAGGGGCCCGAGGCCTTGAAGGTAAGCCCGACGCATTAGGAGCTCCGTGGGCTCCAGGGGTCCACCGTTGTCGTGGCTGTCTTGTTTGGCGGCCTCACGCTCCTCCGCCTCCCGTTTGCAGTAGGAATATCGGTGGTTCATGTGCTGCGAGTAAGAGCCGGAGTGGGAAAAGCGCTTGCCACATTTGTCACACTGGTAGGGTTTCTCGCCCGAGTGTAGACGCGAGTGCTCGATGAGGTGGTGCTTGTGTTTGAAGGCCTTTTTGCAAATCTGGCACTGGTGAGGCCGCTTTCCTGCAGAGACACAAAGAGAGAGAGGAGCCGACAGGTTAGCATAGCATCTATAACATCTTAAAATCTATAAAAAGCTATTTGAAAAATCTCTCTGTGGTTGATGCACAAACTTGTATCATATATATTGTTTGCATTACAGTCAAATGTAAGGTAAAACATTACAATTTACTAAGACACACATCCTTGAAGTAACCACACAAGTAATCCCTCCTTACTCACTTGTACCTCATGATGAATTCTACAAAAAAAAAAAAAACTCTTGTTTGGGATTAGTTTGGGTTAAAAATTGGAGAAAAAAAAAAGTCCTGACTAAAAACCCCTTCCTATCAAACAGCGACAAACCCCACCGGTTTATTTTAGATGTTACCAAAAACAGTGCAGGGAGGTGAGGGGGAAGCCACAGTCCTGAGGTGCTATTCTGAGGTTGTCTGTGACTGTTCTGAATGCAGCCAACAAGATCAGGTGATTATCTCTCCATGCCGCACAAGGTGAAAGTGAGGCAGTCAGCATCCCTGACAGAGTTTATGACATCATGACTTGGGATATGAAAATGCTTAGATAAGGCATACACGTGTCTCGTGATGCCTTGTGTAATACAAACGCCAAACGCTTTACCTCCTGCGCACCTTCCTCTTTCATCGTTGGATCACGTCGGCTACTTACAGAAACTAGGAAATGAATTCTACTCTAATCAGTGAAGTAGGAGGCACTTGCCATTTGGCATTCAGTAATTCCACCAGTAACATACTTGCCATAAAAACCCACACACTCGCCATCAGCTCCAAGCACATGAACAGATGTACTATATTCTTGGCCATGAATAGCCCTGGCATGCCTGCAACACCTTCCATAGCAGCCATACTTGAGATGGTCCCCTTCCCCACCTCCCCTCATCAAGTTCAAAAATAGACGAGACGGCAGATTCCTCTCTATGAATTCCGACCGAAGAATGTAAGTGAGGATGATGCAAACGTGTGAAAGAGAGGAGTCCCCCAGGAGGGTAGGTCACATTGTGGTGTAGAAATGCCACGTACACATCAGGCTTTCACACACCTGGCACAGTGCGCCATGTTGGTATGTGTCTTTATATCGTCTGGTGTTCCAAATGCTCAATTTAAAAGCAATGTGAGATTTTTTGCGGTTCATTGAACAAAACGCAAATTGTGTGTGTGCATCTGTCATTTAAAGTGGTAATTATTTTTGTAAATTTTAGCTGGATTATAAATATTGTCTGTCACATGCTAAATTAAAAAAAAATGCCCTTTGAGCCTGTCAAAAGGAAGAAAACCGTTACACCTTTGTCATGGGTTTGAAATGTACAACAAAAGTATGGCAATGGACAGAAAAAAAAAAAGTAGGTATGAAAAAAAATAAAGAAGGAAGGGAATGAAAGAAACAAGAAAAAATACAATGTGGTCAAAGGGAATTACTTGGAGGGGGGATGGACGAGGGTAAAAAAAAAAAGAGTTGTCTAAATGTGATATACCTGTGTGCTCATATTTGTGTCTTAGGAGGGAACTGGTCTTCTGGAATGTTTTGTCGCACAAGTCACACGCGTACATACCACTTTCAGTCTTCTTAATCTTCTTCCGGGCGAGCAGCGACTCGCTGTCTGTCAGGTCCTCTAGCCCTGACAGATAGTCCCCTGCGCTGTCCAGTAGCTCCCCCTGCAAAAGAAACAGATTTTAGACACTTCACACAATCCTAACCTGCCTCAAATCCTAATCCTAACCTGCCACCTAGGAAGGGACAGCCCCTGCCCTATGTTTGATCCCAAGTCTGGACAGAGCTTATCTCTGTAACCTGTATAAGGCCTTTATCGCCTGAAGAGGTCTCAAAAGAAGGACATATGGCTTGATATTAAGAGGACTTCACATGGGTTCTCTCAGTTTAGTACAGAGTCTACAGAGTAAGGAAATGCTGTAGACAACATATTTTTAGTTAGCAATAACCTTTGATAACATCTATAATTTAATGTATAGACAGTTGTATTAATTTCCTTGTTATTTTATTTTAGATATTTAGATAAATCAAACTTTGGTTAAGACAAAATGAATGACAAAACATTGAATTTTAATCTGCTTAGAATAGAATAGAATACACTGGGAATTCTTTTCCCCCCATACTATAAAATTCAATTTACCTGGAAGCCTGGTTTCCGTTGGTATTTCCGCCGTTGCTGCATCTCAGCAAAAGTGGCTGCCCCTGCTGCGTAAGTGTAAGCCATAGGTGGTAAGAAACTCATGGGATCCAACCCTGGGTAAGGCCTGAGTCCCGGGATGCTGGCTTGAGCCGTAGACATAAAAGTAGGTGGAGGGAATGCTCCGTGAGGTGGAAGCGAGGTGTACAAATGTCCACCACCGAAGGGGTTTATGCTAAAGATGGGGCTTGAGCTTTTCTCCATCTGATTTTCATTGCCCAAACTATTGGGCCCGTTGAACTCCTTCTTGATGTGGGCCAAATTTAAAGGCTCTGTGCCTGGTTCACGTGCAGAGAAGTTGCTAGTGTGGTCAACAGAGAAACCATTCGGTTTGAGCCTCCGTTCTGCCTTGGAAACTTGTTTTGGCAAAGACAAGTCCAGTGGTTCACCATGAGCATCCTCAGAGGCGAGGCTGTTAGGGGTGTACGAACTGCTATGTGAGTGTTTGGAGGATGATGATGAGAGATTCAAAGGTGAGGGTGTCTCACCTCTTAAGTGGTCCACAGAGTCAAGTGGCTTTTCATTGGTCTGCCTGATGCTTGTAATCTGATGTGGTTTGGACAACTTGTGCCCTGAATCCCCATTGGTGATAGCTTGGATCTCCGCTGTTGAGTCGCCATATTGACCCAGAGAGACAGGTGACCGGGCATAAGTGGACTCCCTGCTCAAGCCATGGTTTAGCTCTCCACTTCGCTCAGGAGGAGGAGATCTTTTCCTTGGGATGCCATGGTGAGATTGAGCTTTCCATTGCACAAACGAATCCTTCACAAACTCCTGAGGAAGACCCACTGCCATGGAGATCTTCCTCAATTCGTCTAAATTGGGCTCAGTGTTCATGGCAAAGGAAGCATTCGGTACTGACATGTGATCCTTGTAGGGGTTGACTGGGCTGGTGGCATTCCTCTCAAAGGATGAGGAGATCACACCATCATGCTGCTCTGAACCGATAAGCCCCCTGCGGCCGGTTGGTACAGTATCATTAGGTTTGAGGACAGCCTTGATCTCCTCGTTCATCTTGCAGAGATATCGCTCGTGTTGATGTAATGGAATAGGGCCAGAAAATGTCTCCTTGCAATACTGACAAGAGAATGGTGCGTACTGTGCATCCCTCTCCTGTACTTTGTCTTCAGATAGAACATCCATGGTGTGGCTGGGTCTTTCTTTTTTTATATCCATCGCCCGCCTCTTAGAATCTTCTGTTAAACTCTGGAGACATGCTTTGGCTTCATTGACCTTTTCCAGTGTATAGTCAATGATAGTCTTGGTGGGACTGTTGTGTCCAACGCCAAGGAAGCCTTGCTGGGAGGCCAGTACCCGATTCTGCTCCTCCATCTGGGAGCCTAATTCCTTCATGTATGCTCTGAGCTTAGAGATCTCTTCAGGGTTGCCATCCATTTTCTGTCGGCAAACTGTGTTGTCCACAATCTGAAGAACCTTCTGAACCTCACTCATGTTGTTAATGAACCCTGGATAGCCCAATGGATGAGAATCTGACCCAATGCCTAGATGTTGCAGGGGGTTCTGAGATGAACTGTGCATCCCTGGAGGACTACCTCCACGACCGCCGCCATTGAGAAAGGCTCCTGACCCACCATATTCTTGTTGAGATGCGATCATAAGACGGTATTCATTGAAGTCCATGGGCTCAGACTTGATGTCTGGGTGGGCAGATGGGTCTTGAAGGCTCATGGACCTGCCATTCTCCAGTTTGTGACGGAGCTGAGCTAAGGCAGGACTGCCAGGGGAGGATGCAGCAGAGTTTGGTGATGAGCCAGGCTTGCTGTTGACTCCATGGCGTACCCGTCCATTAATAGAGATAAGGCCAATGCACTTCTTGCTACTTATGTGGGAGCTATAGGAGCCAGAGTGGGAGAAACGCTTCTTACAGTTGGAGCACTCATATGGCTTCTCACCTTTAAAAAAAAAAATCAAAACATATCTTATTTTTATTATTGCATAAATACATAAGTTTACATATTTTACACATTAAGTTATAATTGAATTTAAATTTTCCCCCAGTCCATCATTCAACTTAATGATTGATGGATGATGGGATCCTACAATAACAAATAATTCTTGCATAATTATATAATTATGGTTTTAAATATTCATCATCTATCCAGACTATTCAAACCACACTGAATTGCCATTAGGCAAATTGGAGACATATGAATAAGATTATATACATTATTGGCATTCTTTTGACAGCACTTATCAAAGGAGGCTCTCAACATATTGTTCAATGAAACACTTACCACTGTGAATGCGGAGGTGCTCCTTCAAATGATGCTTGTATTTGAAGGCTTTTCCACACTCTGTGCATTTGAATTTGCGGTTACCAGCCCCTTCATTTAGCAGTTGAGGCTGCGAGGGAGAGAAAGATTATAGAAATTGATACAGGTAGAAAACAGTCATGATAGATTTTATAATTCCTCCTGAAGCTTAAATCTGTTTCAATTTTACATGTATACATGTATTTATATTGAGAATCATACACAGAAAATGTCAGATTTGTATTTAGGTACGTATGTCCACGGATGCTGAAGCAACAAGATCTTTTTTTCTCTCTTTTTTTTCTTCTTTTTTTTTGCATAATTAACTTCACATGATCAATTGGATGTGCCTTTCTACCTTCTCAGTACATTACCGTTAAACTACTATCTACATGCTTTAAACATTTACTGTCTAGGTTTAGTTAAAACAGTGTAGGCTGTATCTCTATTCAACATTTAAAGTTAAACGTAGGTGCTCTTCCTCTATTTGAAATTCAAATGTGGGCCCCAGATGCACAACAAAAACAACAGCATTCACCCTGCACCCCACACACAGACACAAAAGGTCTGTGAAAAATATGTGGGAGTTCACGTTTGTTTAATAGTCACTATGTACAGTACGATGCAGAAGTTGTTTCTTCAAAAGTTCATACTCGTGCACATAGGCCAGTTTAAGATGTGTATTGGGGTTTCCATTTACTGTAGGAGTGTATGCAAATATATACACAGAATGCACACTGAAATGTAAAACTAAGCCTAGCAAGGTGAACCAGGAATTGATGTTCAAAGCCTTCAGGAAAATATCCCTTTAGAGCAAATAAACAAACACTTAAAGTCATTTAAGGATTAGGATACTCTAGATCACCAGGAAAAAAAGCCATCTGGTCGTGTTTAATTCAGTCTGGAGAGGTGTATGTGTGTGTGTGTGTGTGTGTGTGTGTGTGTGTGCATATATGTGAGTGTGAATCAGCCAGTAAGATGAGAGTGAAAGGCAAGTATTCCAAATTCTTTTTCAACATCCCCAAGTCTGCTTAAGGTTCAAAGTTGAAAGCCTAAATGCGGGATATCCTGTTATAATCCTATCAAACAACCGAGAACCCTTTTACCACATCAAAAACAGACATTTCCCTTCAGTAATAAAGCAATATAGAGTTTCCTCTTCAAAATAAATCCATATCACTGCATTTTTTCACAGCATGCTCATGTTCAGACCAGCCTAAAAGGCAAAATTAACATCAGCTTTCCTTGCATCTTTTGAGTTGACTCCACTCCAACAGCTGATGCGAGAAGTCGGAGGGCCTATAGGACTCAATGTGCTAGAACAGCCCACACATGGCCGGCTGTGGGCGGTCACTCAGGGGAGTATGACAGTGTACAGCTGTGGCTCCGGTGTGAAGAATTGAAGTATTATGGAGCTTCCGGAGGAGCTTGTACAATGCTGGAGCTATTGACGGGCTAAAACATGTTCTCCTCTGACATGTACTTAAGTAAATGCTCAGAATGAGAGATGCAGCATCTTTTCCAATGAATTTGTATAATAATCCTAAAAACATAATTAGGATCTAATGAGTATACTGACTGAGGTGGGCCTTGTCTCACCTGATCTCTGGCAGGCTTATGTGTGGCCATATGGCGCTCTAGCTGGGTGCGGTAGGCGAAGGTGTCACTGCACAGGGGACAGGGGAAGCTCTCATCGTTTTTCTCATGTCGGTACTTGATGTGCTCCTTTAGAGAGGTCAGCCGCTTGTAGCCCCGGTCACAGTAGGGGCAGGTCAACAGTTGGGCAAAGGCATCTGGCGTCCTCAGTGCCAGATCTGGGCAAAATTGAAAGGAGCAAACAGAGTGAAGGAGGGGGATTGAAGAAAAAAAAAAAAAACAGCATATGTAGGACAAACAGTTGCCATATGAGGCCATGGGAGAATGATAGGTAAAGCACTGCATTCAGAATTCAAGATATCATAAAGTAAATGTTTGCACTTTGATCACCCAAACTAATTTGAACATTTCTTAATAATAAAATAAAATAAAATAAAATAAATGTATTGTACAAAATTAGAAATACAAATATTTCTCACTGGCAAAAAACCAAAACAGATTTTTATTCTTCTATTTTAATGCCTACCATTTTCATTTTCATCTTGTCCATTGGCCTCTGGTGTTCCCAGTCGCGTACCCTCCTCTGGGTCCTCTGGATAAATGATAACAGTGTCCTGCAGGTATTCTGCAATGCTCGCTGCATGTCCCTCACCGTCATCCAGTTTCCTCTTGGCAAAGAAGCTTTCCAGCTCTGAAGAGGCATCAATACCCTTAACTGCACACAGGAAGTGGGGAGAAAAAGTACAAATGAATCCAGTGGTTGATGCTCGGTGTCACTGGAAAGGACCAAGCAGAATATTAGGACACTGGCCCCTCTAAGTGTGATGTAGTGGAGACCAAGCCATTAGAAGGCCTTTCAAGGTGGAAGTATTTATTTAAGTTACAACATAATGGCCACTTCAAAGACTAATAGGAGCCAGCTTGATCATCAAGCACTCTTTAAGCATCCTCTTGCATGTTTGAAAATGCTTTAAACATTTCCAGCATTATGGGTAATTGAGTTATATGGCAATTAGGCGTGCCGGGGTAACTGATCTCACTTTGTATTGCTCATCGTATACATAAAATCGGACCCAATAATCTAATTATGGATCATGTGTTACGTGTAATTGCACAGAACAAGATTTTAAACGTGATTTTCGTAAACAATAGGTTTTTGGATGTTTTATGGAGAATGACTAAAAGATACTGACAGGATGGATAGACAAGAGTGCCTTATAAAAATGTAGATTTATATATATATAAAAAAACATGAGGTAATGTGGGTAGATAACTAATAAAATGACAGAAGTTATTCCAAATTATACTTTTTCTTCAGATAACTGGACCATTTGGGTAAGCAAATGAAAATGTTATTGTTTCTTTGTAATCAATTTTAAAGTACATGGACTGAACAAATTCGATTTTGGTCTTAAACTCAATTTGGCTGCAAAATGTGATTTGCCATGCACTCGCGCTCAACTAAAAAATGTTTACTTTCCATCTCCCATGGACACACGAGGAAGCATTATCTCAGATGCTCAAGTGTGTGCCACACATGCGTTTACGTATGGTCTTAAGAGACGTTACACGCTTACATAAGAAGCATTTCATGATGAATATGCTTAAGATTTGATTAAGTATCTTGATTACTACTTAAAGATTGTTGACCTAACTCTCTAAATAGAGTTATTTATTGTGTATCTACTGTATGCATGAATATTTCTACATGTTGTGAAGTGATCTCACCTGTACCATTTCCAATTCCATGAAGAGAGATGTCAGGACTCATGGAGTTGTACTCAGCTTTTCTCTCCTCTGTAGAGAGAGAAAACACTTTTTGTTTTAAATGATAATGATAAATCACAAACAATGAACTGCCTTATCAGTTCATTTGAATTAACATGTTTAATATATGTTTAAGTCAAGTCAAGTCAAGTCAAATTTATTTATATAGCGCTTTTAGTGTATTTAAAGTGGATAAATATGACAAAAAATCATCCTGATGATGAGAGGACATATTAGGAAGAGATAAATCTCAAACTGATAAATCTCAAACTGCCTTAGCAGTTCATTTGAATTAACATGTTTAATATATGTTTAAGTCAAGTCAAGTCAAGTCAAATTTATTTATATAGCGCTTTAAAGTGTATTTAAAGTAGATAAATATGACAAAAAATCATCCTGATGATGAGAGGACATATTAGGAAGAGATAAATCTCAAACATGTTGACAGCAGCTCAGAGAATGATACGCTTCTCTTAAGTGGGGCATAAGAAATCATGTCAAGGTATTTAGGGAGGAGAGAAGGGTGGTCTGAGAGGAGTTTGCTCATATACTGCAGCTATTGTGTTTGTTCCTCCTCCTCCCCCTCATGTGACCTCGTACCGGCAGTCACAAGTATCATAAGCTTCCCCCACAAAAGGAGGATATACAGCACCTCTTACACCACATCGCAGGGGGAAAACAAGGGTACTCAAGACTCCTGACACACACACACCCGCTCGCCTTCACGGCATAAGTACTGTTTAATTTCAAAACTGCCTTCCACTTCCTTCCTCATTATCTAAGTATGACAACTGAGAGAGCTTCTGAAAGTCGGAGAATTCTCTCACTTTTCACCACATTTAAGAGATGTCTTTCAAAGCAGAGTTTGAAATCATTGTAAGGGAAACTTCTCAGAGCAATGCTTCTTGAAGGGATGTTTTGAGCATCAAAAGCTTTACTAGACTGGGATGCGTTTCATTGAACAAAGTTCAACAAAACAAGGCATTTGCTAATAGGGGGCTTGCCTTTGCGAAACCCCTTCCTGGTGAAATTGTCTCCTTCTGTGCTGTGCAGATAAAAGTGCAAGGCCTGGAGCCAGCGAAAATATTCTCAGCATTGTGTTTTCCTTTGAGGTACATTGGCTTAAAACTTCTTTGGAAGGGTTAGCGATTAGCAGTATTAGCATGTAGATATTTTGAGGTCATACGAAGGACCAAACGTCACGTACGGCGCACCGAAAACCCGGTTGAAGGGAAGCCAAAGAGGTATCGGAGATTAAGTTCGAGTAAATACATTTCCTCGAGGGACAAAATGGCAACTACATTAGAGTCTCAGTTCTGCTTGTGGTAGCTGCAGGCCCCCTGAGGTAATGGTGTGATTTTAACCACTGCAAAACAAGAGAAGTTCCAGATCTCTTTTGGTGCACAATTAAATGATATTTTGTATCAACACTGTAAAAAATGAGTGTAATTTTACTGTAAAATATTGTAAAAACGCTACGCTACTTCCTGTACTATACACAGGGAAAAACGCTAAAAGCTCTTCCCAGACATTTCATGGAATTTTACAGCAAAATGCTGTTAATTTTACAGTTTTTAGAAGTAAAAAGTAAGTGTACTGATAAGTATACTGCTATACAGTGTAATAAAACAAGAACTTTACAAATTCATGTTCTTCTTGTGTATAGTAATTTATGCAGTCTGGTCCCAAAGTCTGATACTGCATTGAATATTGTTAATTTAAACTTCAAAAATAAACAAAGTTTTAGGATTTTGAAAACAATGAAAAGTTATGATGTAAGATGACATCATTTATATATTTATATTTAATATATAAATATATATGCTAACACTCAAAAGAGTGGGGTCAGTAGCCTACGATTTTTCTTTTTTTTTTTTTTTAAATAATGCTTTTATTCAGAAAGGACACCTTAAATTGTTAAAAAAGTCACAGTAAAAAAAAAAAAACATTTACAATGTTAATGTTGAACATATTTATTTTTAAATAAAGCTGTTCTTTTGAACTTTCTATTTGTCAAAGAATCCTGAATAAAATTATCAAGATTTTCACAAAAAATCTCCACAAAAACTGTTTTCAACATTGATAATAATATGAAATGTTTCTTGAGCACCAAATCAACATGTTAGAATAATTTCTGAAGGAAAATGGTGAGCATAAGGGACTTTTTTCAAAAAACATTTGTAAAAAATCTTACATAAAAAAAAAAAATAAATAAAAAAATAAAAAAATTATATATATATATATATATATATATATATATATAAGATATATTATTATTTAGTTGTCTATTCAAATAAACAATTCAATTCAAATGAAACTGGTACTTTTCTGTTCAAATCAACAGCAGTTCAACAAGTTAATTTTTAAAGGGATTTTAATTTAAATATACTTTTTTTATCTATAAATCAGAAAAATGCAAATTAGAAGCATTTCCACAAGTGGCCTGTTGAACCCCACTGTCTTAGCAAAGCATATAAAAGAGACCTGAGGTGCATCTTCTCAAGCAACCACAGCAAAGAGGAAGCATCACACGAGATGATTCATACAGCCTCTTTTAAGCTGTTGAATTTACCAGCATATACCACAGTATTGTTTTCCCAGCTAGCGAACTCATCTCTTCGTATTTAATCACTAAGATAAAATAATGCTATGCTGCCAGAGGCGTGGCGTTCGAATAAACTCAGATGACGTTCATTAATCTAGCATATCATAGTGTGAACATCAACTAAACAAAACACTGTTCAAGCGAATGACACATCCCTGAAGACCCTGTTTAGTTCTGTGACTGTGACACTCTCACACAAATTAAGTGATGCATATGGTTTAGTCATTAGCTGAGACTGATTGCTGGGGGTCGGGGTTTTTTTCTTTCTTTTTTTTATTTTTTCAAACTGGGCGACTCGCATGAATTCTCCCTTCACTCTGTAACTGTCAGCCAGGCCCAGGGAATTGTGGGCCTATTATGTATGTAAATGGCCATCATAATGCTAAAAATTTCATTTAAGGCCTTTAATGAGTCTTCAGCAGGGCAGGCTCCTGCTAAATGATAGCTCTGCGATCCTAATTAAGAGAATTTGTCTTTAAAGCCTCACTAGCTTGGGTTTTGTCCGTGATCTTGATCACTTTTGGTTTTGGGTGGGTGAGTCAAAACGAAGCCAGAAGAAAGGGGTGTGGAGTGATGATGCACTAAAGATTAGGTGTAACCTACTTTGTGACAACAGTAAGAAACCAAAGTACAAAAGTGAGCTAATAGTCTAAAAGTTGCCATTACATCAAAAATGCCAGACAGCTGCTAGGTGTTGGCCTAGTAAATAAAGCTGCTTTGTCCTGGTAATATGAAAATTGCAATTTGATAGATTAAAAAAAAAGAACCTCAGCGATGTTTCACATGTTAATACCACAATTCGGTCTACTCTTCTCAGCTCTCACTCTTACCTGAACCATTCAGGTCTCCGTGGCGCCAGACATGGGCCCCTGCCCCATCCTGGCTTTCGTTTTCTTCATCCCCCCGGCAGGAGAGCAGGGCATGGGCTACCCGGGGTGAGGCCTCCAGACTCGGCACACCTGCTGGACTGCCTTCGCCCTCGGAACCCAGTAGTCTGTCCTCCTCATCGGACCCTGAACCCGCATCCACCACGTTTTCATAATTCAGCACTGAGGACAGAACAGAGTTCAGGTGTTATTAAGTGAGTTTATCTCAAAAGAAGTTTATGCAGTCTTAGTGGTATGGCTAGATGGCTACAATCTTGGCCTGTTAATCCACTTCTTTACATATGCAATTAGCACATGGTAATACAGTCAGAGCAGAACAATTGAGGTTGCCAGTGAATAGAAAAGATAAAAAAAAAAAAAAAACATCAGCAGAGATATTTAAACTACCACAGCAGTGATGGTAGTTGACTACCACAGTAGTGAAAAAAACACTATGGTAGTCAATGTGGGGTGAGATCTGCTTGGTTACAAACATTCTTCCAAATATCTTCCTTTGTGTACAGCAGAAAAAAACAAATATATACTGGTTTGATAGGTAGATGATGATAGAATTTTCATTTTTTGGTGAACTATCCCTGTAAAAGGCATTTGTGTAAATGTACACTACCTGATAAAAAAAGTACAAAGCAGGTTTGTTAACCTTTTCTGACCCAGGGATGATATAAATAATATATAATAAGTAATTAAATAGAATATTTCCAAAGTCTTGATGTCAAGGTAAAACTCACAAGACCAGATTGCTTGACACAAAAGAGAGCATGATAAAGCAAACCAAAACCCCACACAACTCTTGGGTGAGAGGTGGCGAGGGTCTAATAAACTATGAAGCTTACATCATGGGAACAACAGTTTAACGTTCAGGTTCATTTGAAGTTCTTTCCTTGCCTAATACAGCATACATCTCCCTAGGCTCTCCGAGCACCTTATCTCAGAGGCACGCTGCCAAAGCAGTGAGAACTAGTGGGAATTTTCTCTAATGGTTAGATTAAAAAACCTAATTGCTGATTTCGGGACAATTTTCTCCCTCTTCTGAACACAGAGTTTTAAAAAACAACAAACTTTCCCTTCCATCAGTGCTCTATTTCCCAGTTCGTTGGCGTCAAATGGGCTCAACTGGGCTGTGGAACGCTCCATTCCCTCCTCCGTACCTTAACTACCCCTAATCTCTCCCTAGGAGCCCATTCACTTAAAAAAAAAAAAAAATGGCAATGACGTCTTTTTTTTCACAGGTTCCCATGCAAAAAAGGCTGACCACTTCCCTTTGCCGGTTCTCGGCAGAGGACGTGAACATTAGCCGCACGTATCTGATCATAATATGATCTTTGTCTGATCCGTGGAGCTGCATTTGCTCCCCCGGACAACTGCGCAACAGGTGCAAATTAAAAGGGGAACCATCTCGGGTACAAGGGATGGTCGAAATGCACTGACCCGGGCTGAATACCAAAGAGTGGGGTGAGGTGGTATGGCGGGGGTGAGGGGCGTGGGACAAAAAGCTTTCTAACTAAGAGGTGTGACCAGCGGGATTATTTAGGAGCGACTTCAGGCCGAGGGTGAAGACCCCCCCCCTCCTTGAATGAAAAGGAGAAGGCGAGCAAGAGAAAGCAAAAGAGAGACATAAAGGGAGTGGCTGAAAGTAAGACATGAGAGGCTCTTTGTGTGGTCCGAGTATACCTTGGACGTAAAGCAACTTTATCTTGCCTTCTTTCCCTCCTCCCACGTTTCATCCCTTTCGCTCACACAAACCCATATATTTCTTCATCCTTAGCCCAGTGATAAGTGCACTTCACTTTCTTGCACAGGTGCCGTACAGCCTGAATTTTGGTACCGGAGCTAAAAAGCTGTGGCCAATCATTCAGAGTTTGAATGGTGGGAGTGTTCTGAAGAAAAAGAAAGAAGTGGGAGGACTGGGAAAAGAATCAAGAGGATGAATACAGAGGTCAGGGCTGAATATTAATAATAGTGAACTGCTGAGTGGTTTGACTTCAAGCCCACACAAAACACTAAACTCTTTACATCATATTTTCCTGTTCTTCCTTGTGTTTTTCGACAGCATATGCAAGCCATCCACATTCCTAATGACATAGCTTGAATACTTGAGTGGATACTTGAGATTTTTTTTGTTTGCTTGTTTTGTTTTTACAGAAAGTCAGTATAGTTTGTTCTGAAAGTATGTTCTAATTTCACTATAATTGCATAGATTCGCTTATGACACAAATAGAAATAGAAAACGCTGAGGGTTGAAAACCATTTTGGAAAAAGGAACAGACATGTTTTGAATTCCGAAAAGCAGATACTTTGCCTGTATGTGTGTGTGTGTGTGTGTGTGTGTGTGTGTTTTTGTGATTTATGAGGACACAAATTTGTATAATGACATGGGTATTACACTGGCATTACAACGTAAACATGATATATGAGGACATTTCATGAGTCCTCATATTTAAAAACATACTAAACAATGTTTTATTAAAAATGTAAAAATGCAGAATGTTTTCTGTGATGGGTAGGTTTAGGGGTAGGAGTAGTTTAGGGGGATAGAATGTACAGTTTGTATAGTATAAAAACCATTACGCCTATGGAATGTCCTTTGATAGCAAAACAAAGCTGTGTGTGATAGAAAAGCAAGTGATGGGCACTCAAAGCAATCCATCAAACAATTTGCCTCTAAGGTCACATGGGTCTGACAGATGTGACCGAGTTATTGTATGCAGCTGTGCACTTGTGTCTGTGGGAGTAAAAAAAAACAAAAAACAAAAAAAAACTCTAAAGATATCACTGTATTATTGTTTTCATCAGTGTAATACCAGTAAGACGTTTGTTTTCATCCATCTAACTAGTCACAATAATTTTATGTCATTTCTATACATTTTTAGCATTTTCAGGTAATAAAATTTGATCCTCATCTGTAATTAAATTCAAATTGATTAAAATGTGGAATGTACTCCTGCAGGTTTCAGTTTTAAATTTTGAATATTATTATTAATATTAGCATTATTAATATTATTTTGAATATATTAGTAAAACTAAAGAACAAAAGTATGATTAAAACATAACGATACTTTGAAACTTTATTTTTGATCTACCAATCAAATGTGCTTTCCCCCGTGTAGACCAGCCCCCATTGTAATTCCATTGGCTGCCATTTTAGTGTGTCATTCCGGCAGCTGTCCTGCTGTATAATTCCTGCAGTGAACGGTCCATTGTGCTCACCCTAGAGACAAAGAGGCCACCTCTCTTCTCTCTCTCGCCCTGACTTCTCCTTTCTCCCCTCCCTTCCTTCTATCTCTCTCTCTGTGCTATTTCATATTCTCGAACAACCCCACCTATCCTTCTGCTAGCTGTCCTCTGAGAATAAGGCATAATGCATCTCAAGATGTTTCTAAAAGTCATCCTTAACAAGAACTCAGTAACAAACTATATAGGCAGAATCTTTTAAATGCTGATGGTGGAATTAGCAAACAAACATTTAATATAATTACAAAAACAATACCTTGTGTCTGTCCAGTTTGGACACACTAAGAGTCTCTCCGCTAACTGGGAGAGGTTCACACATTCCATAGCCTGGAGTTGTGTGCGCACACACATACACATGTTCTTCTGAGCAGTTTAGCTGTTTAGACAGGTATGTGTGTGCTCTGTCACAATCTCTTACAATCCTCTCATCTCATATGCGGAGTGTGTTCCCAGCGCTCGGGGAAAAACTGCAGACACACCTGCAAACCCAAAGCCACACGTCCACTGGAGCCATTTCACTGGTACGTGGCGAAGGATGATTCAAGCGTTCGATTATTTCAGACAGGGAAGGTTTCTGTTACGGCGAACGCTCGACAATCACATCCATCTGGACTGAACGACACCTCCGCTGGCTCACACACCTTTTCAACATTCCCTGTTCGCAGGTAATCCGCCTGCTATCCATCTTTTCCCCTTCCTTTCATCTCCTTTCCGTCTGTTCCTAGCGGCCGAAACAGAAAGGTGAGTGCGTATTCCACATCCATACCGAGAATCAGACAGCCTGCCGCAGGTCTTTCCCAGGTGCCTCTCTGCCACGGTAATGAAACCCGGCGGAACAGACGGTGGAAAATAACTGCTCTGTTCTCTCTCTCTCTCTCTCCTGTGCGGTGCGCATCACCTGAGTGAGCAGTGGGGGAGGGGGCGACTAGGTAAGACTTCAAACAGTTGAAAGGAGGTCGCTGCCTAGTGGCTATAGCCTGGAAATGATCCATGTAAATCAAATCAGCCATCTTCCATTCATGCACAAAAAGGATGAGGGAGGGCAAACTTTTACCTGTTTCACGCTTCAAAAAAAAAAAAAAAAAAGCACAGGGGTAAAGAACATGCTCAGACAGCAGTCTGATCTAAAATTAATGGGAAATAACTGTAATTTTAGAGAATTTTTTTTTTTAAATGCAAGGGAACCGCCACATTCTGAAAGGAAATAATATGATTTCACCTGTTGGACACATTAACAAGTTGCATTGAATAATGTATCCAATTTTAGGTCTAAAGAATAAAATAGTTTTAAGCAGTCTATGAAGAAAATGAAATAGTACAACAAGTGTTTCTGCAGTACATTCCTTTAATAATAAAATCAAATAAATTAATAAAGTATATATATATATATATATATATATATATATATATATATATATATATATATATATATATATATATATATATATCAAATAAAATCTGTGCAGGATTTAGGTGTACATTAGCAAAATAAAAAAAAATAAATAAAATACATTTTCTGAGAAGGGAAAGAGAGTATTTTCATATGCATATATCTGCTAAAAAATGAAACTTGTCAATCTCGTCAAGAATACTTTAGCATTTAAATAGCCTCAAAGCTAAAAGTCGCAAAACTTTAATTATGATTATGATGGTAAAAAACTACATGCTTTTCAACAATGAATGTGTGACTCCCACGCAAGGCTGCTTATATCAGCAAAGGCCTTGAACCTGACAGATAGTGTCTGGATTGAGTCTATTTTTTCTTGTAGGGTTAGCACGTATATAATGGTTGGTGAAAGTGCTCTTGTTTACAGTGCATGTGATGGGGGAGAAGGCTCTCCATGTTTGTTTTAAGGCCGGGCAGCCGAAGAGGTCACACTGGTGCTGAGGGAACAAAGGGCCCAGGAAGAGAGGGGCCGCTTTTGTGCTGCGGTGATCCTCAGTGAAAACTCAGCTATGCGTGAACCATTACTGCAAACCTGGAGAGGGTGTGTGTGTCTGTGTGTGTGTGTGTGTACTGTGGTGGTCTTTGTTTTCCTTGTATTTAAGTATTTCAGTACTTGCCAATATTTGTGAGTGTGAAAAAAGGAGAGCGAAAGAGACGGCTTGTACGCGCGCACTTATCTAGTGTGCACCCATCTGTAAATGGGTGGCGGTGCTCCACAGACCCTGCCGTGAAGCTGCAACAGTAGCCTGGCCCTAATTGAATTAAACTCCCATTTGTCTACTATAGGACCCAACGCAACAGGCAAGAAGGAGAGAAGGGGAAGAGAGGAAGCGAGAGAAAGAGAGAGAGAGAGCTCTCTGAGGCTTGCTCATGCCGCCAGACGGCCCACCTTTCCCCCTTCCTCCCCCACGCAGACCCACCATCTGTGCCCACCCCATGCACATGTTACCCCTCTCTCTCTCGACAACTGTTCTGGGCCTCTACCAGCCTCAGAGTGCCTGTGTGTGTATGTGTGTGTGTGTGTGTGTGTGTGTGTAAGTTCGTAGGGCTGGAGACACACAATAGCTCACTGGGCTACCCTGAGGAGGAGAAAAGACAGGAGGAGAGGAGAACACAATATGCTGCACAGAGGAAGATAAAGAAGTCAACCTCTATCTCAGGCGAACTATCAGTCAGGTTGCACTCTGGGAGAAAAGAACAACCACAAAAAGCCCAAACCGCCTCAGGGCGAGAGAGCTGAAAAGAGACGACGCAAATTACACACGCTAACAAAACCTGCAATTTTAGGTTTTCTTTCCTTTGAGCACAACGTCTTTGTACCGTGATACTCTACCATAAAATCGGCAGGTGAGGGTTTAGAAGCACAGGCAGATGAATTTGTTGGCCGACTTCAGAGTCTATCAATTTTTTTGGAAGTTAATATGGGTCAATTAATATGCAAATCTCCCGGCAGATGCTCGGTGGCTCTCAGCATGCGATTGGCCCGTCGGTCACTAGCTGTTCAAACAGTTTCACGAGCAAAACAACACCAGGTTCCCTCTAAGAGAGAAACCAAAGAGACACTTTACATCATTTTTTGTTACATAAGCAATGTTTTTGTCCTTTTTAGAGAGGTAAAAAAAATAATTCTCTAGTAAGAATACAAAGTACTCAAACAACAACTACCATACTTGTTTTGTTTTTTAAAGATGTATAGAGGTAGATCACTCAAAAATGAAAATTCTCTTTCTATTTACTCTATTTACATGACGTTACAAACCTATATGACTTTTCTGTGGAACACAAAAGAAGATATTTTGAAGAATGTTGGTAACCAAACAACAGTTTTAGTTACCATTGACTTGACAGTAAAAAAAAAAAAATTTTTTGGGTGAACTGTCACTTTAAAGCACATATTTATGGTGTAAATACAATTATATCCCCCCACAGGCCATCAATATAAGTCATACTGCACTGCCTGAAACGGCTTCCAACTTCTTCACTTCAGAAAAATTGATTCCAGTCTTTTGGTTACTTTTATTTAAGGCTGATTTCACGGAACGCAATGATCTTTCCCTAATACCTGTTTACTATCAGACAAAAGGCGAAACTAAAAGGAAACAGCTTGGGTTCTGCTAAGACTCCTTAGTGGCATTGCCAGAGGTGCTTGTTGGGTTTCTGAAAGCTAACAGGTCCAGATGGAGAAAAAAAAATAAGACCTCAAAGGGGGGCTTTAAATGAAGGCTCCAGACCAGCAGACAGGTTGCTAATGAAATATTCATGTAAGGAGTGGCTCTATCTATCTATCCATCCATCCTGCCCACAACCTTCCCACACTTCCTTCTTCTGCCCTCCACCATTTTATGGTGCACTTCATTTGAGAAGAAAAAAGAAAATAGGAAAACAAGCACTCTTTCACTGGCACCACAAAGACGAACTCAATCTCTACCTTATCATAAGAAACCCTCAGAGAATTTAGCGATGCATGGTTTGATTTCAAGCCTTTTTCTCAAAACTTCTCCTTTTTGGACGTTCTTCAGTGTGTCTTGGCAAGTGTTCACAGCATATGACCACTAATTGTACTTTCACAAGTGCTGCCTGCATGGGAAACATTTAGTTTATAACAATTCCCTAAAAATCCCTCACATTCTCTGAGTGGGTAAGTGCTTCAATTATGGATAGAGAGTTGTAAGTTTGATTCACAGAGAATAATTAATGCCTAGAGGTGCAGTCACATTTACATTGTTCAGAAAATTTTCACGGGTGAAATCCAGTCATTTCAATAGGAATCAACGCGATCAGGAATTTTGTTTGAAGGTGAAAGATTTCCCCGTGCAGATTTCACAACGTTGTTTTGGTTTGAAACTGACTTCTCTGTGAGATGTGCTTCATACTCTACACTATTGACAATATTTTTGGCTGAAATTTCTGTAATGTAAACGTACCTTAACAGCTGAGACTGGAGTCTTGCTCATAGGCCATGCGCCATTTCACCCACCTCTAGCTCAGCTGAATGCGATTTCCCTCCCTCTATCTCTCCATATACATAGGCCACTCATATCTGCTGCTGAGGGGGCAAATATGGCTTTGTCAAACACAAATGCACACTGGATGGAAGCTGTGCTCTCCTGTGTTCGACAGACCCAGGATCAGCTGGGGTGGTATTAAACATGCACAAGGTTGCCTGTGAACAACTGTCAGCGCATCTGCTGTGTTGTTCTTTAGCCTCTCTCTCTCCATCACTCCCACAGCCCCATCAATAACACTCTACTGCAAACAGCTCCTGGCTACCGCCGCGAGCGTGTGTGTACATGCGCCTTGTGCTGTGTGTGCCAAAACACGAGTGAATAACACAGATTATGCCCGCATCCAGTTGTGTGTACGCGTGCATGTCCATTTACAGCAGCCTAACCTGTTTCGTGTGTGTGTGTGGTGTGCGCGAGAATCTGCTCTCAATATCATAATGAAATAAAGAGCCTGCTTTAAGCACATGCAAATTCAAAAGCGCATAATCAGGGCAAAATTAATTTTGCTGTTGCTGATTAGAGACATTAATTAATCTGTGTGAGGTGCGGGCCTAATCTGAAGTTGAATTACACCTCCTGTAAGATTAATTAGGACACGATAATAACATACGGCGCTGCCAGTGCAGATTACAGTAAGCCTTATTCCTTTGACTTGAAAAAGAGTCGGGCGAAACCTGAATCGCCATGCAACTCGTCGCTTAAGTACTTTGTTTACGATTGCAGGAGCCGTATTCTCAACTAGTTAACGGTTGCAGGGATTTCGAAGGTATTCAATTTAAAAAGGTTTTTGAAATTGGGTTGTGGCTGATACGTAATATCTCAGAGCTTTCGAAATGGATTCAAATGGATCGTTTGACCCTGCAGAACGTTACACTAGGAAGATCATTTGTGGCAAGTGCATGCCTGTCTTCTGCTGCCAACATGTTTATCGGTGTTTGCGATTTAGGTGTTCAGAGAGCTCATGTGCATGGATCTGTGGTGTGGACCACAGCAAAACCTAACCAGTTGCCAGCTGGCAGTGTAGGTGGGAGCCTTTTAAAGAGGTCAGTGTGTGTGAGTGTGTGTGAGTGAATGGGGACAGTCCACATCCAATGAGAAATAGAGCCCCCTTGGTCCAGGACCTTCAATCAGAGCAGCTCTTTCTGATGTTAATGAGGGAGTAAAACACATCTGTTCAGCACCCCCTCCCGTATACACATCCTAACACATACACACTTGTGTGAGGAGTTTGGTCACCTGAATAGTTCCCCAGCAGGTAACACACAAGGGAATAATTCGGCCCTTTATGTGGTCATTCTCTGACCCTCCCAAAACCTTTTCCATGCCCTTTCCCCATAACTACCATCAAAGGTCAGATGACCCATGGGATGCACCAGGGACCCATATTTGGCCCTTCTGTATTGTCAGAATTGTTATAGAGGAAAGAACAGAATGAATGAACTACAATATCCAATGCTGACAACAGTGCTGATCAGTCACTCGTATTGGCTTGAGCATTTATAAGATTGCACCGAATTCATTTAAATACATAAAAAGAAATACCGACTGATATATTGATTTAGGCATATAAAATAAATACTAGAACATATAAAATAAATATTTAAATATAAAAAAATATAAAAAAAATATTTTGATATTTACATACTTGCATTTAATAAAATATCTAATTTAAAAAATCTGAATATATTATATATAATTTAAATAATTATAAAATATTTGAATTATTTAAATAATTATTATTAATTTAATTGAAAAAATAATAATTATTTAATTAAATAAAAAACATTCTAAATTCTATTCTATTTAAAATCTAAATCTAATCTGTTTGTTTGTGTAAATATTAAAAAAATACAAATACTTAAAATACAAATATGGAGATTTTTATATAAATAAATTCATAATAAAAAGGATTTAAATTACATATTATATATTTATAATATATATATAATATATATATATATATATATATATATATATATAATATATATAACTTGTTCAAAATGATTAATAAAACACCAGCATTATTTTGCAAACTAGGAAACGCGCGGAGGATGGAGATCTCTAGTTTTCTGGGAGGAGGTGCTGGATTAGGAGCACATCAAAGAGTGTGAAAGTGAGCTACTTTGATGATGTTTACAGTAACACACCTGGGGTAACGCAAGGTGCTAATTAGCTCAAGTGGATAATTAAAATGCCGATTACAGGAATCAAAAGGTACTGCAGAGCTTAAAGCTACAGCTTCCCTCTGTAACCACTCCTTTGGGTAAGCTCTCTCTCTCTCTCACACACACACACACACACACACACACACACACAAGAGCATACATACAAATAGTCCAGGGGGAAGCCATAAACATCTCCTTGGCTCAGGCGATTATAAGACAGGCTTAGAGTGGAGAACCAGTAAATATTGAGGGGGCCATTGTTCCCTTCACTTCCTCTGTTCAGCGAGGAGGATTCGTCTTTCCCCTTGATGACACCTCCAGGGAGCACACGCGGATCATATTATCGTCTAAAACGGAAGTCGTATTCATTCCGTCGACTGTGTTAAGGCTCTCAGAAGCCACATCATTCGTAATGCTGAGGACCGCAGGGCTTTCACAGAACAGGAAAGACCCATGTTAACTCCTGAGCAGCCAGGGTTTGCCGCTTTGTAAGGGAATCATCGATGATTTAACGCAGGGAGTGGCAAAGCGTTAGGCTAATAAAGCTAGCCGAGGCCATTTACAAACAGGCTGAATTATTGGCGTTAGAGTTACTGTACCCTGGACAGTCACTTCAAGAGCATATGCAGCTCAATGCAGCTTGATTTGTGACCAAATCCCTCATGATAATGGCCATCAGGAGGAACCACCAAAAACAAATGAGCGTACTGTAAAATATTAATCAAATTATTGCAATTATATTCACTACAATAGTCTACAAAACTTAGGTTTGCATTTTACCAGATGGTCACTCATTTTAAGTTATATGGATATCACCATAAAACTCTGTGTTTGTTAAAAATGGCATCAGGTAGTTTGTGTCGAAACCTACAGACTAAAAGGGAGCATATAAATGCCCTATAAGACTGAGTTTCTTATTTCACACCCCAATGTTTATTGTTCCTTTTCATTCGCCACAACTCTACTGTATAATTATCCCTATTATGTTCATAAACTTTCAACGCTGGCTCTGCTATTGTTGATTTTAGCTGTTGGGTAATACAACCGTGCCTTTAAAAATGCAATACAGCTCAAACCTTTCAGTTAAAAATGGCTAAATAAATACATCAATAAATAACACGATCTTTGCACGGTCACCTCAAGAGAAAGCTGATTTCCGACCTTCTCCCAGAGTTCCATGGAAACCAGAGCTAGACAGTGGCCAAAAATACATGTTTTCTTAAAATACAAAAGCCTGTGAAACTGTCTGTTTTGGGCAGTTTTGACTTCAACAGGTGCCAAGAAAAACCTCCACGGTCTCAAAACCTGTTATTTAAACAAGGGTGAAGGACCATAGGTCACATTCTCCCATATACGGCTTCTCATTTTCTGGGCTCTTATAAGACAGTTAACTGTTTGAGCTCCATTGAAATAATATTTCAAGGCATTACGAATGAAAAATAAAGAGTTTAATCACTTCCCCTTTTTTTTTCTTCTTAACATCTCTCAAGCATGAGCTGATAAATAGAACATTTGCACGTTAAACCACAACTTTCTTTGGTACACCGAATGTCACAGTGACTTGGTGGCAAAAAAAAGAAAAAAAAAGAAAAACTATTGCTGCTTTGTTTGTCACGTATTCGCTAACACGAGCTCTTTTCTGCCCTTGTGCTGCTCTTATCAGTCATGAGAGGGATAAGGTGTGACCTGGTAAGGGTGGCAAGTTCCACTTTCAGAGGTGTGATCACTGGGGCCCAGCAATTGAGCCAGAGGCGCTTATAGAAGGAACTTAATCAGCCTTTAGCACCTTGAGATGGGCGCTGAGCAGACGTTAACCGAAATGGCAGCTGCACCTCTTTTAAACACGGACTACAGTTTTTGAAGTCTAGGAATTCTTTCCAGCTATAGGTTGTTGGCAAATTAATTGCCATTCAAAAAGATCAAAATAAATAAATAAACATTAATTTCTCTCGTTTGTTTATATACATTTATGTAATGTGTATGTCCTACATAATCACCTCTCGTGATACAGTGAAGTCAGCCCTGAAACAATCTTAGCAGCGTTATTCAGGTTTCTTGGCGTAAACAACCTGGTGAGATTGTGAGTCACTGTAAGCTTCATTTGAACTCAGATAGAGTATCACAAAGCATGTGATATACAGGCCGCTGATGTGCGCTACCGTGCCTTCACACACACAGCTACAAGCACATTTTCCTTGGGTCCTCTGCCTGTTTACCAAATATTTTGTGTTACCATGGATCGCACGGAGAAAGAAGCGAACATCTGACTGAGAGGCCGTGTCACTTGATTGAGCTCAACTTCCTTTCAAATGAAGAAGAGAATCTAGTTGATAGATAAAGTTGTTATATCAGAATGCCATTACCACTGGGATTTACTTTCATGTCTTTTTCTGAACCAAAACCATTTATTAATTAAAGCAAACTGTAATATGAACAGTTTTGTTTTGTTAAGATATTATACTTTTATTCAGCAAGGTCACATGAAATAGTGACAGTAAAGTCTTTTACATGGTTAAATGCTGTTTTTTGAGCTTTCTATTCCTCAAATAATCCTGAAAAAAAAAAAAAAAAAAAAATCACGGTTTCAACAAAGATATTGAGAAGCACAACTATTTTCAACATTGATAAAAATAAGAAATGTTTCTTGAGCAACAAATCAGCATATTAAAATGATTTCTGAAGGATCATGTGACACTGAATATGATGAAAATTCAGCTTTGCCATCACATGAATAAATTACATTTTAAAATATATTAAAATAGAAAAATGTACCTATTACTGTTTACTGCATTTTTGATCAAATAAATGTAGCTTTGGTGAGAAAAAAACATTAGAAAAAACATTACTGACCCCAAACTTTTGAACAGTAGTGTGTGTTAACATTTATATTCTAATATTAATATTATAATCAGACACTTGTTTTCCTTCTGTGAAACGCAAATTATGTCCAGGCTGATCTTTTCCATATACAAAGGAAGTGAATGGGTACTGGACCTGAGAAGCTCTAAACATGATAGTCCATACAAATCAAGTCTTGTACTATACTATATTATAAGAAACTATACTATATTATATTTGTGTGAGGAACAGACCACAATCCACAATATAAGCTGTTATTCATTAAAAATCATCCCCTCTGGCAGAGCGTACAAATTTCATCTAGGCTGAGGTCAAATAAATAAATCAAAAATTTGTTGAAATTAGCCATTATTGATGCTGAACATTGTTGGTCATGTTTAAATAAAGGGGGAAGAAGGAAGATTTTCAGTAAATTACATACATTCATTCATTCATTCACATACAGCTTGCTCAACAGATTCTTAATATAACAACAAGGCATTCTTTTTTGTTTTACATTTCTGACAACAGTCCTGATTCACTTTTATTGTATGAAAAAAAAAAAAAACAGCATGGACATTCTGCTAAATATTTTCTCTTGTGTTCAATAGAAGAAATAAAGGCATATAGCTCTGATATAACATGACATAATTAATTTGGGGTGAACTATCCTTTAATATTAGTACAAATATATTGTGGTAAGGTTGGTTAAGGTGAACAAAGCACAGTCATGTAGAAGGAGAAAAAAAAGAAAGAAAAAAAAAACAAAGCACCTCATCATACCGGTAATGTTGCTGCAACAGTGTGTCGTTTGTCAAAAGAGAGGGGAAAAAGAAAGCTCTGTAGCTGTTTGTCTCTGATAAGGCCCCAACACATGAAGATATGAACTGCTCTGTTTGTGTATGTGAGTATATGTGTGTTTGAGAAAGGTATTCTCCCTTTTTCTCCTAACTGTAACTAATTATACTCTTACGCATTTTATATCACATTCATTTGCAAGAAAACCCGCTTTGGGGAATCACCTCGCGCCGTTTCGAAAATCTAGATGTTCTTCAAACCTGAAAATTTGCCTCAGAGAAGATGAGCTCCAGTCTAACGGCATACAGTATGCCCGTGTAAATGCTAGAAATGATGAAGCCATTCCGGCTTCAGCAGCCCGCTAGCCTCTCATGGGGACGCAAGGCCTACTTCCAAAAAGCCTGAATTATTTATTGACCTAGGTGGGAGTGCTCTCTGGAAATGTTCAAACCCTTTTTGACAAAAGAAAGCAACATGTTTAATTCCTAATGTTTCAGATCAAATCAAAAATACACCATCTTCACTTTCTCCATACATCATTTAATAATGACTTTACAGTCAAACAGTGTGCAGTATTCTTTTACTCTGTTGCTATATTAGAGTTCCTGATTTACAATTTTAGCCCTCAAAACACACATTCACGTTCGCACACACAAACAAAGCATTAAGACTTGATCTTTGCCAGGTGGCAAATAGTACCTCAAGGCTCCCTGGCCCACACATCTTAATGTGCAGTATGTCAGATGTGCCGGGTTGACCTTTCACCTCCGAGAGGCTGACTGCAGGGAACCCTTTGTTTCACTTCTAACACATTTCAGACCTTACTATGTATTGTAATCTCTGCAACTGGCTTGCATTGGTCCAGGGCATAGAATTCGTTCTGTTTTTTTTTTTTTTTTTTCATTCCCTTGTGAAATATTAACTGGTTTGTATGTGATGTAATTTATGCGTGCTGGCACAGAAGCATGCCCTGTTAGTGGAGTTCATTTTTGGATCTACATTTCTGAGCGCAGACTTCACATCTCAGCATGTTTAAAAAGTTAGGAAATATAAATGGATAGACGTTTCTATGATAATATTGTTTGGTACGTTCTTTCCTCTTTTTCCAATTTTTTCGACTAGTGTAACCGGAGGGGGGTTTGACTTGGAGCTTTGTGTGTGTGTGCGATAGCGCCGTGATGTAAATAAGAAAAACAAATTGTTGCAAAACATTTCGTTCTTGTTTGCTCTGGATATTCTAGTACAAGTGTTGTTCAAGTAGATCAAGGGAGCAGTATAATATCTGAGATTAAATGTGTGGGGCATCTTGGGTTCTCTCACTGAACAGGATTTATGCAATTATTCTATGATGAATAACACTACAGATATCACCAGAGCCTCATGAATATTCGTGAAAGTCACTGTATGAAATGATCCCATTCCAGTACATCACACACTTGCATGCGCACACACACACACACACACATATATTGCACAGATTCAAGCATGTATGCGTGAATGCGCAAAAAACAGCGTCAAACATCTTTTTGTCCTTCTTAAACAGAAAAAATGCAATTTTTAGCCACTCTCAGCATGTCCTTCCACCTATTTGTTGATTTCCTGTTAAAAAATTTTTGCAGTAGTGAAACTATATAACTCAGCAGACCTCTGGCCACTGCTGCTCAATGGCCCAGATGAATGTCCACCAATAGCACGCCGGCCTCCACCATGTAAATCTGACCTCTAGCCATCATGTTTGACTACGACTGCACGCTAAGCCACACACTTGCGTTTAAAATGGGTCAGTTGCTAAAAGGATGTTTACAGTACATCACCACTGTACAAGCCAGCTGATGGTGGTGATAAACCACAACTAAAGATTCCTCTGCATCTCCAAAAACATGTCAAATGTGCCAGATGTCAAATGTGTACTGTATGATTTTATGCAGTGAAATAGATATGTTGCTTCCTAAACAAGATGAAATTTCAAACATAAACTGCCACACTATCAGTGGGTTTTGAGGAGCAACCATGACATTAATAGAATAAAACAACAGTAAATATAATAATAATAAAAAAATCTATATTTACACACAAAGAATTAAATAAAATGAATAATATATAGATAGATCTATACTTTTTTTCACTGTCAGTCACTAGCACTAAAGGTAAATGTCTCACAAAAACTTATGTCTCATTTTTGCTTAAGATAAACTACACTTGAAAGTGAACAACAAATGAAGATAAACAAGTTTGTTTAGACCAGAGGAACATAAATTCTGATACTGGTCTCCAAACACCTGTCCTTGAGCTTACAGCTTACAGATATAATTTATGGGAAACGGAACTGAATACAATACTTTTTTTTAAAAGGATGACTATTTTCACACTTATTTAACACTTGTTTTTTTTTTCTTTGCAAATATCTTCTGTCGCTGTAGTCCTCAGCAACCTGTACCCAACCCATACATGTCTGACTACTGTGTACCAAAAAGAAAATGTGAAAAGTCCTATGGGGGAATTAATTCAAGTGTTGAATTAACGGGTCCTCAATGGAACTGCATTATACCTCATCTAGCTCTACACAGATGATTCGTCATGTTGATAAGTGGACAAAGACCTAGATTACCCTAACAAACCCTGCTTTGTGATCCTGTCCTCCGGTTAAAGAGGGCACAGGGAGTAACGAAGCAAAAGGTACCACCGTCTGTCAATTTGAATCAATTTACACATCAGGGAACGGCAAGCCGTGTGTCCCCCAGTGCTACCTTCACAGTGACAGATGTACGTCTACTACATGTGACCTGAGAAAACGACCCCTAAAAGCCACCTGCCCCCTGGGCACAGTGCGGGTAATTTGTCCCACTGTTCCTATTCGACACTGTCGATGGCGATGGTTGTCTGAGGTAAGAGGAACTGACAACCATGGACTCCCCAGGGCAAAACTTTCCACCCAAGTGAATCGGTAGGATGAAGGTTAAAAAAAATCTAATAAATGACTTCTGAGTAGTCATTTGGTCTTCATTACTCCCCCCTCAAAAGAAAAATATAATCTCCTGTTCCACACCCACATGCGTTTAACGGGACTATTAAAGTCTGTTGCTTCATTGGCAAGTCATATTTTGCAAGCAGCATGATAACTTTAAACTTTAAACACCTATTCTCTTGTGTGAGTTTAAAAATACATACTGTATATTAGGATGGCGAAAGGTTTTTACACGTAACACTCCTTTTAACTCAGTTTAATATTTAATTTAATTTCAGTCAAATATAATAGACTCTGTCCTGGCAAATGAACAAAATTAGCATTAGCTCCAACCTATGTGCCTATGTGCAATCCCTAAAGTCCAATACAACCTTAAAAAGCCAACTGAGCAAGACTAACTAGCTAATCTATCCCATGATAACAAGAACATAGATTAAAAGAGAAGAGTTGGCTGCACAGTAAAATGTTTAACCTGTCAAAATTTACAGTGGGTCATAATGCTAATAAAAACACTGAAGGGCTGGTAAAGTACTCTTTTGAGATGGCCCACACAACTGTTTCCCTCAGTCATACTGTACAATAATGATCAATCTCAGTGGAAATAACTTTCACTCCCACTTAACAACAACCCAAATTTCCTCCATGTGGGCCTGTGGCCAACACTGACGATTAGTTCTCAGGCTAACATGTAGCAGCTGGACTAAGCTAGTGAAAAAATATGCATGCCTCCATCATGGGTGCGGAATGTGACAGCTCATGCTCATAGCATTTTTCCCCATCCTCCTCCTTTTGATTCAACAAATCGCCATAAACTTTTCCTGTCATCGAAGTGCATTGTGGAGTGCAGTGGGTCCCAATGGGGGAAGAGCCATTCTTGCTAGCTTTTCACACTCGTATTTTATTTCCTTATTGTGTTTGGACTCCGGCCTACAACATCCAGGTGGAGATGATTTCAAGGGCGAGCGCCAAAAATGTGCTCTAGCAGCCAGGGATGGACAGGGATAACTAAGCAAGCTCACCTCTTGGCGCTGAGCTGCCATTTTGTGTCCAGCTTTGTATAAACATGTCTTTCTTTGGAACATGTGGAACACAACGAAGAGATTCAGTACAACAAGTACACACTTAACCGACAAACGCACTGTGCTAAATGTAAAATTTAAGTGGATATGCGAGGAAGCAACTCTGATTGTATTGTATCAATAATTAACCTACCACAGTTGTTTTCTTTGTCACTTCCAGTTTTATCACATGACTGTGCTAAAATACATAAAGTTGATTTTATTGGGAAAACCTAAGAGACAAATTTGGGGAGGAAAACCCAATATGTTATGGGAATTAGTTAATTTTCTTATCATTATCATGACTTATTCATGAAAACCATATGATGCCCAATAAGAACTCGCCTCAAAACCATTAACACGCTGTTAAATGCTAATTCACAGAAATCATATTAAAATATCAATCAATTACAACATAATTCTCGGAAAAACAGAGAAATAGTATACTGAAGTGCTCGTATTACAAAGTGACATGCCTCACTGTGATTATTTTCTTGAGAACTCGCTATCTACCTGATTATTAGCAAAAGCTACATTTGCTTGATGAAAGCACAGCCAAAAGAAGGCCATCCCCAGGAAAGGAGGGCTGGTCTGGGCTTCCTTTAACACAGCAGGGTCTGGTAATAAACGCTCGGCCTTTTGTTCCCCGCACAGTTGGCAGGAGGTTAGCCAACAATACAGCAGCCATAATGCCCTCTCCCAAGGGATGCTAGAGGCTAACACTGATTCTGTTACATTGAGTCGCAGCAGAAAGAAAGGCTAGGTCATGAACTACTTTTTGAATCACCTCAGCACCAAGCCATTGTTTTGTTCTCACACTAAAAACACCCTTTGAATCCGAAGTTCCTTCTGTCATTTAGCTGGTCACATAATTGTGAACATGCATTACAGTGTAAGGTGTCTTTGATGCATATTGTTTTCCAGACTTACTATTTTTAGGTGTATGTGACTGACAGCTATCTTTGGACCGCTACAGTGGGAGACTGCAAGATCAAAAAGGCTACAGCTGTCTGAACCCCAGCTTGTCTCGCAACCTTAAAGATCACCCGCCGACAAGACCTAAATTGCTGATACAATCTAGCCATAGACGACAGTTCCCTGCTGTAGGAGAGGCCTGTAGGGCTGTAATCCCAGCAGACCCTCAAATGCCCTGAAAATTAGGCCAGAACTTTAGTCTAGACTCACAAACCCTTTTGGTGTCAGGTTGCCGGGCCACCTGAGTTAGCATGTGGCCCTTTTTCTCCGCACCAGCATGTAATGTGTGCACCTCTGCGGGGAGGTAGGAGAGGAAGGGGTCTCCGGCAAGCGCGCTCAGGTGTTTTAACAGCTGTCGACCCCCTTTAAGCTGTGAGGGTGGTTAAAAGCACTAGGAAGTGACCGCTTGATCAACTCCAGATGTCTGAATAAGGAGTGGGGGGGTGACACCTACAGAAGGTAGGACTGAAATGTCAACCCGCCACGTCTCATTCCTGAGTCATGCTGGCATCTTACTGCCTTTAGCCTGGCAGATCACTCCCGGAGATACTTATTACTGAGGGAGTGTCGCAGTACAGAGTAAATCAGGAAATAGGGGGTGGAGCTTGAAGATCGAAGTGCATTTCCAAATAAATCCTTCCATTACCGACAGATTATGCCTCACATCTCCCCCCACAGACACCTTTAAGTCATGCAGCTTACCGGCTGCCTTACCGGTGAAGTCTGCAGGGGGATAAACATTTTGAAAATGGAAACCCGAGCGCAACTATCCAAAGCCACAGACTGGGACCTGCGCCACCGTCTCTCTGCTCTTTAAATCCCAAAGCATTTAGACACTAGCATACCCACTCAAGGTGCACTCTAAAGCAAGTGCGTGGAGGACCCTTCTCTCTTTCTTTCTCTTCTCCTGTCTTTCTTTCCCAATCAGTCCTCGGTCAAATTGACTATGGGCTCCAATTAGCAATTGCCTGGTTCTATTGTGGAAAAACAATTTGCCACTTAAAACGGGACTTCTCAAAATGCTCGAGCTGTTTTGCTTAGAATAGTTTTAAGAGCACTAGTCGTTTTTAAGAGTCTTGATAGTGCAGCAGAAATAGGGATCGGTGTGAGGACATTATCGTATCTGAAATAGAAGTGTCGCTGAAAAGCAGAATGAGTTACAGCTTTTATCTGAAAACGCTCTCTGTACATCACACACCCATCCTCAAGCATACACACACGCTCGCTCTATGCGCATTTCCACATTTTACTCCCCCTAAACACTGGTCTTGTTTTTCTTCAGCCACAAATCCTACATGAAGTCTGTTAAACACTCAGCACATGTATGTAGGAAGCACTTGCACACCACTTCTTCACACTGTAAGTTCAGTTGTATCAGTTCAGTAGCGTCACTTTTCAAAATAGCCTTCACTGTCAGCTTTTGTGGTATAGGTGTGGAACAGTCATGCCCTCAAAGAACCAAACCATGAAATAGGTTAAGAAAGGCAGCTTCAAAATGACACAAATGCAAGTTTACATGCACAGTTATAATCGATATACAGCAAGTTTTTGCATAGTCGGTCTACAGACATTATCTGTCTTTTAAAGTATAAATGCAATTGAAAATTTGATATCTTGATCTCTCTACCTCGCTTGCTGCGTTTGACTTTTGAGTTAAATGCACATTGTGTGCCACCTCTGTCTTCCTTAACAACATAAACAACATAAAATAATATAATAAAAAATGCATTACAAATTTAAAAGATAAATAAAGTTTGTCTTATTTTGTGATGCATTTTTAAAGCCCATTTTCAGCTATTTTTGCTGTGTCATTGAAATAAAGTAAATTAATCATATAAAAATAAATAACTATTATATATATTATTACATTACATTACATTACATTACATTACATTACATTATATTATATGTTTGATTTTTATCACCCAAGGACAGATAAAATTTATATTTGAAAAAGAGTTGGAGAAAAAAGCAAAAACAAAAAACTACATTACTAAATCAGATGAACTGTTTTAATTATTTTCCCATAACCACTCTGAGTTCTGGGTTATATTTTGCAAATCATTTCCAGCTTCCTTGGGGACACCTTTTCATTGGTTCTGAAGCTTTCTCCCATCTTGGCAAGGGAATGCATTTCTCAGCCAGGCAAAAAGG
The DNA here is from genome assembly GCF_018812025.1 of Megalobrama amblycephala. Taxonomy (NCBI): domain Eukaryota; kingdom Metazoa; phylum Chordata; class Actinopteri; order Cypriniformes; family Xenocyprididae; genus Megalobrama; species Megalobrama amblycephala. The sequence goes on along the minus strand of NC_063049.1, from coordinate 26,430,910 downwards.
GGAAAAAAAGACAGAAGTATCCTAGAATTTTAGTGGGAAGAACACAGGCCCACCCACATGATGCAGGCTAGGCTGTGCTGCACATTAAAGAACAGATTTTGCACAGTTGGGAAACGGGATTTATTCATTTCCCCAGGTGGAAAGAGATATTGTTGCCTCACTTAAAGGGGCCCGTGAAACCATGCAGCTTTTATTAGAACGGTTTAATATTAATCATTCTGTTAGCTGCTGTGAAAAGCAACTTTAGGTTTCATAGTGTCACGTCCCTTATATACAGGACAGATATTTCCACTTGTGAGATCTCCTTTGACAGAGAGAAAAGCTGTTTCCTACACTCATAACCAAAAGCTAAATGACTAAGACAAGAAATGCTCACAGTGTGTCTAGTAAACACAAGTTTGTTTGTTTAGAGTGCTATTTATTTACATATGTTTGAGGAAGCTTCTATTGGACTCAAAACATGAGTAGTGATTAAAATTTATATTCGAATCAAGAAACGAATGGTTTCCCGAAGTCCAGTTGTTGCATTGCCAACCAAGAAGTATAGTAAACTTGTAGCTAGTTAAGATCAAAAAATAAACAACACAGCTCCACACAAGCACAGATATTCATCACGTATTAACAGCTGGACGTGCAATATAGACTTCACACAGCACTGAAGCATAGTGAGGCCGCTTATCAGGGATGAGTCAAATAATTAGCAAACCGTATTGCAATTGTGACTTTGTTACTAGGCAGAAGAGAGGAAGTACAATAAAGAGGAAGTCTAAAGCTTTCTTCAGGGCGTCTTTAACCAGCAGACAATGAAGAACGTCAGCTTTCAGCTTGTGTGAAATGTGTGTTTATATGAAGATGTTCTTACCTATGTTGATGAACAGATGAGATGACCATCAGCACCGGGGGAGAGAGAGAGAAGAGAGAAAGAGAATTAGTCCATACAGATTTAAAATAATGACTAATCACATAAAAGGAATTATTATATGAATAATATCATTTTATGTATATTCACCATATATTAGATTATATTAAAATTTTAAACACTTGTTTTTGCCATTAAAAACATGCTTGACACTTTATTCTATATGGGATCACCATATACAAGGCTATTCAACATATCACTTATTTTGATCTTAGGTTCACACTCACAGATATATATATATTTTTTTTTGTAATTTCCTGACAGTTTAGGCTCTTGCTTTAGGGAGCGTTCGAAAAATAATTACTTTCCCTTCAATTGGTTTGGATAGTAACTGTAAACATAACCAGATCTTAATGAATGACCTTCTGGTCTAGTGAACGTATACACATCTAACATGTTAATTACTGTCTGGTATTGCTTGAATCAATTTGCATTTAACCTAGATTTCCAGTTGACAGGGATTACACCATGTGATTGGTGTGGTCAATATGAACTAATACAGACTACCACTATAAACTCAGAACAGACTTCTGCCTAAGTATAAACTATCAATAGGATTTATAGTTTTGTCCTATTTTGCTATGTTTCCTGCATCTAATTACTTATTAGATCAAAAAATAACAAACAAAACAGTACAAATACACAGATGTTTGAACTTAATTGGTCAAGAGAAGACTTCAAAGTCTAATGCTCTAACAATGTGAAAAGATAAAATGAAACTGGGAAAAAAAAATATTCTTTATTGATAACACCCATCATACTGAGTATATAATTACAAAACTGTTAATCCGTGGGTAATATGCCTTCCCTCAAGCTGTTCATAACAAACCAGGCATAACACACAACACTATGGTCTCACTAATTCCCATGTCTCAGACATGCAAACAAAGACCCCCTTAGACAAGAGGTATGACCCCCACCCTGGCCTAGTGGGTCACCTATTTGTGCCTCCCCGTCTTCTTTCCCACGCCAACCTCATACTCATTAGGGCCCTGCATAAGGAAGAGTGTCTGCTAGGGCATTAGTTTCAGGTGAACTGGTTGACATGGTGCCCCAGAAGGATTCCCACTCCTTCCACCCTTCCCGTCCTGTCTCACCCCACATTGTTTATTTGTTTGTTTGCTTCTCCCTGTGCACTTGCTTGCCAGACAGAAAGAACGGTTCCCCTCCATTTCAGCTGTGACTCATCATGTATACACACATACACACACACTTATGACAACCTTAGCAGAAAATATGTCTACTTCCACATGATCCTAGGAAGCCAAGCAAATGTAAAGCATGCAATCTTAAAGGTCACTGATATCTCATCCAATTGACTCCAGTTCATTTCAGATGAGCCCTGTTTCAAAACAGCCTAGTTGAAATCAATGCAACAGGAAGTTCCCCACACACTGTAATGGCTCATGTCAGAGTGCCTAATTTAGGACATGGTTGAATCTCCACCCTTGCTAAAGTGTTTTGGAGAAGACGTCAGCAGACCTTCTCATTCTTCACAGAGAGGTGCAGTTATCACATAACCTGTGGAAAAGGGTGGGCGCCATCCCGGTTCTTTAATTAAAAGGGAGAGACTGTAAGCAAACTCATCCTTTTAAATGTTTACAGATGGCCGTGTGTCAACAGCTCGCTGCTGATTGCCGTCAGTAGAGTAGCAACAGACAGCTGGAGCGCACTGTTTCTCTCAAACATTCGACCATAGTTATCTCATGTGGTATGACTGTTTTATGCCACTTCCTATGTTGAGAAACATTATGAGTAACTAATTCAAACATAAAGCTGCAACTTTTGACCAAACAAGCTGCTTTCCAGCAAATAATTGTAACCGAGCAGCTACAAAAACACATGCTTCCTTCTCACCTTGTACTATTCTTTGTCAGTTAACTCGGAATCACAAGAGAGCCAGTTAAAAGACATTTGCCCCGCAGTCATGGGAAATAAGTGTAGGGCTAGCCTGGGAACTGTTTATTCGACGCAAGCGCGCTGTTGACTGTATGCTTAGCTGAAAGAAAAGAAAATGAAGGTAAAAAGCAACAACAAGTGAACAAGGGTAAATAGCTTGTGCAGACAAATTTATAGATAACATTCACGGTCAGTTGGGAGGTTCCTGGAACGTTTTCGGCCGATGGTTTTTGTTGGCGCTGCTAATGTAAACTACTCTTCCTTGAATCAGATGAAATGGGAAATTATTGGCTGGTCACAAAGACATCAGCTACCCTTACATGACATGGGATTGAAACACAAAAATCCAACCAACAGGACTCGGTTCACAGCGCCCACCGCAAAAATGCAGGGATGTACTGTGGTGTATTTTTAGGGAGAACATGGAAAATGAAAATGGTAGTGCTCTCTGTGGCTTCTCAGAGCTCTTCGCCTCCAGGGACAGTAACCACCCATTCTAAGGAAAACAACATGTACAAGTACAAGTACAATGTCTGAAGCAGTGACTCGTCCAAGCTAAAATGAGCTGGCTTTTCAATAACAAATATCTCAGCAAAAAGCAATTCAGTTCCACCTATTTCATTTCTATTCTAATGTGCCGTTCCGTGAAGTGCAGAATTTTTGAGATTGTGGTGAACTGTCTATCAATGTACTGTTTTAGTCATCTCTCTCATCAGACTGTGATGGATATAATGGCCACATACCAATGCAAAGAGAGAAGCCTCACATGGAAAAAAAATACCCCACCACACACACACACACACACACACACACACACACATACACACACACACACACACACTCACTTGTATCATTACACTGGCCCTTGACCCTATTGCATCTGCTCTCTCTAGGGGAGACCTACACAAACAGCAAAGGCTGTTTGTCAGAACTGACACCATAAGTTTCTGTTTGACTGTATCATGTCTGAAGAAATAAAATTAACAAATCTTACATTGAGCTCCTGTGCGGTTATTTCAACAGCTCCCTTGGCAAATGAGTCAATCACCGGTCTGAGTAATCTTGTTACCTGTGAAATGCATGCATGCCACTTCTATTGCCACAGAACTACTGAAAAGGAGGCTTAGCTCAGGCAAAACAAACTAGGTGATCGAAAGAGCCATAACTGTCTTGCTGGCTATGATGTTGTTTTGAAGGACCTTAAAGGACCTCACGTTCTGAGGAACCTTTCACATCACAGATACAAGGATGACTAAGCGTCACTGAACGTCTTTTGCCTCTGACTCTGCAGAAAGTACTCTGCAATATGCTAGGTGCTGTTGGGAATTAAAGAGCACCTTCTTTTTATCACCCTGATGCTTTACAACACGTTTGTGGGGAACCATCCGTCTCACGGGAGCTCACAACATTCTGAAGCACCTTGTCAGATGCCGCCTGACCTAGTCGCTCCACACAGCACCCCAGGGGAGAGAAATAAAAAAGAACGAAACAATGACTGAGGGGTTGTGTGCAGCCAAGAGGAGAAATGAGGGGAGGAGGGGAGGTGACAGCGACAGGGAAAGAGAATGGGAACGCTCCGATGCTAAGCCCACCGCTCTACCATTTCCTCCCCCTCTGCATACACACACACACAGCCAGGCCATTGTACACCCAGGGGGCTTTGCAGATAAATGGCCGCATGTTAACCACATTTGACGTGCTGCACAAAAGGGGACACCGCGGGTCCCATGACGCAACCTGCAACAACTGAAACCCACCGCCCCCCTGCTTCCTCACCTCACCTCCTCCTCCTGCTTTGCCCATCCTAACGGAGAGAAAAAAAGATATGAGGTGCAGTGATTGGGTGAGGCTGGGACGTCAAGTGCAGAGAGAGGCAAGACAATTTGTCGCTAGGCTGTAAAGACTCCTCAGCATTATGCCTGACTGGGCTTTTTGACCCAATGCCATGTCGGTGCAGTGACAGGCCCCAAAACTGAAAAAAAAAAAAAAAAACAACAACAACAGCAAAACAAATAAGAAAGTTTTTTGGAAAGACTTCCTCTCTGTAAGTTTCCAAAAAGAATAAATGTATTTGTTGTAAATGTAAAATTATAATTATAAATAATAATATTAAGACGTTTTATTAACCTAGAAAAGTGACATTTCAAAGCTGGCAAAATATAATGTAGCTTAACATGATCACTTGACTTTGGTTAATTAAACACTCCATAGGTATGATGAATTTACTGTCATCTAAAAGATTGATGGGACTTGCAGGACCCCTATGCATCCGACTGAAGCGCATTTGTGATGACAGGCCTGCAAACAGGCCGTTACGGAGCGGAAAACTTTACTTTGAGCATTTGCCATGGACCTCTCTTCCTTTGGAGCCCATTCAGGTACAAAAATTGACCTCTGAACACCAGAGCATGGGAGCCAGCCTTCACTTTCACTCCTGCACCCACTCTCACAAGTACGGAGCCAAAAAAAAGTATGTGTTTGGGGGGGGGGGGAGTGCTCGCTTTGCAGCGCCAGCACTAACCTTTTCAGCCTCGTCACGTCTTTGATGCCTGACGGACTACACAAAAGCACCTGCTCCATCCCCGGAGAGCTTCTTTGGTTCCCCCCGCACCAACCCCTGCTGACCTCACCGGCATTCCATGCCTTTGGGGGGCCCTTCCCATGGCTACCTCTTCCTCAGCTGCCCCCAGACCCTCCCGCAGCCGCCCCCTTCACCCCCCTAATCCCACAGTAAACACGGCAGGGCCGGCCTGTTTGGAGGATGCACGGGACTTCTCACAGAGCTCCAAGGAAAGGTGCACCATGGATAGGGCCTTGTTGCGTGGGAATGAGGGAGGAGAGGGTACGGCACCTCATTGAGATGCAAAGGGGTCACTGGCAAAGTGAAAACCTCATAAAGTGACAAAGGCCTCTCCAGGTTGATGTGGAGATGGGTAAAGTCTTTGGTTAATGCAAATTCAATTTGGTGCGATGAAAGAATTTAAATCAATGCTGAAGTCTTGACTGCCATAACAAATAGTGTGTTATATAACTGGAAAGTTCACAGGTAAAAGTTTTATAGGTCGAATAAGCAATTATTCAGTGTTTCCTCCCACTTTTGTCTTCGGTTTAACAAAACAACATTGTCATGGCTTTCCGTGTCCATCTGTCTCAAAGTGTGATATATTAAAGAAAGAAAGAAGGAAGAAGAGAAAGAAACATTCCATGTGTGTCTGTGTGTGTGTGAGAGTGAGAGAGAGAGAGAGAGAAAGATCGACAGCTGTGAGCTTTTTTGAGCTGTGTCCTGTTTTCTAATACAAAGTGGTGAAAGGAATTTCCAATACTAGAAACATCGCATACAAATGGAGAACATCGTAAACGGGAGAAAATAAGCTCTGCACTATCAATAAGTACTCCTCACACATAACATGTAATAACTCTCTGTCTCACACTTCAAACCTCTACACAAGTATCACTATCCTTGCCTCTCTGCATGTTTGCACAAAAGCTGGAGTGTGAAGTGAATCAGCAGGCGGTGCCACCCTCGCATTACAAATGGCTTGATTGGTCCTTCCCCTTTTTCCATTTCCTGTGTACCTTCCCAAAGCATCACGTGACCTCTCCAACATCTCTAACACTCCTCTCCCCTCTCCTCCAATTGCTACCCACCATACCCAGCCAGCGCTGCTAGACAGCACACTAATTGCAGACATGCCAGGCTACCACCATAATAAAGCTGGGAGTTGCTTTTTTTTGGGGGGGGGGGGGGGCATGGCTTGCTCATTTGCGAGGATGGCTGAGGAAGGTGCCACACATGAATATTTCATTAGCTTTAATTGCTGAGGAACACTTTCTTTATGGCAGTCTCGCCAAAGAGGCCGCCGCTGGTAATAACGAGGCCTGGCCCATTGTAAAACTTGAAAAGCCGGTGGCATTAAGACCAGTGATTTTGCCAGCCTGAAAAGGTGGGTTCAGTTGTACCATCTGGATCTGTGGCACACATGGTAATTCAATGCTGCTACTGCCTAGCAATTGGAATACAATTAAGGCCTGACATCATTCAGTTACAGTAGACCCTCAGGGCACCTTGTACATCAATATAAGGAAGTCTAGCATCATTCAGTCAGGCAATTGACAACTTTTGCACTTCACAGCCAAGGTTAAGAAGAAACAGACCAAACCCTGCTTGCTTTTAAATTCTCAAATAAAAAAAAAAATAAAAAAATCCCACACACTCGTTAAATAAACTTTACTTTAAACACCTTTGAGCAGCTTGGGTTCCCTATTGCGAATAAACGCACCAGTTGTAGTGAGTGAAAGAGCTAGTGCATGCTAGTGTCTCATTTGTAGCAACCAGAGGCTGCTTTGACGGGGCCATCAGATCCAATCCTCCTGAGTGCTAGCGCTTACACTAAGGAAGAGGATCATTTAGCCCAGGAATGTAAAGCACAGGACATCCTCTCTGATAAGGAGCAGGCATGCCTTGCCCGAGGTTGTGGGCCAGGAGTTATCGACTTGAAAGGCAGCAAGTCAGCACTACACTCAGGCCTTGGCTTCTGTGAGCGGAGAGTCTCCTCATTACTTTAATTGCTAGACCTGCAACCCTCAAAAAAAGTTATGCCCTGTAATCTCAGATGAAAGCTGGTGGACAGTAGGAAAAGAAGTAAAACAGAAAAGGCAGAGCTCGGTGACTGCTTTCAAAACCTCACCTCAGATAATGATAAGCCACTGCAGATTCGAGCAGTGACAGGGAGTGAGGTGCTACAAATGCAGTCTGTCTGTCAAACGGAAGGCATAGAGGGAATGCTGTCAGGAGTAATTCCTCAGTAGTGTTCATTTCCTGAGGTAGCAGGTTGACATTTGCTTATGACAGTGCCCACAGCCCCTATGTCCCAGGCAAGTGCTGGGAATATCACCACCCTTTCACACTTTAGAAGCCACATCTGTGTCATAGGAAGATGTCAGAGCCCATTGCCAGTCCTTTTACTTTCACTTTTATGTTGCAAATTGATGACTGAACAAGTATGAGTTTAGATAACAAGGCTGATGTAATTACAGCTATTGGCCCTTCTAACATAGACGTGCATGTTTAGTCTGATCTCAGAGCAGTGCCTGTGACTGTGGGTCAGAATGAAAGAGGCCATTACACTCAAGCTAATCTCTGAGAGCAATCTATTCCAATTACTTAACCACTGTATCACAGGCCAACATCTCCACCCTCATCACAGCAAAGGGAAGATACGCGCCGACAGATGCAGCCTGTGTTTTCCTAGCAGCTCAGGGAAGGGAAACCTTCAAACGCAGATGACTGGCAGCAAGGCCGCAGCCCATGGACACGGACTCTTTGGGCCTGTAATATAGATCTGGCATTAGGGCGGGAGCATTGTCAACAGAGTGGGCTTTAAGAGGCATTCACCCATACATGGGAGGTCTGGGCCCACAGATGTCATGACACCTTAATCCACCGATCCGTTATTGATTGTTCCATGTGTCTGTGACCTTGCCGGAGGTGTTCCACTAATCAAACGGGACATGTCCATGTGAGTGCGTACGGTGTACGTGTGGGGTTTGTGAGAGAGCATCCATATGTGTAGGCAAACATAAGTCGGACTTGAGGGAACAATTAACGGTGATTCCAAACTGTCGAAAAAATGGTGAAAAGTAGAGGGGTTAAATGCACGAAAAACAACTTTTATCAAAAGCTTATCAATTTTTTTATGCACGTTATATTCACCACAACACAAACACACAGACATCCCAGTCAAGCTCAACCTTAGTTCCATTCATTATCACCGGGACTGTTGTTTCTGCTGCCTGCAGTGACATACCTCATTATTGACCTTGGTAAATCCTCGCTGTTTAGGCTAACGGCAATTCGGCGCCACAAAATGTCACAGCGCTACTCTGCACTCACTCATGAAGAAAATGTGCACATGGTTAGTTAGGGGGAAGACACACAACAAACTCTGTCAGTCACCTTGAACCACAAACATAAACGTCCACGGCCGAGCACCTTGAACAACAACAGATAACTTGTAAAGTACAGCCTCTGACTATGGAAACATCACATGCTATCTTGATCACCATGGCCAACGTGGGTGTTTTTGGCACTCTTAGGCCAACTACCCACACCCAACGTAGCGATGGACTGCATAAAACAAGAGCTGTGGTATTTGAAGCTGTATCATCTAGTAGAGAGTGGGAGAGCAAGAGAAAAGAGGAGGGAACAGACTCACTACTGTGAATTGCCCATTCCGGTTAGTCACAAGTGACACAGGACTAACGAAGCCTCCGGTGGTGTTCTCCTGTCCCTCTTAGCAGTGACAGATGCTAGGAGAACAGAGTCAGATAAAGCTCTCTGCACTAGCTTGGAGAAAGAAAAAAACTGGGGGATGGGCTTAATGTAGCTTAACTTGGAATAAAAACACCATAGTTATGCCACGGTTAGACAGTTTCCTGCCACAAATTATATAGGAATCTAAGCATCTCCTAGCAAATATTCCAAAATATCATAAGCTTCAGCGGGAGCTCTTTGAATCGGCATGTACTCAGACCACAATGCACTTTGTGCAGATGCTCCAGAGACAACTCATCTACCTAGACCCATCTAATCTCTCGCGTCCAGAGAAGAAGTTTGAGGCACACAATAGGGGCACGTCTCTACACTAATGTATGTTCCCTTGTCTTTGGCAGATAGCAGACTGCTTTAGCTTTAACCAGCCTCCCTGGGCCACCAGCATACAGCTTAATGCGATAATACGGCCGCCCGGTGAAGCATTAGGCCTTCTGCACCCCAGCAAACAAAGGACCCCCTCTTTCCAAGCAGGGTCCGTCCCCTCCCCAGTGTCCATAGGTGTTTGCTGAAGTAAATCGGCCTAAATCCTGCACAGCTTGGCCCAGCTGAAAGGGGAGGGGACTTGAATGAAGGTGTACAGATAATCTCCTTTTCTTACAAACAAAAAAAAAGTCGAGGGGGGAGGGAGCGAAACAGATAAAATTAAGAATTCATATCACATGGTGCATTTGAGTATTCTTACGTTCCCTCTCTCTCTCGGTATGCCTGTGGATTTGCATTTGTGATCCCTGACCTATTGAGGTACAGGGGGAAAAGCGAATGAAAGGCTAACACAATAATGGATGTCTTGTCTGTCAGTGAAAAGGCACAGGCGTTTGGCCCCTGACTGGATGTTTTGTCTCACTTCGTGAAAGCGATGGACTGCTAGAAAGTGTCGGTCCTGAGAGTGGCATCTGTCCCGCCACCCATACAAATCCATGAATCTCTAAAGACCGATGTCTCGTTTCTCTTATCTCTATATCTGGGTCGTTGGCTTATCTTGAATATGGCAGATGTATGGCAACTTTATGGTGGTGGTGGGGGAAAAATATTACCAAAATAAAACTAGTCAAAATAAGTCAGCTAAAATTGAGCGTGTGATTTTGCTACAAAGTGACAACATAAACAACTAACGCCTAACGTCTGTAACAGCACTTTAAAAATGGATTCCACTTAGTCTCAAGCACTTGTGATATTTCTTTTGGGTCCATAAAACAATCTGTTGCTTGCCCCTCCATTCCCCCGGCCCCCAGCTACCCTCCCATATACACACACTAACTTGTTTTCTCTCACTCAATTCTTGCTAACCTTATCAGTGTCTCTTTTTTTTTGTCTCTCAAAGTCCCTCCCAATTCTCGCTCTCTCTCGTCTGCTGTTCAGCCGTTAATAGTTCCAGACTGGCATCCAGTAACATTATCTAGCCATTAGTAAGGACCCCGTCCCTCGCTGGGGCAGTTGACTGGCGTGGGCAGCGTAACCAAGGGAGTTTAACAATCGCAAAGAGGCACCAAAGTTATGTCACTCTACCTCTGTACCTCCAGCTCTAGATCATAGTTTCCACCTTTTCTCTCCTCACTCGCTCGCTCTCCCTTTCTCCTTTCTCTCTCGCGCTCTTTTCATCTCTGGCTTTGGGATGCTGAAAGCGAGAGAGTGGCCTGGCGGCAGTGAAAGGGCTGAATTGTGATTAAGAAGGAGGAGAGGAGCTCCTTTTCTTTGTTCTGCCCTCGGGGGTGTTTACTGAGGGGGTGTGTGGTGGAGGAGGGAGAGAGGGAGTGAGGGAGGGAAAAAATAGAGAGAGAGAAGGAGAGAGAGAGAAAGAAGGAAAGGGGGTGGCTGAAACATGGCATAGCAGATATGAAAGGCATTCAGGTCAGCACAGATGATGGTACTGCTGGGGAGCTACTTGAGATTGGTGTGTGCACGTGTTTTAGAGAGTGAGACTTCTATTTGTAAATGTGCAAATATATAATAGCAAAAATGTATGTTTTTTTTTTTTTTTTGGAAACGGCATATTTAGTAGGAAGTGGTTAAAGGAGGGTGAAAGGTATCTGCTGCAGCTGCATTCACAATGGCCCAGTTGTGCGCAATACGTGCCAAAGACAGTACACTAGACACCCTGGTACTGCCGATTATAAGAGCATGCCAATGAGATGCCCCAATGACAAGCCATTGTCTTAGCGCTTTGTCTCGGTGAACCTGCTAGCCTCTTTATGCCACCCGAACAAATATCACACAATGTTCCCTTCATAGAAACAAGTGATTTAATCTGTTAGCTGCTGTGACTCAATACAGTGACTTCTCACAAAGGCTTCTGATCATCTGTATTAGTAGCTCTAGCATCGGTTTCTAAAGGAGCCAAAAAACGAGAATGAATCACAAAATAAATTTTAAAGTGACAGCTGTAGTACACATCATAGAAAAATTATGCCTAATAAGGAAAAACCTGAAAGAAATTAAAAACCGACGCAGCTGAACATCAAAACAAGCTTACAGCGATCTGTCATTAACGAGAAAGCGACACACAACAACAGAGCCATGACAATCTATAGAACGCTGCAACTTTATAGTCTTGCGCCTCTGACAGTTTTGTCAAGCTGGCCCTCACAGCTGGATGTGACGTGCTGTGAAAAAAAGGGGGAGGTTGGGGGTGTGGGAGGGTAAATGACAACCACAACACAACTGCAGCCAGAGAGCAGATCGAGTTTCACATAGGGCCTAATGTGACCTCCCATTGGGCCCTCAAAACAGCGGGGTGGGGCCGTACTGCAAAGAGAAGAGGACCTGAACTACAAACTATAAAAATACATTTGGATTCATTTTTTAACAAATCTGTCATTTTAATATTCAGTATCATATTTAAATTGGATAAAATGTGTATTCGAGTTAATGAGGCGATAAAGTAAACAATTGAATTTATATATTCAATAATAATTTTTAACGGATCATTTAAAATAATAATATAATTTTCTGTAATTATATGTAGCCTTAAGAGTGTAGTTGTTCAACAGAAAATAGCCAACTGGTCAATAGCTATTATTAATGTGTGTGTATTCGTTCTATTATTTACATGTATAATAACGGCCAGTGAAAACGATTCAAAACATTTTACTCAACTCACTTATCACCATTCAAGACTCATCGCTCGATATGTAGTCTATTATTTATCTACTCCTCAAATACATTTTCTGTCATTAAAAAGAAGGGGAAAAAGTCAAATTTCCTCAAAAGTGAAATAAATGAGCAACTAAATGTTTTTTCCCTAGCAAATGTTTCCAAATAGCTGAAAATAATTATAAACTCAATGTGACGCGTTTCTGTTTCAATCCGAATCACGAGAACTGATTGACCGCTTCACTCATTTTTGCCCCCGTTTGAAAATAGTTTCAACCCATCGACTTTATTTAGTGTCATACACTCCGCGACAGGCTACATTGACTTTTATAAAATCAATAGATCGCATTTAATAAGGTATCGAGGTCAAACATAGCTTACAGAGTCCGGGAATATGTGTAAATTCTACTCCCAAAATAACCAAAGCAATATTTACATTTATTTACATAAAATACAGCTTGATCAGCATAATAAGAAGTGTTTTAAAAATATTACACTCTGATCCAATTACATCAAATATTTTCTTTTCTCAAAAATATATATATTTATCCATAAAAGAAGGACGGAAAAGCATGGGTAATAGTCTGAAGATGTTTGTAGAGGAGTTTGTTTTTCTTTGTGTCTAAAATTCTCCTCAGGCCAATAGCCTACACCAGGACTTTCTTTTTGTCTTTTTTTCCTTAGGATCCCAACAAAAACAATCGTTACTTCAAATCACGCCAATGATCCCTTAAACACAAATCAAAAGTCATGAGTTTAATAAGTCATAAAGGTTGCGACTATTTATAAGTTAAGAAAGTGACGAAAAGTGTCCCAACACATAACCTGTAACCGTACAGCACTACTTCACTCATTTACAACTCCACAGAAGACAGAAAGCCATTACAATTACAAGTGTACAAGATTGACAAAACAAATACAACACCCAAAACAACTTTCATAAGTATTTTAAAGTATTTTAGAGCCGTATTGTGTCCAGCAGAAGACACGCGTGCGCGCACGCGCTCACACACACATAACGGTTTTGTGCTGTGAGATAATAGACGCTCACATCTGAACTCTCCCTCGAACTCCTACTCTATTACAACTTAAACATTTCCACGGCAATGAAAACAACTTAAATCAGTAGACTTATACCTTAAACGCACAGCAAAATAGTTTACACTGTCGCTGAGTTTTCCGCACTCTTCTGTACAGCGCTTCAGTTGACAACGCACAATCTCACCCAAATCCAACTGTGTTTTAAAGACGCGAGAACAAGTTTTTCGACACAAGACACTTTCTTACCGTTCTTTCTCCTCGGGTTGGCCTGTTTTCTCCTCTTACACCGGGGACCCTCCGCCATGATCTCCTGCTTCATTGATAAGAGTGGGTCAGATGGCAGCAGTCCGCATGGGCTCCGCTCCTTCATCCAAGATCTAGCAACCAACACACACACGGCAACAATTGGACTCTCAGGGCAGGAAGGAGGATGTGTGTCGCTCACAGGAGAGCAAATGATATTTGGGGGGTTGAGTGACTGAGACGTCCGAATGAAGTTATCCAGGAGGGTTTGTTTAGAGGGACCGTGAGCGTCCTGCGCGTCGTCTGATCTTTTGAAGTGTGTGTGTGTGTGTGATCGGACAGCAGCGCGTGAGTGAGCGAATGAAGGGGGACGGACACACCGACACCTTCAAGTCACCATAAAGCATGTGCGTATAGAGCATATCATAGAATGAAAAAGCAATGAAAGTTTCCGGCAACTTGTGTTTAGTGGACATGCTTTATGTAGTTTATTTTCTTTTCACTTTTCTCTCTCTTGGCTTTAAGTTGTTATAGACATCAGATCGTGTGGGCTACTTTCTTTTTGAGTCTGATGGATGTAAATATTGGCTTCATAATTTCTCCACTGCCTGACTTTTACAGATTGACCGAATTTAATTAAGCATAATTACTTTTCCTCGGAATTGGCATGATATTCCAGTTAGTTTATGTTTTAAAGTAGCTACTAACATATACGGTGTTGATTAAAAAATGTTTGCATATAGTTCCCTTTTTTCTTTTTTTTTTTTCTTTAGAAAATATGAAAAGGGTCCAAAACATTACGTGTTGCATTTGTGTAAAGTCTTCTAATAATTGCTTATAATAAATCTTACATTCGAACTCTATAATAGTCAGTTTATCACAATGTAAAAAATGTGCAGCATTGTGCAGGCGAATCCTTACAGTAACACAGGGAATAAAAGCATGATAAACAAACAAATAAACAAGGCACATTAGCCTCTCGTCACAGTTTAGATGCAAGTCTCGGACAATTCGTGGATACCTTTAAAATTTAAATGATTTTTTTTTAGCTTTTTTATGCAATCAAATATGTTTAAATATTTAATCTAAAACTATAAGTCATGTACCTAAAATCGAAAATAAATTTGAAATGAGATGCAGATAAAAAAAGAAAAAGAAAAAAAAAGTGTTATCTTGTTTTCTAAAGGGAAAGCATCCGTTTATGGGAGCCGCGTAAACATGCACTTATAAATTTAACGAGCGACATCATCACCATCATCCCTGCGTGAAGCTGCCGGTGTGTCAGCATCCGTGAGGCGCGCGCACCTTTCCCACCTGAGCCGGCTGAAGCCAAGTTGATTGCAATCTCATATTCGGGAGGGGGTTTAAAAAAAAGTCAAATAGGCTGTATAAAAAGCATCCACAAGGACTCAAGTACACACGAAACAGGCTCACCTACCCGATTCTATATGAAAATTCCCCAAAGAGCCGGTTAGAGGGGAGGAAAACGCCACAGAGATGTTTGGAGCGCTGAGGAGGACTCTGCTCTATAATGAGGGACCGTTATTCCTGATGGACAGGTTTGGACTGATCTCTGTGAGCCACAACACGGAACAAACCTGAGGACGCACTGACGTGTTCCGCCTCTTCAGATGACATTTCTGCGCTCTCTCTTTTACTTTTGCGCTCCGAGACTCTGACACACACGCCACCTATCTTTACAGGGCGGGATAGATGGAGAAACACCGAGGTCGTCTGATGAACCAGATCAGGTGCTCGCGTCTATCGTTCTGCAACACAGGTGGGGATTTGGAAAGGTGAGGCTATATGGACATTCTATCCTGTAAGCGGAACAAAGCAATAATGGTTAGATCTCGAGCATCGACAGCATGATCTTAAGGAAGAGGAGCAGAAAAGATGCATGAGAGGCTGCCGGTGCTGCACTGACTGATCTGACAGGTAGCTCACCTGTGTGTGAGCGTGTGTGTGTCTGTGTGGTGTGTGTGTGTGCGCGCGCGCTCTCTTTCACCTGGCATTTCATTGTCTTGCGCAGTGATAAATGTTGCATTTGCAATTTTCACGCATATGTTTTATATGTGATTCACTGTATAAAATACGGACTGTTAAGGCTCCAGGGTGAACAATGCAATTAAAAGTGATAGTTTAGTGCCTCTATGATGCATATTCCAAGCCAGACCTGATGAATTCGTTGCAGCAGGCGATCAAGAATAATTTATTTCCACCAAAATCTAAGCTATCATAACAAATCTCGATATTTTTTCAAACGTTTTTCCTCAGATTTCTTTAACCCTCAATATTTCATTTTAATACAGCACTCCGTGATATATTAAATGCACACTGATTGGTACAGTTTGAAGAAATTTACCCTCCCTAAATTCATGCTTTTTTTTTTTTTTTTTTTTTTTTAGGGATTACTAATTGACCAATAAAATGCCAGTGCTGTTTGATGTACTCATTAAAGACCAATTGGATTTCACTGGAGGCGTTTATATTAATCGATGCATTTTATTTAGACATTGAGCAGTGATCTCTTATTTGGGAATCCCTCGTTGCGCATGATATAATTTTACATGTATATTAAAATTATTATTATATAATTATTAAATTATTATAGTAATTGCTGTTATTATAATATGAAATACTAGCTTTTTTCATAAAACATGGGAACACTAGATGATGTTTTTACTCTTTTTCCCTCTTCATGCATTTTTATTTTTATGAATGTGTGTTTGTGCCGCTGCAGAGTGTGGCGTGAAATTGGATCATAGTCGAGAGAATAAAACCCTAACCTAGAAATTTATTTGTGTCGATTATTTTTTTGTATTCTGAGACACTATGACCTATTTTCTGTAGAAGTAAACGAAAGAATCGAGTGCAACCAGGACGGTGCTCAGCTAACCGTTCTGTGTGTGCTGTTGTGTCAATTGGCAGCAGAAGTTCTGCTGTATTACTCATTCACTTTGACTGGAATCAGCTCCCCTCGCGAGATTTCTCACTAATACATTCCGAGGATAAAACGGCATATATTCAATTCCTGATTCTCCAACTGCCATTCGCAATGATAGAAACCAACGTGACCTCATATTCTTATGTTTCACCCACATACTTCTGTTCCCAAATGATCCCTTTGTCTCATTTATAACAAGATTCCTCTGCTCTGGTTTGCCCTGAATTTAGTTTTGTTAAATTGTTAGGATTTAATTATTACTACTACTTAAATATTTGTTTTGGCATCACTGAAAAAAGGGAAGGTAGTAAAAAAAAATAAAAATAATAAAACCAGATCTAACAAAATCTGTCAACTATTGATCAAGTGTGAAATGGCTGAAAACAGAAACATTAACCACTGATGAACCAAGTGTTGAGAACAAATCAAACTATCACAGCATTTACAGAGAGCAAAATTGTTTGACACTTCCTGTTGCATCATCAGTCTGTGGGAGTTTATTGCTTTCAGAAAACATGAGAGCAGAGAATAAAATCCTGTCTTCACTTAGAAAAGTTTGACAGGATATCAGATAGCACAATCATTGATCTTTCAGTCGGAAAAAGTCAAGGCGACAACTGAATGGTCTTCACGTTGTCTTTTCTAGTACTGAAGAACTAGTTTGGCCTTATTATACCACAAAAACCCAGAACATAGACTGCTGACAAAATACCTGTGGGCGCAAAATGGAAAGAGGGAAGTCCTGCCACATCATCTAAGCACCATTATCCCCTCGTAGACGAGAGTGACAAAGTTTAGTCTAGGCGATTTGAGTTTAAAATCAGCAAATTCTTGGAAATATAAAAGAGAACTGAGAGAATGAGTCAACAAAAACCTGAGGAAAGGTTTACCATACTGTGACCATGTGAGCTCCAAGTCACCTCCCCATCAAACCAACACACACACACGCACACTGTTGCCTAAGTACATCTTGCAACATTGCTAGAGACACAACCTCCGCATGAACTGCCCACCAGGGTCAGACGCTGGAAAAACAACCTTTTCCCCCCAAACAATGCATTTTATTAATACTGCATGCGTGTTGAGGTCTTGTTTGTGTGACAGTCAAACTACTTCTGTGACATCTATGATGCTGCTCTGTCCCATATTTTCATTGTCACCACTCTCGCTCCATCAAGTTGCACACGTTCCACCCCCTCGGTGTCTAGGCCGCTCTATGTCTCAGGACAATGGATGTCTGCGTGGGGCGAGGGTCTCGCCCAACCTATTGTCGGTTTAGCATGGCTAGGCTCTAGGTGCGGGTCAAACGAGACGGGGGCCCTTGATGTGCACGCAGACGGACACAAACATCCCTCCCCTGCGTCCCACAAGCATGACCTAATCCAGCTACAACCGCTGTCAACATAAACACATGACTAATCTGAGTGCATTTATGGCAATAATACCGGTCTAAGTGGAAAAGAGAAGAGTGGGGGAGAGCTGTGGCCTAATCCTGAGGGGGAAAAGTACAGATTAATAATAGACCTTGGAAATATAACGCTATTTTGGGGAGGGGAGGTCAGGGCTTGGTTTCACCTAAAATTGAGTGAGTGATATGCAGGGGCATATGGTTGCTCTATCAGCTTACAAAATAAAGGAGGATTAGTGCTTTTGGATGAGGTTCTGTGACGTGATTACACTCGTGTCTTGGAAAAGACTTTGTGTTAAGGGGCTATTAATTGGGTAACGATCTTCACCGTTTGCTTGTAAAATATTCTAGTGAGTCTTGTACTACACAAATTCAGGGTCCCACATTTTTTTATGAAAAGGGAGTGAATTAAGGTCTTTATGGAATTTTGTATTCTGTGATATGTTGACCTGAACATAACGCAGCCTCTTCATTCCAAATCTTACAGTGTGTGCAGCAAGACTGTGACCTCCTGACCCTCTCTGAAAGACATCAGGACAGCACAGATGGAAGGCACACCTTAGCCCCTGTATGATTCACTTTCGTTCTGATTACTGCTTTAATATGGTGTAACAGCTCTTTTCCTGCCCAGGTTCCTGTTTAGAGGCCTTCCTGTAAATGTCATGTGTTTCCATGAATAAATCAGACTTTATGACTACACAATTGCAGCATTTCTTTGTACTAGTATTTGCTTTGTGTACTGTCAAATCATTTGCTTTGTTTTATTTCTAAATTATCATAAAAATAGAGATAATAATAATAAAATGAGAACAACTTTTTATTGTAATGGCTTGATGGAAAAATTATGGAAACATGTTTCCGCCTTAAAGTACATAATAAGAAAAGTCACACTGTGAGAAATAAAACCGCAATTGCAAAAAAAAAGATATAAAGTCACATCCCGACATAGAAAGTCAAAATGTAAATTTATAAAGCCAATTTAGAGAAACAAGGTCACAATTTTGAAATAAAAAGTCAAACTGCAAGATATAAAATCACAATTGGGAGACACAAAGTCACAATTTTGAGAATAACGTTGCAATTGTGATATAAAAAGTCACAATTACCTTTTTATTTTTTTTACTCGGAGGCAAAAATGGGCTTCAGTCCTGTTCCCCATGTACATACTACGTACTTATTATCGTAATTGCAATAACTGGGTAATAACTAGGTACTAACCCTGAACCTACCCCTAAACCTAACCTTAACCCATGTCGTTACCTTATAATACCCAGTACTTTCTTAGGTAAGTACACGGTAAGTGCATGTAAGTGCGCGTACTGTAAAATAAAGTGCAACCAAAATTCCAAACCTTTTTTTTGTCATATTCCCACAACAACCTTCATATAAGTAATAATTAATGCTGTAATGTACAGCATCATTCAAGCAGCATTATGTCTTTTAGTGCTTGCTGTTTTTACCCATAGAGCCTGAGATTTGGACCCCCCACAGCCAACCGGATTTGGACCCCCCAGCACGCACAGGAGTATGATGTAGCGGGTTAAGCCAAATGATACATTTTACTCACGTATGCCTCACTACGATCGTTGTAATTCCACCCATCCCCAGCCATCCATCTATCCTACCATCCCTCCATCCTTTTCTCTCTGCCCCTCCTCCTCTAATACATCTTCAGATTAAGGTAGACCAAATGTCACCACTAGAGATTACCGTACCTAGTAAGCTATTAACATTTATGGCCCATGGAGGGATTAGAATACCTAGCTGGCTATTAGAGTCAGAGGTCCGGCGAGCGAGTCGGTGACTAATGTGAGTGTCACAAGCAAATGCAGCACAGTCTGGGCTGAAACCCAAACTTCAACACCTGTCAGGAGTCAAGGGTGTTTGCTGTGCCTCCACACACCTGTTGTGGGTCTATCAAATCGTGGGGCCCGCGTGATTCGTGCCAGGTGGTGACATTCAGATGCACGTTTACATATACACACACACACACACACATGCACACACTCACATGCACAATCATGAGCTCCCTGATAGGATGCCTAACATAAGCTGTATCAGTAAATCCCTGCCACAACACACCTACGCTCAATTTTTCTTGGCAGATGATGTCAGTGGAACAAGAGAACACTTTTTGAGAATGTAGAAATGATCTAATTAAACAAATTCAAATTTCTTAAAACACTGATTTCAATCTGTACATACAAAATGATCACCTTTTAAGTCATAACAATAAGTAAACGTTCTAAATAAAAGACATTTAATTATAAATAAATGTTGAACAAAATACTGTTAGGCTATTAGGTGGGTGCCTGTATTGAAATGAAATGCAGTCAACAACAATGTAAGATATGACACCTCAAATTTGGATAACGCACAAGGTGCAAGTGACAACAACGAGACAGACCACATGTTGGGCGGTCTAGACACAAGATACCACAAGGTCTTCTGATTGAGATGCATCAGTGACGGAGTGGCTAAGAGTCGTGAACATTCTTGGGGACTTGAAGGCTGACAATGGTGACATGAATCATCATCAGTTTAGCTATGAAGACAGAATAATAATACAATTATATATATGTACACATACATAGCTTTACTGACCTTTAGTTCTGATGGCAGGAATTCATTCACAATGGGAATGCGGGGGTATATTCACAAAATATGTGTGAACCTGCAACATTTTCCTGAAGAAGAGAAAAAAAAAAAAAAAAAATCAAAAGCATAAAAATTAAGGTAACACTTTACTTAAAGCCTTTATATATAATGTATTATAAAGTATTTGAATGCATTAATTATGCCTTGTAATGCATCTTATAATGCACTGGAACAAGGAAGATATAATGATATATAAATGATATACATCATGAATACCTTTATAATGATTATACATAAAGGTTTGAAGTAAAGTGTTCAAATGATTAATTTTGTATTTTCATTTCTGGTACATAGTTATTTCATTTTCTATATAACTAAATTTTAATTTGATAATGGGTTATCAATGTTATTAATGTCATGGAAATAAAGAAAATATAATAATTTAAACCAGTTTCTGTTTAAAAAATACATAATTAATAATATTTTATTGGCATAGTGCCATCCATTAGTGAGATTAGTGCGTTCACCTCAATGAGTCAAACCTTGCTCTTCTCATCATTGTTCTGAAAGAGAGATGGGAGTTTTTTGGCCTCTTCATTCTGACAAACAAGAACAGTAATGTGAGGGGGAGCCACACAAGAAAGTCTCACACCAACAGTCTGCAAATTCAGCTTCAAAGTTCAAAGTTTTATACTGTACATCACATATAGCATTGGTGCAATTGAAGTAAAAGATTTAGAAAAACTTTTTCTTTTATTTTAAGTAAATATGATAAAGAAACTAACAAAACAACTACTTTAAGATAAAGGGAGAAAAGTATAATAAGCCATGCAAAGAAAAAAAAATGTGCAAAACAGCAGGAAGTATACGCAGATGAAATATGTGACATGCAGCGACAGTGCTTGATCAGAGGTAAATGAACTAAAGTGCTGAAGTGTGCACAAAAGGTCATGATTATATGGAAAAGGTAATGAAACCTCTTACTGGAAAATGTGCAATGGTGTCTGATACAGCTAAACAGACTCTAATTGTAAAAGAAAAAAAATCTGTAACATTTAATTGCTTGTCCATGTCCATGAGCTTGAGCAGGGGTCAGCAACCTTTTATGACAAATAGTTTCATTTTTTATTTTTCTTGTTAATCACTGTGCCATTCCAATAACAAAAAAGGTAGATGTGAAGGGATAATCAAAATTTCTAAAATAAACAATTTAATAAAATTAATACATTTCATCCCTTTTCTTGTGCTAATCACTCACTTACCAATGGTCACCTCTTCATGATGTTGGTGACCACTGAGCTAGTAATTAGATTACTCATTTTAATTGAAATGATTGAATTCATAATGTCAAATGTTACATTTTCCCACATTTATACTGAAATACAAGAAAATTCTGCACATTCTGTACAAGTAAAATACTGTACATTAGTTTTGCTTTCATATTTTGCAAAGTGACACCACATAACAAAACTCTAGTGTTCATTGCAAAAGTGAAAAAAGAAGAACATGATTCTCAATTTGTGCTCTGAACCATCTTTGAAAAGTTTATATAAATAAAAGTTACAGTAACTTGTTGTCAACCTCAGGGGAAGCCATTATGAATAGGCTGAGAAATCACCATTCATTTCACATTCATATTTGAAAGCAATTTCTCTTTTAAGATGAACTAGCAAATAATTACAAACCAGACAACAAATTTGCCTCTGGCGTGACTGCTAAACCTGTGCTAATGAAGTTTAGCTCATATTGTTGTCAGTTAAAGGACAGAGGTAAAGACGGTTGGGAGAGGAAATATTCAAGTAATATCACTTCAAGTGACACAGAAGCCACAATGAGCTCAGAATCGTAATCAATGGTGCCCAGAGTGATGTGTCGAGCTCCTGTCAGGCAGACAAAGAGACAGGCTGTCAGGTCAGGGCTAAATTTACTCTTGAGCTGGTCTCTGGTGTTTCCTCAGGCCTGTCATAGCTGCCCTCAGGTTTGCCGATAAAGAAGGCCGGATACTCAAGTGTCTTGACAAGTCTGACAAAGGATAGGAACAGTAGGTTGGAGCATGTGTGTGTGTATGTGTGTGTGTGTGTGTGTGTGTGTGTGTGTTTGTGGACAGCATTGATGCACAGTGTCCCTGAGCTCGAGAAAAGAATGATACAGGAAATCTGCACTCTCCAGATGTACTAAAAGAGCGAAGAAAGCCATTTGTCCTTCCAAACATACATTTATAAAGTTCACATATTTCCACGGACCACTGAGACTGTGGACACCTGTGATTGATATATTGACAAGCACACAGCTTGATTATCTCCAGATTTAGTTGTTGTTGCTTAAAGGGCTAGTTCACCTAAAAATGAAAATTCTGTCATCATTTACTCACAACTTTTTTTTTTTTTTTGTCTGTACAAGGAAAGTCAATGGGGTCCAGTGTTGTTTTACGCACCCCATCTTTCAAAATATATTCTGTGTTCAACAGATGACACAAAAGTAATACAGGCTTGTAACAACATGAGGGTGAGTAAATGATGACAATATCATTTTTGGGTGAACTAACCCTTCAAGGACCCTTCATGTTTCAGTATGGGTTCGGTACAGCTGGGGAAAGAAAACTAAACATAAAATTTATTTTTTTTTTATTTTTTTTTTATTAAACAGTGGTTTACTAAACAAATGGTCTCTGTCTTTAAATAAATTAAATTATAACTAAAAGTTTCTTAAGGATAAAATTATGTCTGCTAATGCTGTAAACTACATAGGGAGTCCTTACTTGAACATTACTATAATATTAAAGGTTAACAACATATCCCAAACTATTAGCCTAAATTCAATTGCTGTTTATTTTTAGATATAATAATAAACACTCAAAAAACAAATTGTATGCAGTAAGCTGCACATAAGGCATTTTTTTGCTTTAATTTTTAAATTTAATTATAAAGTTATGTTTTTACTCCAATTCCTTGTTGCAATATAATCATTTATACACAGTGGCTGTCATTTTCATGACAGATTTATATAAACATACATATAATCAATACATCACTAACAGGTTAAAGGTCCCATTCTTCGTGATCCCATGTTTCAAACTTTAGTTAGTGTGTAATGTTGTTAGAGTATAAATAAAATCTGTAAAATTTTAAAGCTCAAAGTTCAATGCCAAGCGAGATATTTTATTTAACAGAAGTCGCCTACATCGAACGGCCAGTTTGGACTACATCCCTCTACTTCCTTCTTTAATGACGTCACTAAAACAGTTTTTTGACTAACGTCCGCCCACAGGAATACACAAGAGTTGCGTTTGTAGAGTGTGTTTGTCGCCATGTCATCGAAACGCTGTTATTTTCATCCTGCAGTCCAATCACCGGGTCTGATTCCGGCTCAAATTGATAGGGTAAAATTAAAGACATGTTTACAATAACACTGAGTGCGTGCATCTCCACGTTATGGTAAGAGGCGTGACCTTTCTGGGCAAGGTTCGCTAAGCTGCTGTCGAATCACAACACAGGAACCGCTGGCACAATCAGAACTCGTTACGTATTTCTGAAGGAGGGACTTCATAGAACAAGGAAGTCATCAGCCCGTTTTTATGACAGTGGAAACAGCAGTATACAGATAAGTAAATTATGTGAAAAATACTGTGTTTTTTTACACGCGAAACATGAACACATGTTATATTGCACACTATAAACAAAATCAAAGCTTCAAAAAAACCACGAAAAACGGGACCTTTAAGTAAAATATAATGAATATATAGGCTAATATAGTGCATATTTTTAGTAAAAGAGTTAATCTCGGGTAAATGCCAAGTGACATTACGTAAGATATTATACGTTTCAATAAGTTGTACTGTATCTATCAACATACCTTCAGATGTTCATTCTTGTTTATTCTGTAATTAGTATTAACGAGGAAGAGATGATCGCGTTCACCCACGCACCGCGCTGTCGCTTGAACACCGCTTGTGGTGCTTATAAAGAGATCTGTCAGGCCACATTAAAGAGCATCAAAACGGCATTTTCTGTTTGAATTTCATGATAAAATGGATCGAATTTGAAAGATCACACCTTGTTTCTTACCGAAAGTAGCAAAACGCAGAGCTTATTTTAAAATGAATTGTTGCATTTGGTACACGTGCACCGTACCGGAAGTCCTGTACTGAAACGCTAATGAATAATAATTCCAGAATTTGAGTAAATGTAATTAGTTACTGTACTTAAGTATCTTTTTGGCTACTTTGTAGTTGTACTGAGTATCAAAGATAATAGCAACTTTTATTCTCTACTTGACTAGATTTTTAAACAAGTAAATGTACTTTTTACTCCACTACATTTGTGATGAGTAATGCAATTACAAATTACATCTTTCATGGCAGCTAACTTTTTCTGCAGCAGTTTGTTTCTGATATAAAGAAGCGATATTGCCATCTAAGGGCACTGAAGATACTATATCTTGTGCGTTTTGCCTTCACTCACCCAAACTCGTCAACAAGGATACTTTATGTGAATGTGAGTGCATTAGCAGGTAGTTGCTGATCGCAGGTGTTTGATTTTTGAGATGAGGAAATGACTGCAGCTGGTGATGAGGCTCAAACCAGCACATACAGTAGACTTTGACTATTTAATTTGACTTAACATTGTATTATTTATCCAGTATATTGACAAGACCTTTTTGAAGGATATTGATTTATTTAATACCTTTTTGTGCACTTGAACTTAACTGAGACTTGAGAGTTTGTAGACGTTTAAAAGGTTGTTGTGTCGACCTTGATTTATTGCAATATTGAGGAGCTCAGTTTTATTTTGATTTCAGAAAATAAACTTGATTTCTCATCTTACAAATCAATTGTTTCTTATTTTCACTGGCAGTCTCAATAACTAGTGCATCTCTGAGCCTACATTCAGCATGAGTAAAATACTTAAGTACTGTTAAAATCAGATACTTTAAGACTTTTACTCAAGTCGTATTGGAATTGGTTACTTGTAACTTGTAGTGGAGTCATTTTCGATACAAGGTATCAGTACTTTTACTCAAGTATGGTTTTCAGGTACTCTTTACACCTCTGAATAATTCAACAAGAAACATTTATAAAATTGCTTATTAATAAATGTTCACCTTTTGATTATTATTGTTGCCTCTAGTAATTATGTCTGATTTTTAATTTCCAAACTATTTTGGGTTCATTTTAAGCCAGCCATATGGTAATTTTTAAATAATAGTTAAGTTAAATAAAACTGGCCAGCAATTGGGCAATACATCACTAACAGGTTAAGTAAAATATAATGAATATATATGCTAATATAGTGCATATATTTAGCGAAAGAGTTAATCTTGGGTAACAAGCTGTGGACACTGAATGGCTTTTCTGAGGTAAATGCTAAGTGACATTTTTTACAAGCTGTTCCATTGATGTATTTCTGCCATTGAAACACAGATTGAGCGATTACACAAGATATTATACGTTTCAATAAGTTGTACTGTATCTTTCAACATACTTTCAGATGTTCATTCATGTTTATTCTGTAATTAGTATTAACGAGGAAGAGATGATCGCGTTCACTCACGCTCCGCGCTGTCGCTTGAACGCCGCTTGTGGTGCTTATACAGAGATCTGTCAGGCCACATTAAAGAGCATCAAAGCTGCATTTTTTGTTTGAATTTCATGATAAAATGGATCGAATTTGAAAGATGACACTTTGTTTCTTATCGAAAGTAGCAAATCAGTTTATTTTGGGTTCATTTTAAGCCAGCTATATAGTAATTTTTAAATAATAGTTAAGTTAAATAAAACTGCCCAGCATATTGGGCAAACATTTAACCCAACCACTGGGTTTGTCCATTTTCAACCCAACTTGGGTTGTTTTTAACCCATTATTTTTTAGACAGTATGATCACAAACGCTTCTTGATATATAAGACAGAATGTGTTGTATTTTCAGTGTTACGAGGGCATTAGTAGACATTATTGTAAACCAGAGATGCCCAAAACAGACTAATTTGGCCCATGAAGACCTTTGATTTGGCCTACCATGCCAAAGCATAAGGTGGTTTGAACAGGAGGGGAAAACATGCTATTGAAGCATATCTTTCTTATTTTTACCTTGAAATGTAGAGAATATCACTGAACTTCTTTTTTTTATGAAAAAAATATTATATTTTTAATATAATATAGTTGGATATTATAGAGAATTTACTTTCAGCCCTCAGCCCTCAATCAAGTTTGATTTTTGGCCCTTCGTAGTAGAAAGTGTGCATATGTCTGTCATAAACCATATTCTTTTACAGTCCGTTTTCCATATCAATTCAACTACTGTCATGGCAGAACAACATTTTGATAAATGTCCTGCTGAGTAGGTTAGTTAAAGATGACATGTTTATAGCTAGCCACCTGAATAACACATGTGGCAAAAGCATTTGAAAGTAACCCTACACAGGTTTGTAACAGCCTCACCAAAACCAATAGTCCAAACATAAAGGCCACAAACTAAATGCATCTGAAAGTGAAAAAGCAATTAAAAGGTGGCTTCCCCTGTGAATTCAAGTCACGTAATAATTCATTTCTTTCTTTCTGTTCCACATGTGCCCATATATGACCCTATAAAAAGTGTACAACCTCAGTTAGCTTTAGCTCTGTGTTGGGCCCTTAATCGGTGCTCAGGAAACAGCAGAACTAATCTTCTGGGGGAAGCAGCGAGGTGAAGCCTGGTGGGCTGAAGAGGGAAGTCTGCAGGAAGTGACCAGCCTCTGATTACTGTACACACGGCTGTCACAGCCGTCATCACCTCCCCCGCTACACTCGGAGAGTGTGTTGTACGTGGTTACCTTCTCTCCATCATACCCTCACTGTGTGTGTTTGTGTGAAAGAAAGTGTTTGAACTATTTTTTATGTACATTCACTGTCAACACCTCAGTTGTGTTGTGCGTGTGCTGAATGAGGGGAGGTATGAGGCTCATTATCGACGGCCTGCTCACAACGGAAGTGCATTCAGCTATGATAGTCAAACAAAGTGTGCTGGAACAGAGTTCATCAGGCTAAACTGATGTTTTTTTTACACAGACTCTTCTCTACTGATCTCCAAAGGCTTAAACACACACTAAAAAGGAATTCTGATAAATAGGGAGGAAGGGGTAAGATGTGTCGGTGGGTAAGCTGTGTCACCCCGTTTAATCTAGCAAGCTGTTCATAATATTTGTCACATTACTATACATTTAGAAAGGACCCATCATATACAGCTGCTTTTTCCCCCCACACATTTTTGCATTTTTAAGTAAATTTTCTGAAGCAAACTTATCCGGGTCTAAAATATATATTACATGTTGGTTAACTGTCAACGTGAACCATATTAACTATTTGGCAAAGGACTACTCACAAATTTTTCAACTAAGCTTGTTTTTTTTGTTTTGTTTTTTCTAAAATGGTATATTTGGGGTAAAATGTATCAGATGCTTTGGGGTAAGACGTGTCAGTGGCTCAACTAATAGTGATAGGGAGCTTCCAAAAAGCAGGATGTACTAGATAAACAAAATATAAATAATACAATAGCAATCAATGCTGGGTAGATTGTAGTCCATTACTGAATACAAATTACTGATAAAAATTGTAGTTAGTAACATTTTAGATAATATAATGACTACTTTTGGATTACTTTTAGATTACTTTTGACATAATTTGTAAAATGTAGAAGATTACACTAAACGTACAGCTGAAAACACATATCTGTGGGTATTTGAGAGGCTTTTTTTTTTTAGTTGAGACGCTTTGTTGCTATGATACGGAATATCCGAGCACTGTTACTTGTAACTGATTTCGCAGATAATTTGTTTCAGACTAAAACTGGCGACACAACGTAGAGTACTTGCTATGTACAGTACAGTCCAAAAGTTTGGAACCACTAAGATTTTTAATGTTTTTAAAAGAAGTTTCGTCTGCTCACCAAGGCTACATTTATTTAATTAAAAATACAGTAAAAAACAGTAATATTGTGAAATATTATTACAATTTAAAATAACTGTTTTCTATTTGAATATATTTCACAAAGTAATTTATTCCTGTGATGGCAAAGCTGAATTTTCAGCATCATTACTCCAGTCTTCAGTGTCACATGATCCTTCAGAAATCATTCTAATATGCTGATCTGCTGCTCAAGAAACATTTAATGTGTACAATTGTACAAAATATTTGTGTACAATATTTTTTTTCAGGATTATTTGATGAATAGAAAGTTCAAAAGAACAGTGTTTATCTGAAATCAAATCTTTTGTAACATTATAAATGTCTTTACTGCCACTTTTGATTTAATGCATCCTTGCTGAATAAAAGTATTCATTTCTTTAATTTCTTTTCAAAAAAATAAAAATAAAAATTCTTACTGACCCCAAACTTTTGAACGGTAGTGTATAATTCTACAGAAGCTTTGTATTTCAGATAAATGCTGTTCTTTTGAACTTTCTATTCATCAAGGAATCCTGAAAAAAAAAAAGTACACAACTGTTTTCAACATTGAAAATAATCATAAATGTTTATTGAGCAGCAAATCAGCATATTAGAATGATTTCTGAAGGATCATGTGACACTGAAGACTGGAGTAATGATGCTGAAAATTCAGCTTTGCATCACAGGAATAAATTACTTTGTCAAATATATTTAAATAGTACACAGTTATTTTAAATTGTAATAATATTTCACAATATTACTGTTTTTTACTGTATTTTTAATTAAATAAATGTAGCCTTGGTGAGCAGCCGAAACTTCTTTTAAAAACATTAAAAATCTTAGTGGTTCCAAACTTTTGGACTGTACTGTATGTTCGGAGACCAGCAATATTAATTTCTCATCCATTTTGTTCTGTTCTCTGCTTGTTGATGTCACTGTACAGCAAGGATGTTGTGACAGTTGGTTGGTGTTGTATTTGTCCCGCCCCTCTTATTGGACGGTGGGCTAAAAAGTGACAGTGATGAGCGAGTTGAACATTTTTCAACTTGAGGCGACCAGTAAAAAAAACACTGAGCACTCAGAGCTTTAGCGTGCACCTCGTTATGCTCCGCCGCTTAAAAAACATGACACTCCCATTGAAAACAATTGGACAAAGTACGCTAGCCACTGGAAAAAAGGCTTTGGTGGACACACGGCCTTAGGGAGAATCAATAAATTCTGAATAATTTACTACTATTTTGTGAATATTATGTAATCATTTAATTGTTTATATTGATTATGAATATATTGAAGGTGCCCTAGAATTAAAAATTGAATTCATCTTCATCATTCATTGCATAGTTAAATAACAAGAGTTCAGTACATGGAAATGACATACAGTGAGTCTCAAACACCGTTGTTTCCTCCTTCTTACATAGATCTCATTTGTTTAAAAGACCTCCGACGAACAGGCGAATCTCAACATAACACCGACTGTTACGTAACAGTCGGGATCATTAATATGTACGCCCCCAATATTTGCATATGCCAGCCCATTAGACAAGGGCAGAACGTCTGGATGTGCACAGCTGAATCATCAGACTAGGTAAGCAAGCAAGGACAACAGCGAAAAATGGCAGATGGAGCGATAATAACTGACATGATTCATGATAACATGATATTTTTAGTGATATTTGTAAATTGTCTTTCTAAATGTTTCGTTAGCATGTTGCTAATGTACTGTTAAATGTGGTTACAGTTACCATCGCTTCTTACTGTATTCACGGAGACAAGACTGTCGTTATTTTCATTTTTTAAACACTTGCAATCTGTATAATTCATAAACACAACTTCATTCTTTATAAATCTCTCCAACAGTGTGTAATGTTAGCTTTAGCCACGGAGCATAGCCTCAAACTCATTCAGAATCAAATGTAAACATCCAAATAAATACCATACTTACGCAATTAGAAATGATGCATGACGAACACTTTGTAAAGATCCATTTTGAGGGTTATATTAGCTGTGTGAACTTTGTTGCGAGCTCCGTGGGCGGGGAGCGTGAGCATTTAAAGGGGCTGCAGCCTAAATCGGCTTATATTTAATGATGCCCCAAAATAGGGGTATTTTCTATGGGGTATTTTGAGCTGAAACTTCACAGACACATTCAGGGGACACCTTAGACTTATATTACATCTTTTAAAAAGACGTTCTACGGCACCTTTAAAATGTTATAATCTAATAATCTAATTACAAGTATTTATTTTTTGTAATCCGATTACATAATCGAGATTACATATAATCAGTTACTTCCCAGCACAATATATTTTAACAATATATATTATTAAAAACAGTATATAAATACAAATATAAATAATAATAAAATGCAAAAAATTTAAACATTTTCGCAAACAATAATTTTTCTGAATATTTGACATTTAATATGCATTTTTTAAAATAAGAGTGCATGTTTTTCATATTTTATTTATTTAAAATGTAAATAGTTTCAATATTCCACTAATAGACAACTAATTTCAATGGTAATGTTTCTATAGTTCTATGTTACAGATGGCTTATTGTAATTTTGGTTGATAGAAGACGTCCTGAAATAATTAGCTATCTCATTTCTCATTGGCCTAGAGGATATTTAAAATAAAAAGTGACACAGCTTACTCCACTGCTCCCCACATGTGCAATGCTGCAATAATGTCTTCCTAATGTGATTTATTCTCTTCAGTAGAATCGCATTATGGGTAATGAATAGCAAAATGTACTGTAGTAAAGTAACCACATATAGATGCTAACCATGTTTAAAAAAAAGATTAATGCTTTGTGTCTGTGACTTACTTTCTACATTAAGTTTTATGTTAATATTAATATGTGCCTCTTTTCCTTCTTAAGAAATCTATTGACAAGTTCAGGCTTTAAAACAGGATGTTTTAGCTGGTCTTATATTTTTTATTATTCGTTCACCGCGGCAAATACGGTACATCAGGCCATTTATCTGTTTATTCAGTTGTCATTTTCATGTATTAAATGTAAATATATCTAAGAGTGGTAAAAAAAAAAATCCTGTCATAACGATTAGAAAAGCAACACAACAGAAAAGAAGATACTGCCTAGATGAAATGTCAGCTCTTTTGAAAAGCACACTGACTGCACCAACAAGGAGAGGATGGATGTTTGATCCCACCCGCTGTTGTGTGAGGCACTACAGACACAGAAAGACAGAGACTGCAAGAGAGAGAGAGAAAGACAGCGAGAGAGGCCACAGAGAGGATTAAGTTTACCTGTGAGGGGCCTGTCAGGTAGATTTAGCAGCAGAGATGATAAGCGAGGGAGTGTGTAGGAGGACGAAAGCGGGAATGAATGAGCGTTTCACAGCGCTGTCGGGCAGACAGAAGAATAAGACACTATTTCTATCACAACATCAGGTTAGTCTGTCGGAGAGGAGTTTGACCGAGTTAAACAGGATGTCACGTTATCAGGGACTGCTGAAGGGAGTGAGGGAAGAGAAAAGATAGAATGTAGTTGCACTTGAAACTGACCAGAGCCACTGCCGCTGGCTCAGAGCACCATGGGAAGAGGTTAGAAGTGATAAGCCAATAATGTTCATTTTACAGCAATGCTCCTAAATATTCTTTAAAAAATGCTACACTATCATGAAAAAAGAGCAACTCAAATTATCATGTTGAAGTTAATATGTTGGTTGGCTTCATAGGCAATTTATTTATGGGTGCTTCAATCCTCCTGTTTTTCATCTGTGATTATCTGATTTCTCTTCATGCTTACTAAAAACAGTGACTGCAGTAAGCATTTTTAAAGTAAGCATTTAATTCACTTCCTGATCGCTTGTTAATGAACTTTGTAGCTTTAAAGGGATAGTTCACCCAAAAATGAAAATTTGATGTTTATCTGCTTACCCCCAGTGCATCCAAGATGTAGGTGACTTTGTTTCTTCAGTAGAACACAAATTATGATTTTTAACTCCAACCGTTGCAGTCTGTCAGTCCTATAGTGCATGGCAATGGTAACAAAATCTATGAGAGTAAAAAAAAAAAACATGCACAGACAAATCCAAATTAAGCCCTGCGGCTCGTGACGACACACTGATGTCCTAAGACACGAAACGATCGGTTTGTGCGAGAAACCGAACAGTATTTATTAGGGGTGTGACGAGATCTCGTGGCACGAGATCTCGCGAGACTAATATGTGACGAGATTTCTCGTCGAGGCGAAAAGTAGTCTCGTGATGTTGTTGCCATGACAGAGTGTTAGGATGATTAGGAAAGAATATGCCACCGATTCGTTTACATTACGCCTCCACTGTCGTTTTGCTTTGTATTTAAATAAAAAACATTTAATTCAGTTTTATAATGGTTGCCACCGCTCCATATTTACAGAGTTACGCGTGATCGTTAAAAGTGAAAGTAAACGCGAGCACGCATTCAAACGTGATTTCAATACCCGCATTTTGAAAGCGGCTCCCTGATGCATGCAAATCTCTCTCAATATGAAAGATATTTTAGGCTGGGCAGTGTAGTTGTAACCATCTCTTAGCTCTGTATCAAAGAAAAATTTGGACTTATTTGCACTTTGGTTGCACTTATTGTAAAGTGTTACCATAAAAAATGAATAACAGTTTTCTTTTAATCTTATTAAGCACAAACAGTAACGTTTCATTTGTTAACATTAGTTAATGCACTGTGAACTATCATGAACTAACAATGAATGACTATTTTTATTAACTAACATAAACAAAGATTAATAAATACTGTAGCAAAGATATTGCTCATTGTTAGTTGATGTTGGTTAATACATTAATGTTAATAAATGAGACCTCAATCTCGAGTCTCGTCTCGTCTCGTGAGATACCTGTCTCGTCACACCCCTAGTATTTATATAATTTTTTCCTCTAATACAACACTATGTCCAACTGCCTTGAGCGCGAAACTAAAGTTTTTGAGGATCTGCAGATAAACATCACATTTTTATTTTTGGGTGAACTATCCCTTTAAGTATTATTCTTCCCAAATTTTCAGCAAACTTTGGAACACACTACATACTATATTTCTAAAGGAGCGTTTACACAACTCTTCCACAGCCCGCTCTTCGGTCCAGTAAAATAAAAAATTAAAACATATAACTAAATGTCATTATTTATACACTATCATTCAAAAGTTTGGGATTGGTATGATTTTTGTGTTTTTTGAAAGAAGTCTCTTATGTTCACCAAGGCTACATTTATTTGATAAAAAAAAACAGTAAAAAACAGTAATACTGTGAAATATTATAACAATTTAAAATAACTGTTTCTATTTTAATATACATTTTAAAATGTAATGTATTGCTTTGATGGCAAAGCTGATTTTTTTTCAGCAGCCATTACTTCAGTCTTTAGGGTCACATGATCCTTCATCTGATGATCAGTCATGATCAGTCATTTGGTGATTTGGTGCTCAATAAACTTTTCTTAGTATTATCAATGTATAACATTGATTGAACTGTTATAAAACAGTTGTGCTATTTAATAATTTTGTAGAAACTTTGATTTATTTTATTATTTGATGAACGTTCAAAAGAACAGCATTTATTTGATATAGAAATGTTTTTTTTTAGATTATAAATGTCATTACTGTCACTTTTGATTAATTCAGTGTATCCTTGCTGATTAAAAATATTAATTTCGTTGAAAAAAAAAAAAAAAAATCTTACTGTCACAAAATTTCATTTGTAGTGTATACGAAAACAAAGGATTTTTTTGATTCACCCCCATGTTGTTCTAAATTAATTTGCTGTTGTTATTTTTTTCTTCTTCTGTGGAACACACAAATAAAAAAAAAAAAAAACATTTAAATATTTTTCTAGCAATCATGGGTTATGAAGCTTCAAAAAGCAACACAAATCCCTATAAATCTTCTGAAGCCATGAGCTTTGTGTGACGAACAGACCCAAATTGTTTAGTCCTTTGTAAGTTACTGTTCCTGATACAAAAATTGCTTTTATTAAAAATCCTAATCACTTCAGCATGGACTTGACCTTAGGACACAAGTTGTATTAACTGTGCTAATAAAGTAACTACACTTGTTCTTGCTTCAGGTCTGAACTTTGGTCACTGGCAGTCTAAGATTTATTTAAGTTGACAAATACTCAACATTTCATAATTCAACTAATTTTATAAATTGTGGTTTTTCAGTGCAACCACAAAAATCTAGCATTTAGAGATGCTGGCTTGGAGTGAGAGCACTCACAGCAAAGTATTCTGGGTTTATTACAGCTCTCAAAGGAAACAGAAGTCTTCAGAATTTAAGTGCAAAAAGAAAAAGGAAAAAAAGGGGGAAGTGTTTCACTGTCAAATTTAGAGCAATTTTCAAAAAGATGTTTGCTCAGTGAACATTTATTAGCATATGTCTTCTGTGTATGTGTGTGTTATGTGTTATTTCAGCAGAACAAACCTCAAGACTAGGATGCTGAAGCAGGTCAGGTTAATGCTGTCAGCGCTGCTTTGGTTTATGTCCATCTTCCTGGAAGCTCCGCCTCCCTATCACCACTTAAGATAGCCCTTCAAATGTCTCTTGTCCTCTGCCGTGTTCCTCTCAGTTGTTTTCCAGAACAGCTACAAACAGCAGTGAAACCTGGGATGCAGACATGAGCTCCTGTGGCTCACACATTTAAAATCTATCAGCAGAAATAAAGAAATCACCATATATATGATGTATTTATCATATCATATATAAATATTTTTAAATTTATTAAAATATAGCTGCTGAAAAGTTAAAACAGTAGCCTAGTATTGCGAAATATTATTTCAACTTACAATAAAAAGTTTTATATTTTAATGTCTTTATAGTCATGTTTTATTTTAAAGTTGCAATAGGTGATTCTCTACAGAAATATTGGTTGAAAGTCTCTATGAGAAAACTCCTGATAGAAATCACTGTTAAACGGTTTAAATGTATTTTTATAAATATATATTGTCTGTGGAAGACGTAGGACTATAAAATATTCATCCAATCATTATATTTGGTCCGAATGAAATAATACGATGTCTTACCTGCCTGTCAACGAAATGTTTTTACATACCCTACACATCTTATGTCATCAGCGCGTTTCATGCTATGCAGACAGAGTACAGACAGACGTCGGTCACGGAGCACCGCAAACAAACAGCAGCTACTTTACAGTTCCTCCAAAACAACAAGCTTATGCTGCGTTCATGCCATAACTACCATAATTAAGAGATGGCAACCCGTGACGTTCTAACCGGAGCTGTTCACGTCCTCAGACTTGGAATTATGCGTTTCCATGTCAACAGTATCAGCACTGAAATGAATCTGCAGCAGTCAGGTACAAGCAAAGTCCCTTTAAGACAAGTCATTTCACTCGGCGGCCATCTTTGAAACGCCTCTCGGGCATCCTGGGCATCATGCAGCTCCAAAGCTGTTTGCCAAGCTTTCGATTAAATTTCATATTTGAAATCACCAATGAAATCTTTTTTTTTTTTTTTTTTTTCAAACGCTCGAATCATGACAAAAAAAAACAACTGTATTTTTATGCTGGATCAAGCTAATGGGCATGCGCAGATCTAAATGCGCTTCTCTTGTGCCTCATTTCGGAGGCGCGCATCTGTTTCTATAGAAACCGGTGCTTCTAACGGCCGCTGCAGTGACGCGATGACTTTACCAGACGGCGGCTGGCTCTTATTTAGAAGGCGGGACTTATTCCGCCATATTGCGCGTTACACTTTCTCCCATTCAAAACAGTACGAGTGACACGTCTTGTGTTATTCTATAGTCTTTGGTACAAGCTCTCTAAATTGTTTATGTTCGTTATTATTGTAATGTTATGTACTTTGAGACGTGAGGTAGTTTAACGCAGTTTCTTGTGACGCTTTGCCGAGAGCACTTGTGAGTGCGTTTTAGAGGAGGCGTGGCTTTTGAGACGCTCTGAAGGGAGGGTGTGATCTTATGATTTTTAAAGGTGCCCTAGATTCAAAAATTGAATTTACCTCAGCATAGTTAAATAACAAGAGTTCAGTACATGGAAATTACATACATTGAGTCTCAAACTCCATTGTTTCCTCCTTCTTATATAAATCTCATTTGTTTAAAAGACCTCCGAAGAACAGGCGAATCTCAACATAACACCGACTGTTACGTAACAGTCGGGGTGTACGCCCCCAATATTTGCATATGCCAGCCCATGTTCCCAACATTATGAAAGGCATTAGACAAGGGCAGAACGTCTGGATCTGTGCACAGCTGAATCATCAGACTAGGTAAGCAAGCAAGAACAACAGCGAAAAATGGCAGATGGAGCAATAATAACTGACATGATCCATGATATCATGATATTTTTAGTGATATTTGTGAATTGTCTTTCTAAAATGTTTCGTTGCTAATGTACTGTTAAATGTGGTTAAAGTTACCATCGTTTATTATTGTATTCACGGAGACAAGAGCCGTCGCTACTTTCATTATTAAACACTTGCAGTCTGTATAATGCATAAACACAATTTCATTCTTTATAAATCTCTCCAACAGTGTAGCATTAGCCGTTAGCCACGGAGCACAGCCTCAAACTCATTCAGAATCAAAAACATCAAAATAAACTCTGTACTTACGCGATTAGACATGCTGCATGACGAACACTTTGTAAAGATCCATTTTGAGGGTTATATTAGCTGTTTAAACCTTTTTTTTAATGTTGTTTAAGGCAAGCGCGAGCTCTTGGGGCGTGGAGCACCAGATTTAAAGGGCCACACACCCTGAATTGGCTCATTTCTAATTATGCCCCAAAATAGGCAGTTAAAAAAAATAATTAAAAAAATCTATGGGGTATTTTGAGCTGAAACTTCACAGACACATTCAGGGGACACCTTAGACTTATATTACATCTTGTAAAAAAAAGTTCTAGGGCACCTTTAAGCTAGCCTCTACGAAAATGTCCTTTTGAACCTTTAATGTGTCCTTGCTGAATAAAAATATTAATTTCTTCCTTAAAAAAAAAAAAATCATACTAACAGCAAACTTCTAATTATAGAACATTTACAATGATCTTTTGATATGAGCTGCTACAAGCACAGCTAATCCACAACCTTTCCACAACCTCTACACAACTGTTAAATATCCCATGATATCAGTGTTCCTGGCTTAAACTAGAGTCACATTACCAGTCATTCTGGGTCAGGTGTTCCATTTTAACTGTAAACCCCACAGAGCGAGCCAAAGTAAACTAGTGCCGCAACTCACAACAGCCAGGACGGCTTTAGTGGGAGGAAAAAGGGACCCCTTTATGGCTGATTTTCTGGATACATATTACTTACCTTTAAAAAGCAGAGCTGTTCTCCAGGGACCCATCCAGAATCCGGCCAAAGTGTTAAGGCTATTGTGTTAACACACAGCTGGAAGCCACAGCTACTTCTGTCATCAGGCCCAGCTACAAATGTGTTTGTGTCTGGAACTGCCTGGCCAATTTCAAAAAAAAAAAAAAAAAAAAAAAAATTAATGCTCATATTGAAGCGGGAGTCGTCTTCTGTTGACCCAGCTCGTTTCATTACAGTAATGAAATTTCACTCCGTGACGTGGCGCCATGGACATCTATAGCTTGTGTGAGCTTTAGAAGCGTAGAATATTGGCATAATGCTACATGTCTGAATGATTGAATGCCCTAGGTTACAGGTTTTTAATGATACATAAGATGAAGCCTCTTCTCTAATAACACAAGCCTCCGTTTTGATGCCAACACAATGGGCAATAGACACAAAGAAACAAGCGAGTGAGTAATATGCAAATGGAAGATATTGTTATAAAATGTTAAAGTTTTGACACTGCAGTTCGGGATGCACACCCATTATGACTAAACATTTGTTGAACAATAGCTCCACTAAAAATTGGTCAGATGACGAGGGCTGTGCCACAGAACTGCACACTGGATATCGTCACTCAGATTGTTTGTATAGAAATCTAAGTTGGTCTTGGGGCATCATATCAGGGTTGTTGTTCTTGGATTTTATCCTGCAAAGATCTTTTTCATCGTCACTTCATTGCCTGTTTGACTGTAAGGGTAGCCTATACTAGACGCTCAGAAGTTTATAAGACACATAGAAAGGTGTGAGTTCACATATGATGTACTACTAAAATGTGCAACTGACTTAACTCTCTCTGATATGAAAAAATATAACACCTCAATGCACAAAAGAAAGTAGAGGTATGCAAAGTTGACTGTTTTTGCTAGAAAAATGCTTTAAACACTTTAAACACATACTTTTTAAAAATATATATTATTCATCAAATTGATCAGGCAAATTGGCTTCAGACAGTTTCAAGTTAATTTGGCTTATTTGGGGTTTTTCCAAATTATTTGGAAAAGATAAAAAGAGATTACTAAAGAGAGAAGAAGAGATTTTGTAAGTACATTGTACTCCTTTGAGCCTACCTTTTGACTTTTGTGTCATGGAAACCTTAATGTCAGCATTCTCTGTCATTTCTTTGTTCTGAAAAAAGGGAACTGGTTAATAATTAAAAATATAACAGTTAGTTGACCCAGCACTTTGTCAAGAAAATGTCACAATGACTTAAAAAAAATAAAATAATAATAATATAATAAATTATTTATTTATTTATGTGCATGCAGTTAAATCTGTTCCTCATTTTTTTTTCTTTTCTTTACATTTCTGTGGATGAAATCTTTAAGAACTTCTTTCATTTCTCCAAAAGAAAAAGTAAAAATGGAAATCTTTAGATTTCCGATAGCTGGCATGGCAGAGAGGGTGTATAATGGGAGGTTTTGGAGAATGTTGGGAACAGCAGCTTGTCAAATGATTATGGTTTTTGTCGGCGAAGGGGATCAAAAAAGGAGTCTGGTGTGTTGGCTTGGAGGTGCCAGGTTGCTGGGACAACAAATCAAAGATGAAGCGTCTGGTATGTCTGACTGGGTACTCATCACTCACGGCCAGAGCCTTTAGTGAGGGGGAAACTGAGCCCTGCCTGAGTACACAGCTCCCTAACCTCCCACCGTAGTCTCTTGTTATAACAGACAATGTTGACAGAGCGTTCAGCCGCAGTTTGGAAACGCTACACCATGTATCTGCAGAAAAGGTAGAGGCTTTCAGTTATGACAAAATGTGTTTAGATTGGGACAGAGCCCTGGAGCGGTGGTTTTCATGGCCATGCGTGATAGCGGAAAAAAGTTCTTCATGTTATTCTTCTTCCCATACGAGAGACACTGTCACCACTGGTGGCTAATGGAGTTATACGCAGAACACACGCCCATAGCAAAGAATGACATTTTTGATTTAGTACATTGGTTTGGGAAGGAAAGGACTGTAGAGACAAGGAGGATATCTTTGAAGGGTGAAATACGATCAGAATCTTTTTTTTTTCTTCTTCTTCTTTTTCTTTTTAAATGGGTAGGAACTGTTTTGAAAGAGAAGGTACACCACCATTCAAAGGTTTGGGGTCAGTACGTTTTTTTTTTGTTTTTTTTTCCCTGAATTTTTGTGACAGTGAGTAAAAACAGTAATTCTGTAGAGTCCAATTTAAAATAACTTTATTTATTTATTTATTTATTTTAAATGTAATTGATTATTGTGATGTCAAAGCTGAATTTTCAGCAGCCATTACTCCAGGTTTCAGTCACAT
This sequence comes from Megalobrama amblycephala, assembly GCF_018812025.1. Lineage (NCBI taxonomy): Eukaryota > Metazoa > Chordata > Actinopteri > Cypriniformes > Xenocyprididae > Megalobrama > Megalobrama amblycephala. The sequence goes on along the minus strand of NC_063049.1, from coordinate 26,390,893 downwards.
GACCCTTCTGAAATCATTCTAATATGCTGATTTGATGGTCAAGAAACATGTTGAATACCAGGATACATTTTTTAAGGATTCTTTGATAATATAAAGTTAAAAAGAACAGCATCTAATTTTAAATATTAATCTTTTACAACATTATAAATGTCTTTGTCACTTTTGATCAGTTGCATCCTTGCTTAGTAAAATTATTTATTTCACATACAAAAAACAAAATCCCCACTAAACTCCAAACATTTGAACGGTATGCAGAAGCCGCACACCTACTTTTCACAGCAATGAATGGATAAGGTAAATATACTGCAATGTGGACCAGCATCTCAAGAGTACAGTATTCAGATACTTGCTCTTCATTGAATATAAAAGTATGTTTCCATAAACTACAAGGTAAATAACGTATTTACAAAACACAGAGCGGCCTCTCTTCTGTTGTCTGTTACATTTCCTGTCTAAAAACACAAGGATGGAATGTGAAACCACCCCCTGATTTACAGCAGTGAAACACATCAAAAAGAAAAACACTGACAGTAATAGTTGAGCCATTTCCCTTCACTCAGAGAAAGCATATTTTAAGTAACAATTATGGCTATGAAAACTCTACACGGAGGGAGGCGCCTTGACTGCACGCCAGGAGTGTCTTTTGTGTCTGGAAAGTCCACATCAGTCCAGGAGCCCGGGTGAATAGTCACCGAGTGGTCGGAAAGGGAAACTATTACTGATGTTTTCTTTTGTGAGATGAAAGTAACAAGGAGGAAGCAGCCATCATAAATTCTTTGTTTCATAGGTGTTTCTCCAGCATGTCAAATCAAGCAATCCTTTTAATCTTGCCTGCAGGAACTTTCATCCCTGTTTGAGATGTATGTTATGGAAGAGTGCAAAACAATCAATAACATCAATAGTAGGAGGGAAATAGTCTGAAATAAGGAGTGCCTGATTAAACACATCCGGAAATAATAAATCGAAATTAAAAAAAAAAAAAACATGCAGACAAGTGGCATTGTGGTTTGGAAGGAGATGGCACCAACGTTGGCATTTGTGCATCTTTGGCGTCAAAAGCAGGTTGTGAGAAATAACATGCTAAACAAAAAGTGGGTGTGCTGTGACTCCCACAGTCTCAATATATGCCCTTATTATGACAGAAATGACAAACTGGCTTGGTTTACAAGAAACCGTTTCTTTTGCATTAAATTATTTGCCAATGCATATCACACAAACACAAAACTAGAAGAGAAACATATACAATTAACATTTTAGGGGGCACCAGTGACTGTGGCACTTCCTCCGAAGTCATGATTGTCTAGTAGGCCTACTGTAATTTGTGTTTATTATGAAAGTGGGCTAATATACATTCATATCTACAAACCTGATTCCAAAAAAGTTGGTACACTGTACAAATTGTGAATAAAAAAGGAATGCAATAATTTACAAATCTCATAAACTTATATTTTATTCACAAAAGAATATAGATAACATATCAAATGTTGAAAGTGAGACATTTTGAAATGTCATGCCAAATACTGGCTCATTTTGGATTTCATGAGAGCTACACATTCCAAAAAGTTGGGACAGGTAGCAATAAGAGGCTGGAAAAGTTAAATGTACATATACGGAACAGCTGGTGGACCAATTTGCAACTTATTAGGTCAATTGGCAACATGATTGGGTATAAAAAGAGCCTCTCAGAGTGGCAGTGTCTCTCAGAAGTCAAGATGGGCAGAGGATCACCAATTCCCCCAATGCTGTGGCGAAAAATAGTGGAGCGATATCAGAAAGGAGTTTCTCAGAGAAAAATTGCAAAGAGTTTGAAGTTATCATCATCTAATATCATCCAAAGATTCAGAGAATCTGGAACAATCTCTGTGCGTAAGGGTCAAGGCCGGAAAACCACACTGGATGCCCGTGATCTTCGGGCCCTTAGACGGCACTGCATCACATACAGGAATGCTACTGTAATGGAAATCACAACATGGCCTCAGGAATACTTCCAGAAAACATTGTCGGTGAACACAATCCAATGTGCCATTCACCGTTGCCGGCTAAAACTCTATAGGTCAAAAAAGAAGCCATATCTAAACAGGATCCAGAAGCGCAGGCGTTTTCTCTGGGCCAAGGCTCATTTAAAATGGACTGTGGCAAAGTGGAAAACTGTTCTGTGGTCAGACAAATCAAAATTTGAAGTTCTTTTTGGAAAACTGGGACGCCATGTCATCCGGACTAAAGAGGACAAGGACAACCCAAGTTGTTATCGGCGCTCAGTTCAGAAGCCTGCATCTCTCATGGTATGGGGTTGCATGAGTGTGTGTGACATGGGCAGCTTACACATCTGGAAAGGCACCATCGATGCTGAAAGGTATATCCAAGTTCTAGAACAACATATGCTCCCATCCAGACTTCGTCTCTTTCAGGGAAGACCTTGCATTTTCCAACATGACAATGCCAGACCACATTCTGCATCAATTACAACATCATGGCTGCGTAGAAGAAGGATCCGGGTACTGAAATGGCCAGCCTGCAGTCCAGCTCTTTCACCCATAGAAAACATTTGGCGCATCATAAAGAGGAAGATACGACAAAGAAGACCTAAGACAGTTGAGCAACTAGAAGCCTGTATTAGACAAGAATGGGACAACATTCCTATTCCTAAACTTGAGCAACTTGTCTCCTCAGTACCCAGACGTTTGCAGACTGTTATAAGAGAGGGGATGCCACACAGTGGTAAACATGGCCTTGTCTCAACTTTTTTGAGATGTGTTGATGCCATGAAATTTAAAATCAACTTATTTTTCCCTTAAAATTTTACATTTTCTCAGTTTAAACATTTGATATGTCGTCTATGTTGTATTCTGAATAATATATTGAAATTTGAAACTTCCACATCATTGGATGCTGTTTTTATTCACAATTTGTACAGTGTCCCAACTTTTTTGGAATCGGGTTTGTAATATACAATATATTTTAATAATGAACCAAGCAAAAATGCAACTGATGATTTCCTTGCATTTTCATTGTGCAAATGTGACATTTTGACAACACGTTTGTGTTTATTTTGTGTTCCATCAGCTTTGGACAACCACCCGCAAGCAAAACTTGGTTCTGTGTGAATCACATAAATTACATATTTTGCCTTCAAAATGGCCAAATTCACCAAAAGACGATGTCTTATGTCCTTTAGAAGTTGTATTCAAAATCCACTTGGCTCAAAAATCTGAGGAGTGACTGTGAGAAGTCACAATTACTTTATTTTTTTTCTCTACTGTGAGGCAGAAACAGGTTTCCATAGATATCAGACCCTTCTGGAGATAATCATATAAAAATATATTATTTAATAATATCAAAATCCCATTCATTTATTAACGAATCACATACAGAGAGCTATGATGGGAAACTTGGATATCACATATAGTATCTCCATCTCCAAGAGATGCTGCAACAGGGAATTTCCAAGGCAAGGCACTTAAATTAGATAATAAACTACTGAAATGAGAAAAAACAAACAAACAGAACAAACATCCTGTTGTATGTACTTTTAGACATGAACACAAGGGCTTTATTGTGCACAGTGTATGACAGAAAATCTCCCATTAACCATAAATCACATATATATAAATAAATATAAATATATATATATATATATATATATATATATATATATATATATATATATATATATATATATATATATATATATATTCAAAAAGGTCATACAGTGTCATGGGGAGCACAACTGTCCATGATATTTCATGATAAAACAGTAAATGTGAGAAAATTTGTCAAACCTTGTACTTTTCCTGGTTGTGTATTGCACCTGCCACTCCTGAAGAAATAGAAGTTGAAGGCCAATACTTCTGTTTCAAAAAGCAAGCAAAAGCAGCATGCAAATCTTAAAGGGTTAGTTCACATAAAATTTAAAATTCTGTCATTATTTACTCACCCTCATGTTGTTCCAAACCCGTAAGACTTTTGTTCATTTTCAGAACACAAATGAAGATATTTTTAATGAAATCTGAGAGATGTCTGTTCCTTCATTGTCAGTCCACACAACAACCACTTTATCTCTTCAAAGAGTTCATAAAGAAATCGTAAAACGAATCCATATGAATTGAGCTGTTTAGTCCAAATTTTCTGAAGAGACACAATCCCTTTATGTTGAACAGTTTTAATTTAGGCATTTATTCACATATAAACATTCATCAACACATACACATCAGTTAAGGTAAACGGAAGCTCAAGCATGCTTGCTTGATGTGTGAGAACCAACAAGGTTCATTCTCATGTGTTACACTGCATGTTTAAGCCAGAGCCGGCGAAAAACAGAGTTACGACACTCCTATAGACTTTCATAGGAATTGAGGAATGCGGAAGTAATGTGAGTAGTGGAGCAACCAATAGTTCCTTACAACCAATAGTTCCAGCATTGAATCCCATTCATTTCAGTGTTTCTCAAGCACACTCACTGGTAAGTTGATGAAATGAGTGGAATTTTTTTTATTTTTTTTTTTTACATTTTAACACAGTAGTGGTATTTTATGAAGCATGTTATAGTTAATGTTTAGCGTTAGATAATAAATAGACTCTAATTGCAGTTAGATAATGTGAGCAACACTTAAATAGCTACTGTAACCAGATGCTAGTTGTCATATTTTAACAGTTTTAAGTCTTTCTGCAATCTTTCTCACCCTGTAGGAGGTCGAATGAGTTTCTATGAAGACTTCCCATTCAAGGAATAACTTATCTAGTGCCTCACTGGATATATTATACAATAAAAAGTTTAGTTTAATGCAATTGACCCTTTGCAAAGACCCCCCCCCTTAGTTACTGTTGCTTCGTCCGACAAGCCCTGGTGCTGTCACTCCACACAGAGGGAAAAATACATCACGGAGCAAAGAGGACACTGACAATACGTCGACAGACAAGACAGAGCAGGTTACTTATGATATTAAATAAAGTCCCATCTTTTAAATTTTGTAATTTTTTAAGAAATTTGAACAATAAAAACCATTTTGTGGCTCTTTTATGTGTTGTGACAGATTGCAGCTCCAGATTGCATGAGCTCAAGCGGCTCATCTCTTCCTACCATTTCATTTATAGCATCAAATAAACATGAATGAAACATGAATGAACGAATGTTGTTTCAAACACGGAAAGATGTCAGTACATACCATTTTTCAAGTTCTAGTCCACCAAGGTTAATCTTCTAACTCCTGACTGCTTTGTCAGACAAAATGGCAGATTCAGCGTAATGATTGGTTAGATCGCTTGTCAATCAAACTCCCGGTGAAGGGTCAATTGGTTGCTTTGTTTTTTAAACACTATTTAAAATTCTTTCTTGGTATAAATTCTGTATTTGCTTGCATTAAGTAATATTCACTTGTTGTGTATGCTGTGAGTATCATAAAATAGGCTAACATTAGGATGTGAGTAACCTTTTAAATGTAACATTAAAAACGAAACTTATAAAAATCTAAATATATATTCAAATGCAAAACCTAAAAAAATAAGTAAGTAATTTTGTCTGGCAATACTCTTTAAAAGAGCCACACAGGCATCTATTGGTTAAACCTTGGCATTAAATTGGAATATTATTTTTCTGGCCACCATATGCCTCTAATTTGCCTCTATACACTGGATTTTAAATACTTTAAATACTTTATTATTAATATTAAAAATATTATTTTAAATGATCATTAAGATTAAAAACTAGATTTAAACATTGCAACTCTGCTCTGGTTTGAGCTTCCGTAAGAGCCAATGAGGTTTGACCAGTGTTTATAAGTAAATAAAAGTCTAAATTGAATCTGTTCATCATATAAAGCGATCATGTCTCTTCAGAAAATATGGACTAAACAGCTTGATTCATATGGATTAGGTTTATGATCTCTTTATGATCTCTTTTTTGAAGCGTCAAAGTGGTAGTTGAGTAGCCTGTCACTGGAGGAACAGAAATCTCCGATTTCATTAAAAATATCTTATTTTGTGTTCAGAAGATGAAGGAAAGTCTTATGGGTTTGGAACGACATGATGACAGATTTGCCATTTTTGTGTGTACTAACCCTTTAAATACTTTCGCTTAGGACTTTCACGTGCATCCACAGAATGAGTGCATGTCACGCACGGCTTCACTAGGTGTTTATTTTTGATTGCGATGCAGAGAAAATATTTCATAAAACACAAGTGACGAAGTATCTCGCTGAATTTACACCTAACTAGTCAGGTAGAGTCTAATATTAATAAGTGCTGTCTGAAAAATTAATGTAATTTCTGACACTTCTGCACTGTTTGGTGATCACACAGTTTCTGAGTGGTGCTGAATATACTGTACAATGCCATGGCTGTTTTAGGCCTGTAATCTGAATTGAATGTGATGAGATAAAAAAAAAAAAAAGAAAAGAAAAGAAATTGGTCTGCAAAATATGACTTGACTGAGGTGCTGTCGACTAAATAAATAAACAAACAAACTTGCAACGCAACCAGTCATAATCCGTTTCACGGAAAAAATGACTCTTATGAGCATAATCAGAATTAGTTCTGTTCTTTTATATGTAGACAATATTTAATTCATATTTTAAGTGGCTAAAATTTTACCCTTCTCTTTTAGCAACAGTCTTAAAAAAATGAGGTGTTTTGCAAAGAGGAAGGTCATCCTATCAACTTGCATTTCTCTGTAATGACAAGGAATATATAGCTGCAGCATCAGCAAAAGGAAGTTCTTGAACATTTTCCCTTGGCACATATAACAAGTATAATCTTATGCTGTCCTTCATTAAACTTTGGGATTGTCAGCTTATTTAATTATATGTATTTAATTAGTGTTACGAGCCCATGCTCTTTCTTTTGTTTCTTTTTCCTTTCTGAGCATAGTTGCCAACTGGATGGGGGCGGAGCCTGATTATCTCCAACACCTGTGGCCACTGCCTATTTAAGAGCTGCTGGTGGCATTCCACTTTGGCCTACCTCAAGAAACCTGTTGTTGGTGGTTTTGGAGTTTGTTTTTCTTTTCATTTGTACAGGATGGTGAGATCTGTTTTAGTTATATGTAATCTCTCTATATGTAATCTCTCAATTTTTTTTGCATTTATTTAAAGGGGACCTATTATGCCACTTTTTACAAGATGTAATATAAGTCTCAGGTGTCCCCAGAATGTGTCTGTGAAGTTTCTGGAAGGAAAAAAAATGCTGTTTTCTGAGCACACACATCCGAAGCATGCACACAGAGAGCTGGCTGTCAGTCGGCGCGTCCTGCGAGTTTTTAACTGATTTCTCTTACATGTCTTATTGCACTTAAACTGTCAAATACACACAAAGTACACAAACACAGTCAGTTATGTCTGTGAACGTAAACAGCAGGGAAAGAAATCGCATGTACAGTGGGTATGGAAAGTATTCAGACCCCCTTAAATTTTTCACTCTTTGTTATAATGCAGCCATTTGCTAAAATCATTTAAGTTCATTTTTTTTCCTCATTAATGTACACATAGCACCCCATATTGACAGAAAAACACAGAATTGTTGACATTTTTGCAGATTTATTAAAAAAGAAAAACTGAAATATCACATGGTCCTAAGTATTCAGACCCTTTGCTGTGACACTCATATATTTAACTCAGGTGCTGTCCATTTCTTCTGATCATCCTTGAGATGGTTCTACACCTTCATTTGAGTCCAGCTGTGTTTGATTATACTGATTGGACTTGATTAGGAAAGCCACACACCTGTCTATATAAGACCTTACAGCTCACAGTGCATGTCAGAGCATATGAGAATCATGAGGTCAAAGGAACTGCCTGAAGAGCTCAGAGACAGAATTGTGGCAAGGCACAGATCTGGCTAAGGTTACAAAAAACATTCTGCTGCACTTAAGGTTCCTAAGAGCACAGTGGCCTCCATAATCCTTAAATGGAAGAAGTTTGGGATGACCAGAACCCTTCCTAGAGCTGGCCGTCTAGCCAAACTGAGCTATCGGGGGAGAAGAGCCTTGGTGAGAGAGGTAAAGAAGAACCCAAAGATCACTGTGGCTGAGCTCCAGAGATGCAGTCGGGAGATGGGAGAAAGTTGTAGAAAGTCAACCATCACTGCAGCCCTCCACCAGTCGGGGCTTTATGGCAGAGTGGCCCGACAGAAGCCTCTCCTCAGTGCAAGACACATGAAAGACCGCATGGAGTTTGCTAAGATGGTGAGAAATGAGATTCTCTGGTCTGATGAGACCAAGATAGAACTTTTTGGCCTTAATTCTAAGCGGTATGTGTGGAGAAAACCAGGCACTGCTCATCACCTGTCCAATACAGTCCCAACAGTGAAGCATGGTGGTGGCTGCATTATGCTGTGGGGGTGTTTTTCAGCTGCAGGGACAGGACGACTGGTTGCAATCGAGGGAAAGATGAATGCGGCCAAGTACAGGGATATCCTGGACGAAAACCTTCACCAGAGTGCTCAGGACCTCAGACTGGGCTGAAGGTTTACCTTCCAACAAGCACACAGCTAAAATAACAAACGAGTGGCTTCACAACAACTCTGTGACTGTTCTTGAATGGCCCAGCCAGAGCCCTGACTTAAACCCAATTGAGCATCTCTGGAGAGACCTAAATATGGCTGTCCACCAACATTTACCATCCAACCTGACAGAACTGGAGAAGATCTGCTAGGAGGAATGGCAGAGGATCCCCAAATCCAGGTGTGAAAAACTTGTTGCATCTTTCCCAAAAAGACTCATGGCTGTATTCGATCAAAAGGGTGCTTCTACTAAATACTGAGCAAAGGGTCTGAATACTTAGGACCATGTGATATTTCAGTTTTTCTTTTTTTTTAAATCTGCAAAAATGTCAACAATTCTGTGTTTTTCTGTCAATATGGGGTGCTGTGTGTACATTAATGAGGAAAAAAAATGAACTTAAATGATTTTAGCAAATGGCTGCAATATAACAAAGAGTGAAACATTAATACTTTCCGTACCCACTGTATATATTAGATATGTATGTATTAAAGTGACAGCAGCGTAATATACAGTAGGCTACCTATATGCTTGTTAATATGAACCAAACAACAAAAGAAAAACTCTAAAATCACTCACTGCTCTTGATTAAATAACTTTAGTAGCTTTAATAAGAATGCATTTCTTACTTGAACGCTACTGTTAGCGCGTACTCACACTAGACACAGTTGCCTTGAACCGAGCCCGAGCGCGACTGTCCACCCTCCCCACTCCCCCACTGGCCCGCACTCAACGTTCCGGGCCGAATCACGCTTGCGTCATACAGGGAGTGCAGAATTATTAGGCAAGTTGATTTTCTGATCATATTTTTTTCCCAAGCACATTTTACCAATTCCAATCCACATCAATCTTAATAACTACTATTAATATTGTTTTTAATCATTTATAAGTGATATATAATTGTTCATGAAGGCTGGAAATGAAAAATGCCTTATATTCAGGTGTGCAGAATTATTAGGCAAGTTTTCTTTTACAGGCAAAATGAGCCAAAAAAGAGATTTAACTCAGACTGAAAAGTCAAAAATTATTAAATACTCATGAGAAGGACGCAATACTAATGCAATACTAGAAATTGCAAAGTTAAAGCATGACCAAGGGACAGCAAAATGCTCATTGGGTCAGCGGGGTCAGACAAAAACAGGTGGAAAAGAAAAGACACGTTAACTGCAAAATAATTAAGAATTAAGGTGAAGAATTAAGTGTGAAACCATCAGGAACCCTTTAGTCTCCAGCGCCACCATTTTCCAGAACTGCAACCTACCTGGAGTCTCCAGAAGTGCAAGGTGTCAGGATCTCAGAGACTTGGGTTAGCTAAAGAATCCTAAAAAATGACCCGCACTTGATAAGAATCACAAGCTGAAGTGTTATAAAATACATGAAGACTGGGTTTTTATAGGCCTTATAAACAGACAGCTTGAGAGTGACTCCTGAAGGACCAGCACCACATCCTCTTGTACCACTGTTTGAAGAATTTATCTTCCAGAATCTGGCAGTAAGTTTTGGAAGATAATTTTTAGTCCATCTCTGCAAGACAGACATTTCAGGATAAGAGATGGACTAAAAGTGAACTCAAACACCTTACTGCCAGATTCTGGATAAATTCTTCAAACAGTGGTACAAGAGGATGTGGTGCTGGTCCATCAGGAGTCATTCTCAAGCTGTCTGTCTATAAGCCCTATTAAAACCCAGTCTTCATGTATTTTATAACACTTCAGCTTGTGATTCTTATTAAGAGCGGGTCATTTTTTAGGTTTCTTTAGCTAACCCAAGTCTCTGAGATCCTGACACCTTGCACTTCTGGAGACTCCAGGTAGGTTGCAGTTCTGGAAAATGGTGGCGCTGGAGACTAAAGGGTTCCTGATGGTTTCACACTTAATTCTTCACCTTAATTCTTAATTATTTTGCAGTTAACGTGTCTTTTCTTTTCCACCTGTTTTTGTCTGACCCCGCTGACCCAATGAGCATTTTGCTGTCCCTTGGTCATGCTTTAACTTTGCAATTTCTAGTATTGCATTAGTATTGCGTCCTTCTCATGAGTATTTAATAATTTTTGACTTTTCAGTCTGAGTTAAATCTCTTTTTTGGCTCATTTTGCCTGTAAAAGAAAACTTGCCTAATAATTCTGCACACCTGAATATAAGGCATTTTTCATTTCCAGCCTTCATGAACAATTATATATCACTTATAAATGATTAAAAACAATATTAATAGTAGTTATTAAGATTGATGTGGATTGGAATTGGTAAAATGTGCTTGGGAAAAAAATATGATCAGAAAATCAACTTGCCTAATAATTCTGCACTCCCTGTATACGATGCAACTTTTTAAATGGAAGAAAACAGGAAATGCACTTTTGCTAAGATGCTGCCTAATATATTTATCATTTATGCCGTGCAGCGATTTTCACTTCCACGTATCAGAGGATTATTACAGCAGCTGACGTTAATGGAGGAATTTGCAGCTTTACTCGCATACTACAATTCCTGTTCATCAATAAGGTGAGAAGCAGACCCATTATAAACCCAAATTAATTACATGAATTGATAAGTGTACTATCAGAGTAGTAATAAAGATGTTTGCCGTCGTAATGATGACTGTAGCGCACACAAAAGTAGTAGCTGTTCCGTGCTCAGGCACGGTTAGTGCTCACACTGATTGCGAACCGCGCTCGAGCCCAACTGAACCGCGCTCTGACCCACCTCTTCCAAGCGGGCCAGGGACGGCTAAACGAACCGCGCCAGGGCACGGAACGGAACGTTCACACTTGTCAAACAAACCGGGATTTGAGGGTCAAACGCGCTCGGGCACGGTTCAGAGCGCCTAGTGTGAGTACACCCTTAAATGCTCTAGCGAGATGATAAACTTGGCAGACTGTGTACAGCTCACTCAGGGGAGGAGCTAAGCTAATAGGGCAGATTCTGTCACCAATCATGGGCGGGGCTCTGGAACCGCTCTTTTGGAGAGACTCTTTATGATTTATGGGGATTATAAAAAAAAGGAGTGGGTGGATTTTTACCATGATAGGCTGGTTGTACACGCACACTGTTGGACACACATCTGTGTTCAAACACCTTATTGAAGTGAATTTTGTATAATAGGTCCCCTTTAAAATAATTGTTTTAACACTTCATGTTTTATGTGGTCTGAAGGATGTTGCACCAGTGTTGACCACACAGAAGTGATGACAACATCAGGTTGTTTCCCCAGGTGTGGTTTACTGCATGAGGAAATGTGATGGTTAATGATTGCACTGAACACCCAGCTAGGACACGGTGTCCTAATAGACAATAATTTATTATGATTTAAAAAATAATAATAATTTTGTATTTCCATTATTATGTTCCCTACATTCGAATGGATATAGAGTGGCCTTAAAATGTTTAGATATTTTGAATTTTATTGCATTATAGATAAACCAAGTGTATCTAATGCAATTAAATTCACAGTATCTCAATGAAAACACAGCAGTAATACAGAACAGCAACTAAACTGACTTGGAACAACCTGTGCATTAAAAGGTTTTAATGCACACCTTCCAGCCAATCAGAATTGAGTAAGCCAATATCAACTGTTTGCTCGTTTAAAATGTTTTAATGAAATGTTTGGAAAGTTTACTTAAGTTATCTTTCTTTAAAATAATTTCCATTTGGTTTAATATTTTATTAATGCAATGACATACAGTACAAACATTGTGACCTACAAGTGTCTAAATATTTTGGGGGCTATATTTTGCTGTTTAACCATCATTATTGGCAACATTAGAGGCACTTATGTTCTTTCTCTCCTTCCGATTTCTTTATAATCTTCGTAACAGACCTTACTGTCAGCAGTTCATATTTTAACACTTTCTAACTCCTATACCATAAACACAGCCTGCAGCCATTCACCACAGAGTGTCTCTATGAGCAGTGACCTGACACAAGTGTTAACTACAGCAACTCCTCACTGTCTCACTAGCCGAGCTACCTTGCCAAGCTCTTCTCGTCTAGTTAACTTTAGTGATGTGATTCCAGCTGTCACTCTGTTTAATCCTATTCTTTACCTCAGTGCTCTCCACTTCACTCACACCTTCCATCACTCCAGTCCTCCGCACAGGCTATTCAGTCCTCATCTCACTCTTCAGCTATGTGGCCACACAACAGGATTTAAAACTCATTAAGGGAATTCCCAACAACCTCTCTAATGAGTTATGAAGAGGCTGTATCAGGGTTGATTAGTGAGTTTGCTTTTGATGGGCCGCTTCAACAATTGTGCCCATACCCGATTTGAAAAGGTTGGGGTCATGACACGGCCTCGGTAACCTTTGCTGAAGAGGTTAGTGGTCAGAAATGATATCAGGTGGAATGGTACAAAGATGCCAGAAGAGTCTGTGAGCTACCTGAGATTACTCCTGTCCCCTAATCTAAAACACATTTCAAATTAATTAACTAGTTATTAAAGGTATGAATGTAAAAGTTGCAGTAGTCTGACCCTTGTTGTTTATTGGACATAAGCAACATAAAAGAATCAGTTCATGATTTACTCATGAATCAAACTGTATCATCTTTATGTATAATAGCAACACATTCCTGATGAAATGTAAACATAAGACAATAAATTCACAAACGATCTGGTTGTTTTTTGTGAGAGGTGGCTAGTAAACGATTCTGTGAATGACACAATAAACCAGAACTTTTTGTTGTAAGAGGGAAAACTGCTGAATAATTCCTTTTGTCATTAGGGCAAAATAAATGTATTATTGAGGAAATATTGCAAAATATAGTATAAATAGCTCAATAATGCCGCTATTGGCAGATGTGACGAGAAATTCGTTTTGGACATTTGTTAAAACACCTTAAAGTTATAGTTGATCCTGAACTAAACTAATAATATATAACAAATCAGAAGAAAGTCAAGTCAGTTTAAAACTAATCTACAATCTGGATTCAAAAGTGCCTCTTTTGCATGCATTCAGTATTTCAAGATAAACTAAACCTTTGAGTAACTTAACATATGAATATGTGACAATTTTATACAATGTCATATGTGCTTTATTTCACTTTAACTGATAATAGAACCATGTGAAAGGCACTTTATGGCGTTTCAGAATGTCACAAGCATGTAAAAATGCATCTGACATTTCTGGTGCACTCAAAAAAATAGCCTTCAGTCTCATCAAGTGATTTGGGCAGCTAACACAAAGACACATGTGTTTTGGTAGCCCATTACAGCTAGGATCACACTGAAACGTCCTTTTTTTCTTCTGACACACACACACACACAAAGTCAATCTCCAGTAAAACAGATGACTCCACTGAAATGTTCTGTGAATAGAGATGCTTGTGCTATCAGAATCTGGAACCCTGACAAGGGCTGTCTCTCCTTCCATCACAGAGACTCTAAAACCCTCGCTTCATACGCTGCATTTCCTGGGAAAACAGCTATTTTTTTTTTTTTTTTGTGAGTTGAAAAAAGCATTTTGTTGCACGTTAGAACTAAAATCTCTATGAATTTTCTAGCTCACATCTAGTTCAAAACCAGATCCAAGTATCGCTATAAATTTATATCAAGTATTTTGTGAGAAATGCGTAATAATGTATGGGATGAATCTCCTGCAAGCACTCTCAGAAAATACTTGTAGCCTCAGTACTGTCTGAATGATCCCACCGGTAAAATCAGAATTTGCACAATGCAGGCCAACCAGTAATGACAATTATAAGACATAAAGCACTATTGACATCTGCTAATGGCCTGATCATCTTTCTAATGGGCAATCTCGAGGTCAAAACAATTACCATACTAATGAAGTAGATAGTAGCTGAAGTGCCATGGGATCTAAATTGCCATCACCGTGACCTTTGTGAGCTTTGTTATTTGTACACTGTTAAATTGTAGAATTTCAAAAAATGAGTTGAGGTTTTGTTTTCTATGGGGAGTTTGTTTTCTAATGTTTGTAATGGAGAGCAAAGTGCTTTTCTGTAACTATGGACAGCATTACATAAAGACTCGTGAGACAAAAAAAAACAAAAAACCCAAAACAAACCATTCTTAAAAACTAAATACCTACATAAGCACATATACACTGATCAGGCATAACATTATGACCAGTCAAAAAACAAACAAAAAAAAAAAACAACCATATTAAGGATTCATGCCCCAGTGCATACAGTATAGTTTCTGGCTGTAAATAGGTACCTATTTGACCTACCTGTAAATAGTTACCCATTTGTACCTATCTGAAATAAGTTTAAATTGGTACTTTGTGACCATTCATACATATACTATGAATGTGTATAGGAGCGTTCATGCCATGCCATAATTACGAGATTATGACTTGTAAAAAGCGTTGTAGAAAAAAAGTTCTTGTAGAACTCGTAATCACAACTTGTAAACTGGGGATTTTCTGAGAGCTCCTTCTTGTACCACCTGACTGCTGCAGATTCAATTTGGAATTGACAGTGTTACCACAGAGGCGCATAATTCCGAGTCCGAGAACATGAACAGCTCAGAATAGAACGTCACATGTTGTCATCTCGTAATTACGGTTATTACAACATGGCATAAACGCAGCATATGAATGTAATCCAGATATACTACATTCATAATGTTGTCATTGTCATGTGATCTACAGTGTCAGTTGCCTCGCTTCACTTCCATTAGGTGTGTTCGACTTGCAGCAGTGCTGCGCAGACCGATCGGTGTATGACATCAAAGTACCGCAAGAGTGATTCGAAAGCATACAGAGCCATTCGGTTCTGAGCCATACAGGCCTCATGGTATAGTAAAACGGATGTGCACTTCAGAATCTTCCCAGAGGTAGTAGGTCATCCTGGTAATTTTTGGCAACTGTTTTATAAATACAGTAGGGATGAATATAGTAGGGAAGAATGCATATTTGATTGCAGTCTGTGTTTTAGTGAAGTATGCAGTGGGACATGAGGGCCTATTTGAACTGAAATGCATTAATCTCACCTACAGTGTTTGTTGGTTTAAAAAATGTTATAAAAAGTAAAGCTGTATCAACATGTAGTACTTGTATTTCTGATTGTTGTATGTTGTGAGAACTGTAAGCCCTTGATTATTTTTCAGCTTTATATACTGGATCTAAGTATAGTTTTGTTGTGTACTAGCTTTATACTTTGTAGAGTGAATGTGACACCTGATTCTGTTCTTTTAGCTCTGACTATTGTTTATGGAAAACCCACGTTTTGTTATTTGCTTCACACCGCCTTTCCTCCTAGTGAGGACGTTGACCCCTGGGAAATCATTTCACAACAATTAAAACTCAAAACACTGACTGCACAAGCAGTTATCTGCATTGAAGTCATACTGAAGGAAACATTTTAAAACATGTACAAACTAAAAAAGAAAAGTCTTTAGCTGAAACGAGTGTGTGGATGGTACAAATCTAAAAGCGATATTGTTCTGATTGTGGCAGATGCTTTCAGTTGAGTCATTCCAACAATAAAAATGATTGTTGCATTGTTTGGGAAGAATTAGTTTGACATCCTCAGAAGCATGTTAGTGATGAACACAAGGGATTCAGGCGATGGTTGCTGGATGTCATGTTTTTTATGATTTAAATGACCTATTCATTACTCATATTTATGAGGATACACACATTTATAAGTAATTTGCTGTTTTTAACACCATCTCTATCCTTCTACAGCAGTAAAGCAACCTGCCTGTCATTAGCTGCACATTGCACGTCATGTCTGAGGTCATGTGCGTACAAGAGTGATGAGAGTGCGAGTGAGGCAAGATGGAGGAAATTTGCTGACTTAAACTGTGGCAAAGGTGACCAGGACTACAAGTGCACTGACAGCTTTATGAGCTGCTGGCCTGGAAGGAAAATGCTGGAACATGAGGCGCTGGCGGAGGTCCCAGATTTACACAGGTACTAACCAAAACAAGCTGGCGTCATACCAGTGCACCTCACAGCAGCTGATGAGCTACAGAAATTCTGTGCATACTTGACCTGCCTCCATTTACTATTGTGAATTGGCCAGAAATTGATGAAAGAAGGGAAGTATTGGGTTTGAGAAACTTGTTCCATGGCTTTTAAAAGAAATGTAGGAACATACAGCAGTACAGTCAGCAGTAATTACGCCTTCGCTGAATTAGCATAGCTTTGTTGAGGATGTTGTTCATTTTGAATTCATTTTTCAGCTAACAGCAACTTGATTCTGTGGAAATACAAATACATTCAAGTAAGTTGGGCACATGCTACAAGCTTTGTGATGAGTGTTATGTGTTATACTAAGAGGCACTTTGATGGGCGTTCACATACGCAGTACTAGAGGTTGCAGAGAGGCTGTATTATTGGTCTTAGTGGGTGTTTCTACAGCTAGATGCCCCAGCGTTATTGGTAGGCTGCACAACTAGGCAAAAGATGGAATTATTGTTTGACAAATAACGTAAGAATCAAACTAGGAATGCTCTTAATTTCTGACACTGTTTTCCATGCATCATTTTGATTTAATAGATCAAGGGTTTTCAAATTGTCATCTAGGGACCCCAGGGGGCCTCAAGGGGTGTTAGGGGGTCCATGGAAAAGTTCCAAGAAAAACTGTCAAAAAAAAGGAAGAACAAGTTAACATTATTACCATTTAATTCTGCTTTCCTAAGGACTGTTTACACTTTTTATTGTCCTTCATACAAACAGGGTCATGGTAAAGCAAACATTATTGAAAGTAAATATTTTCCAGATAAAATTTTACACGTTTATATATTGTGTGTGTGTGTGTGTATATATATTATATATATGTGACTGTGTGTGTGTTGGATGGAATAATTCAGGCTGAGATCAGGTGGATGGTCACTCAAAGTTGCTTTACTGGGACTGGAACAAGACAAGACTGGGACCAACAGCACCAAAAGACTGATTAGAATGCAGTGCATCGATGTCGCATGAGAAGTCAGCAGGACGAGATATGCAGCTCTGCTGATTACACATTTCTACAAAGTGATCGTGAACATATAGTGGACAAAATTCTAAATAAAGCATACATCCAAGAAAATACAATATATAACACTAATACAGACAATTCACATTAATACAGTGAAACTATAAACTAAAGTAACCATCATTTTACATATTTTGTATAAATGAAATGAGGAGAGAAGAACGCAGCCTTAAAATGGCACAGTTACACAGGAGAGCATGTGCGAGCACATGTGTGCTAATAGCTAACAGTCAGCTGGGGCTAATATTTTAACACAGAACATGACAAAACTGAATAAAACACATACCCGGGAAAAACAGCACCAAAAGACTGATGAGAATACAGTGCATCGATGTCGCATGAGAAGTCTTAAATGAAATAAACAGAAGTTCGGATTTCACAAGCAGGCCAATAAACACAATCTTTATCGTATCGTCACAAATAACACATATTTGACTCGACTAACACAACTAGGAGCTGACAGACAAAAAATAAACTTTTGTGTAGTTTACAGTTCAAACTTGGCCTTGAAAACGATCCAAACTTAATTATTAAGACTGAGTAATCATTGATGCAACTTACCAGCAGGACGAGATATGCAGCTCTGCTGATTACATTGCTTCGCCCCGCAATATCATGTGCACAAACGCAAGTGACGCAACAGCCAATGGCGAGTTTCCCCAATTTATGCTGAATTTAACTAATATATTTTTAAACTCTGTTACATATATATATATATATATATATATATATATATATATATATATATATATATATATATATATATATATATATTTTTTTTTTTTTTTTTTTTTTTGTTGCTGCCAATATATATATATATAGCTTTGCTGCCAAAACTGCCCTGACCTGTCGAGGCATGGACTCCACTAGACCCCTGAAGGTATGCTGTGGTATCTGGCATAAAGATGTTAGCAGCAGATTCTTTAAAGGGGACCTATTATGCAAAATTCACTTTTGCATGGTGTTTAGACATAAATGTGTGTTGGCAGTGTGTGTACACAACCACCCTATAGTGATAAAAATCCACCCACTCCTTTTTTTTAATCCCCATAAATCATAAGCAGTGTCTCAGAACAAGCCGTTTCCAGATCCCTGGCAGTGTGATGTCACAAAAGCCATAGGCTCCGCCCACAAATGTTGACAGACACTGAAGTTTGAACACAGAACTGCCCTGAGCACGTTCACAATCCGCCATTGTTGCACTGACGAGAATGTGTCCCAAGCGTTTTAGGTGTTCTCTAGCTGGATGGATTAATCCACATAGCTCTCTCCATTTACTACTTAAATCTGAGCTGCTGAAAACGAGGTGGATTAACTTGGTTTTCCAGGAAAATGCTCCCTCAGTTCTGTCGAAATTCGTTGATGTCTGCGCGAATCATTTCACACCGGACTGCTTAGTGAACGAATATCAATACAAATGGACAATACAAAACAGAGACTGTGCTAAAAATGTGTTACTCAAGGAGGATATACAAGACTGTTCGTGATCCAGCTTAAAGACTCCAGAGTGATACTGGATACGGCAGTAATGAAGGTGAGGGCTTTTATTACAGTTCATCTGAGTTTATTTACGGATATAAAGTTTATTAAGCACCACCCGAAAGGCATAATGTCTTTATATATTTGTTTACTTTTAGTTGTAATGAGTGTTTCTGTATTCTTCCTATGCATGTTGGTGATGATAATACAAGGGAAAGAGAGAAAGTTTATGGATAATATTTTAATGCATACTTGCAGTGTTTTATTAAGCTCTTACAGTGATTTTCTTAAGTAAAAACGGACGCTTCATCTTTTGTGTGAAGTACAATAAACGTCACAAAACTCATCTGTATAGTTTTGGCCATCATTCGGACGGTACAACAGGGCTGTACTAATATAGTGGATAAAAACAAGAAGACAATATAAGTTATAAGCGTAATTGAACTAAACTATACCTGTTCTATCTCCATGCAGCATATATTCGCAGTTTCTGACATTATATTGCGTCCTGACTGAATCCTGACACCAGAGAATCTGCTTGTGAAGCTCCGCCCTCTTAGGCCGAGCACAGCAGCTCATTTGCATTTAAAGGGCCCACACTGAAACGGCTTGTTTTTGCTCAACCACTAAAAGCAATTTTAACATGCTATAAAAAAATGATCTGTGAGGTATTTTGAGCTAAAACTTCACATACACACTCTGGGGACACCAGAGACTTATTTTACATCTTGTAAAATGGGACATAATAGGTCCCCTTTAAGTCCTGTACACTCTAAAAAATGCTGGGATAAAAACAACAACAAGTTGGGTTGAAAATGGACAAACCCAACAATTGGGTTGTTTTAACCCAGCGGTAGGGTTAAATGTTTGCCCAACCTGCTGGGTAGTTTTATTAAACTCAACTATTGTTTAAAAATTACTGTATTGCTTAATTAAAATTAACCCAAAGTATGTTGGAAATGAACATTTATTAATGTTCAATGAATAATTATTAAACAATAAATATTTATTAAATTGCTTATTAATAAATTTATATTAATAAACTATTAAACTATTACATTTATATTAATAAAATATTAAAGCTTATTAATAAACATTCACCTTTTGTCTATTATTGTTGCCTCTAATTGCATCTGGTTTTTAATTTCCCAACTATTTTGGGTTCATTTTAAGCTAGCCATATAGCAATTTTTAAACAGTAGTTGGTTTAAATAAAACTACCCAGCAGGTTGGGCAAACATTTAACCCAACCGCTGGGTTAAAACAACCCAACTTGGGTTGTTTTTAACAAAGCATTTTTTAGAGTGTAAGTTGCGAGGTGGGGCCTTGATGGATCAGACTTGTTTGTGCAGCACATCTCACAGATTGGACTGAGATCTGGGGAATTTGGAGGCCAAGTCAACACCTCAAACTCATTGTTATGATCCTCAAAACTATTCCTGAACCATTTTTGTTTTGTGGCAGGGCACATTATCCTGCTGAAAGAGGCCACAGCCACCAGGGAATACTGTTTCCATGAAAGGGTGTACATGATCTGCAACAATGCTTAGGTAGGTGGTACATGTCAAAGTAACATCCACGTGGATGGCAGGACCCATGGTTTCCCAGCAGTACATTGCCCAAAGCAGCACACTGCCTCCGCCGCCTTGCCTTCTTCCCATAGTGCATCCTGGTGCCATGTGTTTCCCAGGTAAGTGATACACACGCACCCGGCCATCCACATGAAGTAAAAGTAAACGTGATTCATCAGACCAGGCCACCTTCTTCCATTGCTCCATGGTCCAGTTCTGATGCTCACGTGCCCACTGTTGGTGCTTTCGGCGGTGGACAGGGGTCAGCAAACCCCTGTCTGGTCTGCGGCTATGTAGCCCCATATGCAACAAACTGCAATGCACTGTGCATTCTGATTCCTTTCTATCAGAACCAGCAGTAACTTCTTGAGCAAACTGAGCATCAGTAGTGGACCACACCAGCCTTTGCTCCCCACATGCATCAGTGAGCCTTGGGCGCCCATGACCCTGTCACCGGTTCACTACTGTTCCTTCCTTGGACCACTTTTGATAGATACTGACCACTGCAGACCAGGAACACCCCACAAGACCTGCAGTTTTGGAGATGCTCTGACCCAGTCGTCTAGCCATCACAATTCGGCCCTTGTCAAACTCGCTCAAATTCTTACCCTTGCCCATTTTTCCTGCTTCTAACACACCAACTTTGAGGACAAAATGTTCACTTGCTGCCTAATATATAATATACAACTAATATACAACTAAAGTTTTCTGAGTTTTGTCACACCGCCAGTGGTCGAGAATGTCCATGTCACTGGAAATCGCACAACCCCTAGTTGCTTTCTCAGTGCAAATTGCTGCATGTGAATTCCCGTGCAGTGTTTGATTCAAAACATTGCTCTCAACACTCGCAGCACTTTTAAAGCAAATCTTTACAGCTTAAGTTTCCTGAACGTCTGCTAAATAAAATCATGCTTCTGTCGCACTTCCAAAACAAGCTTGTTTAAACATCTGGGATGGTATAGTCGTTTTTTTCAAGAAGAGTGTAAATGCTGTGTTTACTCTTGACCGCCACATCTCATTAAGCAGCCTCTGCACTCTGACTGCCTAAATACTGCGTCACCCTCTTTCTCTCAGTTTGTTTTCTCTGTCATTCACCATGTATTTGCACTCACTCAGCCTGTGGGTTTGGCCCCTGGCAGCAGCGCAAACGGGTTACGGTGTAACCGCACCCCTCGTCTGCTTCATCCTCCCGATCGTCCTCTCAGCCATGTGGTGTGAGGTAACACGGCTGACCACAACTGTAAGTAGTTCCACCTTCAGCTCATGGAAACCTGGGGAGAAGGCTAGACTGTACAATTATGACCAGCATCTTCCAGAAGAAAAATACATTTCTCACTGTTAGCGGTTGAGGTATGGCAGTAAGGAGTTTAATGATGAGGTGGATGGGCCAGCGAAATTAAATGACATCTGATGACCTCCATTATTAAGATTCATTAAAGGAGCATTGGTTCTGTGTAACCTAGTTTTAAAAACACTGACAAATGCTGACTCCATCAATAGTTTTAGCTGAACTAATGTGAAAAGGCTGATGTGCTACAGTCAATATACTGCTAGTTCAGAGTGGAGTCGGCGCCAGGATGAATTTCTTAAGGGAGTGTTTGGAATTTCGGCCAGGGGGACACATTTGTCACTTTGCCCTAATTCAATGTAACGCTGATTAAATGAGTGGTCATTCTCTAGGACAGAGCGATTCATTACTGTTTGACATTATATGCATAATCCTGAAAACATAAAATGTATGTACGCTACCACTCAAAAGTTTGGAATCATTACGATTTTTTTTATGTTTTTGAAAGAAGTCCCCCAAGGCCTCTCACCAAGACTATTCATTCAAAAATACTGTAAAACAGTAATATTGTGAAACATTATTACAAATTAAAATAACTGTTTTGTAACATATTTTAAAATATAATTCCTAGAATATATTGCAAGAAGCTAACTGAAACCTTTTACCCAAGATGGCAAATGGATTTGAGAGAAATTGACTATAAATTTACTGTACATACATTATATATGAATAGGTTCCATATTGTGAAGACGTTGACTGTTTAAATCAAGGTTTTATTTCATAAAATTGTTTAAATATTCAAGCATTCCTCTTTCAGTGTTCCAGTTTTAAAATCTCCAAAACTGAAGCCATATATTAAAACACATGTGTGGTCAATATTTCAGTATGTTTCTATGGTTACACATGAAAAAATCAGTTTAGAAATGTAGGTAATGTGTTTTCCTGCCCATTTTTGCACAATATTCTCTCCTGAGGAAAGCTGTAGCTCCTTCACATGTGAAATAGAGGCCTAAAATCCACATATACTGCAATCTTTCTTGAAAACAAAGTTCAGTTTTGTGAAAGCCAGGCTTCATTTCATCTTCGATTTGAGCGTGACTCAAAAAGATCAATTTTCAGATGAAGCCTGTGGGTACTTAAGTAGCATCAAACACTTGAAAGCCTTTGATTTTAGTCCTGCATTCTGAATACGTCACAGAATTTACAAACAAGAATACCCGTTTAAATGCAAGCTGAGCTCTGAGGTTTAGACTCTTTTGTGTTGTTGTGAGTTTGTGTAGCATCCTGGAGCTCGCAGATTTTATTTATGGAGCTAAGGTTGTGTTTGAAATATACTGTATGTAGCAATTTTCAAATGGGTTTTATCTAATTACATGTGAGTCTTTCAAAATTTTAATAAAATACAGATACATTTAAATGATTTGTCTCATCAAACACATTAAGAATCATTCATTAAGAAAAATCAGGAACAGAAATTATAAAGTCAAATGGAATAAATGTAAATTGCACAATAGGTTAATGAGCCATATCGAATGAGGAAAGAAGCTAGTGCCTCTCATGTCATTTCACAAGGGTTTTGCAAGATTTTGAGAAAAATTCCAAGAACATTAAATCTGGTTATTCACCTCCAATATACACTGGATAATGGTTATAAATAATATCTCAAACTAAGTTAGATCTGTAGGGAATATGATTATGGGTTTGAAGTCATGGCAGATCTTCAAAGGCCCTTCTTGCTCGTGTCTGATGCCAAAGATTAAGAACACAGATGAAATGCTCTTCGCTGCGAACGCCGTTCTGTATTAGAAAATTGTGAGGAAACACTGACTGTCACTGAATGAAATAATAAAGTGAATGAATTAATTTATCTGTTACAGTATATTAAAAATGAATCATCCACTAGTCTTAGCATTAACAATAATTTACATAACCTCTAACAACTGTGATCATTCAGTGAATATACAACCTTTGCTTGTCTACACACAGGATGCGTTCTTGTATTCTGCCTATGATATTTTTCAGTTGTTCTTCAGTTTACCTTGAAAAGACCAACCCAGTCTCGTAAGAAGTCATAATAATTTGTACAAAATGGAAAGATCATAAGAAATCGTATAAAGAAAGTCAAATAAAAATGTGCGACTTGTACCTTTTCCTTTAAGCCAAGCACGATTTTGCCATCTTGTGCAAATTGTTACGAGTTTTCATGAGGGTGTGTTGAAAGATTGTCTTTAGCCGTTCTGTCACATGTCACTTTTCCAGTGTGTCATGCTGTTGTCGCTGTGTCAAATTAAAATTAGACTTGGAAAAAGTTACGAAACCATTGTATTGTAATTTATTGCATTTTTATAATTAAATTATTTACCATCACATTTTTTAGTACTTTGACTTTGAATGTTATATATATTATATATGTTATATATGTTATATTATATATGTTATATATGTTATATATTTATATATATATTCTGATGTCATTCAAAAACGTTCTGAACTATCTCTTTAAAGTTTACCTTTTTGTTATCAAAAATGGCTCAGAAAACATTCACCATCACAATTCACAGTTTTGGCCTCTCATGCCAGTGATGATCTGATTCCATTTTGGGAGCGTGTATGACATTAAATGCCCCTTTCAGAAGAAGGTCATCACGACAGGCAGTTCTTGATCTGTACACAGGAAAAGACATGCACGTATGCACAGACCCACACACACACATTTTTGTCCACAAGACTGGGGGCAACTCTTCATCACAGGAATTCTTGGGGAATTTCTGCTCTACCTCGCAGGCAAATGAAATTAGTGGGGATTGTGGTGACAGAGTGGCCATTGTGGGAATCATACAATGTGGTTCTTCATCCTCTCTGCACTGCTTGGGGTGGAAAGTCCTGTCTTGAAGGCTGGTTCACTGGCCTGCAGGGGTGCTGTTATCCTCCCCCCTGCCCCAGACACGGTGGGATGCTGGCCAAAAAGGAATGATTAACTGATTACAAGGCAAAGGGGGTTTGGCCCTTGTGGTCATCTGATGCACATGCTCATTTGATACCTGTACCGATGGCAGACTTGATGTAGCCAGTTTTTATTTTGGACAAATGTGGTTATCTAACAAGCTCGTAAAGTCACATTTTCTCATGTAAATTTTAAGTCATGGTTTTAGAGAGGGTAAAGAGTTTGTTACCAATTTCTAGCCATGGTAGCAAGAGTGTGAAGGAGCCAGGTGTGATGTCAAGGTTGGCTTTATTAAGAGCCTATTACTATTAATAAATATTCTAAAATAGCCCTAGTTAAAGTTTATGTGGTACTTGTGCCATAAAATTTGATTTGCAAGTAAATTAGCACGAGTTATAGACATTCAAATGCTGACTACTGTTCAGCACTCAAGATTAAGTTGTTTTTCAAAGTTGCACAGAAAATGATGAGCCCAGCACCTGAGGTTCGGAAAGAGCTGGAGACTCAGGGTTACAAGATTTCCATGGCATCTTAACAGACCTTGTGATGTAATTACTATTTGGCTTGAAAGCAAAATCTAACATTATGCAGTAAATGAGAAGCTTTTTGTAAAAGAAAGGAAAATCACAAAGGTTTGACTGACAACAATGTCATTGTGTGCTTTAGGTAGTGATCTTTACCAGTCTGGTAATACATGCATACGGACTGCATATGGAATTCCAGTTTTTGCATTTATTGAACACAGAGGACTTTACATTTCAAGCTTGGCAACTCGCGGGTAGATGAAATCTCATTGTTGGGACGGTATTCTAAAAATATGAGATGATCTGTTCGCTATTAAGGAAGTCTTTGTGGATGGCAGTTGGTCATACATTCCTTTGCACAATTACACATTGCCCCCTGTTCTAGGAACAGAGGTAGCATTATAACTGTAGTGCACGATTGCATTTGGGGTTTCAAACTGACAAAATAAAATTGAAATGCTAACATGAAACATACATGGGTAGCTCTCATACTTGTTCAGAAAGTTAAATTTGATTTTATTTGTTATGCTTTCAGGAGAAAGTAAATAAAAAATCCCTTTGTCAAAAATTGTAAGTTGGTTCAAGTGCAAATAAACACACTCTTTGTTCATGGTTTGTTCATATGTTTGCCTCAGGGTGTAGTTATTATCCTGTGTCTGGCCTTTATTGAAGTACAGATAGATTTGCACGTCTAGATATAAAGACATCATTTTACTAAACCTTGAAAAACAGGTCTTGGATGGTTCTGAAATATGAATTTGAAGGGTGTTTTTAGTAACAACTAAACTTTGAGTGTGATATCTGCATATAACACTTGATCACATTGCAAAAGAAATAATCAATCTGATTGTTCTTTTTTTTTCTTTTTAATTGAAATAGAGGAAACTATAATTGCTTTATCTCTCAGCCTTGGATTCCTTTTTGCATCTAATTTTCGATTTGCAATAGTTTGCAAGCAAAGAAAACGTGTTTTACTTCTTTAATTAAATATGTAAATATAAGGGGTACAGTAGCTCTAGTCATAACTTGGAGGTCTAATAATTTAAACCTTTTTCCAGTGAGATTTCTATGGCATATCCGCAAAGGTACAGTCCATTTATCTACTTATTGATTGATTTATTCATTCTCTTACTTTTATTCTTGCGAAGGACTTCCATGTTGTCTTCAAGCAGGTGCAGGCAAGGAAATATCCTCTTTAATATCAATGACTGGCCACACAAAATTTGAACACTAGTGATGCCATCTCTATTTATTGATTAAATCTACAGCATATCTAAACAAGACCAGTATCTTTCCTCACATTTCATTCTCCTTCCATACAATGTCATTTGCTACACATGCATTGTTCCAAATATATGTCATAAAAATCAAAAAGCAGTGACTTCCCTCACATGGTACAGAGTACGGTTTAGAAGTTTCTAATCTTATTTTACAAGGCTGTGGCACAGTTGCCAACTATTTACAAGGCTTCGCTAATTACCATCAACCCATCACTATTTAAACTCATAGAAACCAAGAACACAAAAGCCACGCTGGGCTTAGCAAACAGATTACTGCTCTTAGAAGTACATGCAGTAAAGATTTAATCAACTCGCTTGAATTCTGGGAGAAAAATCTGACTTTATTGAGGCTGTGCATGATTTATCACTCTGTGATCCAAGAACTAATATTTCTTACCTGTTTCTAAGCATAGATTCCAGTCTCATGCCAGCCAGATACATCATTACCACACGCCCTGACTATATTTTTATGTACTTTACCGCAGTGAGTTCTTAAGTAAGTCCTGCATGTCCTTAATTTGATCTTCTCCCTGAATTACAGCCACCCAGACGGTGTTTCCCTGGAGGATTCTGAGTGTTGTGGCAGCACTAATTTAAACCACTGACCTCCCAAATGATATTGTCTCCCTTTCTTCATCCAGATTTTTCCACATTCTCATTTGAGCACATATCTTTTCACCATGTTGTTCATCATGTCCCTTTCCCCCCCCCCTGGAGAACCCCTGAGCTGAACAAAGATAATCTCACTGCATTCCTCCGTTTCCTCCTGGTGGGAGGTAGTGCTCTGATTCCAGTGATGAGCACATCTTGACTCGCGGCACTGGCCCATCTGGGTTCAATATGCCCCTTGTCACTATTTCATCTATGCCTAAACAAATCTTTTGATTTAGGTAATCACAGACTGCAGTGTAATTTTGTATTTTTATCCTAAAGGCATAAGATTCTACTATAGTTAAACTACCTGTGTGAACTGAGCAACTTGATTTAAAGATCTGATATCTAATCATCTGCCTTAGGAAGATATGAATAGAATTAATCACATAACAGTTGATTGTTTATCACTTGATAGTATTAGGTAACATGCATGTTACCTTTAGAATGTGCGATTTTGATTGTTTTGGACAATCTAAAGCAAGTGTTGGACTGCAAAATGTGTTTTCTAATGTGCCACTGAGATTGTTCTCAAATTACAGGATGCAGTTTATTGTGAATGCTCATTTAAAGGGAGAGTTCATCCAACTTATATGACTTTCTTTAATGCAACGCAAGAGGAGTTCTGTATAAAAAGAAAGCTAGAAAGTTACTTTTTCCCACTCAGTTAAAGTGGACAGCCTTGATAATGATTCACGGACATTAATGGAAAAAACAGCTTGGACATTCTGCTAAACTTTTGCTTTTGTGTTCCTCACAAGAAAGAAAGTCATACAGGGTTGATATGACACAAGGGTGAGTAAATGATCATTTAAATTTTTTGCTGATTTAATGCACCAATACAAATTCATAGTAGAATCAAAGTGTCCAAAAACATATAAACAATATTTGTCTCTGGATTTTGGCATCCATGGTTTTCCAGAGTAAGGTTTCAGTTTTAGATTGGATTAGTGGTACTAAAGTGAGCAGAAGGAAAACTCAGCAGCTGTTGGTGCACCCCAGGTGAGCGGGACGCCCTGATGGCTTAAGGCTGTCTGAGATAATGGCACCATCTCACCCCTTCATCTCCCACTGTCTTTACATCCCATACCAGTAAGAGTTTAATGATTAATCCTTCAAAGTGTGCTAGAGATGTCTGGGTAAACATTCACTCATATTTCCTTTGTGCAATCTCATGGCTCATTTTTGGTGTTTTGTTTTATTAGTAAGATGAAACTATGATATCACTTTCTATTATTTGGTGCTCAAGAATCTTATAAAAGAGTTTCATGCTGCTGTTACTGATAGACCAATAGAAACACTTTAAAATAAGATTCAATTCACTGACAATAGTTTTAAATATATTAAGTGTCATAAACAACCATTTTTACAGCATTTATTAAACTAGATTAATATTAATTTATACTATTTTATGATTAATACTATTTTATACTTGTTTTTGTTTGTTTATAGTTAATTCATGTTTGCTCATAATACAACGACTAATAAAATTAAAATGTTATAACTGCTTAAAAATCATTTAGTATATGTTGAAATGAACAAAGACTAATGAGCAAAAGGATTAATGCATAGCTAATGTTAACGGATTTAACATTATTTTAAAGTGTTACCTGTTATCAGATATTTTAATAAATTTATTGGTTAATGGCCACACACTGAACATTTCTATAAATGGTACTGTGTCATACCTCCAACTGTACTGAGAAAAATGAATATAAGATAATTAATATCTGTAAAATCTGTACCTGTATTTCTATATCTGTATCTAAACTGGGATGGATGTAAGAGTATATATATATATATATATATATATATATATATATATATATATATATATATATATATATTTTTTTTTTTTTATTTATGTACTGTATATTGCGTGTAT
Source organism: Megalobrama amblycephala (assembly GCF_018812025.1). NCBI lineage: Eukaryota > Metazoa > Chordata > Actinopteri > Cypriniformes > Xenocyprididae > Megalobrama > Megalobrama amblycephala. Next base: position 26,361,838 of record NC_063049.1, on the reverse strand, counting down.
AATATATTGTATATAAGTTTGCTGTACTGTGTCCTGCACCTGCAACCAACTTTTTCTAGAATTTCTCTACCTAGACCAAACTTTTTTTTTTAGTTAACATTCAATGGTCACTTTAATATATGTACATAAGCTTATGTCAAATGAGTTACATTGTTGAAATATAACTAAATGCTTTAAACAAATATAATTCGGGCTGCAGTAAAAAAAAAAAAAAAAAAAAAAATCATGGTTATTCACTGCTTCACATTTGAAGGGGATCATTATCTCATGGACAAAAGAACACACAAGAACAGGTGACAGAGGCCTCACAACAGCCCAAATTCCCACTGACTGTGGCCCCTTTTGGCCTAGCAGATGGCACAAGGCTTGTTGCTAGGGATAAGGAGTAAGGAATCCATTTTTTAATTCCAGATTATTTGCTTCAGCATGGCAAGCAATATCCAAAGCTTTCCCAAGGCCAAAAGGGGAGGAGGACGCATTGAGAGAAGACACAGGCCAGGTCAACAGTCACTTTTATAGGCAAAAGGACTTGTCAGTACAGCTGGCTGAGCTCGCTGAGGCCTCAAAGAAACAGATTTGCTAAAAGTTGCTCTAGTTCGCTTGAGGTGCCTGAAAGGGGGGGGGGGGGGGGCAAAAAATGTTTTTAGCAGGTGAAAGATTGTTGGCTCTCTTAATTAATGAAAACATGCACTACCTTTTTTGCTCTCAAGTTTGTTGTGTAGAAAAACAACCGGTCCACTGGACACACACAAACATTGGATAAGTGGGGATTCCAGCCAAGAGGGAAGTGTTGGTGGTCTCCCAAGACGTTTGATGAAGGAGCTCTACCGCAGCAGCTGATATTTGTTTTGATCTCACCGATCTCTTTATCGGGCTCATTTGTAACAAGAAACAAAAACAGACTTTTTTATTTCAGAGAAAACAGTCCTGTCCACCTAGACAAACCTAACGGGAATGATGTCAGATGTTAGGAGCCAAAATTTAAAAAGCAGGATAAGAGGGTTCAACAAAGGATATGGGAATGCCACAACTGAATTTCAACTGAACTAATTTGCCACATATTAGCAAAACAATACAAAAATATAGCTGCGAGCAGCGATGGCGGGCCCAAGCCCGGTGGCACCGCCACCCCGGTGGCTTCAGGGCAACTGTGCACAGCGGGCAATAGGCACTTAAAACGGTTAAACATCAAAGGACTATGTCAAATTCACTCCACATTTACTGCACTACAAGGTGCCACTATAGAGCCCCTCCTCCCTGCCCATTTTCAAAGGATTACATGTGCCAAGTTTTAACATTATTCTGATGAATTTTGAAGCAAATCAGGTAAAAATAAGAGGGTGATCTCAATGTATGCTGAAAGTGACACATTTTCTGCTTCCAGTTGGTGGCGCTATGACTTTGAATCACAATAGTCACATCCATGTGATCAGCCTTGTACAACGAAGACTAAGCCGAAGTTTCATCAAAATCAATTAATGTATGCAGAAGTTATAACACTTTGTTTCCCTTTTCTTGCCATAAATTCGTTGCCTCGCCACGGCCAAACCGTTTGAGATATCCAAAATCCGTTTGCAATTAAACAACTTCAATGTGTTAGCAACAAGTTAAAAAAAGCTTGGTGTAAATTGGATAAACCCTGTAGGAGCAGTAGTATAAAATTCATAGCCTGTTTTTTCAAAAAATTAACATTCAAACCAAAATAGCTGACTTCCTGTTGGTCGGAGCTAATGAATGTAAATTAGAAAATTGTCCGGCTTGATGAGAACAATATGTGTACCGAGTTTGGTGATTGTAGGAAAAACTAACCCCCCCACTTTTGTCAAAAGGTGGCGCTACTGAGCCCCTCCACCACGCCATTTCTATGGCTTTGTCCATGTCTACTGGTTGACAATATTGATGTGTGTGTCGAGTTTCATGCAATTTGAAGCATGTTAAGAGCCTCAAAAACACTCAAGAATATTATTACAGTTTGACCTGTTGCCATGGCAACAATATTTCAAATATCAAAAATCCTGTCATAGGTCTACATCTGCTGTGTATTGACATTACACTGATGAAGTTTGAAGCAAATCAGGTAAAAATAAGAGGGTGATCTCAAAACATTTCAAAAAAGTGATACACTTCCTGCTGCCAGTTGGTGGCGCTATAACTTTGACTCACAATAGTCACATCCATGTGATCAGACTCCTATAACGAACACACTCGTGAAGTTTCATAAAGATCAATATATGTACGCAGACGTTATAACACATTTCCTGTTTCCTTTTTCTCGCCATAAATTCGTTGCCTCGCCACGGCCAAACCGTTCGAGATATCAAAAATCCCCTGGCAATTTTTAATCATCAGTGTCTTGACTTCATGCTGACCGAGTTTGGTGGCGATCGGATTAATCGTCTAGGAGGAGTATATCAAATTCCAGAGCATGCGTTTTTCAAACAACCCTTAATAGCTGACTTCCTGTTGGCGTGGTGTTTAACTTAGAGCACGAAAGTTGTTCGGCCCGATGAGGTCTATATGTGTACTGAGTTTCATACTAATACGTGCAAGCGTGTTTAATATATGGACCAAATTTTCAGACTTTTTTCAAGGGGGCGCTGTCGAGCCCCCCTGCCACGCCCGGGTACCAGCCTCTCCGGCGTCCTAATGGCCGCGGATTCCAATGTGTGTGCCAATTTTCAAGAGTTTTTGAGCATGTTAAGGCCCCCAAAAAGCCCCGGAAGACGGAAAAAAAAAAAAAAAAAAAAAAAAAAAAAAATAATAATAATCCTTAGAAGAACAAGAGGGCCCTGCGCGAATTTTCGCTTGGGCCCTAATAAATCAATGTATTATAAAACGGAAGCAAGTCAGCTTGAGCAAGTAAGCTCATCAATATGCTGTTAAAACGAAGTAGAGCAGATTTCACCTATTCGTCCAATAGTTGGGGGTCTTCTTTGTATTCAGTCTGTAACTTCTGGATTTCAACTATAGATAAAACTCAACGCCTCTCTGGTGAGACAGACAAAGAAAAGCTTTTGTGAAAGTTTGAGTAGTTCTGATGTAATGACAGCAGCTCTCCACGCAAATGCACTGTATCTCAGCGGATCTGATGCCAAGACTACATTTACACTCCATTATATGCAAAAGCAATAATACATGTTTGAGAATGTGATTTAGTGCTCTTTCAGGGAAAAAGAAAATACAGAAAAAAACAATGAAATGGTAGTACTTTTTTTTTTTTTTTATGAACTAATTTTATCTTGAAACAATGCAATTTAATGCCTAAGACTGGATATGAGGACATGACACTTCTTTTGCTGAATTAGGTGTCAGCAAATGACTACTGTGTTCAAGTAGGCCACCAATTTCCTTGTAGTGGGTTTCATATTAGTTTGTGTTAGCATCTGAGTTTCAGTTGAGATTAGAAAAGAAAGTTCCACAGTTTCAAAATGCTGTGTATTTACACATTTCTGTATTATTTGAAAGCAGTCATTTGGAAATGTCTGCATGGTAAGTGGCACGTCGATAAAGTAAAAAAAAAAAAAAAAAAAACGTAAAGTTTGGCTGGTTAGTGTTGTTCGGGTGAAATATGAACTTCAATTTTAAATGTTCCATTTTAAACGTTTAAAAGAAAAGTTTTTTTTAACTTTCTATTCATCAAATAATCCCCAAAAAATGATTTCCTCACAGATATTAAGCAGTACAACTGTTTTCAACCCTGATAATAACAAGAAATGTTACTTTATTAGACTGAATTCTGAAGGATCATGTGACACTGAAGACTGATAGGACTGAGAATGAATACATCTTATTTGAAATATTGCCTTTTATAGCTTTCTAATTTTCCTTCTGTTGTCTTTGACATCACTTGCTGTTCACTCCTCATTACTCGCCTCAGGTTACGGGAGGCATTGCAGCCTCCACCTGTTTCCACATGACTGACATCATCACAGCCCCGCCCATCGCATGCCATCACGTCAGCGGCCGTGTGCGACAAGAGCATGACAAGCAAACACCGCGCGGACAGGCTATTTGTCTGAGCAGGCAGCGTGGCGTCTCGCAGTCTGCGTGAAGACTCTTTCGTCATGTTACATTTCCTCCCTCTCCTCCGTTTCTTCCTTTATCTGTGTCCCTCTCTCTCCTCCTCTTGTTCCCTGAAGCTCAATTTCAGTCTCTCTCACATCCTGATTATAACGTCGTTATCTCATTAAAACGGCCATAGATGTAAGAGCGAGCGAGCTGAGTTTAGAACACAAGCAGTGTTTACCGCGGTGAAGCTGAGGTAGCGACTTGTCAGCTTACTTTGTAACTTCTCAGAACCAATTTCCCACATTCCCTAACCAGTACAGTTCGTCTGGACTCAGTCAGGTTGACAGGTACTTTAAATCGCCTTTATGTGCAGTATCTGTGTGCTGTTTAATATTTTCTTTCAGCTGAAATAGAATTATGACTGTTGGATTTGTTCCATATAGATTTGCAAAGTATTTATCTCTTATTTCATTAATTTTTATAGAGCAGACAAATCTTTGCTAGCCACTGTCATCAATTACTCTTCAGTTCCAGTGCTCTACCAGTGATTCATAGCCTAAACGTATCCATTTTTCTACTTCATTTTCTTTTGAAATATAGCTTTTATTTACTAACTGTTGCTCCGTGAACCTGAACGTAAAGAAAGAATGATTTTTATGCTAACAAAAGAAGAGTAAAACATAACAGATGTGCACCATTAGAAGGGAGTTACAGGAACGATCACAATTCAAGTGGGCATTACAGTGCCAAAAGACCAATGACGGAATACCACAGTGGAAAAGCAAAAGCAATACAATCTTATCATGTTATAATGAAAATGAATGACATTATCACTTAGGTTTCTCAGCAGCATAGTAAGAGTTTTGAGAAGAGATGAGCAAGGTTAGATTAGAACACTGTCTCTTTAGATTTAGCTATTTTATGATTATTGACAAACATTGGGTGACTTTAAGAAAACCTCAGGTTGTCCATCCAACCCAGGCACCAAGACTTTGCTTGTTCTCTCCCTACACTAAAAATTGAGCAGAATGTTTATATAAATGTCAGATTAGTTATTCAGAACTGAGCTCTTGCTGACTTGCTGCTTTGACCTCAAAGAGTCAAGAGAGACTCGCCGGTTTGCTGAATATTAAATTCAGAGGTAATTTGTTTAAAACGTATTCATGCAGCAAGCAAAATGATGTCTCAGAAATACATTAAAATGTGTTCTCATATGATCCTCGAAAACTATAGCACGGTGTTTTGTTTGTACCATTTCCACTATTGCTTCTGTAAAGAGTGATTTATTGTAATTTTAGAACTTATTCTTGTTCAGAACAGTTTCAACTACATATTTGGCTATAGCAATGTTGTTTGTACATGAAAGTAACTGATTCTTTTGAGGGGACCCTGCCGAGCATATTTTAATTCTCATGTTGAACACTCCCCTGAGACCTGTCCCTCTTCATCTCTCTCTGCAGCTCTTAAAGACTATTATTGCAAAAAAAAAAAAAAAAAAAAAAAATCTGAATGAAAACAGCAGGATTACCAACTCCCATGTGTGGTTTTTTTTTTGTAACACTTCACTTTTTAACCATTTGAGAGTGTGTCACTTGTCAACTAGTCTTCCAAAGGGATTACAAACCACTTTGTAGACCTCGGTTTATAATCACATATCATTAAACTGTTTTCTTCTACAATGCTCCTTTGACATTGATGTAGGTTTACAGAGCACTAAATAGAGCTCTCTAATTGTATTTGAGAGCAACAATGTTAGGAGAGCATTTTTTCAAACCATAGCGTCCTAACCAACAAGCTATTTTTATTTTTTGTAACTATTATTTTAAGTGATGATAATATTTCAGAATATTACTATTTTCACTGTATTATCAAATAAATGCAGCCTTGGAGTTTCATTCATTCAAAAAAAGAAAAAGAAAAAGAAAAAAAGACCCAATAAATAAATAGCTACTGAAAAATGTAGTAATGTTGGTAGCGTTGTTACTTTTAGTTAGTTACTACCCCACACTGGTAATATGACTAGCAGTGGCGGCTACTGGTCTGTCAGAGAGGGGAAGCTCATTTTCGGCCTACATCACAAAATTGTCTATTTATTTAAAAGTAAATTCTGCCCTACGTTCCTTTTCAAGAAAATGGTCTGTGACCCTGTCGTACCAACTAGGAGTCTTTTCAAGTGACTTGACCAGTGTCCTCTCAATGGCCAGCAGAGCTAGGCTGCTTAATGAATGAATGAATGAATGAATGAATGAAGGAATGAATGAATGAACGATCTAAAAAAAAAAATATTAAACTCTGTAAAACTGAAACAAGGAATGTGGTGTATAATTGTGTGAAATGTATGATGAAAATCAAGCAATTTCGCCAAGCAAATATCAAAGAAATAGGTTGCAGCAGTTTTTATTTCGACTGAACTTGAGAAATCCGAAACAGGATCAGGTAGATAGTACAGAATCGCTGTCAGTCAAAAGGAGATGCAGTCTTTCGACAGACCCTCCAATCATCACACAGAAGCTCGGAGTCCGGGCCAGCCCACTCCCCATTCACCCCCAGAGACGCTGAGCGTCCGTGGGCGGGACATAATCGCAGCGTTTATCCAATGACCGTCTAGTTTCGAAGCGCTGAAAAAAACCGTTCAAAGCAGCCCCATTGAAGTCAATGGACGCTGGGCTTCAATAGGGAAATGCACTGTGACGCTGCGGGAATGTATGAGAAGGAATCGAGTCAGCCGACCTGCTATATGTAACTGATTCTGAACGAACTCGTCTTTGAGATGAACGTTTTCTAACGCATTTTTAGTCAATAAAATGTTAATACAATAGTACATATTTGACCATTTATTTTTCTGACATTATAAGGGAAGCCGAGCTTCCCTTGCAGTCTTAAAGAAATCGCCACTGATGACTAGTGAATACACTACAAATAATCATTTGTCTTGACATTGTGGGAAATAAAAAGGAACTGTCACTTTTTCTGATTGTACTATATTTTCCAATGCAATGGTGTTAGCCGTGTTCCATGTAAATTTTAAATGAGCGCAAACCTGCTGAAGCTGCACTTGACATGTTCATTCCTTCTTGACCTCATAGGATGTGTGATTCATGGCGAATCAGATCATTTTAATAAATTCCAGCCACACTGGGAACACGCTAACCTATTTCTCTGTAGGGAGGAATCTTTGGCATTAAAAATTACGCCGAGGAAATGCGCCCATCAGAGACCTCTAAAGCGTTGCAAAGGGGAAGATGTCATGCCTCGTATTTGCTACAACACTCAGAGGATGTGGCTTATGCACATTTTTAATTATCCTTGTCACCCTAAGGCCGGGCCTCAAATGTGTTTGTGTCTTTGACTCAAATGGCTCAAATGAAACTCATTTCCACAAACAAAAACCCGAAAAGTTTTCCTCACGTAAATCAAGTGCGCCGAGCGCCCCGCAGCTCTCCTCCCTGTCGCTTCCCTCAGAGCCCTTTGGCAGGGGCTCGCAGTAACTTCTGGCCACGTTCTGGAGGAGATCCACCCCGGGTAATTGTGGCCTCCTAATTGCCCAGGCACCGCTGGGCTTTGTGAGGGGAGACAGCGGCCCGTGCTCGCCGGCAGCCCCCCCTCTAAATGAATGCCATGTGCTGGGAGTGAACGCCCGAGTGAGTGGCTGCGCCGGAACGTTCTTTGAGGTGGCGCCGTGACGCCTCCGGCTCCATCGCTCTGGCCCGGCGCTGCCAAGAGCAGCATAGTTCAACTCTTACGTCTCTCAAGACACACCTCTCTCTCGCTCTCTCTCTCTCTCCTGGTTTATTCTTTCTTTTGGTTTCTTTCTAACTGTCTGTCTCCATAACACACCCTCTCCTTCTCTCGTCCTGTTTTTATCTTTGCCCATCTCTGTTGCTCTCTCACTCTTTATTTCTACTCTGTTTAAATAATATTCATGGGATGCTCATTAGCAGCAAAGTTTGAGCCCCTCTCTCTCTCTCTCTAGAAATGGGGAATGCTGGCCTCAGGAATGCCAGCATGTGCCAGCCTCTCTGGATAGGCGACCCTTTTGGTTTTTCTCTTCACTGTCCCTGGCTTCATCCAAGAGTCTCCGATGTCAATCAGAGCGCCTGACATCTGGGAGGCTAGTTAGCACACCAGCGCTTAAAGAGGCCACGTGTGTTTGGTGGGAAACCCTCATGCTGCTGTCCAGCTCACACACACATACACACAACACAAGGCCCCTTTAAAGGGCCGATCCTCTTGACCACATCTCTGTTTTCATCAAGGGATTTCTGCCATTCTGGATTTTGCGAGCAAATGTGTAGAATGCACTGAAACTATAAAAATTGCAGCTGTTCTGCACCCTCTGCATTTTTCTTCATAGTATTGTATATGGACACAAGGTAGATTTAGGCTACGTTTACATCTGGTATTGAGATGCGTTTTGGTTGAGGGAGACACATTCTCGTTTACACCTGGTGTTTTAATCCGTCTCTTTTGTCAAGCGCACGCATATAGTTTGCCACAGCACACTGGCAGAAGTAATGATTATGAATGCATCGGGGAAAAACAGCAAGGAGACTGCTTTAACATTTTAATAATTAATTGATAAACTAGTGTTTTCTGTATTTTCGGCTGCAGTGATGAAGCTGATGATGCTGACTCATCTCTGCAGTAGTGGACGCACCTATATGCACGTTTCATACGGATTACATAACCAAAGTATATTTGTTTTCCATTTCAATTGGTTCATTTAAAAGTAGACATTTCGCTTTCCATAGATATATTATTAATGTCTATGAGGCAAGTTTACATGGGGTTTCGGTTCTTTCTTTTTTTGGCGTGCTCAAGTTCACACAGAGAGATGGCAGAAAGTGCATCGTTTGCTTTCATTATTTTACAAAAGCTCAACCTTTTGTTGTTATTGTGAGGGCACACAAATAAAAGTAGACTCTTCACAGATTCAAAAGATGTGTTACTCTTATCTGTATGACCAAAAATTAGTATTTTAAGTGCAAGTGATCGCACCGGCGCCTGCATGTTAGCGGTCATGCAGTAAGCGCACTACTATTCAGCTTTCACACTACGCACAAACACTTGAATAGCCATAGATGGAGTTTGCGGGTTTGGGACCAGAGCCATTTATAATTTTGAGCTATTCAATAAAAATAAAAATCAATTAATTCAAATATTCTCATTTTATTTGTCTTATTCTATTATTTTAGTGAGTAGAATGAGTAAATTAGGGCTAAATCATTCTTTAAATACTATACTAAAAAACCAAGAAACTCATTCTCTCCCAACTCGTGAATCATACCGTGCACTGTAAAAAATGACCGTGATTTTAACAGTAAAAGACTGTGAAAATGCTGCGGTGAAAAACTGTCAACTGTGAATAACTGTAATAGATCTAACGGTACATTTCATGTAATTTTACGGTAAAATACCGTTAAATTCACAGTTTTTGGAAGTGAAAAATAACAATTCATTGTAAAAATTTACAGTGAAGAACCATAAATTGACATTTCCACAATTCCCTGCGTGACACTTCACATTTGATACATTTTCGTTGAAATAACTCTGTTTCTTCTTAGTTTTTCTCATTTTTTTCTAATCAGTTATGTACATTAGGGTTTTATGTTACATCTAATGTTGTTAAATTAATGTTTATTGCATTTTTAAAATTTCATGCATGTTACCATGATGGTGTTTGTGTGAATGACACTGTGTGCACCTTATTTATATTAGTATTGTCCTCCTCAGCTTGTGGAAAAGCTGCTTGTGATGAACTTTGATTCATCATGTGACTCTTATCACCACTGTGTTTGGTGACTGTCAGTGTATTATAAAGGTACAAAACAGATATTAGTACTTCATTAGGTTGGTAAATTAACATTATATCAGTTAATGAAATACGTTATTTTACCGTATTTTTTATTTTTTTTTACGTTGCTACTGTATTTTTTATGGTAAAGTTCTGGCAACCACAGCTGCCGTTTTTTTTACCGTAAATTTTACTGGGATTTTTTTCACAGCGTGGTATGCGAGAGGACTCTCTTCTCGTTCTGTTCCCACTATAGTTGAGGCTTATGCTAAATAGCAGGCTAACTAAACTAAATGGATATTTATTCATAGTTTTAAAAATAAACCTACAACTAAAGGAGAGGGCGCTCTAACTCTGATGCTAGCTTTCACTATCAACATCTACGCAACTTGTAAAAGAGGCAGCTTCTTCTGCATTAGGTAGGTGCTTTTGACTCTTTGTATAGCAGTCATTCATTATAAATTTTAAATGTAGAAGATATGATGCATATAACTGTATGAAATGTAGAGTATATGTTAGATATATAGCCACCACAGACATTTAGAGGGACAACTCTCCCCAAAAATTTGAAATAGCCAAATTGTCCCTCAATATTTGATATGATGCTGCTCTGCTGCACCCTATTACGTGCAGCTCTGTTTGTTATTTTAAAAAGTTTAAACGTTTTTTGGTTGTTCTGTCTCAACAGTCTAACAGCGCTCATCAATGTCAAAATGAGTGAGATGGCCAATCAAATCAAAAAAGGCGGGTCTTACTGTTTACAGAAGACAAGGAAAGTAGCAGCTAAACATTAATATTTAACTGTTTTATGAGAGGAATGTTGAACGACCGACACTAATATCCAGGGATGCAAACAACTCAACTTTTTAAGAAATGTCACTGTTTTGAATGTAAAATATGGTATAATTTATATTTGATTCATGTAACTCGTAACTGATGAATGTGACAAGACAAATGTTTTCATTTTCGACATATCAGATATCAGTAAGAGTGAACGTGCATATTTTACAACAAAATATTATTTGACAATAGTTTCAATTGATTAATTCACAACTGCAGTAGAACTTATTTTACTGTTTTATTTATTCCCTTTATTCTTTTAATCCTTAATAATTATTTAATTCCTTTAAAACCTGTGGAGTATTTTTTCTTTGCGACTAATAAAATTTTGGTCGACTAAGCCTCTTCTCCTCGACTAATGGTTAGTCGACTATTGGGGGCAGCCCTATCTACAAACAGATGGATGGATGGATGAAACCATGGTAGAAAAACACTTAATTTCCCAGACTGCATTACCAGTGTTAAATTACTATTCTAATCTATTCTATTCTTATTGTCACAACAAACAATAAAAAAAGTTGACAGAGCTCACCCTAAAAGGGCTCAGTTTAGTCAGAAACAATGCAGTCATCTCTGATGTGTTCGAGTTTCGTAATGTGAGCAAAGGTGTTGGAAAATAGGAATATTATGCCTCAATATGCATCATGGGAAACAGCATGACTAAAATCTGTGTTCTCGTTGTTATATAAATGGGGGATTTTTACAGAGAGACTCGCCAACATTTTTTACTCCTTCCCAAAAATCTTTACGAGATAGGTGCATTTTTTCCCAGGCTAGAACAACAGCCCTGTTCCCTGTGGAACTGAGTGACTGACTGTAAGTCACACACACACACACACACACACACACACACACACACCCACACACACACAAACACACACATCAGACGCCCCCCTGTCTTGCCCTAGGAAGAAGCAGGAAATGTCTAAAAATAGACTCGATTAAAGGTATGTTATGGCAGAGACACATGAGAAGGATGTACTTGTGTAAGAGAGAGATTTGCTCCTCAGCATTCCTGCCTCTGTTTCTCATGTGAAAGTTTGGGAAAGAGCCCAAGCAGCTGAGAAGTGGCCCGTTTATTTTCCTTTAAGGTTCAACATTCTCTGTGTCACAGTTCAGAGAAAAGAGTAGTATGTGTGTGTGCGCATTTCAAACATGTTAGTTGTTTTTAGAACAAATTAGTGGTATGTTTCCTGTATAACACCTTTGATATCCTAGTCTAGTCTAGTCTTGTCTTTTCTGTTCTAGTTTATTCTATTTCAGGGGTTCTCGACTGATTTTACTTTGGTGACCTTACACAGTTCCAAAAATGTTATCATACCAAAGCAAACAAAAGTTAAATTAAAATTATTATTGTAATTATGAATTATTACAGCACATACTGAATAGGAACGACCGTTTTGGGTTAGGACTCACTTGTTGAGAACCACTTATCTATTCTATTCTATTCTATTCTATTCTATTCTATTCTATTCTATTCTATTCTATTCTATTCTATTCTATTCTATTCTATTCAGCTGTGCTCCAAACCTCTGTTATTGACTTCTCAATTATTATTTTTTTGCATTTAGGGTGTGCAGATGTGCATGCCATGCATGTGTGTGCGCTGTGCTCTGTGTGTGTGTGTGTGTGTGTGTGTATACGCATGCAAACACTCCCGTCTGCGCTGCACCTGAGCAGCACTTAATGAACGGAAACCTTGTAAAATTATCTTTGTTACAGGCACTCAAATAAAAGCACTGCCTTCCAAATTTCAGTAATTTCATCCTGCCAAAAGCAATGCAGTCCCTCTGCAGCCTCTCTTTTTCATCATCCTTAAATCAAGCCTTTCAAATCTGATTAGAGATATCCCTCCGATGAACGTATACAAATGAAACGTTTGATGAAATCTTGTGCGGCCCTTCTCACTCAGAATTTTCATACGCACGTTTATCTCTCTCGACACCCAAGAGAAGTCAAGAAAATGTTGAGCACACATTTCTAGGCAGGATCATTTGGGGCAATTACAAACACATGGCACCGAAGGGAGGAATAAATTGTAATCTGAGTGTATTGGCTGAAAGCACAGAAAGCATTTCAGGAGACGCCGTACCTGCAGATATGCTAGATATGAAGGATTTCTCTGAATACATGTTTTTAAAAGTGTCACATGCATTTGGCAGCTCATTGACTGACTTGCTGTTTTATCTTTACCACTTGTGCAGTGTTTATTTTGACTCCATCGTTCCTGCTCTAATGCTGACAGAATCAAACTGACTTCAACCGAATGGTGCCACTAGATGAGGTAAAGGCCTTTCGCACTCACGCTGCATTCGAAACCAGAACGCGAGCCAGAGCGAGGGACGCCACATCTGGATCTCTCTCCTTGTGAAATTAGTTCAAAGACTCACAGCTCCTTGATTATTTAAACATTGTTCAAGCCAATTGAGGCGCCTTCTTTTCAGAGGGGATGGAACTGTATAAAAATACACCGCAGTCACTTCAACACCCCTGTAAGAGCACGGAAAAGAGGGGGGGGAGCGGAAAAAAAAGAGAGAGGCTCCATACGGAGGACTTCTGTGGGCAGTGTGTGTTTGCTTTGAATCCTCTCAAGACATCACGTCGCTTCGGGGAGCCTTTTGACGTGCTCTTTACTCTTCGCGTGAGGCTTTGATGTGGTCTGGATGAGGGTTATGTAAATCAAACCCATAAAATGCCGAATCGTGCTCTAGATTTGAGCCTCTACAATGCTGTTGTGGTGTATAGAACATTAGAGCGGATTGTAATGAATTATACGCGAGCGCCAACTCGCCCAGAAAGAAAACTGAAACCGTTAGTGGTGAATTAAGACACAGAAAGTTTGTGACACCATGCTTGTTTGTGTTAACGAAATGTGACGCCAGCTCCGTCTCCGGCTGACCTCCAATCCTACAAATTTGGTTGAACCGAACTGAGCTATTTTAGGGCCAAGGTTCGAAAGTCTGTTGTGACTTCGATGTGGGAAAAGGCTGTCCTCTACACTCCCCTGTCGCCTGATGCATTCCAGCTTAACAAGTCGAAGAGTGTAAGGGAGTGTGGTCTAAAAATGTGTATTAATGTGTAGTATGTTGACATAAGGGATTTAGAAACGTGAGAGTCAAGCCATCACTGTTCAAACAGGTCAGTGTCACTATCTCGCACACACGTAGAGCGCAGGAAGACTTCCTCCTCGGCCCTCTCTCTGCCTCACTTGTATCAGAGGAATGGCATTCCTGAGCCATTTCATTGCAGAACAGGAAGTGGGTCCGGGGCCAAAAATGATTAGGGGCTGGGGAAAACATAACATCCCCAGTGCCTGAGTGCTTTGGTGGGAGTTTTGTGGCCTGACACTGTGTCAAACACATGTGAGATAGCAGTCCCTACACTTAAGAGACCAGATCCATGGCGCTCTGGCTGCGGTACCTGACTCCCACCCTGAGAAAGCAGCCACAGTCCAAGCATCAGGGGATTCTACACAAACAAGGGATTGTAAGGAATCAAAACTGTGCTGTTGATTTAGTAATAACAATACGTTGGATGTGTCTCTGTGTTTTACAATACAAATGTAGTGTAATTGAGATATATTAGGCAATCTGTAATTACTAGGCAAAGTAAATTGACATATTCCTCCTCAAAAGGAGAAAAAACGATATTGTCTTTCTGAATACGCTCTGAACTGTGGAGATTAATTCAGTCTTTTGTTACATTAACAAAACACCAGTGCTATTAAAGTGGAAAATAACCTACTCGATTGCGGCGCTGATATAACATCTTATTTTTCCAAAGCCAAAACAGCATCAGTCGATTGCAAGTGCTTCGCATATACATGATAGAATACCAGGAGCTCAACCAATTTTACATTCGACTTGTGTTTCCCGCGCAGTTTGGGATTATGCCCCATCCAGATCCACTTGGCAGGATGTGTGCCTCAGTTATTAATATTCCACCAGAGCTTAGAGAAAATAAACTCCCTGTCAGAGCGTGTTGCCATAGCATCTGTGGCCGCCACAGAAGTCAAACTTTATTTGGCAGGTCCAAAATGGCTCCGCATGGCTCATTGTTCTCAATGGCTTCATTTTACAAAGAGGCCCCTTTTCAGTAGACGTCAAATTTCCGTTTATTTGCTCTCTACATTAATCATGTCTTTTATGAACAGAGCATAACTTTTTTGTCTTGTTTTTTGAGAAGAGGAAGAAAGGCCAGCAAAACAGGAAGTTTCTAGCAGGGCATGAGACAAAGAATCAAACATTTTTAGCAAATAAAATATAAAGCGTTGCTTTGCAGTCCTGCTGGTTTTAGCCTATTTTGCACATTTCAAGCATGTCCATTTTCTTCCTATCTATCCAATTGAGTAATGATTGATTAGGCATATTTGCATAGACTGCAATAAATTGACCATTATGATCTCGGAAAATTAAAATTCAATCTCCCACTATAAAACTGCAGTTTTGTCCTATACAAAATAATCATTGTTGAAATACACTATACCATTCAAAAGGTCAGTAAGATTACCTAAGATTTTAAATATTTCAAATAAATGCTGTTCTTTTTAACTTTCTATTCATCAAAAAAAAAGAAAAAAAAAAAAATCCTTGAAATGGTATCATGGTTTCCACAAAAAATTAAGCAGCACAACATTGATAATAATAAGAAATGCTTCTTGAAGGATCTTGTGACACTGAAGACTGCAGTAATGGCTAATGATAATTCAACTTTTAAATTATATATAAAATATATTAAAATAGAAAAGTTATTTTAAATTGTAACAATCAAATATTGCATAATTGCAGTTTTTACTGTATTTTTGATCAAATAAATGATCAAATGATTAGAAAAAAGAAAAAAGAAAAAAAAAAAAAAAAAACTTACCTACCCCAAACTTTTGGGTAGTGTACATGCATTATATTTATGTTATTTATGGTTTTGGCTCTGTGCAGATAATTGGTGCGTGCTGCATGGTTTTGTAGCTCTTTTCATAAACTTGCATAACACTTTGCTCAAAGGTGCAACAACATCATTGCAAATAACGCAGGAAACAGCAAATTGTGAAACAGTAAAGCAGTTTCCATGATTTATTGATATTGCAGTGCATGCTGGGAATTGGGGTCCTCCCCCGGCACAGCATACATCAAAATATAACAAGGTCAATTTGTGCAGTTATTGTACAATGAATTGTACAATGGTAGAATCATCTTTATATGTGTACTGTTTCTTTGTTTGAATACTTAGTTTCATTGCATAATAACATTCATAATTCAAAATGTAATTATTTATTACAAGTAATGTATTGTATAGTCAAAGAGATCTGCAAAGTGAGCCAAACAGCAGGATGGCGAGAGGAGCTTCAGTAAAGGAGGACAAGGATTTCCAAGTGTCTCAGGCAGGCCAAATGTATTGTTCTTTCTACGAGACAGGCTGAAGGAGTCAGGAGCCAAGGAATACACTTTATAGACACAAATACTCGTAAATTGGGAATGTCACCTTAAAGTCAGGGCATTTTTATTATTGTTGGTGGAGCTGCTGAGAGCCTCTGATAGTTTATTCTCCGAGACTCCAGCCGTTCCCAAGTCCAGGAATCCGCGGTGTTCCTCTTGCCTCTGTGTGAGGGGATGACAGGGTGCCAGGGGGCACTCACTAGACCTTGGGGTGATTGATGGCTAATGGCTAACCTATCTGCACACAGGACAGGATTATGTTGGCTTTCATTAGAAAGATTGAATTCACAAAATAGTTTTGTTTTGTAAAAAGGGGATACTTAGAGTGAAGGTATTGTACTAGACAGTTTAATGAATGCTGCTAAATGTGGTGAGAACTGCTTTTCTTGCCAACAGGGATTCTGTGGAAGGTTTGATGTCATTAAAATTCGTGGTCGCTCATTTTTATGATTTGCCCACTTGAATGTTTGACTGAGTTTGTTGTGGTTGACTAATTGAATCTGCAAAACCTTTGTGTTATATAAAATATAACAATGACGCTTCTAATGGTATCTGTTATTTACATTTCTATAGAAATAAATGAGTCACTAGGCAGGTCCGATAGATAGATAGATAGATAGATAGATAGATAGATAGATAGATAGATAGATAGATAGATAGATAGATAGATAGATAGATAGATAGATAGATAGATAGATAGATAGATAGATAGATAGATAGATAGATAGATAGATAGATAGATAGATAGATAGATAGATAGATAGATAGATAGATAGATAGATAGATAGATAGATAGATAGATAGATAGATAGATAGATAGATAGATAGATAGATAGATAGATAGATAGATAGAATATTTATTCAAACTAAGCTATTAAGTGGATTACAAAAGGATTTTTTTGTTTTTTTTTGAAGAAAAAAAAAATGTTTTTGCACAGGTTTATGGTTCATACTGTGATCAAAAAAGCAGTATATAGCTGATTTCCCCTTGCTGCCAAGTGGGATAGGGGCAACAGACAAAGGAAACATTCATATATTCCAATTAGATTTGACACACTTCACTGGCTCCAGTGTGTATGGGGGTCGGAAGGTCCATTTGCTGTCTGTTTTCCATTTTTGTTGGTGTCTGCAAATTAACAGAGAATGAGTGTGTTGCATTTTATTTTACCTCTTTAATTATGAGAGTGTTTGAAATGCATGCACACACATACAGCCTTTAATAATTTGTAGTGAAGGAGTCTTGGCTAGAAATATAGTATTTGTTTGTAGTATATGGTTGATCAATGCAAACATGTACTTTGGTATATTTATTAGATGTTTTGAGATGCATACATTCTATATTTATCTGATTAAATTAAATGAATACATAATATTCTCCATTTATCAATCATGTGTACTTCACAGGATTCTCAAGGTCCAAGTTTTGAGGTCACAACAAAGACTCGCAGCTTGTGCAGGGGGATCTCATTTGTATTTGCACAGTATTTGTATGTTAAGTGCACACATACATTTTTGTGTTTGGGTAGACACTGAAATTATTATAAATTAATTATAAATAATGGTAAATACTATTAATGATAATTCATTTTGATAATATGGATAGATTCTGATTGGATAATCCACATTCAAAGATGTTGTAGAATGAAACACACATTCGGTATTAATGCGTTCACATTCTACATTGCTTGATAACCATAAAGAGTTTGGATCATAAGCCATATTATGAGGGGAAGAATTGTTATTTTGATAATTATTAGTAAGTTGATAAGTTATTTAGCATATTGCTGTTGCCGCCAATTTAAAAAGCAATAGCCATTCAAATCCTTGTATTACAGTGATTTTCACCACTCTGCTTTGTGTTATGCTTAAAAACATCACTTTCTTATAGTAAAGTCATTGTAATGCACATCCTCTTGTGGCTTATTGCTTTTACTGATGTCAGCATTTCATTAATAAAAGTACAGTCATTAGCACTTAAATGGGTGAATTTAATCAAAAATACAACTGAAACTAACTTTTTTCTATTTTTTAAATTAGCTTTTTGCTCGTTATGTCAAAATAGGTAAATGCTAACTGTTAAATGCAATCGCAGTAAAATATCTTATTAATCTAATTCATTAGAAATACAATATAATTCATATTCTACAGTACAAAGCTGAAAGGATTTGTAAAAGTATGTCTCTACAATTGTTCACACATGAAAGGTTTTACATTTTAGACGCTTGTCAATGCATTTATACGTTTATACAGTAAAAGTGTGTTGTTATAAAATGTACATGCGCTTTATGTGAATACTAATGAGATCACAGTAACTGAAACTTAATTATGGCCATTTTTTTTTTTTTTTTACTAACAAACAACCATGGCAAGTTTAATTTGAAGGCAGTTGAGGTAGAGATCATACCTCCAACTCTATTTCAGCTCTCGTTCTCTGAGCTCTGCAGTGAACGTGGCTGTGTTTCTCAAAACAGTAACTCAAACCTTTTTTTGTGCTGTAAGCAGCCTCGCTTCAAATAAGGTAGACCACAGACCAGTGCTGTCAACTCCACACAGGTTTGTCAAATGTCAGCCAAGCCACGGTGCCGTTTTCAAAGGGACCACAGCTCAAATTATATGTCAGATGAGAAGCCTTAAAACTGTTGACGAAAAAAACGAGTAGAAGAGGCTGATTTGGTCCGGACTGTTTTATTTTTCAGTCCTGTTTTGGGAAGCCTCCCTCAAATACCTGTGGAGGCCGGAGATGAGGGACTAACTACAAAACCTCGACTGCTCAGCAGACCAAATTTTAGACAATTGATTGTGTTTTATGTCAAGAGGTACCGTATTCAAAACCACAGCTGTGCATAAACATACTATTTAGTGGAAACGACAACTTAACTTCTTTCCATCATTTTTCTCTTGAAACATATCCATGTGCCTAATCAACAGGCACAAATGGCAAGGTCTATGAATGATGCCATATTTCAAAGTGACAAGTGTACATAGTCCGTTCCAATCACATCATGTTATATGACAGTATTTTAAAGTGAAATGACATTTGGAGACAAAATTCAAAAACACTGAGCCTGACATTGATCAATTGATGTGCGATGAGGTTCAGAAAATGTATTAGAACAAGAATATGACGCATTCCTGAATTTGACAACTTACAAGCAGTGCAGCGGTAGTTTGACATGTTGCAAAAACAGCCAGAGGAGTACAAATTAGTGGCCATACTGTGTTCAAGGACTGAAACCTCAGTCACATATACAGTGGGTTGAGAAAACAAATGGATGTCCAGAGGAGCCAACCAAAAGTGTGGTAAAGATTGGTTGGTCTGAGGACTGAGCTGTCGTGGAGAAAGTTCAAACCTCAGTGCTTTCACATTCTCAACAGCCCATAGTGTGGCATGACCCCATCCACCGCCCCGTTCCCCACTGTATCAACACACTGAATGACTGTATACTACTCGTGGCTCAGGAGGCCATGAAATGATAAAAATGTGTATCAACTACTGGATTCTATATCAAGCGCATTCTCCACAGCCCTTGAGCAAATAAAGGCCCTAATATCTTTTTCTTGGAAAGGGTTTCTCCTTTTGTCTGCTGACGCCAGGAAGCTTTTCGCAACAGGGTGAGGAAAGCAGGAATATGAGGTCACAGGGCCTGTGTGTATGGGTGTGACTGGTAGGAGGCATCAGAGGCTCGCTATCGCATTCCCTGTGAGAGGTTCCAGCGTTCCAGGATTGAGGCTGAGGTCTGGCACATGGATGCTCAGTTAATTTTACACTCCATGCTTATTTCACTTGGCAGGCGGTCTGAGGATCTTGAATGCGATTGCTGACCATGATGGTTAGCATCCTTTGACCGCTGTTTTTAACAGAGTTTTCAAGTGTTCTATCAACCTGATCATTTGAGTGGTGAATATCAGGCAAGCGGTTTCAAGGCGGTTAAGATGTATATCCAGGGTCAAGCTGTTTTAAGAAGAGACACACAACTGATTTATACTGAATTTGTCACTTTTGCTTGGACTAAATGCTGAGAGACAGATAGATATTGTAAAATATGACAATATTTATTCAAACTAGGCTATTAAGTAGATTACAGCTAAATGTTACAACATCTGTGGAACTGATTTTGGTGTCACAACATAAACCAACACAGGCACAGACACACATGTCCTCAGATGAGCTTGTAATTCCATGGATAAATGCTTTTAAAAAAGCTAAGTTATATATTTATTTATTTCCCTTCACTATCTGCAGGACGCTTACTGTAATCTGATTATATCTTCAGCATCTGAGCGGTTTTTCAGGACCATACATTGCTTTCTGCCTATCATCCTTCAAACATAATGCAGGTACTGTACACTGAAAAACACATCCAGTTGTGCAGTATCTAGTTTGATTTTATCAGAGAACAGGGAGGACCCTGGTAAATCCCAACCTCTGGGTCCGTCCTCACAGGCTCCACTGATCTGTGGCACTGCTCTGAGATCAGGCATGTTGAGACCATTGTGTATCCCTGAACAGATGCCTTTCTTCCAGGCCTGGTACTGAGGGAACAAATTTTTGTTGTCACAATTTCTGAGGCACAAAAAGGTTAAAACAAGCTATAAATCCATGTAATGCCTCCAAATGCCACAAATCTGGAATAGCACATCTATTTGGCAGATGTTGGAACAAAGTGATACAGAAAAAAGGCATAGGGAAAATGTGGGAAAGCATATTTCCTTCATTTGGTAGCTTTAGATGGAGAAGTGCCCTGTAGCGATATGTTAAAGTGAAAAAGGCAACTATTATGGTATTTAAAAGAGTGAAGTCTGTGCATGATTATATATTTCTGTGAATTCAGAACCTTTCATGCATTAACAACAAAGAAAACCTTGTCTATTTAAAACACTGGTGAAAGGGAAGAAGATATACATGTCTCGATAAGAACATCAGCCGTAAGAGAAATGTAGCATTTTAGTCATCTGTTAATGACCTTGATGCTCGGGAAAAATAATAGCATCGCATCTCAGACATTTCTGTAACAAAGGCAACGATCATCTCCATTGAGTGAAAAGAGTGGAAAGTGATCCATGAACTGGAAAGCTCCCTCAGCACTGTTAAATTAAATGAGTTTAAACTTTTATGAAAGAGAGACACCAAATTATAGCTCAAATACTTCCATCGACAACATATAATTTAAAATTCACCAAGGAGATGTCTCTGCTGCCAAAGAGTGCGGTTTTCTTTTGAATGTTTTTCGCATATGACAGGCTGCAATTATTCAATCACAGTAAAATGTCACTGATGTTTTTAAACAGACATGCGCCTCTCACCTCAATTAATCAGTCCGGTTCATTTTCTAGAGTTTTTACCACGTTCATTCAGGTTGTTTTAAGTTACATTTGAAGAGAGGAGCCTTGAAAATGCTTCAAAAAGCTAAATAATGGAACAATAATCATATCAAATTTGTGGTGAGATGCTGCCAATGTAGAGGGTATACTTACTTCAGCCTAAAGTAATTCAAAACTCTTCCAGTTCATTGGTGGATTCATTAAAGAGTCATTTCACCTAAACAGGAATTGTGAAGCATTTTCCAGAAAGGCTGGTCAACTGATAATTTTGAGGATCATAGCTATCTTTGTAGTTCAAGGAATTTCTGGATTCATCAAGCTCTCCTTTGATTTAGTGGTAATGCACTATACAGTGTAATATTCCGGGTTCAGTACACGTTAAGCTCAATGGACACCATTTGTGACAATGTTGATTACGCAAAGATTAATTTCCACATGTCCACCATTGTCTTCAAAACAGTTTACAGTGAGGCAATTACAATTGAAGTGAATGGGACCAATCCATAAACGTTAAAATATTCACTTTTTCAATAATCCTGAGACCCTGGATATGACCGGTAGTTTGGAAATTGGATGGATGGATGGATGGTATAGCAACAAAACATAAACAGTATGTTTTAACATGATTTTTGTGGGAAAATCATTTTTCAGTTATATCCAATTTACCAACTTTGTTGCCATGGCTAAAACCCTAAAATGAAAAACTGAAATAACATTTAAATATTTTTTAACACAAGAATAATGTAATTGCTTTTATAAAATGACTAACTTCACCTTACTGCTTTTAACTGACAAATTGTGCCCCCTTTATTTTCATTTTAATTGTAACCTCATTTTTGTCTTAGTGGTTTTTTTTTGTTTTGTTTTTTTCAATAACGAGGGACAAGTAAAAATGATTTAATGTGGTAATCAACATGATGCCACAAATGCTGTCAATTGAGCTTAACTTGTATTGAACCCAGAATATTCATTTAATGAAAATTCGAACAGCAGGGAATGCACATCAGCTGCACTAGACAAATGATTCTGGATGGGGGTGGATGGATGAGGTTTTCAGAAGCTGAGCGCTTTGTCTATGAAATGGGACTTCTGAATTGCTTCAGTTTAAATAAATTTTAAACTCACTGCTGGAAGCCAAGACTGTGATCAGAGGTTAAACTGGGCACAGAAAGGTGGGGGACTGTAAGTGGGCATCCATCCATCATCTAAGAGCTGCATAAATAGAGGTTTAGATGCTGAATTATGGCACCAAAGCCCAGATTAAACTAGCCCTCAGTATAAATGGGATTTTGGGAGCTCGGCCCACTTAGCTCATGTCCATAGTGACTGTCACCTTGTTGTGATTTGCAGGGTATCCCCTGTTACATGTATTGTAAACGCTCACTCTTCACAGATAGTCCAGCATGCTTTCTTCCCCTCTTTTAAATTCACAGACCTCAGCCACTGCCTTGTCTCTTGAGTCTTGCGGTGGACTCCATCTAAACTGAACTTTTAATGGAATGGAATCTGATTGGTTGTGGCTGTCCTGAAGTTTTGAATGACAAAACCAAAATCCTTGCCTCAGGATTAGAATCATCATCCCTTCAGTGTGCTGACTATGATATCAAAGCAGTGAGTGATGACAGGATGCCTTCTGAGACAGAAAGGGCATTGGAAAACACACAGCCTCTTTTATGTTCCAGGCACTGATATTTATTTAAACTAGCAGATTTTTTATTTTTTTTTTAAAATACATTTAAAACTTTTTTTTTTACTTTTTAAGTTTTAAAACTTTTTATCATGTTAAAAATGTTAGTGACATTTCCACCATTGAAATTTATCCAACATCGTGCATCATTTGAGACGTGTTGGAATTTTCTGTTAATTCCGGAAAAAAAAAGAAAAAGAAAATTTTCCTGTGATGCATGTACTGTAAATCCATTGTCAGTAGACAAATAAACTATAGAGAGCATGAAAAGTGTTTTAGAGTTACTGTTAGCCCACAGGGCCAATTTATTTTATTAATTTAGTAGGCACCATATTTTTGAATGAATCTTATTCCTCTTACTATGGGAAGATTCATTCCCGATCGGAAAAATATGTTGGCACACACCCTCGTGAAGATCTACAATATGAAGACCTCCCTGCTTAGATAACCATGGAGATCGTTAAGGAGGTCACACTGAACTCTACATGAGATTTAGGGGGAAAAGCATTTTTATCCATGGTCGTCTTGACCGCCTGTTCAATTTCAGCACAACACGTCTGGCCCCAGCTCACCGACAGCAATATGCCCAGTACATCTGTATCAGCATACTGAACACTTCTTGTATCTGACCGGATTAGTTCAGATGTTCACAGGGACAAGAGCCCCGTGCTCTGGAACTGCCGACACAGGTGGCGTCCTGCTCTCAATCCCGTCCTAAAACGGCTTTACAGCTGCCTGTCAGAAATAAAAAAAGAGGAGGCAAAAACATCTGTCCGGAGATTGCTTTTTTAAGACTGATTAATGAAAATAAAGCTGCTCCACCAAATCCTCTACCTTGTCTGAGTAGTTTTTCCAAGTTGAACGTCCATGTGGTGAGATAAAAAAAATGTCAGGAGTGAAGAGGTCTTGTAAATCTAAATCCTTGGCCTGCTGGCTTAATGTGTGGCTGTCTGCTGTTATAAGGTGTATTAGAGGTCATGTAAATGCTGTATATTGGTGTTCTTTCAGTGTTTTCAATGTTGATGTGTTGCTGCTATTGTCTTGGGTTCCAGAGATCTGATACCATTGTTTTTCATTGAGAACAGAACCAATGTGTCTTTATTTACAGAAACATAGCCCACTGTGTTTGGTATAATGTATTGTTGATGAATGAGCTCCTAAACAAAGGTCTCTCACGCACATATGAAAGTTAATTGTAATAGTAGTACCTAAACTGGTATGAAAAGAAGAAAAATATGACATAAAAAAAAAAAAAAAAAAAAATGCAATCTTTTTATGGTGGAATTTAATTATCATTGAATTGCCCATGAATGCAGTAAAACTGAATGCACTACATTTTGAAAGCAAACAAACAACAACAAAAAAAAAACACTGGGGACTCAATTTCCGCAGGTTTGAAATAATTGTGATTATTTTCTTTTGCAAGTATGTTTGAAGTTTTTAAAATGGCTGCCACTTTTAAATTATTTTAAAAAAAATCCACAGGGGTTAGGGATTTTTCGAACTTTATAAGCCAGCTGTTCTCTCTCAGGTCCTCTGTACAAGAAGGCCATCAGGTTGTTTCTGGTTTATTCATCATTGATCCTTTGGAGAGTCATTTTAATGTTCTGAGTTCTCCTTAAGAGAACATGCTGGACCATAGACCTCCACAGGTGGGAAATGAATTAGAGGAAGTAGAGTTCATTGTGCAGTGCATACAGTTTTGATTCCAGCTGAGAGCTCTTTGTATGTGGTCACTAATGGCTGCTGAGAGCCCCTCACTCGTTGGAGGTGTTGATACAAAGGCCATATCAGGCATGAGTATAATCACAGTTTGCTCATGCACTTACTGGGAACTGCATTCTTCACACAGGAGTTTCACAGCACACTCAAAACAGAGCTCATGTTACAAAGCAGTGCATTTAATCCAGCAATTTAAATCGACTGATGAAAATCCTAAAGAAAAGATGCTTTTTTGTTCTTTTTCATTCATCAAAAAAAATCCTGATCCTGAAAATACTGTGACAATGTATCACAGTTTCCACAGACATATTAAGCAGCATAACTGTTTTCAACATTGATAATAATAAGAAATGTTTCATGAGCACAAAATCATCATATTAGAATGATTTCTGCTGCTGAAATTTCAGCTTTGTCATCACAAGAATAAATTACATTTTAAAATATATTAATATTGAAAACAGTTATTTTAAATTGTATTAATGTTTAGTAATATTACTGTTTTGTCCTGTATTTTTTATCAATAAATTGAGCATTGGAGGCTTCTTTCAAAAGCATAAATTCTTACTTACTCCAAACTTTTGAACATTTATAGTTGCTTTTTAATCACAATGAATGCTACATTGACAGCCCTTTTTAAAACATCTCAGAGTGTCAGTACCAATTAAAAGTGCTATGTTATGTTGTAGCATGACTGTTGAATCTTAATATCTTGAAATCTTTAAAAGAAACATAACAAAAAATGTGGTCTGGGATCATTCATTTTCCCTTTATGCTCCTGACAACCTTACTTTTTCTTACTTCCCAATATGTTGTTTGGGAAAATGGTGAATAGATGTGTTAAGATGGTCAGTGTGATTAGCCTGTATTACTTCTCTTCTAAAACTGACAAATCCGCCGTAATCCGTCATCCAAGATAACAGGCAGAAAAGTTGAAGGACACACTGCCAGAGAGAAATTACCAATATTTCTACTTAAAGAAGCACTCTGGGACTTTTGAATGTGTGCGCTTAACTGGCCGGCCCATCATTTCTGATTACACTAAAAGCATCTGACACATGCTAATTATATTCAATTCATCAACATTTGTTTGATTACTAATGACATGGGTGTCACGAGTGGCATGTTTTCTCATGATGTGTTCACTGTCTTGTCCAAATGAGCTGTTTTTTATTTTACCCTGCAGAAAAGCTTCCTGTAACGAACTAGCCGGCCCTTAACGCTTCCTCATTTGTATATCACTGATGTTAGCGCAGTCAGCTTGAGATGTCAGACAACTGGAAAAAGAACACAGTGCTTAGAGCACTTATCTGGGCCGGAGTGAAATGACATGGTCTCCAAGTGAAGCATGGGATAATTTCAAGTCGCTAACAGCAAAGTGTCCAGTAATGTACTGGAGAACTTCTAATTCGTTGACGTCCCCCAGTCTACAAAAGAGCACGTTGGTCGTTTCTCACAAGGATTAGGCCGATAGTTGGTTCGTCGGTCCAACATTGTTGTGATAGTGGAATCCGACCAGGTGGACTCACGGGGGCATGTTGCTTTTCTCTAATCCGCGTGTAAAACGGAAGTGTAAATGTTCTGCTTTGTTTAGAGTCACTAAGGCATACGCTCAGGGAAAATCCAGCGTGTTTCCCATTTTAATACCTACCTCCATGAGGGTAACCAATCCCAGATGTGCTCCAGCACAAAATACATTTTCACTCTCTTTAAAAGCTCCTTTTCCCCCCTCCCTTCTGACTCGGGGTCAATGACTTGAGTTTCAGCTGTAGTGGTAGCTAAATATAGATTTATTGAGAGTCACTAAATGACTTGTTTTTAGAGCATTTGTCAATGCGGTCCTTAAGAGAACAAATATTTATGCATTTTTAAATGGGGATACGTCCGGGAGAGTGGCGTCGCTCTTCCTGGGGCTGACGTGAGAATGCAGTTCACCGCGTGTCAGGTTTTAGTAAATCAAGATAATTGGTCATTTAAAAACAGGGAGACAGTAAGTGAGAGAGAGAGAAAAAAACACTCTAACGGAGGCCTGGTCCATCAGCGTCTTTGTCTGTAATAATAGACAAGGCAAGAACAATAATTTCAAAAGGGTGAAAAGGCGGCGGTCCTCCTGTTTGAGAGGCCGCTGTACACAAACCAGCGCATCGCAAACTCTGTGAGAAAGTACGGCCGGGTTGGGGGGGTAGGAACGTGTGAATCTATAGTGTGTTATGATAGCTCTGTACAGGGCCCCCAGAGCGATGTCCTCTCCACGTTTTGGATCACCTAGGGGGTCCTTGCATCCTGTTCTTCTCCAGCAGGGAGAGGTGGGAAGTTCCCCCGACAGGAAGTGGGCCTGTCAGATCTGCAGATTGTGAGGGCTTTGAGAAAGTTCTGGGTGTTTGGCTTGCCCCGTGCTTTCCCAGGGAGAAGAGCCTCAGGAAGAACTTGTGAGACGGGGATTTAGGCCTGTTTCCTTTTTAGATGTTCTCTGTGTTTTAGAGTATCTTTTCCTTACTGATTGGATGAATCTGTGCCCTGTAACAGGACTGTCACTGTGTTCTTGTTATTGTTTTGTCTCCTGAAATGTGTTTTGAACAGAACTTATCTAGGGATTATTGTTTTGTTTTTTTTATCCTTTTTTTTTTTACAGCCATACTATATTTGACTTTATATGGAGCAATGTGACTTTATATTTGACAGTTTGACTATATATATCTCACAATAAGACTATTGTGCAGTTGCATCTTTACTTCTCATAATTTGGATTTTATTTTTTAAAAGTGCGACTTTATTTTTCCAAAATCTTGCATTGTGAATTTTTATTGTGTAGTTGCAAGTTTATTTTTTCAGAATTATGACTTAAAGAAGAATATATGTATATTCAGGGCTTGACATTAACTGATTTCAGCAGTGGCATGTAACGCAGTTACTCCCTAGCCACTTCGGCGGGTGGAGTTTTATATATAATATATACATTTTTCAGTTTAAGTCTTTTAAAAAGGCACTTTCAAAAACTAAGTGCACTGTAGTGTTGTCAAAAATAGCAATATCTGAAATATCTGAAACTCATTTTCCGCTCATCTGTCTGACAGCGAGTTGACACACAAACCTGACTCCTCTCACTCGTTTCATTTGCTCTGGATGAATATTGTTGGTGTCTCGCAGGGCTTGAATTTCGGCGTGGGATTGCATGTATTGTGCATAATTTAACTCATTCCCGCAGATTTTGTGCTCACACCCAAAGCTTGCACACATAAAGCCCCACAGTACTAAACTGGGTTCTTTTTCGCTGCTTATTGTGCTTAAACAGTCAAAATTATGTACTATCCACAGTGGCCGATGAACAAAAAAGTTAATGTCAAGCCCTGTGTATATTTATAGGATGGTGAAATTCATATATATGGAGTCATAAATAGATACAAAATGATATAAATAAATAGAATTAAATATAAACTGTATTCATAGATACAATATTTTTAGTTTTTAAGAAAACATATGCATATTGAATGATTATATAAATATGATTATGATTGTAATGATTATAACTTCTCATTTTTTCCCATGTTTTTCAGTATTTGTTTTGCTTATTCATCTCAAATACTGGCCCTGTCCAAAAGCAGCTACTGTAGACAGAGCCTATACTAATACAAAATGACCCAGAACTGAAACTGAAAGGAAATTAAATTAGCCAAAGGCCTGAAGCTCTCTCTCACCTTCATCATGGGAGATAATCTCCATCACTGAGATGTGGCTGAGCCCCTGGGCGTTGTGATATTGATGTGCAGACGTGTATCTGCACTGCCCTCCCAGTGCCACCCTGGGTTTGGCCCGCAAGTTACAGACCTCAGTGATGCATGCATGCACAATTCAGGGATGCAGTCAAGGCAGCTTAGTGGAGACTTAAAGACTCAAGCAAGAAAAACTGGCAAGTGAGTTATACTTCCTGTTAGGGGCGAGACATATTCTAATACAATATTGTGAATTTGTTATGCTTTAGATATTGATTGTCTGTGTTTTATTTCATATTTACAGAAAGATTGCATTTACAACTTGACTTACACATTCTGACTGGCATGTTACTTCAAGTTCAAATTCACTTGTGAATGTGCATCATTTTGTGCAGAAGTTGAAATATTACATTACTGTTCAAAAGTAAGTAATTAATACTTTTAATTAGGGCTGTCAAAATAATGCGTTAATTTCGATTAATCTGAGAAAAAACAACATGTTAAAAAAAATAACGCAGATTAATCCATTCCGCATTGACCTTTGAACCTGGAGCCGTGTAAAATGAAGGAGCCTGTAAAATGAAGGAGGGAGACGACTGTTGCGCTGACGGACAGAACGAGCAGAGCTCCTCCCTCACTCTACCTCACACATAATAATCTAAATCAACTGACACAATGCTAAAAGTTCGTAAGACCGAATCCATGTTTCACGAGGTGCATTCGGAGAACGTTTTTCCTGAATAACCGCTGGGTGTGAATAGTGCTCAAAAGAACGCCACCTCATCTTCTCTGACAGGCGCCCTGCACGTGCAGCTGACATAAACCACACTTTCAGTAAACAAAAAGAAAATCCTATCCAGTAGTGAAGTGTTTTCTGTGTTGACAAATCTTTTGTGATATCCTAATAACAGTCGTGATTCGCACGCAACGCGTCAACGTCCGCTAATGTCCAATTCACAACCTAATGACTCATTGTAACGGTATGCTGGTAGAGAGATGAGGCAGATACGGATTTCCACAATAATAGACAGTACTTTAATATATCAAGGCAGGTAACACCAAACACAAAACCAAACAGAGAACGGACAATGAGTGAAGGGAGTGAGTGAAATATAAAGGGAGTGCTGATAATAGAGTCCAGGTGCAGGTGATCCGTGAAGATGGGGAGATGACGAGGGAAGTGAGTGCAGGTGTGGAGAACAGGAGGATCATGGGAAATGTAGTCCAGGGAGACAAGGGATCTGTGACATTACCCCCCCTCCCGGTAGGCGCGTCCTCGCGCCGTAGATGGAACAACCGGGAGGGGGGTGGGCGCCCTGGAGACCTCATGCTGGTGCAGGGGGAGGAGCAGACTGGAGTGGAGGTCTCCAGGGCGGGTCCAAGAACCATGGCGGGTCAGGTGCAGCGGGCAGCCATGCCGGGTCAGGTGCTTCCGCCGTCGAGGCCAGGCGGCACAGAAGGTCTGGCGAGAGATGGCGGAACCAGCGGCTCCGCCGACTGAAGCGCAGGCAGGGCTCCAGAAGGCCGCAGTAGAAGCCAGACGACACACAACAAAGGGAACACAGGAGGGAGTGAGGAGGCCAACTGAGACTGAGGGACGGAGGGACGGAGCGAAGACGGAGGAGTGCAGTCCAGAGGCGAGGGCAGACTGACGAGGGACCAAAGTGTGACCGGAGGCAGGGTGGAGACTGGTGAGACTAGTGGACAGATGGGCCATGGTGGAGGCGAGGGAGGTTGGAGCCAGGGTGAAGGTAATCGACCAGAGGGCCGAGGTGGAGATCTGGACGAGGGGGCTTGAGGTGGAGGTGCAGTGTGGAAACAAATGGGAGGAGGCGGGAGAGGGAGGCAGGGAGGGAAAACAGTCTTAGGGCTGGAGACCAGCGGGGAGACATTTATAACAAAGTTCATAGTAGGAGAGGCCTCGTGACAGGCTGGAGCGGCAGGCTTGGTGGCGGCTGGAGCTGCCGGCTCGGAGAGGGCTGGAGCGGCAGGCTTGGAGAGGGCTGGAGAAACTTGCTCGGCGGAGACTGGAGAAACTTGCTCGGCGGAGACTGGAGATAATGGCTCAGTCCAAAAGTCCATTAACCAAACCGCCTCACTTGGCGGCTCGTGTGAGGCTGGAGCCTCCTCGGTGAGGGCTGGAGCGGCAGGTTCGTAACAGGCTGGGGCTGCTTTTTTCCTCCTCCTCCGCTTTCTGGACCCAGCGGAGGAGTGTGGGTCCAGCGTGGGACAGGCAGGGAGTTCGCTGGAGGGGTATGCGAAGGCAGACGGAGGCTGACTAACTGGCCCGGCCAACCGTGTTTCTGGATGGATTGGACGAAACAAAGGAATTTGGAGCCATTTAACCACAAAATTAAATTGATAGTTTCGCTTAAGGAGAAACGATAATCAGGTTCATCAAAATGGATAGTGTTGTCGTCCAGTCCATCCAGAAACAGGGCGATCAAATTAGCGTCTGGCCAGTCAGTCAAAAAAGCGAGCTCAACGAACTCCTCCACATACCTCTCCAGCGAACGACCAACCTGCAGGAGCCCGATGAGACGATCTCCGGCTGTCATAGAAGAGGGAGGCATGGGAGAAGCTGGAGCCAGGGAAATGAAGAAAGAGTCCATCTTTTTTTTTTGGTTGTGGAAAATCCTGCAGTTTAAAGGTCCGTTCTTCTGTTACAGTATGCTGGTAGAGAGATGAGGCAGATACAGATTTCCACAATAATAGACAGTACTTTAATATATCAAGGCAGGTAACACCAAACATACACAAAACCAAACAGAGAACGGACAATGATTGAAGGGAGTGAGTGAAATATAAAGGGAGTGCTGATAATAGAGTCCAGGTGCAGGTGATCCGTGAAGATGGGGAGATGACGAGGGAAGTGAGTGCAGGTGTGGAGAACAGGAGGATCATGGGAAATGTAGTCCAGGGAGACAAGGGATCTGTGACACTCATTTGAACAGATTCATTTTAATGAATCATGACAACAACTGATCTGTCCACACGGTCTATAATGAATCATTTACTCGAACATCTCTGAAATGAGAACAAGTGTGCTTACCCCATTTAGCAAGAGTGATTAGTAAAATTAGCCTTAATAATCCACAATATTTTCAGGTTATTTAAATGACAATGTGTAGTAAATTAGGCCTACCTATAAAATCAGTTAATTTAGACTGGAGTGAGGTGAAACCAGAACAAAGCAAGTTGTTGTTAGCTAGGTGCATTCAATTGTATATGGTATAAAATTACATTATTAGTTAATATAACATCTAAATGCTACTTTTTAATACTTTTCAGGTTTAGCAAAAAAGCATCTTCTTTTACAAAGCTATAAAATCACTGTTTTTTTTTTTTTTTTGCAAAGAAGGCAAGAAAGAATCACAGTGAGAGTGACGGGTACTTTATTGTCAGTATCT
Organism: Megalobrama amblycephala; assembly: GCF_018812025.1. Lineage (NCBI taxonomy): Eukaryota > Metazoa > Chordata > Actinopteri > Cypriniformes > Xenocyprididae > Megalobrama > Megalobrama amblycephala. The sequence goes on along the minus strand of NC_063049.1, from coordinate 26,329,916 downwards.
GGCTCGCAGATCACGTGAGTAGGGCACTTTTTACTGTTTGTGTGGATGACCATGTCTGTCACCACCGAAGACCATTTTTGACCCAGGAAAAACCCTGCATTGATTCATTTGAATTGAAATATTTACTTTCACAGCAAAAATTATGTATGCAATTAATTTAGATTAATTAATCACAGAGTATGTAATTAATTAGATTAAAATTTTTAATCGATTGACAGCCCTACTTTTAATTAATACTTTTATCTAGCAAGGATGTATTACACTGATCAAAAGTGACAGTAAAGACATTTATGTTACAATGGTTTTCTATTTTAAATAAATACTGTTCTTTTGAACTTTCTATTCATCAAAGAATCCTGAAAAAAATGTATCACAGTTTCTACAAAAATATTAAGCAGCACAACTGTTTGCAACATTGATTTTAAAAAGAAATGTTTCTTGAGCACCAGTATCATGTGACACTGAAGACTGGAGTAATGATGCTGAAAATTCAGCTTTGATGAATTACATTTAAATGTATATTAAAATTTAATATTTCACAATATTACTGTTTTAACTGTCTTTAATATCAATTAAATGGAGCCTTGGTGAGCATAACAGACTTCTTACTGACCCCAAAATCTTACATATCTGATTAATCTCATGACGTCATAATGCACATTTTTCGCCTCATTATTATCATTGCTAAAATCATCAAACAGTTAATTTATTAACATTTTTATCAGAACTAGAGAAAACCAGGTTAATCATAAGATAATCACACAGACCTCACGATGGGTCAGATTGCTACACAACTACCCAGAGTGCACTACACACGGTGTCACTGCTGTGTTAAAAGGAGAGCAGAACCCCTTGGGGGCCGGACTAATGGCAACATTTAAGTGTGTATGTGTGTATGTCCATTTGTGTTCAGGAGGGCTCCACTGTTTCCCCTCCCACTCAGGTCAGTGGTAATGCACTCGTTGTACATCCTGGCCTCCACGTAGGGGGAAGGAAAAATAAATAGTAGCAAAAGAACGCGTCTGGGATCTAAGGGAGGAATGCAGCGGGGCATGGGAACGGCAGTCGCCCACGAGGATACTTTGGCCAGCCATTAAACGCCACCTCACCGTCATTACGACACACACCCAGCCCCATATTATCACTGCAGCCATCGGTGCTCGTGGGGGCTTGAGAAAAAGTGTGTGGGCGCTGTCCTGATTCAAGAGTGGGCAGGAATTACAACACCTTCTTCTCATTTGCTCTCTTTTCCTGTCCCTCTTTTCTCGAGTCTTTCTCACAAAGTCTTTCGTACTCTCTGGGGGAGGGTTTACAAAATCCTGAAGACAGGAAGGCCTAACTTGCAAGCTTCAGACAGCCGGCTCTACACTAAGGACAATTTATTTTAACCGTGGGAAGGGGGAGGGCGACTCGGGTGTTGTTTGAAGGTTTAAAGATGACAAGGCCTAAGGTCCATCGGGGAGGTGGGGGGGTGGGGGGTGGGGGGGGGGCATGTTGTTCCCACGAAGAGCGAGGGCCGGAGGGGTTCGACTCCCCGACTTGCGGGAGCTGACGCACAGAGGAGCGATGACTGCGAGAGAACTGTGTGCAGGACTCTCATGTCAAGAGAGGAGGGAGGCAGATAAGGAGTGCCGCCTCATTAGTTTGGCTAATGTTAACAGAGTCGACAGTGGAGAGTAGAGAACAGGTCACAATGAGAACTCCGGTTTGATTTTGAACAGGGGATGGATGGAGTGCAAAGGCCAAACACAACAAGTTCCTGAACTTTCCTTTTTCAATATGCTCGTTACTGGAGAAGCATGAAACGCTGTGTAGTGTTTTGAAATCTCTGAGATGTATTGCCAGTGGCATAGGTTTTGTTTGGGGAGGAGGCATTTTCTCCCCCTAAAATAAATAAATATATAAAATTATATGTCCATTTATAATAGGATAAGAGATATAGTGGGATTACAAAATTATGATAAATTGAAGTAGCACAACACTCATTTATGTTAACATATACAATACACAAGGAATTAAAGCAACATGGCTATGCTGCTTAATATTTTATGAAAACTGTGATACATTTTTTTAGGATTCTTTAATGCATCCATGCCAAGTATTTATTTATTAGAATTTTTGGTTTGACTATATATTGTGATCACTGACCACAAAATTTTGAATGCTAATGTAGATGAGTGAACAATAACATTTTATTTTACTTTGCACTATTGCTAGAATATTTTAGTGCTTTACTTTTGCTTTAGTGGTGTTTACATATTAATCACATTAATGTTGCTTGTAACTTGTTTTGATAACATGCTAGTAAGTGTTTGTTATTAGCTATACAGTAAAGCAAATACAGTAATATTCAGTCTGGTATTTATTTATTTATGTTGTCTGATGCAATGCAGATTTTATTACATCATTCTATTAATTATTGATTTCATTCATTTCTGATGTCAGAAACCTTGCTTGTCCACCAATAATAATCATTTGATGAGAATCAAGTATCAAAAGTGACATTTGTGAGTTTTATGCATGTTATTTATTTCTTGAAACTTATTTATAGTTCACTCCATTACAAAGTAAACAAATGGCAGTTTTTGTTTGTGATATATCATGCAGATAGAGAAGTATGATCCACACGTGACATATGGCGTCAAACATGTGAAGTTGACAAACCTGTTGAGTACACTCCGTATTTCTTAATCAAGTGATTTATTTTGTGCACATGAGCATGTGTATGTGTGAGACAGAGAGAAAGAATTAGTGTGGGTAAATGGACATCTTGAGAACACCTCTGATGAGAGATTAGTATGAAATTGGCAGAAGCAAATGAGGTCGTTTTGTAAAGCATAAATCTCAATCTGTCTCTGTCATAACATTAACTATTTCAGTTGCCATTAAAAATGGCTTAAAAGATGAAAGATTCTTCATTTTACTCTGAGGAATGAGACATGCCAAAAGGAATGTCACTATTTCAATACAGAGCAGCTAAACAAATTTCTTAGTTGTTTAAACTACAAGTTAATTAACACATTCTTAATTGAGTACAAGGTACATAATTATTTCATAAGCAGCATAAATATAATTTAACTTTCCATTTCAAATGTTCGACTTTTTTCTGTCTACAGGTTGGTTTAATTATGCAAATGAGAATCCTAGTTTGCACAACCTAGGCTTTGATGTTCTCTAATTGTTCAGATCATCAAAGGCAGAATTGCCATTTGGTGTGAATAAATGTAACACTTTCTTCATTAAAGGGAGGCGTATGTTAATGAAGGTGCGAGTAATTAAATATGGATGAATCCTGGAATGTTTAACAGGAACATTTGTTTCACCATTGGCACAGGAAAATGAAGATGGTTGAAATAACAGTTCAAATGAGACGAGATCAGACAGAGACTAATCTTTCCGTTTCAGGTTGTTTTCTTAATTTGGAAAGCTCCTGCAGGAATTTGCTTGCAAATTCTGATTGGCATAATCATAAAAGCTGTTCAACAACATCACTACATCCTCACTAATCTGTTGCTCACTTTGACCATTGACCTCTGGGTGAGCAGTCAGTAATGTGAACCCTTCATAAATAAAACAATTATCCTGTCATTAAAAAAAAAGAAGTCTAGTCTTTGATTATAAAGTGATTTGAGGACAGAGAATGTAAAATATTAGATGAGCATCTATAAACCAGCCCTGCGCTGCTCTAGGAAAACTTTTCATCTCTACCAGGCAAAATTATAGGTCATTCAGAATTTAATTGATATTGCATTTTAAAAGGGGCTGAATTCTTGAATTTAAATTGAATTTGAATTGAGGCAGCAAACAGGATGCAGAAATGCAGTTTAAATTTGAATGCAAGAAATTAAAAAATAATTGAAATTCAAAGAATTATAATTTAAACAGAATTGTTTTTTTGTTTTTTTAACCAGAATCGCAAAGTTTGAATCTCAGCTTTAAAGGTCCCGTTTTTCGTGGTTTTTTGAAGCTTTGATTGTGTTTATAGTGTGCAATATAACGTGTTCATGTTTCACGTGTAAAAAAACACAGTATTTTTCACATAATTTACTTATCTGTATACTGCTGTTTCCACTGTTATAAAAACGGGCTGATGAATTCTATGAAGTCCCTCCTTCAGAAATACGTAACGAGTTCTGATTGTGCCAGCGGTTCCTGTGTTGTGATTCGACAGCAGCTTAGCGAACCTTACCCGGAAAGGTCACGCCTCTTACCATAACGTGGAGATGCACGCGCTCAGTGTTATTGTAAACATGTCTTTAATTTTACCCTATCAATTTGAGCCGGAATCAGACCCGGTGATTGGACTGCGGGATGAAAATAACAGCGTTTCGACGACATGGCGACAAACACACTCTACAAACGCAACTCTTGTGTATTCCTGTGGGCGGAGGTTAGTCAAAAACTGTTTTAGTGACGTCATTAAAGAAGGAAGTAGAGGGATGTAGTCCAAACTGGCCGTTCGATGTAGGCGACTTCTATTAAATAAAATATCTCGCTTGGCATTGAACTTTGAGCTTTAAAATTTTACAGATTTTATTTATACTCTAACAACAACATTACACACTAACTAAAGTTTGAAACATGGGATCACGAAGAACGGGACCTTTAAAACTTGCCATCTCTTGTTTGGACACGGTAAGTAGTCAACACTTCCTAACAAATCTACTATTAAACTCATTTTTATCTATGAAAGCTATTTAAACTCCATATGAAATGTATGACATAAATATGTCATATCACAAACAAAACATAACAATTTGAATTATTCTATTATTGAATTATTCGCCGTCTAGCTTTAAAATGAACTTTGAGGATTCGCCACCCTGGGTCACATGACCATAAATGATAAAATTACTTCCTTGAAATGACCATGGCATGTACCCTTCTCTAAGGGACTTGTGGAAGGGCTCTTCGTCAAGGGATTCACTTTCGTTTGGAACGCCCCTACAAATGGCATCCCCTTCCCGAAGTGCCCTTCAGGGGTGCAAAAATGCCATTTGGAATTTCTCTAACTTACTTTGAGAATCCTAATGTAATATTGTAAAAGAAAAAAAAAATCATTAAAATTATCATTTAAACCCATATGTTTTAGTTTACACAACTAAAACACTGTCAGCCATTTGTGAAAACAAATATCTGCCGACCAGCAACCATGACCTGTCAATCCATAAAGCTTACAGTAAATGCTTGTGGTGAGCGTCCTATAAAAGAGGACCTTTGCTAAGTATCTTTAAGTCCAGCTACAGAAAGCTTTAACAGGCACCGGTGATGTGTGCATTAGTCGTGTTGGTTAAGTGCGTCATAATACACAGATAAGCTGGGGACAGATGTGTCTGCCTGTTTACCATTGTTTTCCTCCATGCAATATGATTGATAAAAATATTCCCTGTCCTAATAGGCTTTTTTCACTCTTGCAGCTTTGCCATTTGGACTCTTGACATTCATTTAACCTCACAACGTGAACGTTACGTAAACACTTATCTGTGGAGTGAAAAGCGGCCAACGTTTGCCTCAAATTTGTTTTACACTGTAGGTCACCTTTTGATGAAACCACTTTGCTACATTCACAATTTATGAGATATTTGTTCAAGGTCGGAGTCATGGGCATTCATTTTAATATCCTTTTTTTCATACCTTTTCATGTACTACCTACAGGGTCACAAACAGTCTACAATAACGTGGCTAAAGTTACCGCCATGTATAGCTAAAATCAGTAAATATAATGAGCCTTGCCACAAAGCAAACCAATGCCATAATCACAGATATGCGTTTCCTATTTTGTCCCACTTCTCCATACTTGGTGGGTCTGGATATGATCTCATATTTCAAGTACTTGTAACATCAGATAAGGATTCATAGTCCCACTTAAGACTTACTCTCTTTTCTCAAGACCTGTTTTATCTCACACAGGAAAGAAAAATCACCTGTGCCACAACCTTCCACCAAAATAATGTGGGACAAATAGGAATCTCTGATAACGGATATTATATTTCTGTGAAAATATTATGTGTCTGTGACCTGGCCTTCTCAAGACAAACGCTCTACTTTCATAAATGTTTACGAGGGGAATGTTACTGTCGGCTTGTATTTCTTTTTAAGTGCAAGTGGTGTTGAATGGCCCTACAACTCTCTCTTCACCCCATCAGGAACTAGATCTATCTAGCCAGTTATGATACATCATGGATTTGGAAACATAAAAAGGCCAAACTTTACATTACAGTGTTTATGTGTCATATTATGTGCAATGCACAACATGTACAACAATGTTAATGTAAAGTGTAAAACAGTTACTGGGCATTTTTCGGCAAATTAATAAACAATAACCATTCACAAACTGATGAATCAGAATGAATAATGGTTATGTTCTAATACCGGAGTATGGATTTTCTAATGAAATGTCTACATGTCCAGATTGTGATTGTTAGCAGACTTTGTTTTGTCAGCGTGGGAATGTAACATTCAAGAGCATTTCAGTTTTGGTGAAGAACACAATGACCAGGATACAATGTTACATGATTATGAAAATAGTCAAGTTCAGCATACCACCTTTAGAAATCCAACCCCCTTTATACAATTTATGATATTTTTAATAATAATAGTAAAGTGTTTCTTCAAACTCAGGCACTTTTATGTTCCAGAGGTTGTTTTTTATTCAAACTAATAATTTATTCATTGTATATGTATTTGGTTATTTATTTATATATTTATTTTGAAAAGTCTTTGAATATGATTACCATGACTTAATGAATGTTTAAAAGTAATTATCTAAACAATGATGAAATAAACACAAACCATTCTAACCCACAGTTGTAGCTTAAATTTTAACCACATTTTGTTTATCAAAAAGACAACAGAGTAAGTGCTTGAGATGAGACATTGGTAAAACTTTACAATTAGGTCTCATTTATTTGTATTAACGAACATAAACAAACAATGAGCAATATATTTTTACAGCATTTATTAACCTTTGTTAATGTTAGTTAATAAAAAATATGCATGTTCATGTTAGTTCACAGTGTATTAACTAATGTTCACACATACAACGTTTGATCTTAAAAATGTAGTAGTAAATGTTGAGATTAACATTAATAAATGCTATAGGGTTAGCAAATTGAGTTACTAATGTTAATTAAAAAAGCCTTAAGTGTTACCGAAACATCTGATGTGTGAAGAAAATAGTAAATATCACTTGAACAGATTATTTGGACTTTATATTAAGTGTCTTCAACTACTATGTACAAACATTGAAATTAATGATTTGATGCAATTTACTTAATGTGTACATACTTGTTTTTATATTGCATTTTAAAAATGCATGTATGTAATTACATCTGTAATTAATTTCTGTAATTACCTCAATATAATATACTATAATATATTATATAATTACATAATATTATATATATAAAATTACACTTTTGAAACAACTTCTACCCCTTCTAACCCACACTTAAACCTAACCATACAACTAAACCTGTTCCTAACTTTACCCATATCCCACCTCAATAGTAGCAAAAGTGTTTTTAAGTACATTGTACCTAAAACTGTATGCAAGTTCAAAGTAGTTATGGTGTATTGTCATTTATAAATGACGCAGATAAAATCACATTTAAATTCAATAATGTCGTTCAACCAAAATAATTTACATTTCAGTATCATTATATGACATCTTCTTCAACCAATAAAATTTAAATTTATGTGCCATGTGCTTGACATTTTTGGCAACAAGCACCTGAGACATTAGCACATGTTAAGTGAGTTCCTTTGAGACTAGGAAATAATATAACTCAAATTGGAAAGAAAAAAAAAAATCTATATGTTATGCATAAATGACAAAGTCCTTTTAGGTTATAGATGTTTTCTGTATAGCTGCACTATTGTTCATTACTGGCAGGCAGGTTAATAGCCTTTTTGGTTGATGTTAGTAAGTTTTATAGAAGACAGAGTAGAATCTGTACCTTTTCCAGAAAGTATTGATGATAGTGATGGCAGTGCATCAGAAAATAAGGTCATAGTAAGAGAGGAAGAAGTTGAAGATCAAGGAGGATGGAAGCAGTGAGGGTGATGGTAGAGATGAAGAATATAAGTCATAGATTGTTGTGGAAGTCAGGCATTTGGGTATTTATATGCCAGTTTAGAAGATGTGATCCATACTACAACCATACAGAGGTCAGGAAAGATGCCACTGCCTGTTGGCCTCATTATACTGACAAGCAAATGCTTCAAAAATGATGATTAAACATCAAAATTGTGTGAAAAGTGTGGGCTGAAAAAGAAGTCTTGTTGATTTCACTTGGGCTATAATCATTGATTTGGACTTCCAAGAAAGAAACAATGTTAAAGATTGTTTTAATGTTTTACATGGTTTCCAGGCACTGAAGCTACATCTGAATTTGTCTCAAGTTTTTGACATTTTCACATGTGAGTTCCAAATGAAATATAGTAGCACAATATGAAATGGAATGTTAATAAAACATTAAAATGTTTTTTGAAACACTAAGACCTTTCACTACTATTCAGATAGTGAAAATGCATTTGAATGTGTAAAAAGTTTTAGACAATTTGCCAAAAATAATTTACCCTAATAGGAAACGTCAGTTATAAATGACGAATGCATAAAAAAGGTCAAAGGTCAGACGTAGAAAAATTTTGGAAAATGATTTTAGCCTTAAATATATGTAAAAAATAAGTCATTATTTTTTTCTAGCTGTGATTTAATAATTAGTCCCATATGGGTTAAAGACACCTAATATAAAATGGGACCGATTATGTTTTTTTTGTTTTTTTTTGTGCATCACTTCCAATCTGTCTTTTATGCAAAAAGTGTGGAAATATTTCCATAGGGTCAGTACTGCCCATAGTTGAAGTTCCATAGCTCATAGTAGAACCCAAGAATATGACACTATCAGACTGAACAATCAAAGCTTTTATCTCTACATCGTGTTTATTAACTTAGTTGTTATATGATTTTATTTGACCTTAGGTCAGAGATATTGATGAAAAATAGACAGGGACACAGACAGAGAACTTGAGCTTGGCAGCATTTCCTGAGAATTCTTCAGGATCTGTGTCACCCTACTGAGGACATAAAGACAGCCTCCTCCCCGCTCATCTGTTCCTCTGTCCCACGAGACAGTTTAAGGTGGGTGGGTAGGCACAGGAAATTCTCCAGATACTCTCTGTGTGTGTTTGTGTGTTTCAAGCTGAAACTGTTTGTGGAATGTAATTAAACCACAATTTAACCTGAATTCAGTTATTTTTTCATCTTTACTTTTGAATATACCATTTTAACATCTTTTGACTAGAATCTTTTTTGTCCTGTTTTTAAAGAGATATCAGGCCAGCTAACATCAGACAAGAGCTTGACTCATGCTTATGTGGAATAATGTTCCTTTACGGAGACCATTATCTGATCCAAAACTACTCCCAGTCACGGTTCCTCAATCTAAATGACATTATCCGTGCTCTGCTCCCTACTCCACAGCATTTAGGTGTCTTAAGCGGTACTCAGAAGTGTCCAGAGGGGGGAACAGACACAGTCCAGTGACATGAAACAGCCTAATTGCCTGGGCCTTTCCTATCTCAAGGCAGAACTTCAGTCTTTTGCTTACATTGCACCACACACACGGGCCTTTTAACTTGAACCTGAGGACACGATTGGGAGTTTGCTTGTTATCAATGTGTAATGTAATGTAGACTGAAGGCTAGAACTATCAAGGTAAATGACCTTTCTAAACACGTGAGGTTGTGTGTGTGTGTGTGTACAGGTTTGCCTATATTTGTATAATGTCAAATTTCCTCACTTTTAAAGTGAAATAGGACATTTTACTGGTCCTCACAAGTTAAAAAGCCTTTAAAATCAGCCAAAACCTTTTTTTTTCTTTTTATTTAAATCTAGTGTTTTGCATGTGTTTCTGTAATGGGTAGGTTTAGAGGTAGTTGTTGGGTTAGGCCATAGAAAATATCATTAACCTGAAATAAAATCATTAGACGTCTATGCAATGTCCTCACTATAGTGAAAAAAAAGTGTGTGTGTGTGTGTGTGTGTGTGTGTGTGTGTTTTCTCATCATGTCATTTTAGCAGCTGCATGGATGGTTTCTCATGTCTTTTGTGTCTCCTGGGACTGAACAACAATTGTCAACACATCCTCTCTCTCTTTCTCTCTCTCTCACACACACACACACATATATATATTTTAATTAATTCACTAATTCTTTGCAATACTGCAAACATAATAAAATTTGTTGCAATTATGCTTTGTCCAACCAAATAGTCATAATAAAAAAATCTGAATTAATTAATCAACAGAAAAACACAAGTTGGAACAGAGTTGTCTGAATAAACTCTTTTGTGTACAAATGTTGTTAAAGGTTTACAAGCTCTCAGCATGCATTGCAGCATGAATAAAGCAAGCAGATACAGTCAAAATGCTTCTGTTTAATTGTTTGTTACTTTTTTATCCTATTCTTTTTCTTGTTGTCTTCATTTTTAGCAGTCATGTAGGATCATTGGCTATACTATAGCATCAACAACGTGATGGGTTTGATTCCCAGGGTATGTATGTTTACTTGCAGTAATACTGATTGTCACCATTATTGAAGTTGGTATGTTAGTTGTTGAGTTCTAAAATCATAAACATGAAAAGAACATAATATTTGTTGAAAAAAAAAAAAAAACCTTGACAAATTGGTTTCATTTGTTGACTGATTTACACTTTTTTTTTTGGAACAAGCAAATTTAAATTGACTAAACAAAGTAATGTTACTGAGAACAATTATTAAGATTTTCGTTTTATATTATTGTTGTGAGAACTTAAATATATCATTTTGGTTAATAAAGGCCTTCTGAAATGAAGCAATGGGTTTTTATAAGAAAAATATCCATATTTAAAACTTTATAAAGTAAAATAACTAGCTTCAAGTAGATGGCCGTACAGGATTTGCGGTTGGAAGAGCAACCTCTGACCTGACGCATGACACAATGACGAAGCAAGGATAGAGCAAAATAAAACATCAGTCACAAATTAAAAGTCTAAAATGAGAAATTTTAAGAGAAATGTTGGAGGATTTCAATACAAGTGAAGAGGAGCTTGAGTTTGTTGCCCAGCCATATTTGTTTAAACCGCGAGAGCTGATTAAGCTTACGATACTCCTACATCCTTCATTATGCATCGCTTCAGAGGTTATTCATTTGGCTTAAGTCGACTTTCACAGTATGTGTACGGTCGTCTGGCTGAAGCTAGATATTTTACTTTATAAAGTTTTAACTATGGATATTTTTTCTTGCAAAAACCCATTGATTCGCTTCAGAAGGCCTTTATACACAGAAGGCTCCTACACCTAGGATGGCTTGAGGGTAAGTAAATCATGGGATAAATGTTCATTTTTGGGTGAACTATCCCTTTAAAGAGAAAAAGGAAAGTCATACAGCTTTGGAACGACATGAGAGTGAGTAAATAATGACAGAATCACTTTAAATTTTCTCAAGATTTCCTTTTTATCTAAATGTGTTACTTTATTTACAAGCCAAAAAGCTATTTCCATATTGCTAACATTCGATATATGCTTTGCTTGTAACTAAAGTACAGTACAATGCACATGCACATATAAGTAGTTGAGCCAGTAAAATGACTGCTATCCAGAAGTGAGCTCAAAATCAATCCCTGGTGATCTGGTCCACGGGGAAGCTGTCACCAAACTGTAAATCTGACTGTCACACCAGGGTCTGACCTCTGTCAGGAGTAAATCCACAGGGCTGATGTCAAACTCCTTAGCAGTCAATGCTGTCAGCTGTGAGAAACTGACATGGGGCAAAATCATTGATGCAAATACTGCCCTCAAAAGAGATGTACAGTATTTGGGGATTGAATATTGACAGTGCGGAGTAAGGGCAGAGAACAGCACGGGCTCTGGATTGTCTCCTCAGCTCCATTGTCAGAGTTTGTGATTTTGTGTATGTTAAGATTAGAAAAACACGTGATGAAGGTTAAAAAAAAGTTATGTCATGAATGAATGTCAAATACCCTGGACTAAATCAGATTCAGCAAAAATGAAAAACAGACTATAAGCCACAAGAGTTGAGATCATTCAGACAACACCCATCAGTCAAACAAACATAGTTACAGGACACCCAAATCCTCACGTATCTCCAAGATGCTTTTGTTGGGACGCGAGGACTTTATCTAACAAAGATCACAACACAGGATGACGGAACATCCAATAACCACTGGAAAACAATTGTGAGCAAAAGTAAGACAAAGAAAATATTTAATGTGTGCATGTTGCTGGGCTTTTGGATGGCTTCATTTTTAAGGTCAAAAGGTCATTTGCAAAGAATGCAAACAGGGAGACAAAACACACACACCTTCATCAAACTTGACATTGGTTTGATAATCCTAAAATAAAATAATAAACAAATAGATGAAATAACTAAATAGCACATGCTGAGTTGAGTAATAAAACCTGGTAAATTTTTGATTCTGCTGCTATTGTTGTTACCTTTTCTACCATGAACATTAGACATCTGATTTCAAGTGGATTAACGTGAATGTGACAAAATGAAACAACTTTTCAAAACGCCTTGATTTATCGCTGCTAGTTACTGTTGACCTGATGGGATCTGCCAGTCTTTATCATGGGAAAGTATAAAAGAGCAATTATCTCTATTAAACAACCCGTTCTGTTCTCAAAGGCTGTCCTGAACATTAAAAGGTCCTGTAACAGCCCTCCTTATCTAAATGGAGTTTGATCAGTCTAGAAAAAGCTGAAAATAGCATTTGCACCACTCTTGTTTAACAGTAACTGAGTCACAGGCAGTGTTGATGGTAAACCTGATTGAGATTAGGTAAGGTGGAGCAGATCTGGGGCTGTACCTTATCTCTTCCGCTAATTTAGTCATGCAGCCAGCGTTCCAGAGAAAGCGAGTCAGCTCTAGCTCACCGTAATCAGGTAATTAAAGCTATTTGATCTAATGGCTCTCAGCTCCGTTGCACAATTGTTTATTCCCTTGATCCTCCAGCTTATCTACCTTGTTGTTTTTATAAATCTTGAAGGCAAAATGAAGGAGATCCTGTTATTGTTTCCTGTCGCCGCTAAGTATTTATTTGCACCATTCCCTCAGATACAGGCCTGTATTCATGATGAACTTTTAAAAGTAGGTTTGATCGGGGAAGTGGATCCATCACAATAACCCCCAAGCAGACAGTCGGTAACTAACCATCTTTGTCTTCTGTAAGTCATCAAGTTGTGTTTGTGCCTGTGCCAAGAAACCTTCTAGGATTTGACAAAACCCACCGTCCCTTTCCCTCCCAGAACTGGATGATCTTGGTAAATACAGAAATAAATAGAGAAACAACCTCAAACAAATAAATCCACTTTTAAAGACGCTCTGGCTTTAAACAAAGCAAAGGATCAGATGCATCTTGAAGATGCCAAGTGAAAGGAGCCACAGGCTGTTGTTTGAAAAGATGGCTTCGCTTTTGTTCCAGATTTCCTTTTGCTTCAGTTCTGTCTCCTCCTGTGTCAGATTTGCAGAAGAGATATGTCGTGAGATTTAGGCTACAGCTCAGAGCTCGAGTTATAACATGGTGTAACATTTTTTTTTTTTTTTTTTTTTTTGAATAACCAGAACGGGTCTTTAATTGTTCTTCATTTACAATAAATGAAATAAATATTTTAGTAAGATAAATCGGTCCGAAATACACTAGTTTTAGTTTACCCTGACTAAAGACTGATAATATATATATATATATATATATATATATATATATATATATATATATATATATATATAAATATATAATATATGTCACGAGATCTCGCAAGATTAAAATGTGACGAGATTTCTCGTCGAGGCGAAAAGTAGTCTCGTGATATTGCCATGACAGAGTGTTAGGATGATTAGGAAAGAATATGCCACCACTACGTTTACATTACGCCTCCACTATCATTTTGCTTTGTATTTAAATAAAAAAAAACATTTAATTCAGTTGGATAACGGTCGCCGCCGCTCCATATTTACAGAGTTACGCGCGATCGCGAAAGTGAAAGTAAACGCGAGCGCGCATTCAAGCGCGATTTCAATACCCCTCATTTTGAAAGTGGCTCCCTGATGAATGCAAATATCTCTCAATATGAAAGCTATTTTAGGCTGGGCAGTGTAGTTGTAACCATCTCTTAGCTCTGTATCAAAGAAACATTTGGTCTTATTTGCACTTTGAATATTGAGAGAGTGCGATTATGGTTGCACTTAATGTAAAGTGTTACCATAAAAACGAATAACAGTTTTCTCTTAATCTTATTAAGCACAAACATTAAGGTTTCATTTGTTAACATTAGTAATGCACTGTGAACTATCATGAACTAACAATGAATGACTATTTTTATTAACTAACATAAACAAAGATGAATAAATACTGTAGCAAATATATTGCTCATTGTTAGTTGATGTTGGTTAATACATTAATGTTAATAAATGAGACATTATTGTAAAGTGTTATTTTTATTTATACTGTTTTTATTTCTATGATCAGTTTGTGGAAAGGAGTTCAGTTAGGAGGTCAAAAGATGTAGAAGCTCATAAATCATGTACAGCAAGGTCTGAAGAGACTGAAATCAAGAAGAGAAGTATATAACATTATATACATTATATATTACATATATATATACACTGAACTGTCTATGAAATCCTGAAAAAAGATTTTAAAAATATTAGGCTAAAATATTAATTGATAATACTAAAAAAAAAATTCTTGAGCACCAAATCAGCATTTTACAATAATCTCAGAAATATTTTAAAATATATCCAAATAGAAAACAGTTATTTTAATTTTTAATAATATTTAACAATATTACTGTTTTTACTCTATTTTTGATCAAATAAATACAGCCTTGGTGAGCAAAAGAGGCTTCTTAAAAAATTGTAAATGGATTGTCATAATTATTATTATATCATTACTAATAACAATTGGGATTATTCTTCAACGAGACAAAGTAAATAAAAACACATGTACTTTTTTTCTTGAATTGTAAACGCTCCTTAGTCTTCTGTGTCTTGTTAATATGATTAATAACATGTGGATTTGTTATCAAAACATCATGCTCTTAATAAGCATCATATCACAAGACTACCAGTGAAACAACAGCAAGTCAGAGGATTGGCTCTTTAGTTTGTCTCCAAGACCCCCAAGGCGCAGCAATTTCACTTCTTGGCATAGGCCAGGGATTTCAACCCAAACAATGCCCCAAAGGCTCACTCATTTATGGGGATGAGATCAACTCAAAAACAACTAAGGGAGAGTGGGGGGGAGGGTGGGAGCCTATAGCGCTTTATGACTCATTACATAAGCACTTAGCGACATGAATATTCCTCAAATACCTGGCATTGCAAAATGTAATCTGCTTACGACGACAGGACTGGATGTGCCCGGCTTGTGTGGCAGGTGTTTCTGCATTAGCTTCTGTTACAAAAGATTACGGAGGCAGTGATGGCAATCTTGGCCGTGGAAGAGAGGAGGGGAAAAACGTTTTAGAAATGGCTTAATCCAAGGGCTAGATTACCCACAAGGTACCGGCTAGGTAGACATCAAAGGCCGTCCCAGCCCACTCAGTGATATTGAAATGAAAACGTGTTCCCGCTAAGCTTGAATGGAAAGCGTCGCCGGAGGTTGTCAGCTTGGTTTTGGGAAAAGAGAGGCGATAGAAGAGCAATCCTATTCACTCTACTCATGACACTGTTTGGCTGCGCACTTTGCTTCTGTGCTTATCGCATTGTTGGGCTGAAAGATGAGACGGAATTTGTGCTCCTGTTTCAGAATCTTTTGATTCCGTTTTGTTTCTTGTATCTATCTGAAATGTTCTGCAACATTTCATTTACCTGTTTCCAATGTAAAGGCTCAAATTGCAGCTTTTTGAGAACCATTGCATCATCTTTTTTTATTAGCCCGATTGCAATTTGTCATGGCACAATAAAACTTCTTGTCTACTCTGTGGCTTTGCATATTAAACACACTGAAGTGCTCAAACACTTTTTTTTGGCAGTCGCGGTCAGTTCACATGACCAGAAGGTCCTGGCTAATTTCAGTCAAAATCCCCAACAATGGTGCTCTCTGACAACGCTCAGGTTGTTATCTACAAGTGCCCTTAGAGTAGTGTCGCTCGTAGAATGCCTCTTTGGAGAAAGCGCATGAATCACTCGCTCTGTTAACTTCCACAGAGACACCGTCCACACTGCCCCCTTTACTATTTCGAAGGTCGCACGAAACCCCCCTGAAGCCCTGAAACATGTCATCCGTCACTGCTAGCCCGGAGTGCCGGGTCTCATGCTGCTGGGAGAAATGCCACTGTTTAATGACTACGGAGACTCATAGACGCTTACTGTCAGGCTAATCAGCTATAATCGCTGCACAGTAGTTAATTGACAAAGGTCACGCCTAGGTTAGGCAGTGCTGCTGCTAATGGTTATAAATAGAGTTCTTAGAGTGTGTCTTCTGTTTGATGTCACCAATACATCATTACAATATGCTCATAGTAAGCAATGAGGTAATCTATATTATCATGTATGAACAGAAAAGGTTGGAAAAAAATCCTATTATTATTATCGTTATTAGGCATTCCTCTTGTAGCTATTTTGCTAGAATATTGAGTATAACATTGAAAAACATTGAAACAATGAGTATAACATTGAAAGTCTGAGCTACAGTGAAAGAGGGCCACATTATGCATCTCATCTGAGACCTGCAACCTTTCTCCACGTCCTGTCAGCCTACTCATTCAGACATGAGAATGTGTAAGCGTGCACTGGCATGTTTGTTTAGTTTGCTGTTTCACTTTAACTTGTCCCACAGGAGAACGTTTGTGAAAAATGTACAGCTTGTGGAACCTTTTTTTTATTTCTGTCTTGAAAGCTGATAGTAACTTTAGACAAAGTTCTTTGTCACTGCCTTTTTAAAGTATATGGCTGGGTTGTTTTTGGGTTGGAGGGGGGTGGGGGGGGGGTGGGGGGGTTACATGGCCATGAAATATTATGTAAGATTACTGCATTTATATTAAAGGTACAATAATTTTTGCTGCTAGAGGTCGCTTATTCAAAACAAAGGCGTAGCTTGATGATGCTGTGAATGAGCGTGGGATCATGGGAGTTGTTATCTTCACCTCCACAGCCAATGGGAAGGAATCCAATGGACTTGGGCAGAAATCATGTTCATGGATGAGCTAATGTATTGAAGTTTTGTTAACATTGCGGTGGTATAAAGCAGGATGGATCGAGAGCCATGGGAGCAGAATGAGGCCGCTGGAGACACCAACGATACACACTTTCATTATGCTTATGCTGCAGTCGGCCACTTCCGCTCTTTTTGTTGAGTATGTGGGGTATCGCAGCGCTGTTTTACATGGTTAAAACAATCATACTAAATACATTTGAGTGTGTTGAAAGTTATGTTATAATGTTGCTCTGTGTGTTTGCTTGGTGGTTGTTAACGGAAATCGAGGGTAGGGTGGATATGAAGTTACTGACAGGTGACGCAATGACACGGTCCGTGTACTGGTTAAAAATGCTGATTTCTCTGGTTTTAAACATTGTTGGAAATGTTTCAAATAATGTAAGTACAGAAGTCAACAAAATATGTAACATTGTTCTAGTGGTTTTTGAATATTTTAATCTAAAAATCGTATATATTGTGTATGTATTTTATTTGTGATTAAGCATTTTGTAGCCTCCATATTTAGGCCGAAGAATCAATGACGATGCATCAATAGAAGGAAAAAAAAAAAATCACATTCTTCTTGGCATAATGAATTCAAATGCATTTGTCTTCAAATAGTTTTTGATCAAATATTTTTATGAATTTCTATGCTAAAGAACAAGACAAGTGATAATCACATTTTGGAGGGTGGATTTTGGTCACACAAATGGTCATGCCAGTTGAGTTTTGCCTTTTATTTAGCTCATTATCTGCAGATGAGCGTAGCGTGCATGTGCAATTCATCATGTACGTGAGTCAATGACGTGACGGGTCATTTTTTTGGCGTTCATTAAGGCGTTAATAATAATAAAAAACAAAGATATGACATCCAAAGTATGTAAGGTAGAACATAGATCTCTTTTATTGAATCCAATATTGGTTTTAATTATATTTTGCTACATATAAAGGTATTTTAAAGATTCTGAAGTGTCAAAAGGTCATTCGGTTTAACCGTCCAAAGGCCACTACAGCCATTTCCTTTGTGATTAAAATATCTTAAAATGTAATAAATGTATATATTTTTTATTCTGGAATGATTTTATAACATCATTAAACATTATTAAAATTATGTGTTGAAGTCGTTGCTTTGTTAATATGAGAAAAAAATATCTGGAAAAATGAATTTCATTGATGTCATTCGGAGTAACCAATATAAAGGGACCATTTTGGATCATGTCATGCGGTCAGTATCATGTGACAGCATGTGACATCATTCAGATACCTGCAAAACACCACATGGTCATGAAGCAAAGTAGCTAAACTCTCTTTTAACTATTTGAAAAATTAATGTTTTCACTTGCCCATACACATATGCCGAAACATCAGGTCATTCAGTACAACCGCTATAAAACATGGAAAATGTTGAAATATTTTAAAAACTTGTACTAAATATAAAATGTTTGATTGTCCTTTTGCTAGCTACCTA
The DNA here is from genome assembly GCF_018812025.1 of Megalobrama amblycephala. NCBI lineage: Eukaryota > Metazoa > Chordata > Actinopteri > Cypriniformes > Xenocyprididae > Megalobrama > Megalobrama amblycephala. Next base: position 26,311,247 of record NC_063049.1, on the reverse strand, counting down.
ACAAGCTAACTAGCTAGCTACCTAGATTTCAGCCTGTTAACATTGTTTGAAAATATCGTCATTCAGTATAACCGAAAGTGTAATTTGGTAAAAAACAAAATTTTAGTTAAATTGAAGGACTTTTTTATATATATAAATAAAATGCATGGGTAATATTACTGTACAGTATTTTCTTACAAACAACAGAGATAACATTCCCTATGTACACATCTTTCCAAGAGTGTGCAATGTTTGAGAGCTGGCAGAGGTTGACTGTGGTGTTGTCCCTCTCTCTGTGGTGTGAAGGGCTACAGATATCGACTGGTCAGATATTAAAGCTTCAGCAGGTGTCCTGTAGCACTGTAGAGACGGACCCTGAGTGAATGCATCAAATTGATCGCGCAGATAAAAAGGCCCCTCGTTGTGCATCAATAATGCATTCTCTTTATCTGGGTCACTATACGTCCCAGGAAGAGTAGTCACACTACATTTCCACATGAAGTCATGTTCATAAACTTCATAGCTTTGCAGAAAACATTAGATTCTGCCATCATTTACCTTGAATTTGTTGATAACAGTCTGTGTATTAGCGCTGGGTCCGAACTTTACCCTGAATTATTAAATGAATGTACACTGCCATTCAAAAGTTTGGGGCTGGTAAGATTTTTAAAATGTTTTTGAAGTCTTTTATGCTCACCAAGGCTGCAAAGATTTGATCAAAAGTACACCAGTAATTGTTTTTTATTTTAACAAAAAATGTTTTAAATGTTTTCTTCAGTGTCACATGATCCTTCAGAAATCTTTCTAATATGGTGGTGTAATTTGTTGCTCAAGAATTTCTTATCAATGTTGAAAACAATTTTGATTATTTATTGATTATTTATTATTTATTTATTATTTATTTGATATTTTTGTGAAAATGGTTTTCTTTTTCAGCATTCTAATTTCCTTCAAAAAAAAAAAAAAAAAAAAGAAAAAACTTAATGACCCTAAACTTTTGAGCGCTAGTGCTTCCATACTCATAAGGCTAATTAAATGCAGTTTATGGCATTATATTTAACACAGAAAACACATTTATCTAATCTGACAGTTTTAATAATATTATATATATATATATATATATATATATATATATATATATATATATATATATATATATATATATATATATATATATATATATATATATATATATATCTTTATCTTTCATTTTAATTTTATCTTTCAGTTCTATGTGATTTCTGAAGACAGCACTGAAAAAGCACATGTATGTTCAATATACACAACAATCCCAGATAAACTTTCATTTAACAGTTGAATGAAACAAAGACCTTCTTAAGGGTATATAATCATATTTAAACTTAACTGTGTTTAAATCATGTCTAGTCTTTTAACAAATGTTGAGTAATTTGCAGTCTTTGTATGACTTTTATTTGTTACTGAATTCAATTGTTGGTGAAGCTCTGAAATATGACAAACAAGTGAAAAATGAATCCTAAATATATTTTTAATTCATTTTACATTCATTGCTTGTTGTAAATGTCAAAATCCTAAAACTTTCCATTTATTTCAAAGATAAAATTAGATTTTGACAGCCCTGAAAGAATAATTTCTGAATAATTATCAAGATCAGCAATCTGAAATTAGTGTTAGTTGTTCAGCAGAAGAAATGTATACTGTGGAAAGAGGACTGCATGTGTGTGTGTGTGGCCTACATGTTGCTGCATTTATGAGCTTACGTTGGACTATGTGAAAGTGTGGCATATCGATAGCCTCCCTTTGTGAGTATCGATCAGGTTATGAATGATGAGCAGCAGGGTGCGCCCCCTTTAAATGCCTGACACCGGCCACTTAGCCTTCCTTTGGGAAGGTGCGTGACAAAGAAATCATTGCGAACACAAAAGCGTCTTGTCACACCTGGAGGTACAATGTGTTCTTTCTCACAGGAGCTCCACATCAATAACCCACATAAAAGAGAATGTGAAAACACTCCTGCTGCTATAAATGACTTTTGGCTTCCCATAATTTAAACTCTCTGTGCTTCACTGTCAGGTGTATCATGTTAATTCTGCATTCATGTGTTTGATGAGCTCCATCCCCTTTTTTCTTCTCCAATATTTCATTGTAAAGTTTTTTAAGAACCGTTTCTAGAAGTGTTTTATTCTTCTTGACTCTTTTATCCCTAAAAATAGTGATAGATGTCAAATTTTCCAAAGGCCATAAACATTTAATATCAGCATATCTGATACGATATACAGCACAAATGCAAGTGTGCTCAAAGCGCTCTGTAATCATTCCACTGCGTGTGTGTGTGTGTTTGATTGATTGATTGATTGATTAATTAATTGATTTGATTGATTTTTTCCAAGTAACAACAATAAACTGCCAATTAATTTATGGTGCAGGTTGTCTCTGCATGACATATCACATATGATTTTACTTTATATAAATAATTTGGTTTCATTTTTGTTGCCAGAAAGGTGCATTACAGTGTTTGTTACATTTGTTTTAAATTTAGTTAATGTTAATTGCATTATTTTAATGTATATTGAACAGAATATTTCAACAGTATTTTTACAATGATATAAACACAGCACTGTGCAAAAGTCACATCAGATGCTTCACAAAAACAAGTTATTTATATCTTCAGCTTTAGTAAGTCAATGGGAATATAAATGTACTGTAGATTTCCAAACATTCCTTCTGTAAATATTGAAGTGATGATCATTTTTATATAGGAGTGTTCACAGAGATCAGGGCTCGTATTTATCAAGCCTCTGAGAATTACTCAAGAACACTGCTAAGAATTGACTTAAAGGTGCCCTCGAATGAAAAATTGAATTTATCTTGGCATAGTTGAATAACAAGAGTTCAGTACATGGAAATGACATACAGTGAGTCTCAAACTCCATTGTTTCCTCCTTCTTATATAAATCTCATTTGTTTAAAAGACCTCCGAAGAACAGGCGAATCTCAACATAACACCGACTGTTACGTAACAGTCGGGGTGTACGCCCCCAGTATTTGCATATGCCAGCCCATGTTTCCAACATTATAAAAGGCATTAGACAAGGGCAGCCAGTATTAACGTCTGGATGTGCACAACCAAATCATCAGACTAGGTAAGCAAGCAAGAACAATAGCGAAAAATGGCAGATGGAGCAATAATAACTGACATGATCCATGATAACATGATATTTTTAGTGATATTTGTCTTTCTAAATGTTTCGTTAGCATGTTGCTAATGTAATGTTAAATGTGGTTAAAGTTACCATCGGTTATTACTGTATTCACGGAGACAAGAGAGCCGTCGCTATTTTCATTTTTAAACACTTGCAGTCTGTATAATGCATAAACACAATTTCATTCTTTATAAATTTCTCCAACAGTGTAGCATTACCCGTTAGCCACGGAGCACTATCAAACTCATTCAAAATCAGAAGTAAACAATATAACAGTATACAATACTCACATAATCCGACGCTCTGTGGGTGGAGAGCACGGGATTTAAAGGGGCCGCAGCATAAAATCGGCGCGTTTATAATGATGCCCCAAAATAGGCAGTTAAAAAAATTTATAAAAAAAAATCTATGGGGTATTTTGAGCTGAAACTTCAGAGACACATTCAGGGGACACCTTAGACTTATATTACATCTTTTAAAAACATAATCTAGGGCACCTTTAAGAGTACAAAAATAATAGGTGCGCTAAAAAGTTAGTTATCAAGCATCTCAGTCGTAATTTAAGTGAAGTGTAGGACTAAATCTTAAGTGTCAGTCTTAGAGATGATTCACGACACTTTGCTGTGCCACAAACAGGATTTTTTGATGACAACACAGGCATGGACCAATCACTGAATAGATTTCCTTATTTAAGAATATTCTCAGATAAATTAACATTGAATGGTGAAATTTCTAAATTTCTAAATTTCTACATTATGATATAGACAAATACGTTTTCCACCATGTTTTAATAGCAAATTTTAAACCGGTGTGCTGTTAACTGACCTGCCTATATGTAGCCTAGATTTTATGATATAATCAGCCACCATGGATTCCAAAAGAAAACCAAACAGGTGCATGGAAGAAGCGCTACCGTTTGCTGAATTAGTCTAACAATTCAGCCCAACATTAATCAGCGCTGACAAAGATGATGCCTGCTCTGTCCAAAGGATACCGTTTGATTAACTGCTCATCGTCAAACATTTCAAAAACGTCTTGCTCCCCTGAAAGGTTTGCGCATGCCTGTCTCCTCAGTGCCATCACAATAAAAAATAATAATAATAAGTTTTATTTATATAGCGCCTTTCCAGAGCTCAAGGACGCTTTACAGTGAACAATTAACAAGCCCCTACTGGCAACTCCTAACCACTTGAGAGACCTCTCAAGCTGTCTTAAATAACTAGGAGAGTAAGAGTGATTCTTAGCTTTAAGAAATGTGATAACTTGCATTTATACTTAAGTTTGAAAGTAGGAGTAAATTTCATGAATTCTCAGCACTTAAGACTAAAATGGCACTTTGAGAAACTTGATAAATACGGGCCCTGGGCCCGTATGTATAAAGCCGCTGAGAGTAAAATTTTAGTCTTAAGTGTGTCAAAATTCTAGGAATTCTAGGACGTAATTTTACTCTTATTCTTAGATTTAAGAATAAGTGTGATTCATAAAGGTTCCTAAGTGTCAAGACTAGGTCTTAGCTCCTAAATTATTTAGGAGAGCTAGAGAGGTGTCTTTACCTAGTTAAGAGTAACGAGATGGGAGCAAAGTAGAGGAGATATCTGCTTTCCAATGAAGATATGATGTATTGGAGTTATATGATGACATGGACTTGATAAAATGATATAAACTTGATTGTCAATTCTTTTTGTAACTGACCTAATAAGAAATGTAATAACTTTAAATAAATTTAATAAATATTACTTAAACAATAATTAATATGTTTAATGCATTTTAATACATTTAAAGGTGCTGTATGCAATTTCTCAAATTCGTTGTTGAACACTGTTGATATTTGAAATCAACCCAAACAAACACACCCCTCTCTTCATTGCACCGCCTCCAAAACTCACACTCCAATGATAACCACACTGCACTGAGTCAGTCTCGAACTCCGGCCCAATCACTGCTGTCATGCGAGGCGAATGCACCATCAATGACGCTAAACACCTCATTCTCTAGCGGGCGTCAGTGTGCAGTAGTTTACCTGCAAAACTTTCACTATCTGGCCACTGGTACACACGTAATGTGAGTGGATGTCTTTTTATCACAGCTGACGCGCAACAAAATGCTTAACGAAAAACAAAGCGCAGTTGATGAATGAATGACAAGGAAACACAAAAAATGAACATATAGTAAACAACAGTAAATACAAACAATTTTGCTTAAACCATCAAAATATGAGGAAATTGTTTTTTATTTTTATGTTTACATTATTTAAATGTTTTAAAATATGACATTGACTACAACATAATCAGTTTTTAATATTTAATTGGATCACTTGTTTTTGCTTGTGTTCATAATTTCTTTGCATTACAGCCTGGCAAAAAATAATTTGAAATAATTTGAAATTTCATTTCATTATCACACATGAAACAATTGACTCCAAGCACAGCTACACGATATGCTTACATCTTTTAACACATTTTTAAAAATATTTGAATTAAGGTTGAAGATGTCAATTTTCATATGGCTGGACATCACATTTGGTCACTACTCTATGGTAGTTCATTGACTCTCCAACTGACAATCAAACCATGCAGCAAAAGCATGTTGACTGTGGGCTTCCCTGGAGTTGTTGGAGCCATTGATGGAACTCGTGTTCACATCATCGCTCTAATTGTAAATGAGGAGACATATCAATAGAAAAAGATTCCACACCATCAATACTAATTTGTGATAATTTTGCACAATAATAAAAATAAAAATACATTAAAATATTAAAACCTTTCAGTGTCTTTTTAATTTTTTTTTTTTTATAATAACATTAAAATGATTGGTGTTGTGCTGCTGTGACTTCACCCTTGCAGGCTCGCTTTTGGCTGATTCAGAAGTTAAGGGCGGCCATTTTGAGTTGACATCATTGCAATCCTTAGTTCACAACACTTAAGTCAGCACTTAAGAATCTGTCTTATACTTTACTAAAAGTTGCTTTTAGCTTCTTTATAAAAGTCTCCTACTCTTAGAAAAGTCCTGCTCATTACTAAGAATTTTTTGACACTTAAGTCTAAACTTCTGAGAAGTTTTATACATAGGGGCCCTGATTTCAGCATCAAGTCAGTCTGGGATTATATAAAGAGACAAAAAAAAAAAAAAAAAAATCAGAGACACTTGGAACAACCTACCTGTAAACTACAGTACTGTTTTAGCCACTTCTGAAAAAATGCTGCAAAGTGAGTTAGGATGTTGTAAAAAAATAATGCCACAGTTTTTGTTTATCACTGAACTTCTGTTAACTAAATTGAATCAATATTTGGTATGACCCCTTTGGTATGAGGTTTGCAGGTTTATTGTTCCAAGCATCTTGAGAGCTGTTGACATGATTCTTCTATGAATTTACGTGTCTCAAAATAACTTTAACTAAGTCTCTGGATTATTACAATAGTTGCAAATGGCAAAATTGATATTTCCTATTGACAACACTAAAGCAAAGGATAAAACCATCTTAAAACAAGTGTTTATGTGAAGCATCTAATGTGCCTGAGACTTTTGCCCAGCAAATATATGTAAATATGAGATTCCCACTGGTCTAAGACTGTGAAACACTATCCTTTGACGTTTTTATTTAGCTGGCAGACAAAATGCATCCTCATCAACACGTGGCCCCAGAGAGGATGTATGCTTTGACTTATTCATTGTTCTTAAACATATATGTTTTTGTTTGCTCCCAGCACGTAACCCCACAGACACAGGGTCGTATATCATGTCTCTTTTCACGTTTTGCCTTTATACACCACACATTGCCAGTCGAGCTCTTCAACACAATCAAACGCAAACACTGGAATGATTGAATCTTCTCTTCACACTGCTGCTCTGCCTGGTACAGGACTGATTCATTTCTGAGGTGTGTGTGTGTATGTCGGTCTCAGGGCGAGGTGAGGATAGGGCTCCTCACTGTCTCCACAGACAGCAGTGCTAACAGGGCGTCTTTGAGGGGGGACCTCATCCGAGCGGGCGGGTGCACATCTGGGCGGCCGCACAACAAGTGGCCCACTGTGCTGCGGACCCCTGTGGCGTATGAAATCAAACGCACATTCATAACGCTTTCTGTGATTCCCCTCTGTCCCCGGGCCCCGTTCCTTAGCCAAAGTGCATCCTCGGGGGGTAGAAGAGGATCGCACCATTATCTGTGGTGCTCGGAGAGTAAAACATGCTCACGCACAAACTCGCACACAGAGGTTTTATGTCCAGCTGTTTTTTTTTCCACACATGGATAGAGGAGCATATCACAACGAAGAGGCTGTTTAAACGACAGAGCGAGGCCTTGTGGACAATCCAACTTCCTGTTGACAAGATTCCACTCCCATAATGCAATGCTCACTATCGTACGCACAGCCAGATGAGTGTCAAAGGCCGCTTTTAACACATAAGTGACACATGGCGACTCGAAGGTGAGCTCCGCAGAAGAGGACCTCAAACTCTTACAAAAGCTTGATGATATATTAAATATAAGCAGACCCTGATTAGATTTATGTAATCCATCATGAGACATTAATGGCAGGATCAACTGTCGTATCGTATATAATGTCTGTTGTGAAATTGAACAGGAGAATAGAGGGAAATTTGAGAGGAAGAAAAGTATTTTTCAGATGTCCCACATGTGACTTCAGAGTTAGTCTCTTATGTAGTCATTGTCAGGTGCAATAAACATTAATAAAAATCTGTTCAATCCCCTGCTAAAACATCTGCCATTGAAACATTATTCTGAACATCACCGTTTTGTTATGTTCTTATGCTATTTTCTGGTGTATTATGATGCTGGATCCACAAACAAAATACACTACAATGGTTGCATTCCACCATTTTTTATCCATTCTATTTTATATTTTGCTGTATTAGATTAGATTTTATCCAACTTTATTCAACGTCATTGACTTTGTATTTTGCACAATGCTGTTAAATACTGTTAACATTCAACCATAAGTGTATATACTTTTTATAAATAAATTATAATGGCACTGAGGTATAAATGTCAAAGCAGTGCAAGTAATCATTGTAGAAAAGAAAACATGGTATGGAAATGGTAATATGCAAAATGGCAGTATATGTGTATGTGTGACATCTAAAATGAATACATAACAGCATAGTTGCAAGCACAGATAAAAAAAATAATATAGAATTAAGATATATAAACAGTAGTATATATGGTATGGAACTGTGTGCAAAAGAAAAAAATAATAAAAGTATTAAGTTTAATTGCGTACTTGCTGAATAAAACTATTATTTAAAAAAACCATACTCCATATATATATATATATATATATATATATATATATATATATATATATATATATATATATATATTATTATTTTTATTCAGCAAGGATGTCATCATTTAATCAAAAGTTTCGGAAATATTTTGTAACACTATACATGTCTTTACTATTTCAAATACTGAGCTTTTGATTTTTCTATTCATCAAAGAATCCTGAAAAAAAAAAAAAAAAAAAAAAAAAAAAAATTACTGTATCACGGTTTTCACAAAAATAGTAAGCAGCACTGTTTTCAACATTGATAATAATAGAAATCTTTCCAAATCAGCATATTAGAGTGATTTCTGAAGGATCATGTGACACTGGTTGGAGTTGTGATTGGAGATTGGCGTAATGATGCTGAAAATTTAGCTTTGCCATCACAGAAATAAATGACATTTAAAATATATTAATAATATATTTCACAACATTACTGTTTTTACTGTATTTTTGATCAAATAAATCCAGCCTTGGAGAGCATAAGAGGCTTTTGAATGTATAGTGTATATATTTATGTATTAATGGTCACAAAATTTTTAAATGACTTCAAGGCAAATAAGTATTTCTGAGCTTTTAATGTGCGCACTCCTCCAAGCATTCGTCTCCTGTCCAAGAGCAGCTCCTAACCTCTTTCTGTCCCTATCTTGTTCAGTTTGTAAGACGGATATCTGTTCTGACTCCACAACCACAATATTTGTCCAGAGCGGTAGCTAATAACAGGAGCACAAGAAGAGCATGAGAAAGAGCGAGGAGTGAGGGATAATTCTGCAAGTTATGGAAGAGAAGCTTAGTGTGGACTTAGGGCGCTCCTGCAGCGATAAATGCACTCACAGCTCTTAAAGGGCATGCTTGGGGTGAACATGCTGCGCCTAACTTGCCCCTGCGCTGTTCGTTTTCAGCCGCGATCATGGGGAGCCTTGCCTGCTGCCAATATCCTGCAGATACCATGTCTAATTTCCTTCCAGTTCATTGACTAGCCTAGATGCAGCGGCCTGTTGAGTGTGAGCTGTTTCTACTTAGTTTCATGTTGAATCATGTGAAATTCAGCACAAATACTATATCCTTCTTCTATCTTCCAGGCTAAAAATGTACAAATTACACACACACGCACACACACAAACACAAAAATGTATATACATATATGGCATGCCGTTCAGGAAATTATAGTGTTTATAATATGATTGGTTGCAATATTGAATGAAAATCTGAATATATGGAATGAAAGTCTGAATATATGGAATGAAACTTATATTCGGTGAAAACTGATGTCATCAAAGCTTCATCTTGTGTTTTTCATTTGTGATTGTTCAGATGTTGAACTATGAGCAAGTCTGCACAAAATCTAGTAGCAACAATTTTAAGTAATAACGAATTAATAAACACGCTGGCGAATGCGTGTACGGGCCAAAATACTGGCAACCGGACTCAACACGCTTCTAACGATGAAGAAATCTGTTCACTATTTAATTGCGGTAAACCTCACAGGCCAACAAGTTCCTGCTTGTCCGGCAACAGAAAGAAACATGCCTTCCACCTCGACCTCACAGAGACCACCCACAGCATCTCCTATCTACAATCTTCGCCCGTTCACTCAAATTTATTTTACTCATAAATACATACATGCCATTAATACAGCAGTGCACTAATCCAAAGTATTCATTTAAAAGTTTAAATAAAACCTAACAAGCCTAATTTATTTACCTTAAATTTAAAGATATAGCCTAATATTGACTACGTCTGAAATCAAACCCCAATTCAAATGCATTCAGTTCTATTATTACCTCTTCTGTCTAGGACCCTTTCGGGTATATGGGCGAAGATTGTAGATAGGAGATGCTGTAGGTGGTCCCTGTGAGGTTGAGGTGGAAGGCATGTTTCTTTCTGTTGCCGGACAAGCAGGAACTTGTTGGCCTGTGAGGTTTACCGCGTTAAGTCCACCGCGATTAAATAGCGAGCGGATTTCTTCATTGTTATAAACGTATTGGGTTGCCAGTATTTTGGCCCATACACACACTCGCCAGCGTGTTTATTCATTTGTTAGTACTTCAAATTGTTGCTACTACATTTCGCGCAGACTCGCTCATAGTTCAGCATATGAACAATCACAAATGAAAAACACAATATGGCGCTTTGATGACGTCAGTTCCCTTTCAAGGGAACTCGCATTGTGTTGAGAAACTGACGCAACATCTTGTTCCCTCTTCAGGGAACTAAGGTTACAGTGGTAACCAAGACGTTTTCATTGAATACAAGTTTCATTCCATATATTCAGATTTTCATTCAATATATACAACCAATCATATTATAAATACTATAATTTCCATGCCATAGATAATATATTATAGTTTAGTACGTCAAGGTTTAGGCAAGGCAAGGCAAGGCAATTTTATTTGTATAGCACATTTCATACACAATGGTAATTCAAAGTGCTTTACATAAAGAATAATAATAAAAATAGAACATAAGGAATAGAAATAACAGTAAAAACAGAGAATTTTACCGCAATATTTAAAATGCTTTAAAAGTCAGAATCAAGATGATAAAATACATTAAAAATGAAATAAAAACAGGAAAAGGAATTTAAAGAATAAAAAGATAATACATATAAAATAAAGTGCAAACAGTTCGGACATAGCACAGTGCTAGCATAGCAAATGCATAGTTAAAAAGATGTGTTTATATACTTTATGTATATAGATATATATTATAGTTTAGTATGTCAATGTTTATATATATATATATATATATATATATATATATATATATATATATATATATATATATATATATATATATATATATATATATATATATATATATATATATATATGAAAATATTTGCATCAATACAAAGATAGATACTATATCTTACATGTGCATTTTCTATTCCTCAGGAGTCTTTTTCCTTTTACTAGCTCTCTTGTCTCGTCCTGTGGATTGAAAGCAATAAAAGCGTCACCTTGAGTGATTTGTGCACCCTTTGGCATTTTTTAGTTGAAAGACACTAGGCTTCTTTGAGTGTGGACACCCGTGGACCATCCCTCACAGCCTCCACATTGATATATGCTATGGTTTGTCCCTGCTCTTATTCGTGCACAGCTGTGGCAGGCAGCGGGCAGGAACAATGGTCGTCTCTCCTTTGGCCCACAATGCCACACTTGTGTTGCCCTCTCTGGACTCTAAGGCGACCCCATCTCCTTTAGAATAGTGGGCAGAGGGAAAGAGTGAGGGGAGGAGTGACTTTACAGGAGAGAGATGTTAAATTAAGATAGTAAAGACAAAGCTAGGGGCTGAAGAAATATTAGTATTGGGGGGGAAAGAAAGAATATTTGTGGGATAAACATGCAGTGAATAAAAAAAGTGCTCCCTGCAGGGTGTTTGTCTTTGGTCAGGTAGTTCTTGGACTGACTCCCATTTTCTAACACAATTGGCAGACACCTGCTCTTCACAGATGGCAATTGAAGGACTCGATTTGCCACCATCTGCTCCATATTACAGAAAGGTGCTGCACTCTTCCTTAAGTATTAAATAACAAGGAGAATCTCAACACGTCCAGTGGAATGCAGCTCCAAAGGTTACTTTATCCCTTGGCTCTTGTTTGTCAAAATGGGTTGTTGCAGTCTATGTTTAGGAATTATTTGGCCTGCTCCACATACTTTGGCGCCCAAGGTCTGTGTTTTGCACAATAACGAGAATCTGTTTTTTGTATGCGCCGGGCCACTCATTTTTGCTACTATTGATTCACCAGGCAGATTTTTTTTGTTAGATTTGAGCTCCCTAATGAGCTGAACAAGTTCTCTGGTTCATCTTGAAAGGTCAAAAGCCCAAGGAAAGTGTTCAGGTCAAAAAAAGTTGGAGTATTTGACCTCTCTACCTAACATCTAACACCTTTAAACACGTTTAGCTTTGACTCCAACCGCCACCCTCGTTCTCCATCCAACTTGATTATTCCTATTGTCATAAGTCAAGATATAATTGCGAGATCAATTATTGATTGTTTTCTGACTTTGTTTATGCGATCTGCCAAGCGCAATTGTGTTTGTATTCATTATTTGAATATGACGTTCTCATGAGGATTTGGTTGCATTCGAGAAGAGGGGAAGAACTTTGCTCAAGGCAAGAGCATATCTTCAATGTCAGATCACACACACACACTCAGGCCTCTAGACTTTCATCTGCAGCGATACCGAGATGCTCGGCAGCACAGTTGGAGGTCTCTAAGTTGGGGCAAGGGCTCCTCAGACAGAGCGTTTCCTCCACGCATACAACACACACGCACATGGAGACACGTACAGCACACTTGCTTTCGGCGTACTTGAATTATTCATGTAGGAACAGGACAAGAAGCTACAAATGAGGTTATGCAGACCTGCGCTGAAACATATTGACTTCTCTCTGCAGGAAGACGATGCTCCTTTAAATCTGTGCCATTACATTCTCTTTGAAATAAAACGAATTGGGAAGGTATTGTGTACCAAATAATAATAGCAATGTAAAATGCACATGGTTACTGAAGAGCACTCATTTAATGAAGCCATTTACAGAATAAAAAGGAGCAAAAACTGTGATTGAGAAAGAAATGGTCTTTATTTAAACACTGATATTTGAATTGCAGCTCAGGTTCAAGTCCAGCTCATGCTGTGAATGCAGTTATTATTGATGATTCTGTGCTTATATACACTACCAGTCAAAGTCTGGGGTAGGTAAAAATCTTTTTGAAAGAAGTCTCTTATGCTCACCAAGTCTGCATTTATTTGATCAAAATACAATAAAAACAGTAATATTGTAAATAACATATTATAACTTTTTTATTATACAATTTAAAATAATTGTTTTTGTAGATTTAATATATTTTAAAATGTAATTTATTCCTGTGATGGCAAAGATGAATTTTCAGCAGGCATTACGCCAGTCTTCAGTGTCACAATGATCACATTCTAATATGCTGATTTGGTTCACAAGAAACATTTCTTATTATCAATGTTGAAAACAGTTGATTTTTTTTTCTTCCTCATGATGCTTTCATAAATATAAAGTTCCAAAGAAAAGCATTTATTTGAAATCTTTTGTAACATAAATGTCTTCACTTTCACTTTTGCTTAATTTAATGCATGTTGTCAAATAAAACTCATTTCTTTACTTACTATCCCCTTGAAGCGTGAATATATTCTCGATTAGATATTCTGGAAAAAAAATCTTGCTATCTTTTTTTTTTTTTTAACCATTTTCTTCACTTCAAATGTAATATATTGTCTAACATTCGCCTTACCAAACATTCTAACTACTTTTTTCTTCAAACTACCTTTATCACAGACCCTCTAATCTGTTGCCAGTCTGAAGATCTGAGTCATTAGCCATTGGCCAATCCAATAGACTTTGCCTCAGAAGTAAGTCTGGATCAACAGCCTGTAACAGTGGCATCATACTGGCAGGGATAGAGGCATTTCTCTTGAGAGGGTCTGGAGGTAAAGAACCACAAGAAGTGGGCCAAGAAAGAGAGCAGAGTTTTTCCTCACATTTTTTCCTCACTGTCGCTCCACTGACTAACTTGGCTGCCGTCTTCCATATACTGTATATTCACAGAGTGACCAAATAACAACCAGTATGTAAAATCTTTGGAGTGACTCTCATCAGCACAGAATTAATGAATGTTGATCTAGACTGATGTAAAAGTCACATAAATTCAGATATTACTTTTCAGACTGAGGTTGAATTGCAAAAGACCTGTATCTGATTTAGGACCACATATGGAAGTGTCCCATATCAGGCAAATGTAACACTAGCCAAATTGTGAAGGAAAAAAACGGATGCTGCGTTAATTGCGTTAAATATTCACGTTAAACTGAAAAAATGAATTGCATGCGTTAACGCGCTAATTTGACAGCTCTAATTTATATACAATAAATTAAAATTGTTAAATTAAATTACTGCTTAGATGGGGAAAAAAAGCATTTTGTCAAATTTGTCAAGTCAATATATTGTTGTTTTATATCCATAGCACTAAACATCAACCTATCCCTGGCCTACCTCATCAAATGTATGTAAATCATATATATTATCTGTACTATACAAATGTATAAAGTAATATTTAGTACAATAAAAAATAATTACAATATATAAAAAAATATTAAGAAATATATATAAAAAGTTATATGTATAGAATACACTGTCAGTTCTGCTACTTGGATGTAGAAAATACTACACAAAACACACACACACACACACACAGTCACAGAGGTAAACCTGAGGCACTCAGCCGGTAATAAAGCAGACATAACAGCATGCTGGATATTCCCTCAAGATGTCACATTAGATCAAACATAGAGTGAGCCAGAGAGAGCGAGAGACAGAGAAAGAGCGAGTGATCCAGGAGCGCTGGCCTCAGGTGTACTGGCCACGGCTGTCTGCCAGACTCTGACACGTGCCAGGTGAAACATGTCATCCACAATGTCTTTGCTTCAATGAGGCAAGAAAAGAGCTTCCCAGCATCGGCAGGCTGAGACACAGGAGGCGGCAGTCAGCTGCAGGCTCTACCTGTCTGTGTTGGAGGGACGCTGGAGTGGATAAGTGGTTATGTAATTTGTTGTTGAGCAGCAAATTACACGCTCTGTAACTTTTACCCGCCCAGCCAAACATGGGGCAAATGGTGGTGTGCTATGCAATTACACGAGAGGCATGAATATACGTGATGCGAACGGAAGGTGTAATTTGTTAATGAATGGTAATACTTTGCTCATGAACTCTCTGTAGGTCTGTTAATTATTTCATTTGTGATTCATGATTAGGCATGATTACCTAGCAAAACACATCCTGACACAGAAGAGTCACTGTTCACTGCTACGAGTAACTCAATTCAAACTGCTGTTTGCTAAATCTGATTGGATGAGACAAAGTCATTGTAAAAGAGCAAGAACACACGTCAATAGGATTCTATAGTAAGTTCAAAGTGGTTTGGGAATGGAAACTATAACCAAAATTTAGAGACATTTACGCTTGAAACAAACAAACAAAACAAAACAAAACAAAACAAAAACAAAAAAACAGTAAGTTCTTCTTTAAATGAGGAAATCCATTAGGTAGTAAACTAAAAATGAACAACCATTTTTACAGCATTTATTAATCTGGGTTAATGTTCTTTGTTCATTGTTAATTAATGTTATTTTTCATAATATATTAAATAATGTTAATTAATACTGTACATTGTATATGTAGAAATTAACATTAATCAAGATTAATGAATGTTGTGTTGTATTTTTCATTGTTATTTCATGTTTACTATCTCATTAACTAATGTTACAGAAAGAAAGAAAGAAAGAAAGAAAGAAAGAAAGAAAGAAAGAAAGAAAGAAAGAAAGAAAGAAAGAAAGAAAGAAAGAAAGAAAGAAAGAAAGAAAGAAAGAAAGAAAGAAAGAAAGAAAGAAAGAAAGAAAGAAAGAAAGAAAGAAAGAAAGAAAGAAAGAAAAAGAAATTTATAATGCTACAATTCGTTTCTATTTTGAATAAATGCGATTCATATGAATGATTCATATTCAAAGGATCATGTGACACTGAAGACTGGAGTAATGACTGCTGAAAATTCAGCTTTGCCACAGGAATTAATTACATTTTTAAAATATATTAAAATAGAACGCAGTTATTTTAAATTGTAATAATATTTCACAAAATACTGTTTTATTGTATTTATTTTACTAAATAAATAAATGTTGCCTTGTTGAGACTTCTTTCAAAAACAATAAGAAATCTTACAGACCGTGAACCTGAACGGTACTGTAGTTATATTTCAGAAAGATTATGGTAATTATTCATAAATCGATTTACTTATGAGTGATTAGATTAAGCCATGCATTACAGTGGTTTTTACCATGGTTAAGAGATGTTTTATGTGCTCCGCTTCATGTCATGTCTATAAGCGCCATTTATATGTGATTACACATGGCCTCTCTACCTATCTGTCAGGTTCTAGCCCAGTCACATTATATGTAAATTCTGATTTAAGGAAAAAAGAAATAAGCTCAAACCAAATTTTTTTTTTTTTACACTGTCACTGTAAAAAAAAAAAAAAAAAAAAAAAAATCAACAAGCTCACAGTTTAGACCGTACTCACATGCATAAATGGATTGAGAGCTTGCTAAGGGTGAGTCCCTGCAGGGCTGTTTTGTGCTTTGAATGATGGACTATCTTCAGAGCAAACCTATAAGAACATCATGTCAAATGCCATGGGCCACATCCGCAAACATGCTGCCAAATACCTCCCGAAACCACAGTTCCCGCCAATGTGAATCCTCAGCCTGCAGGTGAAATGGCTATTTTTGCAGCAGATATGTGATTATACATATGATTATACTCAATATCTGATCTTTAGCATGAAAGTATTTCAGTGAGTTAGACATCTAAGCCTCCGACTTTTGCGCTCTTCATGTTTAAAAGTTGAAAGATATGAAGCAGGCTGTGCATTAAGTATTTAAAGAAGGAAATATTGATGCCTGAACTTGAATATATAGAGAGGATACCACATTAAAGTTTTATTACAAGGAATAAAAGTACCTAAAGCAAGATGTTCGTACAGGAGAGGCGCCGATACCGGGATTAAATGATTAATGAATTCTGGAGGGAATACTTGCGAATCTTAAAAGCCCACGCTGCAACTGGTGAAATGGTTAAAAAGAAAGAGAGGCTACATATTCCATGCCGTGCGTCAAACACACAGTCGGAGCGGGTGAATATTTTCAATTGTTCTGAAAAACAAACATCTTCATTTACTCATTACCAAAGAATAGATCTCGTTTAGCACCGTCAACCTCCAAACGCCTCTGAATTATACACCAATTTTCTTTACATTTTGAACCGATTCAGTTGTATTTTCTCAGATGACCAACAAACAGTTTTGTTTGTTATACTAACAGTAAGTGCGGTAATATTGCAAACACATATTTCGGTATTTAACTTAATCCCCACTCTCTTTGTTTACAAGAGTCACGGTCTGGTCTGGACTGGAAGGAGGCTGCAGGCCCCAAACTGAAGTCCTATGAAAATACATGAAGTTAGAGCAAATGTTGGCCAGAGACGTTAGTGGCAATGTTTTTTTCTTCCACAAAAATCTCCCGAAAGTTGACATAACTTCAGGTCCTGACTAACAGCCCAGTGGGAAGAAATGAGTTTCAGTGCAGTTTTGGACTGTTTTCCTTAAACTGAGCTGTGAGCATTTTGGCAGACATTTCTGGTGCTCTTTCGGAGGTCCTTTGCCTATGTGAATGCGAGTGATGCTTCTGCCAAGGGTAGCAGTGAGAAGTCTAAAATCCTGGAGAGTAAGATGCAAGGCCTACATTAGTTATGTGAGCTTAGCCAAGGCTCTGTTTTTCTCCCTGGCAAAAGTTGTTTTTATCAGGCCCCTGTCAGGCTCATTTGATAGCACACTCCTTTGGTTTTACAACTGCTTTGGCTAAAGAGAGACAACCCACTGAGCGATGGAAATGGCGCACACCCAGACCGTATCTGCGAAGACCAACAGGTCACAGCCAAAAATGTATTGCATTTTACCTTTATCAGCTTCAGTCTTTGATTATACACGAGCGATACATGTGCAGGAGACATCTGATATCAGAGATATCCAAACTGGACGGAACCCAGACTTGTTCTGTAAGAGCTTTGCAAGGCATCCAGCTTCCAAATCTGTAATTGTGTGCTGTTCAGAGATTTTTTGTGGAATGTATAAAAGGGTGAATTGGATGATGTTTGCAGAATGGGACAACACCCACAATACCGTGCTGGGACTCGCGCTGGGCCATGAGACTCGGATCCAACTGAAGAGTAACAGCATCGTTAAGCTGTCCAACTTGAGATAGTTAGGAACAGGCGACGCTCCAAATATGGATAGAGAATAACATTCTCTGGTTGATGACTTCGATCCATCTCTTTATGAGAAAAATTTCAATCCAGAGATGTCCTTGTTGTTGGAATTTGGAAATATTATGTGATGACAAGGGTGCATCACAGTAACCAATTTCATATCTAGATTATATGGATAGATCTTACGGACAGCAATTCTGAAACAAACACAAGCAAATTATTATTATTTCATTTTTATATTATTTTACTTTTAATGCATATTATCTTATCATTTTGTTTGTTAACTGAATGGATGTTGATTGAAAAGCGAACTTGAGCTTTTTAAAGCAGCTATAGAACTTCATAACTTATTATTATTATTTATTAATATTATTATTATTATTTTAATATAAAATGGTTAAACTCAGCTCTTGCTGGAACCGCTACTAGCTTTGCCTTTGACATCCAGCTTTGTTGAGAGGAATCATAGAAATCTATACAAAATATAAAAAAAATCTATACTCTTATATACTTTCTTAATACTTACATTTTAACATTTTATTTTATATGCAGTAGTGGCCAGAAGTGATGTCCGGCCTAGGAAAGTTGACATCTTCACCATTTATTCGAATATTGTTAAAAATTTTGTAATCATATTACGTAGTTGTAAGAGAGCAAAAATGAAATATTAATAAGAGAGAGCAAGAATGAAATGTTAATAACTGATTAATAACTGATATTAATTAATGTATGCTTTTTCCTGTGAGTATTTTGTTTTTCTATGCAGTTTATTCATAGTAAAATAAAAACTGTAGCTGTAGTTTGCCTTTTTTTTTTTAATTTTGTCAGATAAATAAACCAAGTTTACTGTTATGTTCTTCCCACAAATTTCTAATTACACTACACTATGTAACTTTAACACTCTGAGGTCTAAAAACGCGCCGGCGCGTTTTGCAGGTTTTTTTTCACATTGCAGCAAAACAGACTTAAAATACTCTGTCATTTTTTGTCATAGAGACATAAGTAATACATCAATTGAAACTATAGAATATCTCCTTTTATTTGTATACACTCAGAGTAAAAACAAAATGTTGTGCTTTTTGTAAAATAAAGAAAACTAACATGATGCGTGATCTCTCATCTCCCTCTGAACGAAGTCCAATCTGATAGTTCTCAGAAAATGAAGTGTAACTTAGTGAATACTAATCACAAAAAAGTCATACTTATGTCTAACAAAACGTTGAAATGTCAGGTTTTAAATCGTGCAAGTCAAATCGAAAACAAACATTCTGTGTTTATGTAATCTGTATGAAAAGAGAGCCATGTCAGAAGTCCGTGATTCAGCTCATTACCCACTAATGCGGCCACGCCCACGGAGCCAGCGCTATTCACAGGCAAATTCAGAGACAACACATGCATTCATCATCTCAATCGTGTATTTATTGCCTTGAAAATTGTTTATCTGGATGAAAAAGCCATGGTTAGCGATCTCTGGAAGACATTCAGTAAATTCCTGTTTGTTTTCTTCTATTGATAAGTTTTAAGTGAGTTTTTGTTTCTTTAGCGCCCTCCGGCTGTAGTATGAATTGGTAAACACCATTCATGGAATATCGTCTTCTTCTTAGGTGAATTTGTGGACTAAAATGCACAGAGCGCCCTCCGGCTGCAGTATGAATTGCAAACACCAGCGCTCATAGAGATAATAATGAATATTAAATAAAAAATAACTCCTCTGTATAGAAAATTGACATAAACATATGAGAATCCTATATTTCTCCAAATGTGCATGCTTTTAAACTAAAAGCCTATATTCAGACTCTTTGCATCACAGAAATACATTATATTTTAAAGTATAATATAAAACCATTATTTTATATTGTAATAAAATTTTTCTGTATGTTTCATATATCATGATGAGCTTGAGACATCACAGAAGTTTTTTTTCACAGCCTACCTGACTGAAATGCCTCATTAATATGCAAGTCTTTTCAGGTCATTACTATTCAATTCTTTTGTCTTCACAGGTGAGAATGAGCCATTATTCATGGAGATTCACGCCTCCTCGCATACCGTGTTTCTTGGCAAAAAGTGTCTTACAAAAACTAAATCAGTATATTGTTATAAATGAAAGAGTAGTCAGCATAATTTTTACATAATTTTGAAGCAAAAACTCTAGTCTACAACCTTCAATACCCAAAAGTCTTGTGAACACAGATTTAATATACTTTTATTGGCCTTATATCAGTGACTTAAGTTTTTTGTTTTTTCAGTAACCACGCATAAACGTTATTCCTTCAAAAACACAAACATGTACACACATGTTCCTCACATATTATGGTAGCCTAGTTTGTGCTGAATACAGTGTAATGACACTTGTGTCATTAATATGTTTATGAACAACTGAAAAAAGCACAAATGTCAGGGTATGTCAAAACTTCTCCAGGCCCCAAATCAGCCTCAGACTCCAGAGGGTTAAAAAAAAAAAGCAGAGGAGAGTCTGCTGGCAAAAAGAGAACGCAACCAAGCTCGGAATAAAATGAGAATCAACATTGGCTTGGCTTTCAACAGGTGAGTAAGGTATTTTATTGAAGAGACAAATTGCTATATGTAGCTCTCTAACAGAGTTAATTGTA
The DNA here is from genome assembly GCF_018812025.1 of Megalobrama amblycephala. Classification (NCBI taxonomy): domain Eukaryota; kingdom Metazoa; phylum Chordata; class Actinopteri; order Cypriniformes; family Xenocyprididae; genus Megalobrama; species Megalobrama amblycephala. The sequence continues at coordinate 26,290,343 of NC_063049.1, read as the reverse complement.
AAGCATTATATATATTGTGAAGGGTCATATTCATCCGCACAGTCACTCAGAGCTGAAGCACAACCAAAACAATGTTCTTCTGCAAAATGCATGCAGTTTTGTTTTTTAACTGAGGGCCAAAAGTTACATAGTGTACCTTTAAAAAAAATAAAATATTTTGCTCATGGTTTAAATCGAACTTGTAGAGTCATTAAAAACAAATATCCCATCCGGACATCACTTTTGGCCACTATACTGTACATTATTATTATTATTATTATTATTATTATTATTATTGCTAATAATATTTAGGGCTGGGTATTGACAGAAATTTTCACGATTCAATTTGATTTCTATTCACATGCTTGCAATTCGATTCGATTACGATTTTCGATTATTTTGGATGTAGTATATCAGAGACAGTACATGGCAAATTTTGAGAAAAAAAATCTCTCAACTAATGCTGTAAACTACACATGGGAGTCAGTTGGTACTACTTTACTATAATATTGAAGGTTAAAATTAACTTTAAATTAAATTTATATACAAACACTTAAATTACACTCAATTATGTTTTTTTTTTATAATAAAAGTTTAAAATTACATAATCATATTTCTACTCCAATTCCTTTTTTTTTTTTAAATATAAACATTTAAATCATGGCTGTCATATCTGATTTATTCAAACATGCATTAAATATTGAAGAACATTATAATGAATATGTAAAGGTGCATAGCTATATTTGTCAGAATGCTGCTTTCTAGAGTTCACTTTTCTAGCTGACTAATGAGTTTATGGTCACTGAATATGTTTTTCTGAGGTAAATGTGACGTTACGTGACATAGTTTACAAGCTGTTTTATTGACGTCTTTCTGAGGTTGAAACACTGATTGAGCTGTTACACAAGACATGATGCGGATTTCGGTAAGTTGTACTGTATCTTTTAAGATACCTTCAGATGTTTAGTCATGTTTATTTTGCGCTGTAACTGGTATTAAAGTGGAGAGGATGTTCACATGCGCTCATGCTGCTGCTTCTCTTTAACTGAGGCACTAAAGCGATCTGTCACGACACATTAAACAGCGCCAAAACTGTATTTATTTTTTGAATCTCATAATAAGATGGATGTCATGGATGACTTTGCTTCATATCAAAAAGTAACAAAGCACAAAGATTATTGCGATTTATTGAATGGGAGGCACGCTACATGTTATGTTCAATTGAAAACAGACTAGACTAATTGATTCTTGGGATTTACACTCTAAAAAATGCTGGGTTATTTTTTTCAACCCAAACGCTGGGTTGAGACTGCTGGGTAAGGACGCTGGGTTAAAGGATTAGTCCACATTCAAAAAAAAAAAAATTCCTGATAAATTTACTCACTGCCATGTCATCCAAGATGTTCATGTCTTTCTTTCTTCAGTCAAAAAGAAATGAAGGTTTTTGATGAAAACATTCCAGGATTATTCTCCTTATAGTAGACTTCAATGCCCTCCAAATGGTTGAAGGTCAAAATTACAGTTTTAGTGCAGCTTCAAAGGGCTTTAAATGATACCAGACGAGGAACAAGGGTCTTATCTAGTGAAATGATCTGTCATTCTCGAGAAAAAAAAAAAAAAAAAAATGTAAATGTACATGCTTTATATAAACAAATGATTGCCTTGCATGTGCTTCCGCCAAAACCGCACTTCTGTATTCTTCAAAAAGCTTACGCTGTATGTTCTACGACTTCCCTATTTAACTTACGGAACGAACGCAGTGCCAGTTAGATATATACAGTTAAATATAGTGGGTTTCTTGTGTCATATTTACAGTTTTTCTCAGTCGCTTTGGTGCATTTCTCACATCACTATTTACATTTGCACAACAGTTAGTTCAACCTCCACAACATTTAGTCATTTGTGCACATCATAGTAGCAGTTTCTCATTCCTTCGAACAAATTGCAAATGCTTTTGGACATGCATCAATTGCTTTCATACAACTCTCTGCTGTTTTATAACATTATCATTTGCTTATGTCATGTCAGTCAAAATTAACTATACTTGTGAATGCTGAATAGTCATTCCATATAAAACTAATAGTCCTCATTTCATTGCTTGAGTCATTACATACAAAAATGTTGAACTAGTTGTCAAAATCTGTCAAGCAAATTTTACACATTTTTTTAAAATCTTTTTTTCCTGAAAATGTCTCCTAAATTGAACAATTTCTCTCAAGTGAATCTCAACTTTCACTGATGAGAAGGGGTGTGTGAAGCATTAGTTGCAACCAATGATAAGCCACTTCTCTACAATCACTGTCAGAGCTGAATCCCATAAACCCCCATTTTACAAGCATATACGAACCAAGCAGGACATAGTGTGTACCATTTCTACAATACTGTGACACAGAAGTGGAAGGTCAGCCTCATGGAAGAGGGGTAAGGGTGCGGGGAAGAAGGGGAAGGGGACAAAACAGGGGAAGAGGAAGAAGAGGCCAATAGGCAGATCCCTGATGAAATCAGGGCTACAATTGTGGATCATGTTGTCAATCACGGCCTCACAATGGCTGAGGCTGGTCGAAGGGTGCAGCCAAATGTTGGGAGAACCACTGTAAATTCAATTATTCAAACATTTCGTCGGGAGAACAGGTGTGTATAAATGGACAGTAATTCAGCACTAAACAATCTGCACTGCTCTACTGTCATCGTGTCATACATGAAGCTTGCAGTGGGACAAGAACTTGTCACTGTACATTTTACATTTAGACGTACAGCTTTACTGCATCACACATTTAGTGTATTGTAGTGTACAGTAGTGTTACAGTAAAGATTTGCCATATGTACTGCAATATTGTTTACAGTTGTGCACAGCTCTACCCAAAGGGAGTTCATGTTTGTTGCAAATAAGGGTGTATTTTTTCTTTTGCACAATGCTGTGAACAAATTAGAATTGCAAAGAGCATATGCAGTAAAAATGTGAAACATACATATTCAGTGTCTTGTACTCAGTTACCTCACTAAAGACAGTAATGTGTAACTTTACTGTATTTTTCAAATGGCTGTGCAAATAGTATATAGTGCTGTCTTGAGCATTTTCAGGTAGTGTCACCAAGATCTGACTTTTTTGCATTGGAAAACATTGACAGAGTAAACTGTCATAATGAAAACATGACAAAGCCATTTGACTATCTTGTTCATAAACAATGGTGTCAGGACTTTTCATCTTGATGACACTGACACTTTCATTGACACGAATACTTGCTTTTGAGGAATGACCTATCCATTTTGAGCAAGTGACACGCTTTTGCAGGTTATCAACTAGGTTTTGCAGTTTGTACTAATTGTTTTGAGAACTGCATTAACTGTTGTGCAAATGTAAATAGTGATGTGAGAAATGCACCAAAGCAACTGAGAAAAACTGTAAAAGTTTCTTGAAGTCTGTTAATAGAAGGTTACCAACAGATTCACATTTTAATTTTTTTTTTTTTTTTTTTTTTATCTGCACGATTAACCCGAATGTAATGACCTAGTTTTCCTGGAGGAAATGAAACTGCGATATGTTATAAAAGTTGGTTTATTTTGATGGTGTTGAAGCGATAATTGTTAAATTTGATTTGATGTGATTAATGTTTTGCATGTAATATTTCAGACTTGTTGTGCTTGTATTCATTTGGCCCACACCGGGAGTAAACGACAGGCGACTGCTGTGCGAGGATGCGTGATCTTCTCAGCTTCTTCAGAAGAGAGGGAAAGACGATTTATGGTAAGTAAAGTTTAAAATTCACGTCGCTATCAGTTTTTTTTTGTTGATAAAACCATGTTTGTTTTTGTAGATCAAGCCAGAGACCTAAGGAATGCTTCATTCTTTTGAGTTTGTGAGTTTATTTTTAGAAAATGAATGTTTCTGTTGTCTTCTGTCTGTTTAACGTTACTTAAAATGGTATGACTTCTTCACATTTTTTAAAATAACTGATGTCCGTGTTATTCATTGCAGAACTCAAACCAACTGTGGAGAGGAGATATTTTTAATTTTCTCGTCTTCATTTATTTATTTTTTATCCATTTACAGTCTAGATAATCAGTATTTTTAAGCTTCACTAATGCAAAGTTATTGTAGTAATCCATACCAATATTTATATATGAATAAAATCCTAAATTAAATCGGTTTATATCATATAAAGCAATCATGTCTGTTCAGAAAATTTCCAGAAAACTTGCAATGGATGGACAAAAAAATTTAGAGAATATTAAAAATATCTTCATTTGTGTTTCAAAGAATAGCCAAAGTCTTATAGTTTTGGAATGACATGAGGGAGAGTAAATTATGACAATTTTCTTTTTTGGGTGAACTAATACTTTAAAGAGCAGCCCTCCCAAGTTCATCAAACTGTGTGAGGTATGTCATTTCTGTTTTAATACTTCAACTAAAAAGTAGTTATTTATATTTTTATTTAAATAATTTTTGGCATGTTAACTGTTAAGCTTCATAATGACAGAAAAACATCTCACTGGACTCCACACTACATGCTGTGTAGGGATCCACTGGCCCCTAAACAGACCTGCCAACATGTATGCATTTTGCGTAGCAGGTATGCATTTTGACCTCAAAGTACGCTGGTACGATTTGTCACTCTAAACTACGCAAAAACCTGGCTCTGTGCATGCGTAGTACTCAAATCAAGCAAAAGAAAAAGAGTTCGACCAATCATAGTGCTGGGTTCATTTCCCCAAATAGCAAGAGGGAATGATTGACAAATGCGTAAGGCCTATCAATAAAACGAGACTGCAAATCGACAGCAACACAAAATCCCGCTCGATCTCCCTCCTTCCAACCCCGCCTTCTGACAGTGACTGAACTCTGATGTGAGGACAGTACAGTACTCACACACTTGTAACTCCTTAAGGTAAACGGCTATAAAATACTCAAGTAATGTTGAACAGCAAATCTAAATAAAATTGAAATTGCTATATGGCTTAGTGATTATGAAAATGCTGTGACGTGTGACTGACTGACAAGCGCGAGTAGGGCTGGACGATTATGGCCTAAAATCAAAACCTCGATTAATTGAACATTTCACCTCAATTACAATTAATGAGCGATTATTTTGTTTCTTTTTTTTTTTTTTTTTTTGCCCTCATAGTTCACTGACAAGGTTTGTACTGTAAATATGATTGACTATTAAAAGGTGGGATATTTTTTCACTTTCAGCAGTTATTTTATCTATGGTTCGTAACATTTCTTACAGATTTCTGCTCGTTGTAAGTCAAATAAAGATAAAATAGCACAGTACCAGTACGAGTGATTGCGTGTGAATTAGTCATACAGTCTCTCTATTCATTGTGAAGCTGTGGGTTGTAAATGATTACTTCAAAAATATATGCTATAATAAGTTTTGAGTTTCTAAGCTACTTTAGTGATAAATCACAGGACAGCGCTGACAACTAGTTTCTCCGTTCCTCTCTGTGCACGCGATCTTCTATTTTGCGCAGCTACTGTTTGTATGTGTTTGTGCCACAATGCAGCTGAGCAAGCGTGTTAGCTCGATATAATAATACACATCCGATCGTCTAATCGCTTGAATGTCCAAACCATAAAACAAATAGGCTACAACTGACAAAGTTCAGTGAAGACGCAAGGCTCACCACTCACCGCTCCCACTCCATCACTGTTGAACCGGCGTTCACCTCCGTGTTTTGCTTTTATGCCACTGACTGGACGGGGCAGAGTCACGTGGCTACACACGCAGCAGTGTGTTTTAAGGGGGAAGTATTAACAGGATTTAAAAAAAAAACAAAATAACCGACATCGGAAAATCACGTCAGTTAGAGGTTCTGAATTTCGGTTTCGATTACTTTTCGATTAATCGTCCAGCCCTAAGCGCGAGTCTGGGGAAACAGGCATTTATGTATTTATTATCAGTGTTGAGAAACGTATAGCCTACATGTGTTGCGTTACTGTGTTAATAATAACTAAAGTACCCAATTATGTTGCATAGCCTAATTATTTTGTATGAAAACTACCACGTTAGTTACCTATGGATTTAAAAGTACCGTTGTCTCAGTGCTACGCAAGCTCTCTCTCATAAACGCGCGCACACACAGAGAGAGGGAAGATCATTGTAAAATGAAAATTGATGTGCTAGGTTTAAAATTTGTTCTTGCTTGTGTTGTTTTGTTTTTTTCTGTCAAAATGTCAGAAACGCTAAAGTTAGGCCTAACACAACCGATCGTTATATGTTGGACTCACCTAAATTATAGGCTACTTGATATTCTTGAATACTCGATTTGTTTTGCTCTTATTGGTCCTGTGTATTCATTGTCAACTGTTTTCTATAAATATGTTTGTATTGGCTAACGTTTATTCAGCTAAAACTTGTCTTGTTTATAATGTGCAATGATCAAATTCAAATAGAAACCCTTTTTTTCTGTGGGATTTAGTATCATATTTGGATATTGCAATAATAAATTAAGTATTTTAAATGAATCACATGTAAACTCAGTGTTTTTACTGTTTTCTAAGGGTTTTTAATTTTAGAATAGTTGTCATTACAAAACCTGTTTAAACGACTGTCAGGTTAGTCGTAGTTTGTAAATATAGCCTAAAAATTGCAAAAAAAAAAATATATATATATATTTTAGTTCATTTTAAATAATTGAATGCGATTCACTTGTGGTTGTCAGTTTGTATAAGCACACGTCATGTTAACTTGTGTTAGTTATTAAAACTCTTATAATATATAGCTCCATATTTTAGGCAACAATAGATATTTTAGATAATTATTACCAAGTAGTTTTGTATACAACTTAATATTATGGATTTATAGTTATGTTTGAAATTAAGTGAACTTTGTAAGTTAACTTATTACCTTTGTTTGCTTGAATAAATTATTGCAATATTTAATACAATTACTTAAAGTTGAAACCAGTGAATAATTTTATAGTGTAGTGTTTTCGTTGGCGGTGGATAATATGCAAAAAAAAGGCTTATTTGGTCTTAAAAGGCAGTTATATTCATCAATGTTCATTGAAATGTGAAAAACTATTTCATTTATCTGTGTGGCTGTTGATTTGCAATTCTTTTCTGATTTTCATCTCACATGCATGTTGTTACTTTTGACCATGTTTGCCCTAAAATGTTACCTTTTGATAGTCATCCTGTGTGTACAAGTGATTTTATAATGTCTAAGATTTCTGGGTTTAATTAAAAACCAATTTGGGTTCATTTAAATACAGCAATGTAGTCATTTAACACCAAAATTTAGGTTACAAAAAACAACCCAGCATGCTGGGTCAAATATTTAACCCAACTCTCTGGGTTAGTCCCTTTTTGACCCAGCACTGGGTTGCCAAAATAACCTGAATTGGGTTGTTTTTAACCCAGCATTTTTTAGAGTGTAAGAATCGATATTGGTTCGTAAAATGAGAATCAATTAAAATCGAGAAATCTATATTGTTTACCCAGTCCTACTAATATTATTATTATCGTCAACTGACTAACCCATTTCAGTAATTAATATTATATATCATAATCTGAAATGAGCATGTAAATATCAAAACCGTGGTGAGAACGTATCACGACAAAGTTCCTCGTAACTCCTCTCAACAAAGCTGGAAGTCAAAGGCAAAGTTAGTAGCAGTTCCAGCAAGAGCTGAGTTTAACCAGGAGCAGATGGATTCTAATCCTAAGGGTTTCCCTTTGCTTCCGGAGTCACCCACGTCCACAGGTGCTCGCCTGTACTCCCCCCATTCCCATTTTAAATCCTCCCCCTCCATTTCCTGTAAAGCAGGTGCAATGTTAATCCCTACTGGGGGTCAGCGTGGCAACATGCCTCTGGCTAGACCTCCACCTGCTCATGTTGAGCAATACCCATCCACAAATGTATTCTCTTATGGAAATAATCATACTCTGAGGCTAAAATAAAGATTTGTTCAAACGTGGCATCAACATACAGCAGTGAGGCTGACCTTTCTAATGTACAATGCATAATCTCTCTTTGAAGAAATGTAGAACTATAAAAACAAGAATAAATAATTGTTTAAATTATTGAATCTATAGAGAATGCTTAAAAGTCTGCCGTTTGTGTTTTGAACTGCCAATCAACCAGCGAGTCATTTCACTCCCTACTTCCTGCCTGAGTGATCACCTCTCGCCTTCCTGTCACTCAAACCTCACATAGCAAGAATTTCTGAGAAAAGGGGGGAAAAGTCAGCTAGCGCCTCAAAGACGCCATGTGTCAAAGAGCCGGACTTTTCACACTTGAAAATGTACATGCAAAATTTCATTTAAAATTTGATTACACACATCTTCTTCCGCATTCTAAGATAAAACAGCATAGCTGACTTATAGCACGGTGGCCCATATTTTCATCTGAACCAGTCAAAAGAAGTTCACCAGCTGGAGTGTGGCAGAACTAGAATGTGGAGTCACATGTTGGGATAAGTTACAGATCTGTGAGATTAACGCAGATGGTCCATGCAAATAATTAAAATGAATCAAACATGTAACAGCAGTACTTCTCTTTCCTTCCATCATGAAATTATCTAATTCGACTCCTAAGACCAGTTAAGGCATATTTTCACTTAGTCACTTCATGCATTTTGATTGATTGCAACCGCTGTTATGTGCACCATTTTGCATGCTTACATAGTTACATATATAGGAGGAGTTTACATGTGTGGAGGTTTTCAAGTTTTTGGATGCCATGGCCTTATCCCCTTGCAATGGACCACCTTCCTGAATTATAAAGCCAGAAATACAGTTTCATATAGAAAGACTCATTTATATGTGAGAGAAAAACAAGTGTGCATTAAGAGTAAAATGTTTGCACATGTAAATTTTTCGCTATTATATTGTTACTGTACTAAAGCCAAAACAGATATATTCTGCAGATATTATCTGGTAAATAGTTACTTTGTATTAAGCTGACAAGCTTTGTAATAAGCTTTGTATTATGATTTTGTTTTGTTTTTTACCTATTAAATGTTAGAGCACACCCTTGAGCCCAGTTTGAAAACCCCTGGGCTGGCCTAAACAAACATGTGCATTTACACATTCTCCTAAAATCTTTTGAGTGATTATTTCGTTGTCGGTCTTCAATGCTCTTAGGGTTATCTACACTTGTTCTTTTTGTGATCAGAAAGCTATATTTTCAGTATTAAGTGCAAATATCCCCTTAGTCTGACTCCACTTACAACTCAAAGTACAATGCAAGTATCTTTAAATTCTACTGATTGATAAATATCTGCTTGTTATTCAATAAACAGACAAATTCTGTTGTTGATTTTCCTTCATTTTCCCATTTTGCCCTTACAGGCATGTTATCTTAACCACAGGTATCATGTCTTTCTGAGACAGTTTCTTAAGCAACCCTCCCTAACCCTCCCTCTAGTTTTTCTTTTGCAATCCTTGTACTTTCTTCACCGCTGTCCTCAAATGAGGTAAAAGGAGAAACAGATAGAGGTGAAACTGCTACTTGTGTGTTTCTGTATTGAGAAACTCAAAGACAGCATTCCAGTTAAGGTTCAGCCTCCACGAAAACCCAACTGCATTATCAGCATGATTCACTACCCAGATCTCTGCACTCAGACTTTGCCAGGTACATCGTTCGGCCGACTGGATTGCGACAGGCCACTCTTGGCTCAACCTTAGTTCCCTCTCTCTTAGTTTCATGAGGAAATTAAAAGGGAAGAGGTGACTCTAATCAGAGGTTAAATTATTTTTAAACATCTGGTTAAGAATGTTGTGCAAATCGCACAAAGTCAAAGAGGGAAACAAAAGTTAAGTCTCATGTAAACGAACAAAAGGGTAAAAAAACTACAGTTAATCATGTCCATCACGTCCATTCGGGGCCCCTCAGATTTTTAATAAAAGTAATTAGTGAAAGAAATCTTTATTTTATTTTGATTTTGATTACTATAAGATTATTATAGAAAGAAGTGCCAAAGAAAAAGTACTACAATATCTCCTTGTAGTAGAATAGCTACTTGTCTCACAATAACAGAACAAGTAAATAAAACTGTTGGGTTTTATATAAGAGAAAATCAACAAATCTCTATGAAACAAAATTTCAGGTCTTTGTAGACTTTGGAAGAAAAATATGATTGTCATTGTTCTAAGCACTTGATTACACAACCACAACTGCCCTCTGCTGAGGCTGTGGTTCCCTCAAAGAAAAGTCACTGCTCTCGCAAACCTTTACCACAAAGTTACAGCCTTATTATGCCAAATTACTGCATGCAATCTTGGGCCTTAAAGGTAGCTCATCATGCACTGATGAAAAACACATGAACAAGCACAGGCCTTCATTTCACTATTAAGAATGATTACAATCGCACCAGGGGCGAGTCCTGTAAGACTAGCAGTCATTTGCGTTAATTACCGACATTATCAACAAAGGAACTGCGTTTGTCGAAACCTGTCTGATTAGGGACAGAGAGACAACGGCCTCATGGGAACGAGAAACAAATGTTCTCCCCTGATTTCTGTTTGTATAGTTACAAAGTTGCCTTAAAATCCCCTAAACGTCGTCACATTTGCATGTTTTTTTTTCTCTCTGGATTACACAAGACATGGTTCGTCCTGAATAATGTGTCCTAGGTCCTTAAAAATGTTAAAGTTTGACCCCTTCCTTTGTTTACATTAGTGCTGTCTACTTGGTAGTAGCAATTAGAGGCAATTGGCAGGTTTTTTGATGTCACATAATATATGATAATTTATGCCAGTGGGAAATCATGCACACATAAATGGCACCAGATATAAGTTGTCTGTCTGAGGCAAACTTGTTTACATCAAAAGTACAGGAAAATCTGATTTTATAGAGATTTACATATGACATTTATGCACACAAGTTGCTCGTCGTACTTTGGTTAGTAATTTTTTGTGGTTAAATTGTAAAATGTTCTAATTTATATACTGAAAACATTTTTTTTTTTATCTAAAAAGGTAAAATTACCCAAAAGTTAAAAAAAATGACAAAGTCTTAAACTTAAAACAGCCAATCACATTTGTTTCAGTTGCACATTTTGTTGAATAATTTGTCAACACGTTAAAGCAGCTAAATTATTGACTGCCAAGGAACATGTGGGTGGGAATTGTGCTTGAAGTATTATAGCAGGGTCGAGTACAAAATGCAGTGTTACAAGTTTTAAGCCCACAGATATATTTTAGTTCTTCCTGTCATTACTAGTGATATCTCCCCCAATGCTAATGGATCTGTAAAGCATTACCATAAATCTAACCTCCCCCATAATATCAGAGTTCTTATGGGTCACTGACTCACAAGATTCTACTTGATGCCTTCACACCGTGTTAAAAGATACAAGCCCAGTAGCCTTGTGTAATTCATTTCTAATGCTACGCTCTAACCTTTCAGGTTGCACTGCTACCTAATAAGACATGTACACACATGACGTGAATAGGCCCCTTGAAAAAAACACATTCAAATATGAGTAATATCGCTTTGACAGCAATCTGCATAAATTCAAATGCAGCCTGAAGCATACACTGGCCTCTGTTTAAAATTCAGAATTATCCCTCTTTTAGCACACACACTATGGCATCTGTCCTCTAGAATTACTGCATGAAAAACGGCACCTCACTCTCATGCAAATGGCAAGTTTTGATGAAATAGTGTGGATTGTGTCAGATTCTCATCACATAGAGGTGTCTAGGGCCACATCCAGGTCTCAGGCAAAACATATTCAAGCATGTAAATTTATTGACTAATCTCGCTGCTCTTGTTAACAGGGCAGATATTCATATGCGCTAAGGAGGTTTATCAATTTTTAATAACTTATTTGAAATTTCATAAGGGAGATATGATATCTTAACAGAGAGAGGAAGAAAGCATGGCAGTTCCATTGATGTTGTTTTTATTAGAGAAGGTGGACCACAGAGAGACTTGGACCACCGAGAGATGCATCAAACGCACAATAAACCCCTGCTGAATCAGCATCGCTCTCAGGAGTTTTAAGAATATGTACAGGGAGTGCAGAATTATTAGGCAAGTTGATTTTCTGATCATATTTTTTTTCCAAGCACATTTTACCAATTCCAATCCACATCAATCTTAATAACTACTATTAATATTGTTTTTAATCATTTATAAGTGATATATAATTGTTCATGAAGGCTGGAAATGAAAAATGCCTTATATTCAGGTGTGCAGAATTATTAGGCAGGTTTTCTTTTACAGGCAAAATGAGCCAAAAAAGAGATTTAACTCAGACTGAAAAGTCAAAAGTTATTAAATACTTATGAGAAGGACGCAATACTAATGCAATACTAGAAATTGCAAAGTTAAAGCATGACCAAGGGACAGCAAAATGCTTATTGGGTCAGCGGGGTCAAACAAAAACAGGTGGAAAAGAAAAGACACATGTTAACTGCAAAATAATTAAGAATTAAGGTGAAGAATTAAGTGTAAAACAATCAGGAACCCTTTAGTCTCCAGCGCCACCATTTTCCAGAACTGTAATCTACCTGGAGTCTCCAGAAGTGCAAGGTGTCAGGATCTCAGAGACTTTACGAAGGTAAAGAATCCTAAAAAATGATCCACTCTTAATAAGAATCTCAAGCTGAAGTGTTATAAAATACATGAAGACTGGGTTTTTATAGGCCTTATAGACAGACAGCTTGAGAGTGACTCCTGAAGGACCAGCACCACAATCTCTTGTACCACTGTTTGAAGAATTCATCTTCCAGAATCTGGCAGTAAGTTTTGGAAGATCAGTTTTAGTCCATCTCTGCAAGACGGACATTTCAGGATAAGAGATGGACTAAAAGTGAACTCCCACACCTTACTGCCAGATTCTGGAAGATAAATTCTTCAAACAGTGGTACAAGAGGATGTGGTGCTGGTCCTTCAAGAGTCACTCTCAAGCTGTCTGTCTATAAGGCCTATAAAAACCCAGTCTTAATGTATTTTCTAACACTTCAGCTTGAGATTCTTATTAAGAGTGGGTTATTTTTTAGGATTCTTTAGCTAACGTAAGTCTCTGAGATCCTGACACCTTGCACTTCTGGAGACTCCAGGTAGGTTGCAGTTCTGGAAAATGGTGGCGCTGGAGACTAAAGGGTTCCTGATTGTTTCACACTTTATTCTTCACCTTAATTCTGAATTATTTTGCAGTTAACATGTGTCTTTTCTTTTCCACCTGTTTTTGTTTGACCCCGCTGACCCAATGAGCATTTTTCTGTCCATTAGTCATGCTTTAACTTTGCAATTTCTAGTATTGAATTAGTATTGCGTCCTTCTCATGAGTATTTAATAATTTCTGACTTTTCAGTCTGAGTTAAATCTCTTTTTTGGCTCATTTTGCCTGTAAAAGAAAACCTGCCTAATAATTCTGCACACCTGAATATAAGGCATTTTTCATTTCCAGCCTTCATGAACAATTATATATCACTTATAAATGATTAAAAACAATATTAATATTAGATATTAAGATTGATGTGGATTGGAATTGGTAAAATGTGCTTGGAAAAAAAATATGATCAGAAAATCAACTTGCCTAATAATTCTGCACTCCCTGTATATCACATTTAACAGAGCTGGTTTGACACTCAATATGTGACTATTACGGTTATCAATAGATTAAAATTAATTATATATGTCAAGTAATTAATTGAACTACAAAAACTTAGTTTAGTTTAAAAAAATTGTTTTAGTCACTTTCTGCTTCTTGTATTCCATCAGCAATATTTTGTATATAATTTATATATATACACTGCCTTTCAAATGTTCAAGGTTGGTAAGATTATTTTAATGTTTTTGAAAGTATTCTCTTATGCTCATAAATGCTGCATTATGTGACCAAAAATACAGTACAAAACAGTAATATTGTGAAACATTACATTTTAAAATAACTGTTTCTATTCTATTTTAATATATTTTAAAATTAATTTATTAATGTGAGGGCAAAGCTGAGTTTTCAACTGCCATAGTTCACTGACAAGCCACGCAATATCGCGTTCATTATCGAAGGCGATTCATCTGCGATATTGCGTGGCTTAGTGATCTACGGTTCTGTCTATTAAATGCCGCTCCATTTGAAAGCAGGTGATGGCGATTTAGCGGTAATCAGGGAACCGGCTTTACTGACGAAATGCGCGTGACAATCGCATGCGATATATCGGTCAGCCCTAATGTACATGTATATAGCATACATGGATTACAAGTTGCAGATCTATACAGGTGGAGCTGGGGAAGGTGGAGCGTTTCTGAAAGCGTGATGCAAACTGCTACAGCAAATGCTGACCAAATATTTCAAGGTTGAGCAGCGAGCTCATTGGCTACTGATACAGCAGGAACCAATCAGCTGTGCCCTATAGAGAATGACGTGATTGCAAGCAGATTGAGTCATGGACCTATCAGCCTGTGCCATCTAGAGTTTCATGACAGTGTATTATTAAGAGTGTTGAAAACAGTTGTGTTGCTTAATATTTTTGTCAAAGCCATGATACATTTTTTCAGGATTCTTAGACTAGAATGTTCAACAATAGAAACATATTTGAAATAGAAATCTTTTTGTAACAATGTAAAAGTCTATCATTTTTGACAAATTAAAGAGTCCTTGATTAATAAAAGCATTTCTTCATTCATTTTCTTGAATCAGACTCCAGAATTAGTTCATGTGTACTTAAAACTTTAGAGGAAGTTAAATATGGTGAGTGGCAATTAAATGGGCCTGAGAGAAAGATGGGAGTGAATTATGTCCCAGACGACTATGTCTCCCCAGGGGTGGAGGTATTTGTTGCTGTAATAGGAAGCATTTGGTCAGCACTGAGCAGCTGAAGTGAGCAATCAGGTCCGTGGCAGATTACCTTACCCAGACGACAGGCCTGCTGGGAGCGTCCTGATGTAACGGCACCTGACATGCCTTCCCACAGCTCCCTGCATGTGACTGTGTGTTTCTCCCTGTATGTGTGAGCATTTATTCGTATGTGTGTGATAGTTTAGGGTCTGCTGGTAAGTGATGGCTGGTGAATCACAGGTTTTGCCAATCTGGTGGGTTGGCATTTTTTAGGTGGAAAGAAATTATACAATGTAAAAACAAAAGAGAATTTGAAATTCCTCAACAATGTACCGCACACCTTACCTAAATCTACCCTCACGATTAAAGTTCTTTATTTACCCGAAAAGGAAGTGACAGTAGTGGTTCAGTCTCCTTAAGCCTTTTCCTCTATCAAAACATTCATGGCCTTCAACTCGGCCCCTCGTGACCCCAGCATCTGTTTGAGGAAATGGCCCTTATGCATCATGGACTAAAATGAACTTTTCCTGTGGCCTTGAATGAGAAGGTCATTAATGGGATATTATTCCAACAAACTCCTAGAGTTGCTATCACCATATCACACTCAACGTATCTACAAAACGCGTGCCATTTGTGTCCCTCATGTGTGTAGAAAAAAAAAACCACACCTTTTATTTTCATGACAGAACAAAATTCAAGTCAAATGAATCCATGTCAATTCCAAAATCAACTGAAAACTGTTCTTTACTGATATATCACAGCTTTATGACAACGCTGAGTTGTCGACACTGTCAGAACGAGGCATATGTTCATCTGACTGCACATAATTTGCTTAGTGACATTGTAATCTATGCAAATGATTTTTAAGCTGAACACAATAAGGCCCTCTCATTTCGTAACGTAAATAAGTATGCATGAACAGACAATTAGAATATGATAATGTAAATATCAATCAAATCGTGGGGAAAACATGTCAAAGCTAATTGCCCATCTATTTGATTGCCAATAGCCACAAGCTCTGTTTTTCTCATACAGTTTTATTCATTTTGAAGTTTACTATGTAGATGAACTTTGCGCTGGCTGTTTGTCAGGTCTCGATTAATATGGTACGATGTGTTGTTGAACAGTCTTACAGTGTGAACTACAGGAGCACCTTTAAATGTGCATTCTTGAGTGTCGACACACAACACATGGCATCTCAAACCAAAACCGTGGATCAATATGTCATTGTTTATTCTACAGTGTCTAAAAAACAGCATTGTTCAGCTTTTTTGTTAAGTTGTTATTAGTTTGTTTTGTGGACCTCACCAAATCAAGTGACACCAAATCAAAAGTCTGTCATTAATTACTCACCCTCATGTCGTTCCAAACCCAAAAGACTTTTCATTCATCTTCGGAACACAAATTAAGATCTTTTTGAAGAAATCTGAGAACTTTCCGTCCCGCCATAAACAGCTTTCACAACTGAAACTTTGACACTTCAAAAAGTTCATAAAGAGATTGTAAAACTAATCCATTTGAATTGAGTGGTTGAGTCCAAAATTTCTTAAAGGATTAGTTCAATTTTAAATGAAAATTTCCTGATAATTTACTCACCCCCATGTCATCCTAGATGTTCATGTCTTTCTTTCTTCAGTCAAAAAGAAATTAAGGTTTTTGATGAAAACATTCCAGGATTTTTCTCCATATAGTGGACTTCAATGGCCTCCAAACGGCTGAAGGTCAAAATTACAGTTTCATTGCAGCTTCAAAGTGTTCTACATGATCCCAGACGAGAAATAAGGGTCTTATCTAGAGAAACCATCGCTCATTTTCTTAAAAATAAATAAATAAATAGATAAATTATATAAGTTTTAACAATAAATGCCCATCTTGAACTAGCTCTCTTCTTCTTCTTCTCCATTAGAATTCCAGCAGTGTAGTCACTGCTAAGTGTATTACTGCCCTCCACAGATCAAAGTTTGAACTAATTGTTATATACTTGCACTAGCATATTGTATATGACAATTTAGTTCAAACTTTGACCTGAGGAGGGCAGTAATACACTTAGAAGTGTCTATAGTGCTGGAATTCAAATAGAGAAGAAGAGATCTAGTTCAAGATGAGCATTTATGGTTAAAATGTATAAAATAAAAAATAAATAAATAAATAAATAAAAAATTAGAAAATGAGCGATGGTTTCTCTAGATAAGACCCTTATTTCTCATCTGGGATTGCTGTAAACTGTAATTTTGACCTTCAACCATTTGGGCTCCATTGAAGTCCACTATATGGAGAAAAATCCTGGAATGTTTTCATCAAAAACCTTAATTTCTTTTCTACTGAACAAAGAAAGACATGAACATCTTGAATGACATGGAGGTGAGTAAATTATCAGGAAATTTTAATTAGAAAGTGAACTAATCCTTTAAGAGACTCAATCGCTTTATATGATGAACAGATTTAATTTAGGCTTTTATTTACATATAAACATTGATCAGTGAACATAAACAGAAGCTCAACCGAAACTGCTTGATGCTTGAGAACAAACCTCTTGCGGAAGCTCAAACATGCTGCGTAACACGAGAATGAACCTCATAGGTTTTCGCACACATCAAGCAAACTTGCTTGAGCTTCCGTTTACCACAATGTGTGAGTTGATGAATGTTTACATGCGAATAGAAGCCTAAATTCAATCTGTTCATCATATAATAAAGCGATCATGTCTCTTCAGAAAATTTGGACAAAACCGCTCAATTCATATGGATTAGTTTTACAAACTTTTTGAAGTGTTGGCTGTCTATGGAGGGATGGAAATCTCTCAGATTTCATCAAAAAGACCTTAACTTGTGTTCCGAAGATGAACGAAACTCTTATGGTTTTGGAACAACCTGAGGGTGAGTAATTAATGCTTCAAATAGCAATTAAACATCTAAAAGTATCTTTATTTTTATGTTTTCTAAGAGGAGTACCTTTCCTTTGACAATGAAGAATGCTGTTTTTCTCTGCTCGATTCACCACCCGTGCTTTCCCTCAGCAACTTCCTCATTAGTCCAAGTTTGGTATTGTTTTAAAGCGCAGCATTCCAACTTTGTGAACATTCAAAGTGAATTTTTGAGTCTCAACCAATAAAATGTGGTTTTCAAACTCACCGCTGATGTAAACAAATCGATCTTACTTGCGGTGACTGACAGATCCGAAGCGCTCGCACAAAGGCGCCTTATACAGCGAGCAATCCTGATTACAGTACTTCAAAAAATATAAGTATAATATTGAAAAAAAAAGTTGAATATATATATTTTCATATAGATATTTGGTTTTGATGAGGTGTGTGCCAAATTGAGTGTTATTAACAGGGATTTTAAGGTATGGATGCTAGGTGATTTATTTATTTATTTATTTTTTTGGAACATTCAGAAAACTTTTCTCAAAATTGACTTTGCAGACTCTATCAACTTCAAACAAGTGTAGCTCAGTCATTTTTTGTCAGATTCCAACAAATCATACATCAATTTGAACAACTATTTTTAAAAATGTGCTCATTACAATTTATTTTGCCAGCACGGTTCACATATGTAAATAAAAGCATGCATTTTATATTTTTTAGGTGGCATAACATACTAAGAAGCAAAGTCAAAGACATGTTTTGTCAAGGAATTAAGAATTAATTAATTAAGTCATTATTCAAAAAATAGCTCTGCCCATCTGCCTTTGGTTGGACAAACAGATAGTCCCGCCCCATAACTCACACCATTGGTTAAGTCAGTGTTGTACCAGGTCAAGGAGAAAGTATTTTAACAAAAATTACACACATCACACTTAAAACCGTGCCTACAAAATAATGGCCACAGTGAGGTCAAAGGTACACACCTGACATTTCCTGCTTTTCCTGCTTCTAATTGGCCAAGTCCGACGTTTACATTTTTAAAACCAGGGGAAGTGTGGCATTTACCCTTATATAAACACACAACGCCATTCGGGATGCAACAGCTGTCGAAGATTTACATGCCAACCAGTGCCACAAACTTGCATCATTAGAGTGTAAATGCTCAGACAGCAAGGTACCTGCAACATGTCACTCACTATATTTGTTATTTGAACAGACGTGAGTTGAAAGCATGAAATCTGGCAAGAAGCATGCAGGAGTGATTTGTGACTGTATTTTTAGCTCAATGCTGTTCATTTACTATTTCAGTTACAGCCATGATTTGTAGAAGATAAATTTCCATAGCAGCAGAAAAGCTGTGAGAGTATACGTTTAAATATTTAAAAATGCAACTGACTTTAGAACCTTGCGTGTTTAATGTAAATTGTGCCATCATTTGTATTTAGCAAATCAGGCATTTCCCGTTTTCACATATAACCTAAGGATACGTCAGAAATTGAGAAGCCTATAAATTACACGAAACAATCAAGTTCCCTAAATCAGCACTAGAGTTCCCTAAAGGCTTGTTCCATACTGTCGTTTCACATTCTCTGTCAAGTTTTTCCCTTTCAAACACACACACACTGCGGCACAAAAATGTACACTGTGATTTTCTCATTGAAAAATGGCTGTGAGCAGCGAGCACCTATGAAAAGCTACAGAATTGTATTTCCCCACATCATTTATTTTCTTTGGGCTGCCGAGTCTTTCTCCCATGCTTCATGCTCTGGCTGCGGTGAGCTGAGAGAGAACAGGACACGCCTAAAAAACCCTAAAGTGTCTCTGGTGGCCGGTGTCAGTTGTGCACAGAGATTGTGGTCCTTGGCCCCGACCCAAGGATTAGGTGTTCCAGGGAAGAGAGATTTCTTGGCCCTCACCAATCCCCAAGAGTGCTTTGGGAATTGTGTGTTTGTGTATATGTGCCTTTTCCCTCCTCCCTTCCCACCTCCTCTGCACTTGAGTTTTACGCCATCTTCCTCCTCCTCAAATGCCCACGATAGCACGCGGATGGCATAATCAGGGTCTGCCCTGGCTGGGTGGGTTTAAAAAAGACTGACAAAATGTAGCTTGGATTGCGAGGGGAGACAAATCTAGTAATATAGTCAAACAGAGCGGGAGAGCGAGAAGGGGGGAGAAAAAGAGAGAGAGAGCAGTCAAAGGAGTGAGTGGTGGGGGATCTTGGGCAAAGGAGGTAAGACAGGATATGAAAACAATGGACTCATTGTAGAGAAATGATAGTGGGATGAAAAGGAGATCAGTGGAACACAGCACCATCTACAGGCTGATACGACACACCATCAGATGATCACAGGAGGACGCCCAGAAGTGGGTGGGATGGCGTTTCCTTTCATGACTGGATATCATTTGTGATTGGGAAGAATAAATGATGAATTCACTGTAGTGATACGGGTGAAATCGCTTTGATAAGAGATGGATTATGTCGGTTTTATTGTTGCAACATGAGAAACAGTGAGTCGGTTTGAAACCCTCCTGACATGTTTCCACATAAAAGGCTTCGACAAACAAGAGAGAGGTGACCTATAGTGACAAAATGCATTCTTCTCCATTTCCTGCATTTTTACAGGCTGCACATGAGGAGCTTGAATTTCAAATGGAACAGTTGTACGAATGCCAGCTCTGACGCTTCCGCTCTGCTCCTAAGTCCCTCTTTCTGTTCTCCAGGTGACTGTTTTCTAGCCCCTCCACCTTTCCTGTGCCAAAAATGCCAACTGTAACAACAAAGAGTGGCAGATGCCAAGGGAATCCCAGACGAATGACCTCCGTGAAGCCGGCCTACCAAAGAGAAGCAAATATTTACCCTGCGTGTTTGAACCCATGGCGCGGTGCCACGACTGCCCCTCGGAGCACATACCGGGCCGATAGGCTTACTCGTCCTCCAACTTTACTCTCTGGGACTCCTGGGTACACTCTACATGACGCCAACTAAAGTATTCTCAATTTTCGACCATCACGTCATGGAGAGGAACATGTCAGAAAGGGGTATGTTTAAGGAGATATTAAAGGAATATTCCAGGTTCAATACTAGTTTAGTAGAAAAATCAATTGGCTCATCTCTCCTTTTCTTTAAAAAAGAAAAAGAAGGAAAAACTGATAAACTGAAAAACTATATTTTCTAATAAAATTAGTTTCACTGTTGAAATGGTATAGGGACAATATTCATGTTAATGTGTAGATTTATATTATAAACTTTATAATGCCTTAAAAATGATTATTCAGAGAATGTCACAGCTCAAATAATATATTCATTTTAAGAGAAGATTTAATCTATAAAGTTATATAAAGTAAGCTTAACATTTGTACTTTTTAACCCCCAAAATCTGCCCTATTCATTTCAATTGTAAGTTCCTCAACATAGCTGCAAATTTTGTTTTTTAATAAAATAAGAGTCAAAATAAAGGTTTGTGGTGATCAACATTATGCCACAAATGCTATCAATTTAGTTTAACTTGTATTGAACCCAGAATATACCTATATTTTTTTATTATTATTATTATTATTACTACTACTACTACTACAGTTTTATCAAACAATTTTAAATTTCTCAGAAAACTCAATTTAAAAGGCCTTATTACTCGTGCTGACTCTTATTCCATTCAGGTCTGACACATGCCAGAGCTCAGCCGCCCTGAGACCAATGTCTCCTTACGGGGCACGGACTTCAAAGTCCATTTTGGATGGACTGATCTGAAGAACGCGAACTCGTCTCTGATAACCAACAACAGAGCAGTCGGGATCAGTGGAGAAGCCACCAAATGAGATCTCCTGGGCATCAAACACACACAATACATAAAATATGTGCATATATTAATGTGCTGTTCTATTCTTCTGTCGAGGTGAAGTTGGTTGAAATATGCTGACAGTCTTGGCTGTGCATGATTTACTCATCTGTCATCGCTGAATAATTATACATGGAAAACACATACTGATTGTAGTTTTCCTTGACTCGTTGACTCAGACTTTGGAAGAGTTTGTAGGTCATGCCAGGGTGCAACAGATGCAAGACAGCACATCCGACCCACCTGTGCACTCCATGGCCCCATAACCCAGCATCATCCTCAATCAGATTAGCATGTCCACTCCAAGAAATGAGCTCTCAAATCGGTCTTTAATCCCTCAGGATAAAAACAACAACAACAACAACAACATGGCACCATATAGGACAGATATGCAAAACCTTAACCTGGGACAAGAAAATGGCTACTTTGATGCTATGTGTCAGCCATAATTTTAACAAAAAAAAAAAAAAAAAAATCAGACTTAATCTGATAAAAGGTTCCAGATTAGGTGCGGCGCAAATTGAAAAACTCTGATAAACTTTGAATGCCTGTTAGGATTAGGGTATTGTGCTTTAATTTGGGTATGTTGGTATTGTGCTTCAAATTGTAATCCGTGTATCCTGTAGGAGCAGTCATCAACTACATGGTGGGGAAGCAGGAGTTTAGAGGCAAAATGGAGATGCATACAATGTATTGAGCTCTACTGAGCTTCAGTGGATCAGCAGATATGGAATCAATCACTAGAGCTACTGAATTTATGGCTCTACTAAGCTTGTTCTACTAGCTAGAACAAGTTAGACAGGTGGGTTTTTGAGAACAGCGATTCAAAATAAAATTAAGAAATTCTTCAATGGTAAACAAAAAGTAACTTTTTTACTGAAATATTCCACATCAAGCTCCATTTCGAAAATGCATGACTCCAGGAGTTGGCATGCAGCGGCGATTCAAGCCTGCTCAACCCACGCCGTCTCTAAAGACCCTAAACCAAAGCAAACATTTCAACAACATTTCCATCCATTCCTACTCTAACAGTGTGATGAGAGCAGGTTAAAGCTGTAAGCCATCAAAGTCTGCCGAGCAGCGTGCCCTGTTTGAAACTCATCTGGATCCCCCATAAACACTCGGCTACTAATTGACTACACATGTGGCGCTGAGTGCATTTTAGCATGCGTTAGTGTGAGTGTGTGTGCCGTAGCGTGTTAGAATGTGCATGCGTGTGTTGGCATATACCATGGCTTATCAGTCTGATCAAAGACAGCCTTTCCTTAAACTGTCTGGAATATGAAAGGCACACAAAGGCTTCATGGTAAATATCTGATCCGGAGAGTAATTGGTACCTGTCTCGGAGATCTGGCTCTTTGATCGACACTCCTTTCCTCTTCCGTAGTTTAAATGTGGAAATATATTTACTGGTGGCTCCCCCACATCCGATCGTCGTGCACCATCTGGGCAGGGTGCTAAAAGATGCTCGCTGCCAAAATGGGCTCTCTAAGCTCATGAAACTGTCCTCGCTTCTTGTCACACTGCATATCAAGAATACCTGGGAGGAATGACATACAATTTAATTATTAGGAAAACATGTAAAATGTTATAAGAATATTTAACAGGGCACTGAGAAGCACATTATTTTTAGTAATAAAAGACTCAAATTACTTGCTTTAGTGACTTATTTAATAGATAATTCACTGTTGTGCAAGAAAGCAAATAAATAAATAATGAAATTAAACGCATTACACTATTTCATGTAACAAAGAATGTATTTTTTTCCATGTACAATACATCTCTTCAGTAGATCCACTATTACAAACATGAAAATCATCTAAATGCATCTCGTTTGAATGATTAATATGATGCAAGCCTCTTAAATGAACTTAAATGAACCTTCTGAGGTCATGTGACTAACATGGTGTCTTGCTGGGACAGGGTTGAGAGAGTCACGACTTTTCACCCCAGTGCATCGCTGTGTTGTCTGTCATTTTGAACATGACTGAATGACGGCTATTTACATGCCCTAAGGGACAGTATTGTGTGGCAGGGGCCAGATCACATGCGCAGGGTCTGCTGAATTGAACGCCTGTTCTAAAGGGGGATTTTTGCCACTGTAGAATCTTTTAAAAAACAACAACCATAAACTCATACTTGCCTCTAAATAAAGTCAAACTCTTATGTCAGTAGGTTTAGTGTAGGTCTACAGTCTCTGGGAATGTGTTTTTTTTTTTTTTTTAAGGAATGATGTCTCAGAGCATTTCATGGAAATGATTTGTATTATATAATTATATACTCACATGAAATGTACTGTTAGATGCATAAAAGAGTTCCCCCCAAACAACCAAGTTGTTTAGCTGTGCTGGGGCCAATTGATACTCTAAACTATATCACCACATTAAATAACTGTTAGTACGCAGGCAGTGTATTGACAGCACACCGGCCAACACAACCTCAAATGTCACCTATAAGACCATAAGCCACTTTAGGGATTTCAGTGATGCGATAACTCACATATCATAATCAAACAGAGTCTGGATGCGATTAAGAGCCAAAGGCCTCAAGAAATCCTTCTGTCCTCTCAATAACAAAAGGATTGCTATTTCTCCCGCTAGCTGGCCACGTTCTGTTTCACAACAGAAATAGCGCCTCAAAAACATCTTTAATAGCCTTATCAGTCTGGTTGGAAAACACAGGCCCCCGATTCTCGCTCCGTACATCAGAAATGTTGCCCTTCAAATGCTTAGAGAGTCTGGAGTTATTTAGCTCTGGTCCCCAATTCCAGGCCCGTGCCAAACCCAGAGTAGCATTGGAGGATTGTGTTTAAGAGCTGGCACAGGATAGCTCGGATACTTGTGTGCAAAGACACTGCCAGAGGGAGGGTGCCAAGAGGGCCCATCTCATCTCCAAGCTGTAAGCAACTGGAAAGTTTCAACAATTGTGGCATTACATTTTGTCTTGGACAGGGATATTTTAATGTTCACCATATTTTATGTCTTGCATTGGAATCACCTGAACAAAGATCAGAAAAATGTTCATTATTCATACAAGTGCCATTGTTCAAAGTAACCATAAAATCGAAATTCTTATTTTTTTATGTAATATTATAGTATTAATTATAAATGATTTATCGTTGCAAATCATTATTTCTTTTAAATTTGTGTGCCCTTTTAATCTTTAATCAAAATAATTTTCTGATGACATGTTTACTGGCGCAAGGCCGGGACAACCTGTCACTCAAATGAGAATGCAGCAATAGCAAACCACAACAATCCAATCAATTATGATGGACAGAATCAAGTCCCACCCTACTTTTTTTTCTTGTTTGAGAAGCCATTTCACTTGGAAATAGGGAAGACTATCGCAACTTCCATTTCATTCCGACTTTAACTGTAAATTTGCTGTCTCCAACATATTTTAAGCAAAACTGTAAAAAGAAAAGAAAAAAGAAAAGAATTGACTTAGAGACATACGAAAATAGACTATCATTAACACGCAATCAAAGACGACACAATCAACCTCAAAGCTCCGTCGCTGATTTCTACTGGAATATATCATTGCTTGATCTGCGCAACTTCCATTACCTCCAATGTATATCAGATGGGGAGGAAATAAAATCAGTATTCGTGTCCCATCCAGCTTTTTGCCAATGGGAGTCTACGATTCGGAGACAAGTGGTGGCGAAGCGGGGCTGTGAACCTCTCATTTGCAAGAGCACAGAAGTGTGTGGCTTAGGAAAATGGCTGTAATAGCAAACATGTGTGCCATATGTAACATGTTAGTGAAGTTGGGGGGTCTTTACAGAGTGGAAATCTTGATAGCTGCTGATAAGAGCCCTTTCTTAATTTAGTTGACTATACAGGAGGAAACTACTAAATACAAGCACAAGACAGATGAAACGGGGGTCTTTTATACAACAGCCCACGATTGTGTGATGTCGCTTTTCAATTAATAAGAAGTTAATATTGAGTAACTTATTTTAAGACAGTTATTGCCAGTAACTTTGTTTGCTCAACTAACAAAAATATTAAGATAAATAGTTCCGAATGATGCCACAGCAGAACACCGAGCAACACACAGTAGAGCAGGGGTGCCCAATCCTGTTCCTGGAGATCTACCTTCATGCAAAGTTCTGCTCCAACCCTGATCAAACACAACTGAACCAGCTAATTAAGATCTTAAGGAACTCTTGATAATTACAGACAGGTGTGTTGGATCAGGGTTGGATCTGAACTCTGCAGGTAGGTAGATCTCCAGAAACAGGATTGGCACCCCTGCAGTAGAGGTTAGCTCCTGAATGATTCCCTGTTTTGTTTTTTTTTTGTTTTTTTTTTTAAACAAATTGGTTGTATGATAGGGCTGGGACAATATATCGATGCATAGCATATCGAGAAATTATTCTGGATCGATTCTAATATTTTTCAAATGTATCGCAATTCTATCTCAAATCGATTCTGAGCTTAGTTTTTAACAGCAGATGGCACTGCCTGCTTTAACCCTCTGGAGTCTGAGGCTAATTTGGGGCCTGGAGAAGTTTTGAAATGCCCTGACATTTGTGCTTTTTTCAGTTGTTCATAAACATATTAATGGACTGACTTAATATGACATTCCATATTAATGGAATGACTGAATACAGTCATTACACTGTATTCAGCACAAACTAGGCTACCATAATATGTGAGGAACGTGTACATGTTTGTGTTTTTGAAGGAATAACGTTTATGTGTGGTTATTGAAAAAACAAAAAACATAAGTCACTGAAATAAGGCCAAAAAATAATATTATATATGTGTTCACAAGACTTCTGGGTATTGGAGGTTGTAGACTAGAGTTTTTGCTTCAAAATTATGTAAAAATTATCATGCCTACTTGTTCATTTATAACAATATATTGATTTAGTTTTTGTAAGACACTTTTTGTCAAGAAACACAGTATGCGTGGAGGCGTGAATCATCATGAATAATGGGTGATTTACACCTGAGAAGACAAAAGAATCGCATAAAAGACCTCTAATGAGCTGCATAATAATGAGGCCTTTCAGACAGGTAGGCTGTGAAAAAACCCTCTGTGGTCATGTCTCAAGCTCATCATGGTGTATATCAAACATACAGAAGAAACAGCAATACTGTGAAATATTATTATAATTTAAAATAATGGTATTCTATTATATTCTTTAAAATATTATGTATTTCTGTGATGCAAAGTGTCTGAATAATTATGTTACCTCTATGGCATTTCATATAGGCTTTTAGCTTAAAAGCATGTACATTTGGAAAAATATTGATGGATTCTCATGTTTATGTCAATTTTCTATACAGAGGAGTAATATTTATTCAATATTTATTGTCATCACTATGAGCGCTGGATACTGTGTTTTCAATTCATACATTTAGTCCACAAATTAATCTAAAGAAGAATAGGCCATGTGACAATCCAGGAACTAACAGGCTTCCAGAGATCGCTAACTATGGCTATTCAAAACACCTTTGAAGACAATAAATACACGATTGAGACGATGTATACATGTATTGCCTCAGAATTTGCGTCTGAATAGCGCTCGCTCCGTGGGCGTGGCCGCATTAGCGGATAATGAGCTGAATCACGGAGGTCTGACTTGTGTCTCTTTTCATACAGATTACATAAAGAGAATATTTGTTTTTTATATATAAATATTTGAATATTTGGTTTGACTTACACGATTTAAAACCTGACATTTCAACATTTTTTTAGACACAAGTCTCATTTTTGTATCATTAGTATTCACTAAGTTACAGTTCATTTTCTGAGAACTATCAGATTGAACTTCGTTCAGAGGGAGACGACAGATCACGCATCATGTTAGTTTTCTTTATTTTGCAAAAAGCACAACATTTTGTTTTTACTCTGAGTGTACACAAATAAAAGAAGATATTCTATAGTTTCAATTGATATATTACTTATGTCTCTATGACAAAAAATGACGGAGTATTTTAAGTCTGTTTTGCTGCAATGTGAAAAAAATCCTGCAAAACGCGCCGGCGCGTTACCCAACTCCAGAGAGTTAAAAACAGCCATACTCTGCTTCCTTCCAATTCCTTGCACACACCACTTGAATCTTCTATAAAATAATCAGTTCATAAAGTTCAAAAAGGTTTAAGCGAATTACAAGGGGGTTTGCAGTAGGCTGTTTACATAAAAGCATTCTGAGGTGCAAGTACATTCTCAGACTCTGCCGAAAGTATAAGTGTTCTTCAACACTCTTCTTCGTGAGCATTTAAGTGTGTGGTTAAAAAGTAGCCTAGAGCGCAATCTGCTGTTAAAAACTAAGCTCAAAATCAATTTGAGAGTGAATCCTGATACATTCTGAGAATATAAGAATTGATGTTTTGACGCATTGACATATTTTCCCAGCCCTATTGGATGATTTAATGACTCGCTTAGAAAGACAGTCAGCAGGTGTGTTCGACTTGAAGCTGTGCTGTGCAGACCGATTGGTGTATAACATCAAAGTATGCATGTATGCTTTCCACTTGCTCTGGCGGTACTTTGATGTCATACATTGATCAGTCTGCACAGCGCTGCTTCAAGTCGAACACACCTAGCCACCTACTCTTTGTAAGAATCAGCATTAATTAATGAATCGGTTGAATGGATGATTGACTTGTTTGAATGAATGATGACTTATTTAGTTTCTGAAAGAATAAACGTTTTGAGCGAATGGGTTCAATAAATGACTCAATGACTAAGACAGTCACTTGCGCCACCTACTGGCTTAATGATGTAACATGAAAAGTCACTAGCACGGTCTGTCTGGAATACGAAAACATGGACAAGCCAAGTGATTTAAAAGGTGAAAAGTGCTGTTGGACTATAATTGGCACTCTTGGATCAGATTTGAGGAACTGAACTGTCGCTTTGTTCACAATAAGATCATGAATGACACCAAAGCAACAAATAGACTGGGAAAAGGACACAAAGATATTTTTATCTGTTTAAATTGCAAATTAACTAGAAATTAGATCAACAGAATAACATCTGTGATCAAATGATGTTTCTATTTAAAAAAAAAAAGAAAAAAAGATGGGAGATGGTTTTGGAAGATATTACTGCGATTTAGGCCTGTTTTCTATCACACATGCTGGAACTAATATGATTATGAAAGCTACATGTTTAAATAAGTGAATAACTCAATGAATAGGCCTATTCTTAACAATACTGATTTGTCAAGGAATCAGGGAAGGTCTACCATTGAACAAAAAAAAAAGATTTCATGAATAAAATGAACAAAAATATGATAATGACTCCTGGAGAGTCTGTTTATTGAGTAGTGGAGATTTTATGCTCTGGCTAAGGTAGCATTGAAGTTTGACACTTAAGTGGTATTTATAGATTTCCTGAAAAACATGGTCTAAATGCTTAGAGAGTGACAAAATTCATTTTCAGTGAGTATGACACTGTTCTCCTAAAATAATACTCACTTTATTATGTTTCCAAATACTTAAAAGGCATTTATAATTGAGGACAATGTACACTTCATTTCATGTGAAATTATTTTGGAAATGATGCCACTGAAGCAATGGTTGGAGGCTATATCCAAACGCAGGAATGTTTCACAGAATATCATAGAAATGATACAGTAGCTCTTTCCATATCTTTCTCTGATTCAGAAAATTCAGTTCTTTAGACTCTTATTATGTTGATTCTATATACATTTGCACATGGAGTGGTACAGAGATAATGTATTTTTGTAGGCCAACCCAGAAGTTAGCATCACACTGGTTCCCTCGACAAAAAACCCGATTGGATTTTCCATAGGCTTTTGAATTATTTGCAAAAAAAAAAAAAAAAAATGTTTATCTTGATGTTTTTCCCATCAAGATAATTTTCTCAAATGAGCACAACTTTTATGACAACTAAATGTAATCACCAGAAACAAAAAAGCTAAACATAGGCTATAAATGAACTACATGTTCTCATGACTTCAGCGTCACCACCTCCAAGCTTCTGACAACTCTTTCAGTCTTTATTAAAAAACATTTTCCCTGAAAGTCTTTATAGTCCCATTTAGCAACTTGATAGCCTTTTTCAAGAAACGTAGAAGCATTAAAAAGTCACGAATGGGGTATTACTGGTGTGTTTTATGTTGTAGAATAAAACGTGAAAATATCTTGACCTTGTGTTAACCAAAATCCTATTCAAAAAACCTTTTAACTTTGGGATGATGGAACTGGAAGTGCTAAAATTCTAAATTGTTTCTGGGTTTTGGCCTACAGAAATACATACATACAGAAATCGAGGCACATAAATATATTTATGTTAGTGTGATTAAATCACAACTATTTTTTTAATTGATTCACAGCCATAATGCATTGGTCAACAGTCATTCCGAGGAAGTTCAGAGCCCTGTAAATAAGTAAATAAGAACCTCAATGTCACATTCATCTTTTGAGTTTTATTGTAACTACAGACTTGTTGTTTATTGTCAGTTTCTCAGCAGTAGCAGCTCTAAACTAACATGGTTCATTGTGTGTTCATCGACAACTTGAAGCCTCCATTCTCCAAAAAAAAAAAAAAAGGAGGATGCCACAAGGACACCAGCACGCTGGTTCAAACGGATTTGTGCTATTGCTAAGAGACCACTGGTCGAAGCCAAAACCTCTTCCTTCCTTCCGACCAGCCTTAGTAGAGAACAGCTTAAGCTGCAATGAATTAAGAAAATGAGAACCGGAAAATTGCACTTTTAATTTTCTGACCTTGTTCCATTTCCTGCGCTAATGTCCAAGCACTCTGGGAGACACATCCCTCCTTTGTTTTTATGACTTTTATAGACAACACTCCACCATGTAAACCCTATTTTCAATACCGAGCCTTACAATACACATTTTGTTTCAGTTTGGATCGATGTGTCTGGGTTTCCTCTGATCACGGGGTTTCCAGCAGAGAAAGGAGAAGAAGTGGCTCAAATAAAAACTTGAGGGACATCATGGAGATTTTGGCAGATTTTTGAGCACCATAACAATATGATTTTAATGTGGCAGAATATCCCCATGGGCCATTATAGCCTGTAGTGAAACCCCGTTGAGTTGTACAAAAAGTGAAAGGAAGTATGCCAAATTTCTCAGAAATCACACAAACAGATATTTGATCAAAAAGAGTGATGTTTATCAGAGGTGACGGTAGAACGTTATTCTCCTGAATAATCATTTTCTAAAGTCCATTTTGTTCAGAGGATTTTGGAGTGACTGGCAGGTATCAATGTATCAGACTGATATCGCTCAAAGTCAGCTTTAATCAGCCAAGTCTCAATGGCTCCCAAGTGCTGTTATATAGTGAGAATATACAGTGCTTGAATCACCATTAGTCAACAGCTGGCTTACTGCATTTAAACCAACCGAATGGAGGTCTCGTGAGAAAATAAAACAACAGCAGCAGTCACATGCAGTACTAAGTGATGACATTCAATGGCTGTGGGGTATATGGAGGCCTTATTAATCACAATACATTTTATCATAACTTTACTTTTGTATTCAAACATTTTTTGTGCTCTTCTTGTTTGTTTGTACTGCAGAATCCTCGGTGGAAAAATGAAACAGTACCCCGCGCAGAACAATAACTTATTTGATTTCAATGAGAGTATTGATGTTAAGCCGGCTCTTTATTTGTAGCGTACTATTTAGTGTAGTGTGTGAAAAAGAAAAAGGAGAATACTGCATAACTGTCTTGCGTTAGTGTTTGGATGTAAGCCACTCTGTTTTTGCTCCATGCAGAGATTCATCGCGCCCTCAAGGAGCCTTATTTAGAGTACAGATGCATCTCATCTGCTGGGTCTTAGAAGCCATGCCACATGGGAGGACACAAATTTGTTTTAAGTAGGAATTTAAATACACACATAAAGAAAACTCTCTCAGTGCCTTGGCCTTACAACACAAACTTTGCAGATTTCACATGTCTATTTCACAGAAGTGCTCCAAAAAAAAGACAAGAAAAAAAAAAAGACCGCTGCCCCGTTTTAAGTCACGCACCACGGCCTGAAAAAGGTTGCACTCCACCACAGAGAATGGCGCATATAAGCAATTTGGCAGTTCTGTATTGTTTGTGTCAGCAGAGTAAAGTAATTTATCCAAGATAACCTAAGGAGACCTCATTTGGTAGTGCTGAATTGACCATTCAGTCTTATCACAGACCTTTCTGAGATGTTCGTAGTCTCTCTGTTTTATCCAAGTTTTAATATCACAACTCATTGTCCTTGTCTGATTTAATTAGTTGGCACTTTATTTGTGAGTTAAATGACCATCTCTTCCTCTTTTCAAATATGAAATGACATTGTGACAAGATAGTGATTCAAATCTGCCTCTCATTGTGTCCTGCTCATGGGGACGCCATCAAATAAATTAAGCAGATAAATGAATATTCATAATAAGTTGTGGTTATTCTTTCTCTGCCTTGAGAGGTAAAATGATTGCAAATTACATGCTGTAGATACCGATGCAAGTTTTTAAAGTTAATATAGATTAATTTACTGTTGTGAGAATAACAAACTGTACGATGACCCTAGCTTGTGACTTATTTCTATGTGGAAACACCATGCATATTAGGTATCCCAATGAAGAGTCCAAAGAAAAAAAAAAAAAGTTTTTAACCTGAACTCAAACATGAAGACAAATCTAATTTACATGGTGTTCTCTCAAAATATTCCATGAAATGTTTGAGGAAAAATTGAGTTTTCAACCCACCCAAATAAATCAAGCCTTTGTAACCCTATTTGGCATCCCAGTTCTTGTGCAAACCTAAATTTATATGCCTACTGTGTGTATGTATGTATGTATGTATAATGTTGCAATTTCTAAATTTCATTTTAAAATTGTTTAAAGGTCCCGTTCTTCGTGATCCCATGTTTCAAACTTTAGTTAGTGTGTAATGTTGTTGTTAAAGTATAAATAAAATTTGTAAAATTTTAAAGCTCAAAGTTCAATGCCAAGCGAGATATTTTATTTAACAGAAGTCGCCTACATCGAACGGCCAGTTTGGACTACATCCCTCTACTTCCTTCTTTAATGACGTCACTAAAACAGTTTTTTGACTAACCTCCGCCCACAGGAATACACAAAAAAGGGGGCGTGGTCTTGTTGCGCTCCCACGGAGAAGAGCAAGAGTTGCGTTTGTAGAGTGTGTTTGTCGGCATGTCGTCGAAACGCTGTTATTTTCATCCCGCAGTCCAATCAGGTCTGATTCCGGCTCAAATTGATAGGGTAAAATTAAAGACATGTTTACAATAACACTGAGCGCGTGCATCTCCACGTTATGGTAAGAGGCGTGACCTTTCCGGACAAGATGCGCTAAGCTGCTGTCGAATCACAACACAGGAACCGCTGGCACAATCAGAACTCGTTACGTATTTCTGAAGGAGGGACTTCATAGAACAAGGAAGTCATCAGCCCGTTTTTATGACAGTGGAAACAGCGGTATACAGATAAGTAAATTATGTGAAAAATACTGTGTTTTTTTACACGCGAAACATGAACACATGTTATATTGCACACTATAAACACAATCAAAGCTTCAAAAAAACACGAAAAACTTTAAATATTGTAAGATCAAATGTAACCAATTTTACATTTTCTAAAGACTGGTTGGAAATAGGGCAAATCAAAATGTGTATATTTAGACAATTCTTAGTTTTAAGTATTATTTTAAAGTTTTATTTTATTTTTATTAATCTACATTAGAGCAAATCCATTGGGGGAAATTCTATCAAAGGCTGCATTTACACTGGCACAAAAAAAAAAAAAAAAAAAAAAGATTTTTTTGCTCAGACACAGATCGGAATTTGTTGCACACATGTAAACACAAAAATCCACACGAGATCCGATTTTTTCGCATCCAATCTGAGCCACTTCCAAATGTGGTTTGAAATCAGATCCATATCCGATCTCTGGACATGCGACCTACGTCTAAACACGCATATCCGATTCCCATTGGAAATCCAAGCCACCACAAGGTGAGGGCGACACGTTTGCTTACTAAAAGGTAGCTTTAATGTTGTATTATGAAGCAGACGTGCCTGTATGCACTCGCACTAAAAATTCGCAGCTTTATTATTGAGGTAGAAAATGTCTATCTATTTTTTCCTTGAAAGAAATTGTGTGCACATGCACACACAACATTCAGCAGCTGAATTTGAACCTCTGCCCAGTTAACTTAAAAGAGACCGCCATGTGTTTTTTTATTTTTTATTTTAATAAACCAAAAGCTTCACTGGGTGGGTATGCTACTACCTCTCTCTCTCTCGTGTACGCTCTCTCCTTGCTCGTGCTCTCTTTATCATTCATTCAAATAAATGTAATCTTAGCTGCTACTTTATTTCCCTTCAGAATTGTAGATTTAACGACTGTAAAATAACAAACGCAAATTATCTTTATTTTCCAGTCTATATTAGTTCAGTCAGAAATCGTGCTGCAAAACATCCATGACATTGACATCTGTTAAGTTATCCATTCTGGCAGGTAATCATGACTTGACCACCCGACGTGAAATATATAAATAATTTTAATAGCACTGCCATTCAAAACCCAAGAGTCTACCATGTGCATGCAAAGCTATCAATGACAATCATTTTGGGCGGGAATTAATGTAAACACAGATATCGGATACCAGTTGCGTCTAAAGTGAATGTAAATACACTGGCCAAAAAAAAGATCGGATCTGTGCATTAAGACTTGCAGTGTAAATGCAGCCAAAATGCCTTAAATAGCAAAAAGAAAAAACATTAACTTTTAGATTTAAAAAAAAAAAATTGAGATTGACAGAGTGAGATATGACCTTTGACCCTTCCTGCTTCTCTGGGTTATAAAGTGACTGAGTGCTACATAGCCACGGCAGCTCATTCTTAAAGGGCTCGTAGGAAGGACACACTGCATCTGTGGTGAACAGCCCTCTGGTAGAGCGTTTCTGCACAAGAAAGCTTGAGGACGCATCTGAAGTGCTTTGATAAAGTGCTTTGAGAGAAAATGAACTCCCTCATGGATTTAATGACATCAAAGAGCAAGTCTCTGGCATCGTAATAAATTCAGACCAAACTCATTGAGAAAGAGAGGGAAATTGAGCCTTGATTATCACAGCTTTTGTGTGACATTGAAAAGACTAAGAAGGCCAAGGGAGGAAGGGGATAAAAAAACCCACTTGTCCTCTCTCAAACTAGCCCACAGAAGAGAAAGAGAAGAGCCGTTTTGAGGATAATGTGCTGCCTGGTCGTTAGAGCGCTACATGGTTCTGAAACAGAAACTTTTCTGCCCATTGGACACAGCTTTTATAAGCATATATAGAGGACAAAAGAAAGCCTGGAGTAGCAAGGAGCCCTCACAAAGGCCATTATTTATTAAGAAAAAAAAATTGAATCCCTTGATGCATTATTATTTATGTGATCACAGTGTTCAGACTGGTCTTTTTTAAAGTCAATCCAAACTGTGATACTTACAGTTTTATTTATGTTATTTTATGTGGATTTTATTTACAGAATTATGTACCAGTCACTACGTTACTCTCTTTTCCCAGTATAAATCTTTTATATACATGCATTTTGAATCCCAGTATAAAACTATAAATCTTATTTTTCGGATGCTGTGTTAAATTCTTCCATGTTTCATAGCAACAGAAATAATTGAGTTTGCAAGCACAATGGGTCTGGCATCAGTACCTTGTCACAACAGTTCTTACCTCATAAGTGGACGTAATTCCACCTCAGCTCATGCCAAATTAAATAAATGCTTTCATAGTAGTATCCAAACACTTATCCAAATAGCTCACCGACTCTGCCTTCCACTGACTCATAGGTAACAAACATATGACATGGAAATATTGGATATAAAAGTCAGGGGGGTGAATTATGGGAGTTAAAAAAAGAGTGATGTAAAATTCAGGCCAGTCTGTCATTACCTCAAGCTTTAACAGCAATACTTTTCAGCTTGGGTTTTGGGTGAGAGCTGAAAGGCTGAAGTTGACAGATTTAGTTTATTGGTACACTGGCTTTCCCCACCAGCATAGATGAGTGTGAATTGATGCCTCTAGAAATTGCCATATAATTGTTCCATTAGATTTGACATTGAGAGGCCTGTTTCTTACTTCAGCTCAAATTCTAGTTATTGTTAAAAAAAAAAAAAAAAAAAAAAGAAGAAGAAAAAGATATCTGTGGTTTGCGTAGAATGTCTTCATTTCAGTTCTGTGACTTGTTAAATGAATATCCATGAGTGAGCGAATTACCATTTGCAATGGAAAAAGTCCGGAAGACAAGTGGGTGTTTGCTCATTTAAGCCCTTCATGAAAATCAGGGTGGAGGATCCGGAGGTTTGCATGAGTTAGTGCTGGTCTTGATTTGGACAGAATACATCTCTATTAACAGGTTAAAATGTTAAATTTGGGGTCAATAAAATGTTTTATTTTAAATTAGTTTATTCGCCAAGGACACATTAAATTGATCAAAAGTGACAGTAAAGACATTTATAATGTTACCAAAGATTTCTAATTTAAATAAACGCTGTTTTTATTTGCTTTTTGAAGAATCATGGGGAGGACATACTAACAAGATATTATGTAGCACAATTGTTTGCAACATTGATAATAATAAGAAATGTCTCTCGAGCACCAAATCAGCATATTCAAATAATTTCTGAAGGCTCATGTGACACTGAAGATTCAGCTTCGCCGTCACAGGAATAAATTACATTTTAAAATACATTAAAATAGAAAAGCTTTTTTGAGTTGTAATAGCATTTCACAATATTACTGTTTTTACTCAAATAAATGAAGTCTTTAAAAATCACATTTAAAAAAAAAAAAAAAAAACATCCAACAGACTCCAAACTTTTGAACAGTGAATACATATAAACCGATTAACTCTGGAATTATCTGGATTTCTGCTTAAATGTTTGCTATAAAATTATCTTCATCTGATTAAAATCATTAAAACCATATAATTTAATGAACCACAAACATGAAAACCCACAACATGCTACAGTGGCATCTTTGTTGAGCTAATCGTGCAATCAACTTCAGTGATGAAAGAAGAATGTGAGCCCTTATATGTAGTAAGTGGGGTGAGCATTGTGTATCTGGAAACTTCCCATTAATGCTGATCAGATATGCTGTGAATTAAGTATTTTGACATGTTCATCAATTCAGAACTGTTTGGATTGAAATATAGTTTTGGTTTTAAAGTTTGTCTAATGAACTCAGGCAACAATAAAATGCTGCCACACATCCCTGCTGTTAGTATTTCTGAATTGTGATGATTTTATAGTATATCCGTTCACTGACCATTCAATGACACTCAAATCTTTCAATCCATAATGTCATATTCTCAACCCCTTTGAAATATTTTTTCATAGGTCCTTATTTCTTTGAACAGCAGGTCATTAATATTATGCAGTTATGTTTATGGTGGGGTGCCACACCTGAACTGACTGGAACACCTGACACCAATTACCCCCTTTTCAAGAGTTCATTATCCAAACATTCCACAGGCCTTTTCCATTAAGGCTTTCAATTGTTTAAACCAGGGTTGTTCCTGAGATCTACCTTC
Source organism: Megalobrama amblycephala (assembly GCF_018812025.1). NCBI lineage: Eukaryota > Metazoa > Chordata > Actinopteri > Cypriniformes > Xenocyprididae > Megalobrama > Megalobrama amblycephala. Next base: position 26,253,388 of record NC_063049.1, on the reverse strand, counting down.
CTGCAGAGTTTAGGTCCAACTCTAATCAAACACACCTGAAGCAGCTAATCAAAGTCTTGAAAATCATAGGCAGGTGTGCTGTAACCAAACCTATTCCAGACAAAATATACTTAAATAGAATATAGAACATTTTCTTCTTAGCGAAATATGAATTAAATTGTTAGTTCACCCAAAAATGAAAATTCTGTCATTTATTACTTACCCTCATGCTGTTCCACACCCGTAAGACCTTCGTTAATCTTTGGAACACAAATTAAGATATTTTAGTTGAAATCCGATGGCTCAGTGAGGCCTGTATAGGGAGCAATGACATTTCCTCTCTCAAGATCCATAAAGGTACTAAAAACATATTTAAATCAGTTCATGTGAGTACAGTGGCTCAATATTAATATTATAAAGTGACGAGAATATTTTTGGTTCTCCAAAAAAAACACAATAACGACTTATTTAGTGATGGCCGATTTCAAAACACTGCTTCAGGAAGCATCGGAGCACAAATGAATCAGCGTATTGAATCATGATTCAGATTGCGTGTCAAACTGCCAACGGCCGAAATCACGCGACTTTGGCGCGCCGAACAGCTGATTCGATACACTGATTCATTTGTGTTCCGATGCTTCCTGAAGCAGTGTTTTGAAATCGGCCATCACTAAATAAGTCGTTATTGTTTTTGTTTTTTTGGCGCACCAAAAATATTCTCGTCGGTTTATAATATTAATATTGAACCACTGTACCCGCATGAACTGATTTAAATATGTTTTTAGTACCTTTATGGATTTAGTACCTAGCCATCGGATTTTAACTAAAATATCTTAATTTGTGTTCCGAAGATTAACAAAGGTCTTATGGGTGTGGAACAGCATGAGGGTGAGTAATAAATGACAATTTTTATTTTTGGGTGAACTAATCCTTTAAAAGGGCTGTATGTAGAATTCAGAAACCGTTGTTATTAGCAACACTGGTGGCTGTTAACTGAACTACAGCAAATATTGCTCGTGCTCGCACACATGCACACGTAAACTGAACGTAATTAAAGGCCCCAATATACTCATGACGAAGTTCTTTTTCGTTTTCTCCTAAGAAGTAAAAATAAGTTTGGACATACCTTTGCAGAGATATACTGTTAATGAACATCCAGACGCCGTCTCCTGAGAGTGACTGTTAGATAAATGTGCTGCGCGCGCCGCTTTCTTCTCAATAAAAAAATAAATAACAAAAATGGCAGCGGTAAGCATCTGATCTGTTTTCACCGGCATCATGTCAACGGATGAGGTCATTAAAATAACTCTGTTATGATAGTTTGAGTATATTTGAGACCTATAGACCTGACTACGTGAGACTATTTAAGTAATATCCCTTTTCTCTGCGTGAGATTACAGTTAGTGGCGGGTGCAGAAAATAGATGATCATGGGCCTCTATAAGTGTGGGTGGGCCGGAATAATTCGCATCACCCCATGTTTTTTTCAGCCGGCTTAATTTGAAAATAAAAAGATAAACGGGTCACTGCACGGCAATATAAACGTCCATGCCTTAAAGGTGAAGAATGTAAGAAAGATTAAACAGGTCACGAACACGTCAAAGCAAACGGGGTAAGTTATTGTATTGCAAGACACTTCGGTAAAGTTGGTTTTATATTCGCACATTCGGACTTCTGATCAATTCAGACTTTCCAATAAATGTGCAATAAATTAATGTTTGCGAATTTTAAGCAGCGACATGATATTGACAACCAACGATTGTCAACTTACAACATTTTTCACAGTTGATCAAAATAGGCAAGTATTGTTTTAATGGCATATTTACTTGTGAATGTCCACTGAATGTCCAATGTAGTGTGATTAACAAGGCTATTGAATACGGATGTCCGAATGTGCGAATATAAAACCAACTTTAGTTTAACGTTACCCAAGTTTGCAAGACGCGCTACAATAAAGTCTGTGTCGACGACTCGCCATTGCTAATACAGTACATGTGGCTTATGTACATTTCAGAAAACCCATTGCTCACAAATGCAAATAATATGGCATATTAACCATGCCACGGCGGGCCAGACTACAAAAACCTACCCATAGCTTACCTTGTATGGCCGCTGTCTGCTCTAAACAAGTCGGAGTCGCGGGATTTTGCATTTAAGATGTTGATGATAATATCGTCGTAATTCTAATTATCTGTTAGTTCTCTTTCAGAAGACCAAAGTGTCAGGTTTTTACACTGTCCTGTCATCTTTTAGACGTGTTTCTTTCTTAAATGTCATAGATGGTGGTGGTTTAGCCATTTTTGTAATAACATAAAAAGGTCGCTGCTAACATTAGTTGGAATCCGGATATTGGCGCGAAGAACATAACATTACTGGTGTGACGTAACTGAAGATAATTAGCATATTCTTGTTAATATTAGGATCGAGTTCTAATGCATAACAAAACGCATTTAATACTATTGTTAAAGAATTGTTAAATGTTAGAAAATTGTATTATTAAAAAAATATAATAATGTATTGTACAGAATGGAATGTCTATAGACACTTATATAGTGTATACACTAAGTGCAAATAGCGTCCCTTGTTGGCAAATGCTATTTACACTAGCTCCACTCACCAATGTCTGGTTGGGCCACTCAAGTTTTAAAAAAGAGGTGCAGCAGTATTGTCTGGCTATCACCAGACCAAGCTCAATTTAAAATTGAACATTGGTCTGGAGAGTCTGCATGTATTTTCTACTGCACACGAGCATTATTCACGCAATTGGATAGTCCTTCAACCAATCAGATCAACGATCCAGGTGACGTACTTTGCAGAGCGACACGAAAACTCCAGACAGGTTTAGTTTGTATTGGTTTGTACCATTGATCAGCGGTTTGCAGAAGCAGCAATGGCATCGAGCGATTTTTGCAGGTTGTGCAAAAAAACATGAAAGTGAGTGATATTTACACCCAGTCGAGCGATTTGTTTGCTAAACTAAAGAAGTCATTTAGGATCGTTGAGAGGTTAAAAGCTGCTTGCTGTCGCTTCTCTATCGTCATCGTGTTATACCCGCCAATAGCGAGCAAGGTGGATAAGCCAGTCTGTGATTGGTTCCCACAAAAGTGTAACAGATGCAGCAGAAATGAATGTACGGGTTTCCAGACTGAGTTGCCGGGCGAAATCAAATCGCCAGCAGATCAGGCTGGGTTTACCCAGTCTAGCAGCAGTAGTGAGTAATACTCGCAGACCTGATTTTTAACACGATCGACATGGGTCCGAATCCGCCTTTTGCAGAGTTCGCATTTATTTTCAATAAAAATGAAAATAATGTTCTGAAAGTGCAAATAAACTGTGAATGAGTTTATTGTTTATTGTTTGAACGAGTTTAAAGTGTTTATTGGGTAGGTGCAGCGTCCATTTAATAATCATTTACACCAAAAATACTGAGGTGCAAATAGTATCTTCCACTATAAAGTATAGATGGCATCTTTACTCTTATTGCAAAGATCTGATACTTTTACATGCTGTAAATAGAATCTACTGCTATTTTCACCTAGTGTAAATGCATGTCATTAAGAAAATGCTGCTATTGTCACTTAGTGTAAAAAGAATATATTTCTTTTGGAATTTTCCTGAAAATTGTATAATTGGGGTGTAACAATATATTGCAGTATACAATATGTATAGTGATTCGTGGATAGTGTTTAGTTCACCCAAATTTGAATATAATGTATAATAATGCAGTGGGGGAATATTTGTGGGTCCTTTATAATGCCAAATGTCTTACGTGACCAGTAAAACATGGCATTATTTTAAATATATCTAGTCAGTGACATAGTGCAAGCATATTTGTCTAAAATAATTCATTGTCTAGATTTTTTTCTTCTTCTTAAATGTGTCATAGAAAGATCTTTAGCCATTTTTGTAATAATAAAAAGGGCCTGCTAGTTGGAGTCGGTTGGAATCCAGATATTGGCGAATTGTCAAACATTAAAAATATTGTGTTATTAAAAAAAGGCCTGTTAGCAATAACAAAATTAATACATAAAAAAATTCTCACATAGCCCTTTTGATCTTATCGTATATTATTATTACATGTTTAGAGATTTTAATCACATTGTAGGTGATTCATTCACACATTCAGACATTCACTAAAAATAATTTCAAAAACAGTTACAACTCATCTTAAAGCTTATTCAAATACAAGTCTGTTTCAAATAGCAATAATGCATTTTGATTTTAAAATAATAGATTTAAGTAACAAATTTATTGTTTTTATTATATATTTTTTTTCATTTACACATGATAAAACCAAATGTTAATGATTTTAACTTTTAGCAAATCAGTGTCTTAAGATTTTCTGTGCCAACATAGTAACTCAACTGTGCTATGGTTTAATATAATGTATATTAAATAATATTTTAATTAAAGAGTCTTTTATTTTTACTGTTCACTGGTTTAGAATGTATCTTTTTATGTAATATTTTTAAGCAAATATGTGGAGAGAAAATGAATGTATACTAAATACTGTGCTTTAATGTTTAATATAGTGGTGGTAAAAATATAAAATGTAAATAAAATATTTAAAATATTTATATTAAAATAATGTTTTAAATGACAAATAATTACATTAAAAAAATAATTTATGTTTTAAAATGTTTAAATAAATATTAGCGGTTGGGTTTAGACCCCTTCAGCAAAACATTCTTTCCGTAGTTCGGTGGAAGAGCACAAAACTTTCAACATAACTGTCACAAGCCTCACACACAACAGTCTCACTCAACTCAATGGCTCCACCCAGCAGTAAACGCTCTCCATTTTTTCATAGTGAAGGCAGAGCAGGAAATGATATAATTGTTGCATTTTTCCCATGCCCGTTTGCCCTGTGCTTGACCCCCTCCTTCGGCTGCTGGGAATGGTCACTTAGTGATTAGTGCTGTGAGCGTCTGAGTTTTCATCCACAGAGATCTGTGTAGGGGGTGTTCGGAGACCTTTACAGTGCGTCCGTGTGGCTGTGAGAGAGGACTTGTGGGAAAAACGGGTTTATGTGGCGCTGCAGCTATAAATAGTGCATCAGGAAATCTGTTTAACAATCACTCATGGGATGTTTAATGAGTCTATAGTTAGCAATTCCAGCAGAGAACAAAAAGACATTTTTAATCAATCAGCTACATTGCATTACGAATATGCAGTGCACTGAGCTGCCTTTCGCAGTGGATTTGATTATGGCTGTTTTATCGTGTTCAACATCAGCCTGTTCTTCAGTCAATTAATACTGCGTATAATAAGGTCGCTCATGGGAAAGGCAACATCTAAACAGTGAAGTGAATTGTGTCCTAAATCCAACCAAGTGACATCATGTCGTTTTGCTCCTGAGGTCATATGAAACGCCCTGTGCCGTGTTTCCCAAGAGAAGACAGTGGAAGACATTAGGTGTTTCGGACACTCTGGGTGGAATCTGTGTAAATTAGATCCACTAGTCTCAAATCTTGACTATAACGGTGGGAAATGTCAGTCTGACCTCAGGCATCAACCGAGAGTCTGCTGTCACCGGCTATTAATGTTAAACTGGCCCTCTGTAGTTCCCATAAACATTTATTGACTCCTAATAAGAAATCACAGAAATGACTCAATTTGGACACTTCTAATGAACACTATATTTAGACTTGTCTCTGAATGGACAATAGCCACATTCACACATTACGGTAAAATTATCAGATTGAATTTTCTGGTGAATCTTGTTCATACAAGCGGCGTAAATGGAATAAAAAGTGTAGCGACCGCCCCCTCACACCCGGAATCTAAAGTTTTGTTCACACATAGCATCAAAACAGACATTTTTACAGCTTCTTATCCCAGATAAATAAAGAAATGTAAAATCTCAAGAAATGTTTTTCTCTAAATTGAATTCAAATATTGGATTATTGCCCTGACATAGCATTGTTGTCGTTTTATCCAACTATTATTCAATGATGTCATATGACTTTAATTTTCAATATTAGTTGAGCAGGATTGTCTATTACATGAAGGTTTGAATTCATGATTCATGCTTTACTTGATATGCTACTTCTAAACAAAATAGATTAATTTGATCTTTGTCAGCCTCTCTTCACCTTCTGTAAAAAAGATGAGGGGAAACGGTCACATTTCACTTACTGAATGAAACAAATCCAAACCAATCACGAGTCATCAAACATCACAATGACGATATATCATTCTGGATCCAACTATCAGTCAGACCTCAATTTATTTGGCATCCAAATTGCTTTTGTGACATTTATAAAGGAAACCAGTGTGCTCTGTGATTCCAATCCAGCTTTTCCCTTACAAAGGCAGATAAATAATGCATTCTGGGCCGTCATCACTGCAAAACTATAGACATACTGAGACCCACACACATACACGCCTATTCCTCAAGAAATGAATGAACTCGTACTGGATTTTTTTTTTACCCTTTTTTTTCTGATACACAGAAGTGGGTGAAATAATTGGCTGCCATTTCCTTTTATTGAGAGAGAGCAGTATAAACTGTTTGTAATTTAGTACATTGCCTCACTTGAGAAGTTACATAGTTCACTTGAATGTCTATTGAAAAGTGTTTTTTTTTTTTTGTTTTTGTTTTGTTTTTACTATTTGACCAGTTTAGAGAAATCCCCTAAAATTATCGTTTTAGGTCATATTTTTAATCAAATAAATATATGGAGAAAAAGGAATGTACATTAAATATTTTGCTGTAATGTTTGATAGGTAGAGGCAGAATTCACACTATATTAACTATTAATATTAGTTAAAATTAAAAATCTGCTTTAAAATATGAAAGGAAGAAAAGAATATAACAAAAAGGAAGAAAAAATAACTAATAATGTGACGTGAATGTTTAGGGGCTGTTTTCATCTAAAAACGATAAACTTTTTGTGCTTTGGCAGGTCATTTACACGACAACAGCATTTTGGTGGCCTGAAAATGTAAAATGTGAAATGTAACGTACAAAAACGCGAATTTGTGAAAACTGTAACGTCATGCGCATGCGTATTACGTGTTCAATCTATAGGTGCGTAGTGTTTCTTTACAAAGTGACAGCTCCAACTACTGGCCTGGCATGCACAATACAGCGTTTTGGTCATTTTCACAGATCCGTGTGAACGGGGATCGTTTTGACCGAGTTGTTGTCTGTATGTGAAAAACGCAAAAGGAAAAACTTTTCCCTTTTGAGTACGTCGTTGTGTAAACGTACCCTTAGCCATATCTGCAGGTGCAAGACTGACCGAGTCATGCAATAATTGTCTTCATTTGTGTTGTGTACATTATGATTACATCTAATCATTTCTCATCAGTAACACAGTTGTATACCACTTTTTACCTTTTTTTTAACAGTGCAGGATGTCTGGTGACTGTTTATATGACGAATCCCAGCAGCCTTTGTGTTTGAGATTGGGACTATTGTAGTAGCTCAGGAGGTTTAGTTAGTTTGGGTTGGCAATAGTCCTTCATTTTAGGGTTTCAAACTACTGTTTAGTTTTTGCATAAACAATTGCATTGTTCAATGTCAACCTTATTTTTACCTCCTTTCTTTTTTGAAAGTAGGATCGTGTCAACAGTTGGACTTGGAGTGGTCCTAAAAATCATACTCTCATGAAATCCAGCCAGGCTCTCATTGATATAGTAACAAAGCACGATGAGTGTTGTTGGCCGTTCGGTTAAATTGTACAAACAATGTGGATTCTGGAATTTTCATTTGAGTTGTGACGCATTACAGTTATTTATGATTATTCTGCACTTGACAAAACTTTAAGGAATTACATTTTAGGATCGTAATACATTTCTTTTGTTCCCTGTAATTATGCATGTATTTTATGTATTGAAGATGAGAATTTATTTACAAATAATTACAACTGCATTTTTATTTCTTTGTGTGATTGTGCAGGCCATCAGAATGATTCATGGAGTGGATATTGGAGTAAAGCTGTTGGCTTGTGGCTTGGGAACTGTAAGAACTGGATTAGACTGTTTTCGGCCTGTGAAAGTAGAAAAAGAAAATACCAACAAGCCAACAATCCAAGGTCCATAGTGGTCTTGTGTGTGTGTTATCAGTGGAGTGCCAGTGAGGTGGGGGATACAGTGGCATTATACAGTGGTACTGTGGCATGATGAATAATGCCAGGCTTAGAAGATGCGCCCAAGCCAAGATTTGAAAAGCTTTGAAAGCTTTACCAGTACAAGAGGAGGAGGAAAATATCTGCCTGATTGTTCTTAAGAAAAACATTTCTATATGAACAATTCTGTTTGTTTTTAATTATATTCATTTTATTGCATTCTTCTTTTTTATTGCTGGATCTTGTGAACATCTGAGACATTTTAAAACGGAAGAGAAAGAGGAAAAAAGTAGTAATATGCACTTACCTATAAAAATGCTCCTTTGGTGCAGGGTTTAAGTAAAGGCCAGTATTTACTATACAGTATCTGAGGTGATTTTGTCAAGTGCATGGTTTCCTACAGAAATTGCTGTCACTCTTTACCTCTAACATCTGCTTCCATTAAAAGCCACTCAGAATGGTAATTTGGTGACCTGCTGAGCCCCGAAGCCATCTCTACTGAAGCACACCTGTGCTTTTCTAAGAGTATAATGGGATCAGGACTATTAGCTGGCAATTAGAGATTGTTTAAACCTGAAGTATTACCAGATCACATTACAGGCACCGGCCAACATTTAGACAAGTTCACAAGTGCAAGTCACCCAGACAGAAATGGAAGCCTCTTTAATGCTTATATGTTTTTGGCTTAAATGTACACATTTGCCCTTGTGCTGAGATTTTAGTATACAGGCTGCTTCGATATAAATGCTATGGAAAATTTGTTTGTGGAGCAATAATTAACACCTGGCATCAAAAATTGGTCACTGCCTTAAAAGTATATTTTTATGGCTTTTTAATTATTATTTTTTGGTTCATAGATGAACACTTAAAATAAATAATGTCACCTGCATTTATATAAATATTTGAGTTATTCCCACAGCTATGACTCTCTTCATTTGCAAGATCTAGTTACTGACAACATACATCATTTCACATTAGTAGATGACATAACTCATACTTGAAGCAGCCGGGTAGGAGTCGCTTAACTAAACATTTATATTAAAGAGACATTGTGCACCGTGTGAATTTGATAACTTTTGATTGACCCTTGTGGATTATTAAATCTTAAGAACACACAGTGACCACGATCTGTGTAGAACTGGTAAACATGTCCAAGAGCTTACTTAATGTTTCACTTGTGGACCAATTTGGCCTGCCCAACACCCTGCAGCTGTTAACATACCGTGAAATGCTCAGACTGAGCCAAAAGACAGGAAGTGGCTTGTATTTAGCCATCGACTTGATAACTACCTTCTTTTTTCTTTTTTATGAGAAACGAAAGAAAGAAAGAAAAACAGTTCAGAAAAACATTCAATTACACACAGCCAAACTGAAATTACTGATGTGCATTTAAATTACATTCATAACATGTTATTGTACACTCAATCTGTCAGTAGGCAATAAATCAACATTTTGAAAAGTGTTTTTGTTTGTTTTAAAAACCACGTGTTAAAGCATGTCGCTCTAGCCACTGAAATACTGTTAATGTCAACATGCCGCCCTCTAGTGTTCAAGAGACACTTTACTGTGAATGGAGACATTTCTAGCACAAATAAAATAAATCTAAGACTACATACCCATTTTCATTTTAATTAAAATGTCAAAACTAATTACAATAAAAAGTTCAATTGATATGACCACATGTAATCAGACAGAGGTTCAATATAGACCTAAACATGAAGAGAATTGTTATGAAGGCTAATTTTGGACTGAACCATAGCAATAATACATGTCAAATAATTGATCAAATAAACATTAAGTTATTAAATAAATGGGATCTATAAGAAAGTTTTCTGTGGAAACCAAAGGTAAGTGTTTTCAGATTTTCAGAATAAAATCTTACTTGATTTCAAAACATATTGGCTATACTTTCTACTAGCTGCTCACTTGAGCAGAATATTATTAACCATTACTTCCTTTCATTCGAAACTTTTGTAAAAGAGGCGATGAGAATTGTTTTATTTTAAATCCCTGAGTTTTGGAGTGTGTCATTGTAAATTATGTTGATTTTGGGATGAACTACTCCTGAGAAACGGCAGTAGTGCAAAAAAATTAGCCACCAGATGGCAGCAAAACCTTGTCTATATACCCGATATCTCCGTTCATGTCACTTGGAAGCTTTGATTCAAACAATATTGTTAGTTAAATTATACAACCAAAATTAAAGTGAACTTGATGGTTTATTTCATGCCGTGTTTCTACATCGGTGCTTAAGAGAACTGGTTATACAGCAGAACAACCCTCCATTTTAACTCTACAATCCCATAAATTGCTACATAAAACTGTCTAGTTGAATTCAGATTTGTTTTTGTAACCACTCTGTGTAACTTTTTAAATTTAAATTATTGTGGTGTTCATAATACATATTATTTTAAACCAGCTTTACAGTAAATAATCATTTACTCATGTTGTTGATGTTCCAAACATTATTTTAAACATGAAATGCAAAAGGAGATGCTGCAAAATGTTAGGTTGGCTATAGCCACAGCCCAAGACACAATTTATCTTTTTTCCGTACAATGAAAGTAAAAAGTAACCGAGACTCATTCTGCCTAACTGCTCCTTTTGTGTTCCACAGAAGAAAGTAAGTTATATTTTGTCCATCCAATACCCACAGTAAGTTAATGTCAACTGTGGCTCCTTCTGAGATGTTTAGATAGACGAGGAGGAAACCTTGGGATGAACTAATACTCAGCAGGGGGAGCCCATCATCTTCTGACTGTCTGCACATATTAAAAACAAACGAGGCAAAAAAAGAGTTACATACACAAATGTTAATTTAACCAGATATACTAACCCAGAAACAGAATATGACAACAGTGACTAATTGATCTCTCATTCAGTTATATGATGAATTATCATAAGATGGCAATGTTATTCACTCTCAAGAAGAGATGATCTCCTCCATTGGAGCGCAGCACTTCAGAATGAAGATCTTAATGAGGGTTTTTGAGTAAAGCTACGCTAGAGCCATCTCTATAACTAAAACCCTGTTTCACCCTTTAGAAGAGAAACCTCAAAACTGATGTCAGATTTGTGCAGTGAGGTAGTTTCCACCGCCACCTTAATGAGATTTTCTTGGCAGCGCTTATAGCTCCATCTAATGCAACATAATTCTGAACGCAAGACCCCCTATTGATGCCTGATGATGTAATGCATGATGCAACCATGTGTAAGGCTTTGACCAGATTATATAAAAGATGAGGCCGAGGGATATTGGTGGAAAGTCATGCCGTTAGGAAAGAACAAGTCCTTGTACAACTTTTATGTTAAGTATAAAAGTGGATCTGAGAAAGTATAGCTTGTCTCTGTTTGCTAACAACAGTCTACAAATACTCTTTGTTGGTATTCTGCTTTCATTGTGATTCAGAAACCTTTTGATATCTGAATTTATGAAGAGGCCACTTTGAGACTTATACAATAAAAGATGTAATTAAATCATCAAATGTTGTTGTGGTTTATTGAGCTGCCTGTTGCTATAAATACTGATGTCCTCAGTGAGATTTAACTGTGTGTTTGGGGGGGATGAAAAGCTCTGAAGCCATGTGCCATTTTAAACCTTTCTTTTATGTGCCTTTTTACTTCATGTAACCACACATGAAGGCTGGCACCACAGGATCAAAGATATGACTCCTGTTTTTCAGAGATTAAAGTGCAAGTGCTATACAGTTTACAGTTGCATATCTACACACACGCATTTACAGTGTGTGTGTGTGTGTGTGTGTGTGTGTGTGTGTTTTTTTTCATATATATATAGTGAGTACACCCCTAAGTGAAAATGTCCAAATTAAGTGTCAGACACACTTTTATATTTTATATATATATATATATATATATATATATATATATATATATATATATATATATATATATATATATATATATATATATATATATATATATAAAATATGGTTGTTGTTTTTTTTTTCTTCAATTTAGTTTAAACCTAGAAATTAACTAACTTTTGGCATTAAAAAAATATTTCGGATTCTGCACTTCTAAGTCGCTTATCAAATAATCAAATTATATAACTAAATATTCCAGCAGTTTCTGTGCACAGTAGATCATTTTAAACCGTTTCAGTGGCTCTACCTTAAAAATAGAGGAATTATAATGCATTGACTGCAGTGAGGTGTCAGTGTGTCCCAGGGCATGTGTTTGTGTTTTGGGGCTATTTATATATGGCAGAATATGCGCTAAGATGATGGGAGACATGTGTTCGACCAGCCACGTTCCCTCTAAGCCTCAAACCAAAGAGGAAGGTGAGAATGGGATAAGAGCACCCATGCCTCTGAGGCAGGGTTTACCGTTTTAGCTGTGGTTGATCCAGCTATATTGACTGGCATCTGTGTGCAACTTGCTTAACATGCAGGACAGCCTTTTTTTTCCCCTTTTTTATTTATTTATTCATTTTATATTTTTTTGTGTGTGTGTGTCACCACATGTCCTTTGTGACTCTTAAGCTAATTTCCAACAGATTTAAAAGGATAATTCACCCAAAACTGAAAATTCCTGCAGACCTGCACTCGAAACTATATAGAACCTTAAAAGGATTATTTCAGGTGCTTCATATATAGAATCTTTTAGGGGCTCCCATTATGGGATCATTTTATAGATTTAGTTTTATTTTTAATTAAATTTTATGAATTAAACAGCTTTTAAACATACCACAAGAAAAAAAAAAATTAAATAACCGATAAACATGAAAGTATTATGGAATCATTTAAGACATTTCTCTTTAAAATTGAGCCAAGAACCCTAGGGTTCTATATAGAAATCCAATTAACTTTTTAAAGAATGTGTGTGACTTTTTTTCTTTCTGTTGAAGAACACAGACATTTTGAAGTATGTTGTCGATGGAGTCCAAAACCACGCTGGACCCAACTGATTTCATTGTATGGACAAAAAGGGGAAATTATTCAAAATATCTTATTTTGTGTTCCAAAATAAAAAAAAAGCCATAAGTTTGGAACAACAACAGAATTTTCATTTTTGGGTGAACTATCCTTTGAAGTTGCATGACATATTTTCATAGTTCAAATGCAAATCTTTGTTTTTTTGTGCATGGACATTCCAGTAGTAGGGTTAGTATGTGCATGGGCGTGTAGGATAATTAGCGTGGGAATATTTGCGTGTATGTATGAGAGAGAGGAGGCACATTATCACGTGTGTAATCACAAAGCTTCATTTTCTGCGTCAATCCAACGCGCAGTCATGTGTTTGCATCAGTGAATCAACCACCAGCTTCATGTTGTGTTTGTGTTTTCACAAGAGTTTGCTTTCCTCGCTTCTTCAGTTAGTGAAACAGCTGCCCTCTCACGCATAGCTGTAAGCTCCTGGATGAAATGTGACTGGTTAACTACACAATGGCTTAGTCCTGCGGGCTGAGGGGGGGATGGGACTGGGGTTTCAGGTCACATGATATGAACCATATTTAATACAATCTGAACTACATGCAGCAGGACTTACAGCAGTGGTTGAGCCAGCAGCTCGGTACAATCTCACAATCTGTGTCAGTGACCCACTAAAGACCAAATACTGTGTGCTTGTTAATACCAGTCGTGTGACCAAACCTGGAATTCAATGAGCAATACAAGTACAATGAATTCTCTCTCAACTTTGCTCACAATAAGGAACTACGTAAGCGATAATGTGCAGTCAGTAAGTGATTATTGCAAAATAAACTCTTGACAGGGTGATTAGGACCTTAATGTGAATTGGATGGGTCTTGTATCACCCTACGGTAAATAGGTTTATTCTGAGATAATGACCAGCTGACTGCACATTATCACAATTATTATATGGCTACTTACCAAATAAATAAATAAATGGGCATGCAATCTAATTATGTTTGAGTTGAAATTATATTCTTATATTTCGCTTAAAGCTTAATTATAACATACTAACGTTTGTAGTCAGTACGACTTTTTAAAACTTTTTTTTATTATTCAGCAAGGATGCATTCACTTGATCAAAAGTGGCAGTGAAGACTTTACATTAAAGATTTCTATTTCAAATAAATGCTGTTCTTTTGAACTTTCTATTCATCAAAGAATTCTTTTAAAAAAATGAATGTTTCAACAAAAATATCAAGCAGAACAACCGTTCTCAACATTGATAATAATAAGTGTTTCTTGAGCACCGAATCAGAAGAATGATTTTTGAAAGATCGTGTGACTGGAGTAATGGCTACTGAAAATTCAGCTTTACCATCACATAAATAATTTACATTTTAAATTATATTAAAATAGAAATGTAATAAATTGTAATAATATAATATTCCACAATATTCCAATGTTCTGATCAAATAAATGAAGACATGAAGAATTCTTACCAACCCCAAACTTTTGTGTATAATCTGCAATCCAAGTTACTTCTAGCAATCAAGTTTATTCTGCATGTGCATACGTTGTCTGTATATGAAAGAATCTCTGTAGCTTCTAATGTTAGTTATGCACAATCTTGTTCATTTCAGCATTAGGTCTGAGATAATAACAAAAATAGCTGTGATCAACAGCTTCAACACCGTTTCCAAAAACGGTATGAAGGGTGGGTGGAAAATGGCATCCTTCTCTGTGTCACCCTTGCTTTTGTAATCACTCTGATGTGACATGTAGGTCACCGTGGCTCACAAAGCTTAATAGAGTTGTGAAGCATATAATCAACAGCCACTAACAGTGTGACATGTGAGACATCTGGAAGAGCATGATGGTGGATCTACAATCTTTTCACATCATGTGCTGCTTATCAGCATTATGTCCATACTTCCATCTTAACCTATGCTATTGATACACTAGATAGACTTGGTACAAAATAAGCATAAACTAGCCTGAAGCAACATTTGCTGGTGTAGTCCGGTCCATTCAGCAGTGTTGACCGCATTTAAAATGAAAAAAAGGTCAATATCTAAACAAACAATAGGGTCTTAAATACTGTTTAATGTTCTACTTAGACTTACATAATTTATTTATATCATTTATGTCAAGGTATGTTTGGGTTTGATGACAGACAGTGCATTACATGCTTTACTCACCTGATGGATAACGTTTTTGTTTTTGTTTTTTTCCTGTGGTGTTTTTCTGTAATAATTAAGCAAGTCTTTTGTAAAACAGATCAGAGTAGAGAACAGATCTGCTGGCCTTGAGATATATATATATATATATATATATATATATATATATATATATATATATATATATATATATAATACAAACCCGATTCCAAAAAAGTTGGGACACTGTACAAATTGTGAATAATAACAGAATGCAATGATGTGGAAGTTTCAAATTTCAATATTTTATTCAGAATACAACATAGATGACATATCAAATATTTAAACTCAGAAAATGTATCATTTTAAGGAAAAAATAAGATGATTTTAAATTTCATGGCATCAACACATCTCAAAAAAGTTGGGACAAGGCCATGTTTACCACTGTGTGGCATCCCCTCTTCTTTTTATAACAGTCTGCAAACGTCTGGGGACTGAGGAGAAGTTGCTCAAGTTTAGGAATAGGAATGTTGTCTCATTCTTGTCTAATACAGGCTTCTAGTTGCTCAACTGTCTTAGGTCTTCTTTGTCGTATCTTCCTCTTTATGATGCGCCAAATGTTTTCTATGGGTGAAAGATCTGGACTGCAGGCTGTCTGTTTCAGTACCCGGATCCTTTTTCTACGTCGCCATGATGTTGTAATTGATGCAGTATGTGGTCTGGCATTGTCATATTGGAAAATGCAAGGTCTTCCCTGAAAGAGACAACGTCTGGATGGGAGCATATGTTGTTCTAGAACTTGGATATACCTTTCAGCATTGATGGTGCCTTTCCAGATGTGTAAGCTGCCCATGCCACACGCACTCATGCAACCCCATACCATCAGAGATGCAGGCTTCTGAACTGAGCGCTGATAACAACTTGGGTTGTCCTTGTCCTCTTTAGTCCGGATGACATGGCGTCCCAGTTTTCCAAAAAGAACTTCAAATTTTGATTCGTCTGACCACAGAACAGTTTTCCACTTTGCCACAGTCCATTTTAAATGAGCCTTGGCCCAGAGAAAACGCCTGCGCTTCTGGATCATGTTTAGATATGGCTTCTTTTTTGACCTATAGAGTTTTAGCCGGCAACGGCAAATGGCACGGTGGATTGTGTTCACCGACATTGTCAGTTTTCTGGAAGTATTCCTGAGCCCATGTTGTGATTTCCATTACTGTAGCATTCCTGTATGTGATGCAGTGCCGTCTAAGGGCCCGAAGATCACGGGCATCCAGTATGGTTTTCTGGCCTTGACCCTTACGCACAGAGATTGTTTCAGATTCTCTGAATCTTTGGATGATATTATGCACTGTAGATGATGATAACTTCAAACTCTTTGCAATTATTCTCTGAAACTCCTTTCTGATATTGCTCCACTATTTTTCGACGCAGCATTGGGGGAATTGGTGATCCTCTGCCCATCTTGACTTCTGAGAGACACTGCCACTCTGAGAGGCTCTTTTTATACCCAATCATGTTGCCAATTGACCTAATAAGTTGCAAATTGGTCCTCCAGCTGTTCCTTATATGTACATTTAACTTTTCTGGCCTCTTATTGCTACCTGTCCCAACTTTTTTGGAATGTGTAGCTCTCATGAAATTCAAAATGAGCCAATATTTGGCGCGACATTTCAAAATGTCTCACTTTCAACATTTGATATGTTATCTATATTCTATTGTGAATAAAATAGAAGTTTATGAGATTTGTAAATTATTGCATTCCTTTTTTATTCACAATTTTTACAGTGTCCCAACTTTTTTGGAATCGGGTTTGTATATATATATATATATATGTTGTGTATATATATATATATATATATATATATATATATATATATATATGTATGTGTGTATATATATATATATATATATATATATTAGTATCTTACAGAAGTGAGTACAGCCCTCACATTTTTGTAAATATTTTATTATATCTTTTCATGTGACAACACTAAAGAAATGACATTTTTTTACAATGTAAAGTAGTGAGTGTAAAGCTTGTATAACAGTGTAAATTTGCTGTCACCTCAAAATAACTCAACACACAGCCATTAATGTCTAAACCGCTGACCACAAAAGTGAGTACACCCCTAAGTGAAAATGTCCAAATTAAGTGTCAATGACACACTTTTTTTTTATTATATATATATATATATATATATATATATATATATATATATATATATATATATATATATATATAATATAGGTCCATATTGAAATGACAGCATTACGCAGTTGCTGCAGATTTGTTGGCTGCACCATGATGCGAATCTCCTGTTCCACCACATCCCAAATGTGCTCTATTGGATTGAGCTCACTATACTCAAATGGCCTCCACAGTCACCAGATATCATTGTCATGTTTAAGAAACCAGTTTGAGATGATTTGAGCTTTGTGACATGGCGGAAGGTAGATGGGTACACTGTGAACATAAAGGTATGGACATTATCAGCAACAATACTAAGGTAGGCTGTGGCGTTTAAACAACGCTTAATTGGTACTAAGGGGCCCAAAGTGTGCCAAGAAAATATCTCCCAAACTATTACAACACCACCAGCAGCCTGAAACATTGATACAAGACAGAATGAATCCATGCTTTCATGCTGTTTACGCCACATTCAGACCCTACCATCTGAATGAAGAAATCGAGACTCGTGGAACCAGGTAACATTTTTCCAATCTTCTGTTGTCCAATTTTGGTGAGCTTGTGCGAACTGTAGCCTCAGTTTTCCCTTCTTAGCTGACAGGAGTGGCACCTGGTGTGGTCTTCTGCTGCTGTAGCCCATCAGCTTCAAAGTTCGATGTGTTGTGCGTTCAGAGATGCTCTTCTGCAGACCTTGGTTGTAATGAGTGGTTAACCAGTCTGGTGTTGTGATGGTTGAGATGGTTGTGCTTGAAAATCCCAGCCCCTGCTCTGAATTATTTTCACTTTTCTTTAATTTGGCTAGCTGTAGTTTTCATGTTGAAATGGTCTCTTGTGTGGCTATTGTGCTTTGTGACATTTTGAACAGCTGTGCATGGATTAAGGCCACTGGAACCGGACCGTAACTTAAAGGCGTGTGTCATCTTAAAGGCGCAAGTACATTTCTAATGTTACTTTTGCTTAATCGTGCTTGTTGAAGCATTTTAATTAGTTATATCTATTTTAGATATTTTATGTTTCTCAAACTGGGGTACGCGTACCCCTGGGGGTACGTGAGGTGACAAAAGGGGGTACGCGAACAAAATGCGGAGTAGTTAATTTAACTCTACCATACCTTAAAATAATATTAAAACCGAACATGTATTTCTAACTGGCAAAATGCCGTAAATCCCTTACATTTAATCAAATTACCGCATGTTTTGCAGTCTAAAATGACTGCATCCACACAAGCAGCATGCATATGATAGATTGCGTGCAGTCTGCTGCCTTAAATCGCGCTAAATTACTGCCGTTCTCGACAATGCACCTTTGTAAAAGTGGGGATTTAGCACTTGCATGAAGAACAAATATAGACACAGATAGTGGATTTATATCAATTTAAGACTCAAACTTTCTTCGATACAAAAACATACCTTGTGTGAGTTCTTCTATTTAATGTTGATAACGAGGAAGAATGCAATTGTACCCAAATATCCACATGACTGCAAACGTGCATTATTATACAACAGGTCAAAAAACAAAACGTACATTTTAAACACAGTACTGTCAGTATTTACTCTATTTTGCAACGAAAAAATATTTCTAACTAAAACCACAGCAGAGCTACAACACACGAATGCGGCTTTGAACGAATCGTGAGAGTCAATGATTCAATGATTCATTCACAGCCACTTGCTTCATTACAGAATGAATGACTCTATGACTCACTCATAAAAACAGTGACTTGCTGCCACCTACTGGCAGTTTTAGTTTAATATTTAAAAGTATCACTTCGTTTTACCATCATTGCATATTTCTCTGTTAAACATTTTTTTATTTAAAACATTATTTATTTTATGAAGTTATTCATAAACGTAAAAATATGCACTGGAAAATCAATTTAGGGGGCAAATATTGTCCCTTAATGGTAAAGGTGTGACTGCAGTCGAAGTGGAAGAGAGGGGGTACGCAGAAGGATGGGAATCCCTTCAGGGGGTACTCCACGCTAAAAAGTTTGAGAACCACTATATTATCTATTGGTGAAGCATTTTGAACTACATGATCTATTGGTGAAGCATTGATCACTATTGAAAAGGGGGGTGGGGGTCAAATAAAAAAAAGGCAACAACTAAATTGTGGTCCATGTTATTTAAAAAAAGAGCTATGATTTGAGATGGAACTAAATGCTCCATCACACTCTGAAATATTCATAATTAATTCTCATAAATTCATGCCAAAAAAAGACGTTTTGTCAAACTGTAGCAAAATACAAACAAAATGACATACTGCTGAGCTTCAGAGATGTGGTGGCATTTCTATTTTTACATCTCATTTAAGAAGTTGATATTCATATCCTTGGGAGCATGCAGAATGTGTCTTACTCATCCGTGCGTGATGTTGTCAGGAGATTGATGAATTATTCATTACAAGCCTTTATTTTTGCGTGCCTCTTTAGGTTTGGATCAACCACATAGTGCATCATTCAGGTGGCCGACAGTATCTGGTGCAAAAGAACAGTCAATATTGATGTGGGGGTCATTTAAAACTAAAATATTCCTTATCGAAGTCAAGACTGTTTAAAGCAGCATACATAAAACATTCTTGCAGCAGACGACGTCCTCAAAGGATTCACACTCAAACCTGTAAATGTTACACATCACCTGATCTTGACACTTCAAATGTTCATCAAATACACATTTTGTTGTTTTTGATTTAGTAAGTTTTAGAAGCCATGTTTTTGTCTTCAGTTCAAATGGAAACACTTCAGCACACTTATAAGGATACTGAACATGTAGGATCTGTACACAATCCATAATGCTGGAAATAAGCTTATTTAAAAGTACAATAATATGGAAGGTGCGCAAGTAGGTTTGTGGCTGTTTATTTAGGTTTTGGTGTTTCTTTCATCACGGATCAGAGACGCTGACCGCAGCTTTCTGTTGAAGTGGGGAGGGTCGGCGTGACCTAACACATTGCATCTAAATTCTGCTGCTAAGAGAGTCATCTATTATCCATGCTGTGCTTCCTGCAGCCCACGCGCTCTTTTCATAGAGAGATTATGCAATTTCCACCCAGCAGAAATCCTGTTTCTTAACATACGAGGAACATTACAGAAACACTATAGAAAGATCTTCATGCACGCATTAAGAAGATCACACGATTCGGGTTTGCTAACATTTGTCGGAAAGAAATTACGCTTTTCCTGACCCCCTGCTCACTGTTGATGTACAGAAACAAGCACAATAGGACTCAAAGGCATGTTTTTAATGAACAAAAGTTGTGTACTGGATTTACTGACACATTTTTTTTGTGTGTTTTGTTTTGTCACATCATGCAAAGATAATTAGTGTATTTTACATAGATGAAAAATTGTCAGGTTAGAGCAATATTCTGGGTTCAGAACAAATTAAGCTCAATCAACTGCATTATGTAGGTTACCATAAAAATCTAATTCCACTTGTCCCTCCTTTTGTTTAAAAAATAAATAAATAAATAACTACAATCTGGGTTACAGTGGTAACAGTGAGTCACTTCCAATGGAGGTGAACAGTATGTAAAACAAAAAATGTAAACCATATGCATGTTAACATGAATTTATTATGGAAAAAATACTTTGCAAACTTTTTTCTGTTATATGCAATTTTTCAACTTCATTGCCATGATAATGTAACACTATATATCCATCCTATGATTATGATTTAAACAAATATTCTACTCAAATAAATAATACACAAGTTTTAACAGGATAATTAATGTAAATGCATTTTGTAAAAATGTGCATATCACTTCCATTGTAAATTCCGCACCTACTGTTACCTTGTTAAATTAACATTTATGGCACAAATGCTATTGACTGAGATTAAAGGGATAGTTCACCCAAAAATTATCCAATGATTTACTCACCCACAAGGCATCCTAGGTATACAGTATGTGACTATCTTCTTTTAGACAAACACAATCGGAGTTAAATTATAATATATCCTGGCACTTCCAAGCTTGATAATGGTAGTGAAGGGGGCGTGAGCCCAAATAAGTGCATCCATCGATCATAAAAGTAATCCATACGGCTCCAGGGGGTTGATAAAGGCGCCTTCTGAAGCAAAGCGATGAGTTTTTGTAAGAAAAATATCCATATTTAAAACTTTTATAAACTATAATAACTACCTTCCGGCAGATGGCCGTAGGCATCGATTTACGCCAGAAGAGTAACCTCAAACAAAGTAAGTAACCTCATGCCGTTCCACACCCGTAAGACCTCCGTTAATCTTCAGAACACAAATTAAGATATTTTAGTTGAAATCCGATAGCTCCGTGAGGCCTTCATAGGGAGCAATTGACACTTCCTCTCTCAAGATCCATAAAGGTACTAAAAACATATTTAAATCAGTTCATGTGAGACAGTGGTTCAATATTAATATTATAAAGCGACGAGAATATTTTTGGAGCACCAAAAAAACAAAATAATGACTTTTTAGTGATGGCCGATTTCAAAACACTGCTTCAGGAAGCTTCGGAGCATAAATGAATCAGTGTATCGAATCATGATTCAGATTGCGTGTCAAACTGCCAACGGCTGAAATCACGTGACTTTGGCGCTCCGAACAGCTGATTCGACACACTGATTCATCTGTGCTCCGATGCTTCCTGAAGCAGTGTTTTGAAATCAGGTATCACTAAATAAGTCGTTATTTAGGTTTTCTTTGGCACTCCAAAAATATTCTCGTCGCTTTATAATATTAATATTGAACCACAGTACTCACATGAACTGATTTAAATATGTTTTTAGTATCTTTATGGATCTTGAGAGAGGAAGTGTCCATTACTCCCTATGAAGGCCTCACGGAGCTATCGGATTTCAACTAAAATATCTTAATTTGTGTTCCGAAGATTAACAAAGGTCTTATGGGTGTTGAACGACATGAGGGTGAGTAATAAATGACAGAATTTTCATTTTTGGATGAACTAACCCTTTAAGCTCCTCTTCCCTTATATTGAAATCCTCTGACATTTCTCTTTAAAATGTTTCATTTTAGACTTATAACTCATGACCGGTGTTTTGTTTTTCTCTATCCTCTACGCCTCCGCGTTCGCCAATACGTCATGCGTCAGGTCAGGGGTTACTCTTTCGCCATAAATCGATGCGTACAGCCGTCTGCTGGAAGCTAGTTATTATAGTTTATAAAGTTTTAAATCGATTCATTTCAGAAGGCCTTTATTAACCCCTGGAGTCGTATGGATTACTTTTATGATGGATGGATGTACTTGGGCTTCAAAATCTCACGCCCCCTTCACTACGATTATCAAGCTTGGAAAAGCCAGGATATATTTTAATATAACTCTGATTGTGTTCGTCTGAAAGAAGATAGTAATATACACCTAGGATGGCTTGAGGGTGAGTAAATCATGGGATATTTTTAGCTATCCCTTTAACTTACTTAACTTACTAAACCCTGGAATGTGACACTTTATTCACAGATGTGTGAATAAAACATTTCAAGAGTCGTAGTTCAAGAGTCGGATTTTATTCACAGATGTGTGTGAAATATGTAAAACCAAATTAATTAAAAGTGAACAATCATTTTTGATCAAATGTTGAATGGTGTATTCACAGACCAAGTGCCACTGATACAAATGCTAGTATCAATTACAACGCCAAACTATTCAATATGACGCCTAAAACACACATCCACAACTTAGCGCATCCTCAGTAAATGTCGCGCTAATCTCCCTAAACTCTAACTCTAGCTGTTCTTCCAGAGAATAATTCTTCCAGCGTGAGTCGACTGTCACTAATCATTCAATCAGTTCACTCACGGGAGCGCAAACTGCCCGAGCAGCAGATTCCTTCAGCGAGAGCCAAAGCGGAACTCAGCTCGCGCAGTAATCCATACACGCAAGAGCACACATACACACGCTCGCACGCCCATGAGGAAAACAAGAGCTTGTGCATCTATTTTTGCTCTCTCGCGACCTATGGTTTTACAACAGATGCAAACCAGACTGAAAGCCTACTGGCTAATCGATATCAGAAAAAGTGAACCCGTAGCCACAGAATCTGACTCACTGTATATAGTTACAGAAAAGCAATGAGTTGAAGTAACAGGATAACAAGAGCACATCTACCCGCTGAAGCAGGGATAGAAAACAAACTGATATATAGGGGCGTGAGTCGTCTTCATTAGATAATTAGATAGGCTAGATTGGCTTCAACTGCAGGAGGAGGACATGCTTTTTGTTTGATGGCAGAAAAGACATTTCCATTTCTGAGAACACCCAGGTGGAATAAGCCTGTGGCAAAAGGTGGAGTTTTATTGCATTACCCTTATCATAATGAAAACCTGTTCACCATGAAGTGTTTAGCTACCAAAGTATCAACAATGTTAAACATCATCAAAATTATAAAACCGATCTATAACGACTAGATACTATAGCATATGATTAATTCACTTGTATAATTTGCGTTTTAGGCAGGTTAAGGGCCAGTCACACCACACTTTTTGTTCCATTCAAATGCTTGAAAATACTGGAGACTTGAAATGCTCATGTGAAGAAATTTGGCATTTCGCTGCATTCCAAAATTCAATTTTGGTAAACTCTGACCTGTGAATTTTTTTTAATAGCATGTGTGACCAATAGAAGATCAATATGTCACGACATGACTTCTTAGCTGAATTAAAAGAATAGAAACTTTAAAGCTGCAGATTTGCAGCGTTGCAAGATAATTGAGTAGATTGTGTTTTTACATTTATTCAACTGATTAGGTATTGTTCCCAGCCAATATTTTCCCAAATGAATCACTTGTTTTCTTTTTTGTTGTTGTTGTTGTTTTTGTCTGTTCCATTTGAATTGGTCACATGGGTTAGGAAAGCGGTGTGAATCAGTGAAACATCTGAATCATTCAGACAGCTCACTTATACACTGAATCATTTAACTACAATTAATTGAAAATAAATTCATTCAAACCTGAAAATCTATCCTATCAATAGCTACGTTTACATGCACCCAAATATTTCATTAGTAATTGGATTGATGACTCATCCTGACTGAAGAGCCTTCATGTAAGCTTTTGAGCTAAATAAGCTCAACTGAAAGGGGTGGTGAAGACCTGAAATAATCTGACCAACATGAACAAAATTAAGAATGTAAATGCTTGAATCTGCCTTTGTTTTTGTTGTTTGTTTTGTATTGGGTTTTTTTTGGGGGGGGTTGTTTTATGTGAACTTTACATCTTACAAACGTGTGTATGTTTATTTACATCTTGTGTCATAAGAACTGTATGGAAGAGGATTAGGGCCAAGCAATAATAAAAAAATAAAACAATCTCGAGATTAAAGTTGTTCAATTTCGAGAACTCGTTAAATTTCAAGAAAAAAGTCGAAATAAAATGTTGAGAATAAACTCGTTAAATTACGAGAAAAAAACTTGTTAAATTTTGAGAAAAAAACTTGTTAAATTACAAGAACAAATTCGTTAAATTATGAGAAAAATGTCGTTAAATTTCGAGAAAAAAGGCGAGATAAAATGTTGAGATAAACTCATTAAATTATGAGAAAAAAGTCGTTAAATTACGAGAACAAACTTATTAAATATCGAGAAAAAAGTCGAGATAAAATGTTGAGAATAAAGTCATTAAATTACAAGAATAAATTCGTTAATTTAATGACTTTATTCTCAACATTTTATCTTGACTTTTTTCTCAAAATTTAACTACATTTTTCTCATAATTTAACGAATTTGTTCTTGTAATTTAGCAACTTTTTTCACGTAATTTAATGAGTTTATTCTCAACATTTTATCTCGACTTTTTTCTCGAAATTTAACTTCGGTAGAACTGTTCAGTTGAGGAGACTGAATATTTACTCAATTTTTGCTATAAAAAAAAAAAAAAGATATATGTATGTCAAGGCAAAAACTGCAATTATACTCACAGAAGCTCCCGTGACATTATTGTGGTGGCTTTCTCCATTTCTGAATGTGTGACTGGGCCAGCAGACTTAAGTTTTGTTCAGAATCGGAATGCATGTAATGAACATGTAAAGAAATGTGGTGTGAATTAGATTGCAGTGTTTAGGATTCATATAAGCAGTAATTTCAGAATCTGAAATGGGATTGGATTCATTCCAATTGATGAAGATTAGAGCATGTACTGTAAACATACTAATTTAGTAGCCAAGCCAAGTAGTATAACAACATTACATAAATAATTTGTGTACAACACAACAACAACAACAACAAAAAATGAATGCTTAAAAGCAACAACCTATTATAGCCATGCTTGTACTGTAGCTAGTTGCTTTAGCTGAAAGCGATCCTTCAGAGAAAGGATTAGCTAGTTAGCTTAGCTCATTTTTAGTAGTAAACCACCATCCTTTGCACATTCTAATATTTATTGACGATTGATGTATTGTATTGTGCACAATAGGTAACACAAGAAGTGACCTCTAAAGCACTGTATCATGTGATAAGGTTGGTAGATTGCATCTGACAAGAACAAAGGCTTACCAGCAGTACAGTGGTCATGCAACTAATGCAAACACAATCAAATGAGATACTATTGTGTATTGAAGTAACACACATGTAAGCCTCTATCAGATATCCCACCCATAAGTACTTGCACAATCAGTAAAGTACTGATTCTGTATTGGCTGGAGCTCAAGTTGTTTGAGTGCTGTATTGTACTGTACTGTATGAGGAAGAGGAAGGGAGGGGAGAATCTGGAAAAGAGCCACATAACTTTAAAGCCTTCAGCACTGATCTGAGACCAGCATTTAGATGTTTGTGGTGAAGATTATGATTTAAGATCTATTTCCTTGGGAATTGTATAAAGCTAAGAATTCAGTGAACAAAGACAATGGATATGTTTTTCAAGGAAGGGAAAGAGTTTTATTATTAAAAATAGAGAAAATCGTTATTTATCTTTTAGTAACAATTAGGGATGTCAATTTAATACAATTAATTATATGGCAGGAAACCATAATGCAATTAATAATGCCTCTTGGTGCTGGAAGGGACAAAACAGAACACAGATTTTTCAAAGTCGAATTTTTTTTTAATTCAACACATATTTTGGCTTCAGTGGTGAGAGACATTGAAAAGAATAGCGTGAAAGACGAATCCTGTATGCATACACCAAAATTTAATGCAGATCGAATGTGAATCCATGGACTGTAGACCAGTGGTAGATGTGTTCAATAATATGGAAATTAAATTAACAATAAGTTGATTTTATAAAAACACTTTTTATCATTTCTAGTGCTAATTATAGTAAGTGCTATCGAAAATATAAAACATGTTATAATTAATGCTTCAGTTCAGTTTATCTATCACTTTATCTATCCCGTTTATTTATCCCCTTAGGAAAAGTGAACTGAACTGAAGCATTAATTACTTAATTAATGACTGCCATGTAATATGTCTTAAAGGGTTAGTTCACAAAATGAAAATTGTCATTAATTACTCACCCTCATGTCATTTCAAACCCCTAAGACCTTCAGAACACAAATTAAGGTATTTTGATGAAATTCAGAGAGATTTCTGATCTCCCTATACACAGCATTTCAATGTCCAGAAAGGTACTAAAGACATCGTTAAAATAGTCAATGTGACTACAGTGGTTCAACCTTAATGTTATGAAGCGACAAGAGTCAGTCGCATATGCTGTTGACATAGTAAACCCAGTGCAGCGCTTCCGGGTTCTACGTCAGAACGCTGTATTGGAAGACACTGTCTATGTGAGCATCACGACACATTCGTGTGATCAATAGCAATCCCTATTTCTCAAGGCAAAAAAAAGAAGCTACAAATGTTGTTTTGCCTTTAAAAGGTACATTTACCAAACTGACACTGAGAAGCAATGAGATGCTTATAGCCAAAAATGTCAATATGTTAATATAAAATGTTCATTTTGCTCATGTGAACAGTGTCGGCCAATGCTGAGTCAGCGTTTTGACGTAAAACCCGAAAGCCTGCAATGTGTTTACTATGTCAACAGTGTAGGAGACTGACAGGGAAGAGAAGTTGTTGAATAAAGTCATTATTTTTGTTTTGTTTTTGCGCAAAAAAAGTATTCTGGTCGCTTCATAACATTAAGGTTGAACCACTGTAGTCACGTGGACTTTTTTAACAATGTCTTTACTACCTTTCTGAAAGTACTTATGATGTTGCAGTCTATAGGGGAGTCAGAAAGCTTTCATCAAAAATATCTTAATTTGTGTTCCGAAGATTAACGAAGGTCTTATGGGTGTGGAACGACATGAGGGTGAGTAATTGATGACAATTTCATTTTTGGGTTAACTAACCCTTTAAAGGTACAGTACGTAATTCTGGGCTTTCTATCGATATATCTGTGGTTGAAACATAAAATTGCAGTTTAGTTGCAGAGGAAGCCTAAAATGCTGCCAAATCAAACAGATTTTTTTAATGTACGGTGAACTAAATTTAATGTCAAAAGAATTTAAATATATTGATTTAGGGGCTTTTTGCAGCAGATATATGCATTATGCAATTAATTGTGATAATGTCAAATTAATTTGATCACAGTTTGTAATCAATTGACAAACCTAGTTGTGATCTATAACATGCAGAACTGGGCATGGACATCACCAGGTGGTGGCACTAAAAACGAAAAGAAAAAGAAAAAAAAAACATTTTATATTAACATTTTTGGCATCTCATTCCTTCTCAGTGTCAGTTTGGTAAATGTAATTAAGTACCTTTTAAAGGCAAAACATAACGTTTGTAGCTTCCTTTTTTGCCTTGGCAGAGGAATAGGGATCGCTATTTATTACATATGCAGCAGTAACACTGCATCACCGTGTGGAATCGATCAGCTGTTCAAGTGCTAAAGAGTGATTGCAAACGTGGAAAAAATAAACCTCATTAATGGGACCACTATCTTACTAAATGGCCAGTCAGACCATTAATGAAAATCAGCTGTGTCCTGTAGTTTATTTTTATTCATTACATATAAAAGGAGTTCAACAATATTTCAAAGTTTCACAGACATGTTCCCATCCCAGTAACCTGAGCGATGAGGACTTTATCAGCAATAAAGGTGATGTAAGAAGTTCCTTAGGGTTCCTTATAATCATAAGAAACATAATAAATCTGATTCCAATTGCACTTTATTTAAAGTGTCATGAACCCCCCTGTGGAAAAGTGGGAGGGTAGAGAGGTGGAAAAGGGGAGACAACAACCAATAAAACACAGACCTGCAACACAATCATTATACAGACATATGAATATTAAAATATGACCATGTATAGAAAAAAGTTGAGGGCACCTTGATCCATTTTAAAAATATAACCCTGTATGTCACCAAACTCCCAAGAATGAGGGAGAGATGTGGAAGAACATTTAAAAGGTCTAATAATATTTTAATATTTACGAGCAATAACAAACAACACATGTCAGTTTAACACAGAAAGAATACATTGTTCTTTGAATTTTCATGTTTAGAGCACTACAGTATATGGCTGAAACTAACAATGATGAACAAAGGTCTTAACAGGTTTGGAAGGCCATGAGGGTGAGTAATTGATTACATAAATTTCATTTTTGGGTGAACTAACCCTTTAAGTACAACATATATGACCATAAATAATGACTTGTGGTTCAGTTTGAGTGATTGAATCAGATGGTAATTCAGTAACAGCTCTGAATGATTCAGTGAGTGAGTGAGTTGTTTTAGACCAACAAGTTTGCCTGTGACTCATTTATGACAAAAAAGAACTAATTCTTAACATTCATGAACCATTAACAATATATTCAGTTCTGAATAAGATTGATTCCCAATCCATTTCTCAACATTTTCTTCACACACACAAAGGGTAGGAGGGAAAAATGTTGAGAGAGGGAGAGAGAAAACAAGGAAAAACAGCCGACCATATAATGCATAGTCCAGCATAGCCCTGGGAACCAAAGACAACTGTTGTCTTGTCATCTTTGGCACTTTTTTCTCCAGCCTAGAAGAGAAAGATCATCGGAAAGAGTGAGAACGTGTGTGAATTTTCCCACTGTTCTTGGCTGAGCTGAGTGACTGCATGGTCTGTGCGTTTAGTGGCTGCTAATCATCTCTTCCCGTCTTGTTGTGGAAGTGCATCCTGTGCCAAGGCCTGAACCACCCTCGCCTGGCATGCTGCCTGGACCATCTCGCCCAGGCTGCATATCTGAAGTGGCTTTTGGAGCCAGCATGGACAGCAACCCAGCGGGACGCTCCTCACAACACCGCCCAGTGTTAAAAGAGAGCAGATCTGTTCCGTTAGCATGAACATGCTACTGCTGAAAATATTTTCCTTTCTGATATGTGCACAGACAGTGTACTTTACATTCTCACTACTGGAGAACATACAGCTGTAGAAACCAAATAGGCCCTTTAAAGGTGCCCTCGAATGAAAAATTGAATTTATCTTGGCATAGTCAAATAACAAGAGTTCAATACATGGAAATGACATACAGTGAGTCTCAAACTCCATTGTTTCCTCCTTATAAATCTCATTTGTTTAAAAGACCTCCGAAGAACAGGCGAATCTCAACATAATACTGACTGTTACATAACAGTCGGGGTGTACGCCCCCAATATTTGCATATGCCAGCCCATGTTCCCAACATTATGAAAGGCATTAGACAAGGGCAGCCAGTATTAACGTCTGGATGTGCACAGGTGAATCAACAGACTAGGTAAGCAAGCAAGAACAATAGCGAAAAATGGCAGATGGAGCAATAGTAACTGACATGATCCATGATATCATGATATTTTTAGTGATATTTGTAAATTGTCTTTCTAAATGTTTCGTTAGCATGTTGCTAATGTACTGTTAAATGTGGTTAAAGTTACCATCGTTTCTTACTGTATTCACGGAGACAAGAGAGTCGTCGCTATTTTCATTTTTAAACACTTGCAGTCTGTATAATGCATAAACACAACTTCATTCTTTAAAAATCTCTCCAACAGTGTAGCATTAGCCGTTAGCCACGGAGCACAGCCTCAAATTCATTCAGAATCAAATGTAAACAATATAACAGTATACAATACTCACATAATCCGACGCATACATGCCGCATGCATGATGACACTTTGTAAAGATCCATATGAGGGTTATATTAGCTGTGTAAACTTTGTTTATGCACTGTTCAAGGCAAGCGCGAGATCTGTGGCCGTGGAGCACGAGAATTAAAGGGCCAGTAGCCCCGAATCGGCTCATTTATAATGATGCCCCAAAATAGCAGTTAAAAAAATGAATAAAAAAAAATCTATTGGGTATTTTGAGCTGAAATTTCACATTCAGGGGACACCATAGACTTATATTACATCTTTTTAAAAAAAAGTTCTAGGGCACCTTTAAAGCCAAAAACGGTCCTGAGTGAAATTTGCACGCTACAATTCTTGATCTTCCATATTGCTCTGCAGCACAATCTATAATGAGCTGAATTTACACATAAAGGAAGTGTTTTTGAAAAAAAAATTGACTTCATTTAAATAATTGTAATGTATTTCACGAATTGGCCTGCCCATTCAGTCTTAACTGGTAAACAAACTTGACTTGCTGTCCTCGAAAGAGGCTCGAACCCGAGACTCTGCACGAGCTCCGAGCTAGACCCCCTATAACGGTACTCTGCAGAGGAAGAATAGAGGAGATGGGGAGGAGGAGACATGGACTGAATGCTTAGGCTCCTCCCGAACCCACATTTGGAACTTCATTTAGTATAAGGTTAAGCTGGAATGAGGTGCAGCCTTCAGGTTTTTGTGCTCAATTAGCGCAACCGTTAAGTAAAATCACCCCTAAATATCTCGAAACGCAGCAGAACTGAATGTTTGTTCAAATATTAATGTCACATTTTGAGGATTACAATCGTTCTGATGATTCTGTGAGGGTGTTAATGATGATTATCATGAGGACGCGTTTCTGAATTGTAATCTTCTTAATTAGCGCTCGCAGTCATCTGTTGTGTTCATCAGTGGTGATGTAAATGACTGCATTAATAATTGATTGTTGGCACACTGATCTCTAGCTACATGCTCTTAACAGATGGCCTGATGCTGAATGGAGGTTTCTGCAGCTGTTGGTTACAAGTTAAGGCAGGTAGAACTGGATTTCATTTCCACCAAAAGCTATTAGTCTTTTTAGTGCCTCTATGTATTTTTCGAAGTCTTCTTTATAAGGGTACTGTAGCTTCACATGCCCCTCATCCCCTGGCACACTTGGCATACTATGCTACATTTTCCTGATTATTTACTCTTTGCTTGGAGGGGTTGTTTTTTTTTTTTCAGCTTGGTCAGCTGACTAGATTTGTTACTGCCAAGGTTGTCCTTAGATACCCTTGTTGCACCTAGTCTTTGCAATTCAAGCTTAATCTGTTACACGGGGAAAGCGCAGCCGTGTAGGAGGGAAACAACATCAATCTTACAGCTGTGGAGATGTCACGCAGCTTACCTATTTCCACCCCTGCTGTCTCGAACCACCGTAGCACACATGCTTTGACCTGTTTAGTAGCTCTTGAGCCCTGTTTTCAGATAAAATATTGTTGAGAGAGCAGCATGGTCTTTGTAAGAATGCCCACGCAAGGCCTTGCCAGGTTGCGGCTGAGTGTATCGCTAGCATCGGATTCCATCCCCATGGAGAGACAGAACCAAGGAAACCAAGGGGCCGATGAATAAATAGTATCCCGCTGATTTTACTGTGAAAATGTTACTTCGGTTTGCCGTAGACCAGGGATCAGAAAACTTAAATGGCACATGAGTGACAGAGAAAAAGAGAAGTATTTTCTTAGTCATAAAGCTTGTTTTAATTAGTTATGAGCTGAATTGGAGGAAAAACAATAGTGAAGTGTGATTAAAATGTGCTAATCAACAGAACTTCACTGCACCGAGAAATAATTTACACAACCCTCTAAACCGCATGCTGCAGGCTAGTAACAACAACATATTGCATAATGCATCATAAACCCCTTGATAGCATGGCACAAATGATGTCCTGTTTGCTATGGACTTATTTAAATTTGCTTATAAATACATATTTTCTTTTCCAAATGTAGTAGATTCAGTTCCTGAATAATAAATAGAATATATTTTTGCTGCTATAGCCTGCAGCACCATTGCTGGCCTTCTCATTAACAGTGTGTTTCACGCACTGATGATATTTCACATGTTGAGCTTATTATAAATATTATAATGAGATTAGAAATAAATTTGCTGTTAAGAAGGCACAAAGAAAAGTGCTTTTGTTCATTATTTACTGATAAACAGGATTTGTGTGCGCACACACATATGTTGGGTTTCCAAGTTTTATGGGGACTTTCCATAGCCATAATGATTTTTATACTGAACAAACTGTATATTTTATCCCCTATCCCTAAACACAACCCTCACAGAAAATATAATTTAGTATGACTTACAAGCTGTTTTCCTCACGGGGACCAAAAACTCCTCACAAGGTCAATGATTTCTGTTATTACTATCTTTGTTGGGACATTTCGTCACCACAACTTTAGGAACAACACACACACACACACACACACACACACACACACACACAAACATAGAATGCTGACAAAACAAATTTATATTAAATAAATAGTTGATTTAATTTATGATCAAAGAAAATAAATATATATGTGTGTTGGTTCAGAACCTATTATTAGATCTGTTATGCATGAGTTCATTAGGTCCCTCTCTCCTCTCCCACACATTGCAGTGTTTGAAGAGTGTAGTTGAGCATTGGCACTGACACCCTTTACTGTCTTCTTCGGTTCTCTGTAAACTGCAGTTCAAGCTGATATATGATTAAATATCTGCTACAGACCTTTGATGGAATAGTAAAATGGTCTTGGCATATGTTTGCCAATCACTGCTTTTTTTTTTTTAGATTTAAGCTTTGAAAACACAAAGTTCCATTGAACTTGAAAGATGACAGAGCTAGTGTTGTAAATGTCACCTGATGAATGACTAATCATTTATGTTTCTCATAATTTCTCTTTGGCTGCATTATAATTTCTTCATTTGGGAATATGATCAAAGATTGCATGAACATGTTCTTGGAATTTTGCTATTGAAAATATAACATTTTAACTCCTCAAATTAACAAAATTACTTTACTAAAGATTTGATCATTGTGCTAAATGTGATTCGAAGATAAAATCCGTAAAAATGATCCTCTCTTCCCATTCTGCATATGGGTTAAGTTAACACACATGACAAATTGTATAAAGAGTTGCTGTACAGTTTTTGTTTTCAGAACACTAAGTCTACTTGAGTCAAATAAAGTCACCTCGATCAATGTTTGAGAGGTTTCTAAAGCATTTTAGCATTCAAGACACAAACCAAAATGCTTTCCACACACTGACAGTAACTCTCAACTTCATAATTAATGGAAAAATGCACTCTAATCAAACACAACAACCATTACAAACAATATAATAATCAGTAAAAAAAGAAAAAGGTAAACAGTAAACACTAAATTTACAAACATTATCGCAGCGATTTGCAGGGACATGGAATGTTAAGTATACATCTTTACTATATATCCATTTATATACACACACAGGGCTTGACATTAACTTTTTTGCTCAAAAGTGGCTATAGTGGTTCTCCAAAGTTACTAGCCACTCAACATTTTCACTGGCCACAATTTTGACATCAATACCATGTGGCAAAACAGCCATATATTGTTAATATCTCATAATTTAGCAGCAGGTATATTAGGCTGCGGTCACTTTAAGACCTGAAGCACGGATCCATTATACTGTTACATGTTTTCTTAATCAACTGTTTACGTTCATTTAAAACATAAATGTCTGTGTTTACGTGGATACATACCAAGAATTGCATTTTGACCTTATTTTGTGTGTATTTGACTGTTTAAGCACAATAAGCACCAAAAAAGAACTCAATTTAGTAATGAGAGGCGGCTTCATGTGCAAGCATTTTGGGTGTGAGCACAAAATCTGTGGGAATCAGTAAAATTATTTGCAATACACGCAATCCCACACCAAAATTCAAGCCCTGTAACACCAACAACCAGAGCAAATGAAACGAGTGAGTGAGGTAAGGCAGGTTTGTTTGTCAACTCATTGTCAGAGAGTGGTATCGCGCATCTCTTCAGCAGAAAATGAGTATAAGAAGCATTTCAGATATTCCAGGATCAATATGTATTGATTTTTCAATACATATCGCACTTAGTTTATTATTTCAGATGCATTTTTAAAAGACTACAATTTAAAAAATGTATATATTATATATAAAATTCAACCGGCCAAAGTGGCTAAGAGTGACTGCATAACACGCCACTACTGAAATCCACAGCCATTTGGTGAGTTGGCAGGTGTTAATGTCAAGCCCTGTACACACATACATCTATGAATTGCATTTCATGTCAAAAAGGTTGCTTAACCCTGCCATACACATTTATATAGACCAATGCATACAACTGTATGTCACTTATAATGCAATAAACTTGTATAAGAGAAACATGTACATACACTAATATCCGGAACCCACATTAAAAGCAAAGCTTTTAACTCAGTGACCCTTCTGCCGACGGCCTCGGATATGTCCTCGAGCCATTTGCCGTGATCGTGACAATGTCACCGTGCTGCTTTCATCAATTGCACAGCCGTTCAAAGGGATCTCAGCAGAGAGCTAGTAAGAGTAAGCTCCTCTGATGAGACCAAAGCTCTGCAAATGGCACTTGCTTCAGCACTCTCATGTTGCAAATGATCAGCTAATTGGCTAATTAAAGTAATCTTTGTATAAATTGCTCCTTAATTACAACCAGCCAATAATGAGCTACCCCAGAGGGAGGGTTAACCCCCTACCCACATCAGTGTGACTATTATTACACCTCTTCAGTTTATATGAGCATGAGATTGGTGAACCATCAACCATTCTTATTAAGAAACATACACACATTTGATGCCAAATGAGTCAGATAGCCAGAACAGCAGATACACGCAAATACAAGACAACAGCTGGCCACTGCTGACACTGAAAGGTAGTTTCTGGAAAACTAATCTCTGTAATTTACAGACAAACCCCATTTTCTGATTGCATTTGTGGTTATGTTCCAGTAAAACATTCCTGCTTAATCTCCCCCTCTCACTTTGAACAAATACTGGTAATTGATTTAAAAATGTGGGCCAACTGCCCTGAAATAATGCCTTTCACACAAAGACGGCTATGTAATTAATACTCTGTATTGTTTCTCCAAAAGAAGTCCAGAAGTCTAAAATTCTCCATATGTGCTTAGAACGAACTTAGTTAAAAAAGGCTGATTTTTCACAAGGGAGGAAAATTGGAGTCCCAAGACAGCTGAAGTGCTTTCAGGATAATGTGGCATTAAGACTGGTTGGTTCCTCTACTGGAATTCAGTGTGGTTATATTTATATTCATGATTTATTCATATTTAGACATGCATACTTAAAGGAGACACACCAGAAACAAATTACATAATTCTGAATATAAAGTTATAAAACTATATAAATCTGAACAGTTAAATGTCCAAAGAATTAGTTGTAAATATGTAGTAAATATAAATTAATGAATATAAATATAATATAATAAATATAATCTGAGTATAAA
The DNA here is from genome assembly GCF_018812025.1 of Megalobrama amblycephala. NCBI lineage: Eukaryota > Metazoa > Chordata > Actinopteri > Cypriniformes > Xenocyprididae > Megalobrama > Megalobrama amblycephala. The sequence continues at coordinate 26,217,567 of NC_063049.1, read as the reverse complement.
TATAGCCTAATTAATGTTATGCATATTAATAATATTAATATTACAAATAAATTGGATATATATTTTTATTTAATTTTAAGTTTTTTTGATTGGATAAATTGGTGATTATCGCAGTGAATTGGCTATTTAAAAAAGGCATTTTTTGTTGTCTTTACAAATTTGAATTTGATACAAATTTATGTCAACTTATTTGTTAAGCAAATAGCAATATAATATTTATTGGTCACACAAAGTTTGTCATATTTATTAAACTGTAGGTGTGATGGAGAGAGTCTATTGGCGTGTAATGTTTTCATGGAAACTCTAGCAGTGAAATGTGAACTATCGCAGGTAACATCGATTTCAACACGGCTGAGGGAGAAGTCACTTAAGAATGAATGGACTACTTGCACAAACAGAGTTACAGTGCTCAACGTAAATGAGTACAATCCCCTTTGAAAAGTAACATTTTAAACAATATCTCAATTAACATAAAATACATTACCAAAATGTTGACAAGACTAAGTTTTATATAACATTTGTTTAACTTATAACATGACAGTAAGGTTAATAATATAACTTGGAGAACAAAATTTTCAGTTTTACTCAAATTAGTGTGATGCAAAAATGAGTACACCCCACTGAAAGTCTCTGGAGCAGAGCTAAATTTTAGATTACAAATGTCTAATTTAACAAGAATTCAACCACATGTGAGTCTAATTATTCATTACACAGGTGTCCAGCAGACAGTTAACTATAAAAGGGTGTTAAAACCCCTTCCCATTTCATGCTGTCAGCAATGGCACCACATGGAAGAGAAATGTCACAAGAAAATAATTTAAGAAAATTATATATTTTCTTTACACCAGAAAGGTGAAGGCTACAAGAAGATCAGCAAAGCTTTACTTATCGGTCAGAATACTGTAGCAAAAGTGCAAAAACTTTAAAAAGATGGAACTGCAATCATCTCACAGAGACGTCCAGGTCGTCCACGGAAGTTAACACCACGACAGGAGCGTCTTCTGATGAGAAGGGTTGAAGAAAATCGGCATGCAAGTTCACTGCAGTTATCTAAAGAAGTAGAAAGCCAAAGTGGGGTGACTATTTCCCGTGACACAATACGGCGTACGCTGCAGAAAATCCAGGCACAAAAAAGCCCGCCTAGAGTTTGCCAGGGCCCATGCTGACAAAGATGAGGACTACCGGGACTCTATACTCTGGAGTGATGAGACCAAGATAAATGTTTTTGGAACTGATGGCTTCAAAACTGTATGGCTTCGCAAAGGTGAGGAATACAAAGAAAAATGCATGGTGCCTACAGTGAAACATGGTGGTGGCAGTGTCCTTATGTGGGGCTGCATGAGTGCTGCTGGTGTCGGGGAGCTGCATTTCATTGATGGCATCATGAATTCACAGATATACTGCTCTATACTGAAAGAGAAGATGCGACCATCACTCCGTGCCCTTGGTCGTCATGCACTTTTTCAACATGACAATGATCCTAAACACACATCTAAGGCCACTGTTGGATTTCTGAAGAAGAACAGGGTGAAAGTGATTCAGTGGCCAAGTATGTCTCCTGATCTGAACCCAATCGAACACCTATGGGGAAGAGACAAGTTGTGCATCACTCTCCATCCAGCATCCAGTCTCTAAAAGAGGTCATTCTTGAAGAATGGAAAAAGATAGATGTTGCAAAATGTCGCCAACTTGTTCATTCCATGCCTAGAAGACTTGGTGCTGTCATTAAAAATCATGGAGGCCATACAAAGTTCTAGATGTAGTAGTTTTTGTTGTGGGGTGTACTCATTTTTGCATCACCCTAATTTGAGTAAAACTGAAAAATGTGTAATCCAAGTTATATTATTAACTTTACTTTCATGTTGTAAGTTAATCAGATGTTATATTAAACTTACTCTTGTCAACATTTTGGAAATTGTTTTTGTGTTCATTGAGATATTGCTTAAAATGTTACTTTTCAAAGGGGGTGTACTCATTTACGCTGAGCACTGTACGTTTATTACTGCTCCAGTGCTCAGTACATCTGTGCAGAGGACTAATTTTGGGAAGGCAGACTAATTTGATCAATTAAAAAAAAACAAATTAAGACAGGAAAATTGAGGCATGAAAATGAAATCGTTTACTCGCTCTCATGTCATTCCAAACCTGTATAACTTTCTTTTTTCCTATGAGACAAAAAAAAAGGGGAAAAAATGAATATACAAGCCATTCTTTTGAAATGCACACTAAGGCTGTAAGACTCCAAAAAGATCCATAAAAATAGTCCATATGATTCATTCCATGAAAGAAAGGAAGTCAAAGGGTTTGGAACAACATAAGGGTGAGTAAATGATGACAGGATTGTCATTTTTAAGTGAACTATACCTTTAAAAGCCCCTGTGGCTTCCAAACTAAGCTCAGCCCGATTGGTTATTTCCTGTTTAGCCCTCCATCAATGCACATCATGTAGGCAGCCGCATCAGAGACTTAATATATGCATGCTACAAAACAGCAGTCTTAGACCATTTGTTCATTTGGTATGCAAATAATATCAGGTATATTGCTCTGTTACATTAGCACTGAGTGCCAAATCACTTCAGTTGATGTCTATTAGCTCTGGGAACTGCTGAGGTAAGAGGACACACATCGTTTAAATGACTCCTTTGAGAATGTTTGACTGACAAGAAGAAAACTGGCATTGTTCGCTTTCACAAAGTTATTTTTGTATTTTTATTTCCTGTTGGTACACCATCTTCATTCTCCACCCACACTTTCCTATTTCATTGTATCATCTTTGGCCTCATGCTGAAATAGGAGTTTTATTAAATTCATTTTATATTAGACTGTTAAAGGGAATAGTGGGGGACTTTTGTTAGATATACAAGTTGTGTTTTGTAAGGTTTCTCTGAAAAGGCCTTGTGCAGGTGCCATACTGTCATTTTTCATTTCATGACACTGTCCTCGCGCATGACGGTTTATTTAATGGGATAAATAGGCAAGAAGCATCAAGGTTATGGCGAAGCCGTGATGCAAATGGTCCGACACATCGGGGGGTGACAGCTGAGCAACAACAACAAAACGTGAGCCACTATTTAAAAGGTGGCACACACATAATGCATGACCACCACAGCACCTTCGAAATAAAAGGCTTTTATTTATGTGCTGTCAATACAGTTAGCTTTACATCTTTTCAATGGCAACACAACGGCTCCAGACAAAGACACGGTGAGAGGCAGCTATGTGAACGCAAAAAATATTGTTCGAGCTCACTACAGCTGCCTTGCACACTTTTGGTGACTGGTTTCTACTGTAGGTTTGGCCAGCGCAAGTGGCGCAGTGTGGGAGAGTGGCTCTCAACCTTGCAGACTGAAAGGGTTTCCCAGGGACAAGCCACAAAGAGGTCCGTCCGTCAGAGGGGCCCACGCACGCCGCCTCAAAGATCCGTAGCAGCTGTCACGCTGGAGTTCTCGCCAAGCAACAACAGTTCGCTGCTTTGAATAATTTCAGTGAGAGATTTGAATAAGCACATTTTCAAAAGGGGTTTTGCCAGCTTCAGGGTGACTGCGAGCAGAGCAAAATGAAAATGAGGTGACTGGAGTGAGAAATTGAAGCTCGAAGTGAAGTGAGAAGTTTAAAGGTGTGAGGAAATCCATCTCGATGGAGAGATTCAAACTAATATTACGCCGTTTTAAAACTATTCATTGTTTCTTGTTTTGGTGATTACATGTATATTTTCAGTGTTTCAGATATTTTTCATAAAATCCAACCGCTCAGTGAGGCCTGCATTGCCAGCAAAATAATTAACACTTTCAATGCCCAGAATGCTGCTAAAGACATATTGAAAACAGTTCATGTGACTTCAATGGTTCAACCTTAAGGCTGATTTATACTTAAGCATCGGATCTAAGCCGGAGCCTCTGCGCCTAGGCTATGCGTCTGTTTTCATTTACACTTCTGCGTCGTTGTCCGTGTCGACGTGCATGCAGACCACTAGGAGGCGGTGTCCGCGGGCATGTTGAGTATTAAAACAAAAGCCGAAGAAGAAGCAGCTCGTCATGTATGTTGTCAGAGAAGCTTACAAACAGAAACGGCAGAGAAACGGCAAATAGGTAATGACTTTTGTTGCATTTTGACTTCATTTGTCCTCTGAAACAGAGCGTTTTTCATTCCTATGGATGTTGAAAGTGCTCACTCTTCTCCTGTTGCTCCGCGCCAGTTTTTTGACCCGAGGGAGGGGTTCTAGCAGACCAATCAGAGCGCTTGCGGTCCGCGTAGAATTGACGCGTTGTTACATTTTTGAAGAGGTGCACGTCAGGCTACGTCGTAGGCTACGCGTGCTACGCACAGCCTACGCTGTTGCTACGGCGTACACTCGATGCAGAAGTATAAATCAGCCTTTAAAGTAATGAAGCGACGAGGATACTTTTTGTGCGCCAAAAAAAAAAAAAAAAAAAAAATTAACGACTTTATTCTGCAATTTCAAAACTTTAGCGCTTTACAGATCTTTTGTTTCAAATCAGTGGTCAAAATAACGTGTATCAAACTGCCAAAGTCACGCCCCCAGTGGTGAACCTTTGAAATTTCAAAACACTTATGATTTAATGAAGCCTCGTTTACTGAAATCACGTGACTTTGGCAGTTTGATAGTGCTCCGAATCACTGATTCGAAAAAAAAAAAAAAAAAAGATTTGTAAAACTTTGAAGCTTCATGAAGCATCAAAGATATTGTTGAATATTGAAAGTCATTATTTTATTTTTTGGCGCACAAAAAGTTTGTCACTTCATAACATTAAGGTTGAACCACTGTAGTCACATGAACTGCTTTAAATATGCCTTTAGTAGCTTTCTGGGCACTGAAAGTGATAATTGTATTGCTGGCAATGCCTCACTGAGCCATCTGATTTCATCAAAAATATTTTAATTTGTGTTACGAAGATGAATGAAGGTCTTACAGGTGTGGAACTAACCCTTTAAATAGTTACCCTAAAAATGAAAAATATATCAAAATATTACTCACTCTCATGTTTTTCCAAACCCAAAAGACTTTCATTCATCTTCAAAACACGAATGAAGATATTTTTAATGAAATATGAGAGATATTTGTCATCTCAACGTTCATAAAAAGATATTAAAATCCTGAAACAACAAGCAACGGTCAATTCAGCTGTGACTTTGTCTGGAACTATTTTAGTTTGGCGAAGCAAAAGTTCACAATGTATCGGCCTGTTCACACCAAGGACCTTATCTATATAGTTTTAATAATCATTCTAATTCTATGATAACAGGGAAGTCCACACCACAGCTATAAAGATAATGCCACAGAGGAACAATATCATTGAAATCACTTTCAGAAAGATTTTTTCCAGCTGATAAGTAATAAAAACATTGACAGCCAATCAGAATCCATCCTGCTTTAAAGAGCTTGAGCATTTATAGTAGACAACGTAAACTGTATTGTGTTTATTGTAAAGAGAATGTTATCGCCAGTTGGTGTAGACAATAATATAGTTATTGTAGTTATTATTGCAATGTTACTCAATATTAACATCTTTTTTAATGAACTCTTTAAAATGTTTTCTTTTATTAATTTTTTTCTTTATCTATTAGAACTTTTGTTTGAAGTTTTAAGTCGTAATTTGATTTTAAAAAAACAATCAAAATCTCCTCTAGAAATTAAGTTTTCGCTGTGTAACACGTAACTGATATACTCAACTTCATCATACGTTGCATGTTTAGTGCAATGAGAAAATGCAAGTGATATCTGATAACAGAAGGTTCTGGTTGATCTGAAGGGTTTCTGTACATCTCAAAATACCCTCGAGTCATCCACATAAACCATGTACCATATATCACCACATTTACTGCAGACAGCTTCAGCAGCCAGGAACACAGGCCCCAAGCTCAAGTTTCATTTGCATCTCTGATCAGGATTTTATCTACAAATAATGTGCAGACGCCATCTCGTCTCCTGGCCTGCGTGTTTGATCTCAAGCGCAGTGAGAATCTGATATCATAGGCTGTTGTAAAAAGAGACAGGCATCAAAAAGCCTGCCACGGAATAAGTGTTTACCCATGACATAAGGAGCTGTCAGTGCGTCGTCCGCACTGTCGGTCCCCTCGGGATAAAAAGCTGTGCAGATTTGAGGACTTTATCTCTCTAGAAGGGATTATATGTGGTTACAGGGCAGAACTGAATCATTAAAGGAGACTTCCGGGTTCAAGTTTTGGCTTTTGGCATAACGTTGATCAGCAAACAAAATAATTTTAATTTGTTATTTTAAGGCAAAATTATGGTTACAGTAAGACACACACAATGGAAGAGTAAAAAAACCAACCTAAAATGACACCCTTGCTTCAGGTTATAACATCAGATTTCACATAACTTGCAGAGCTCATGAGAAAAGGCCTTGATTTCACAGCATCTGCTCCAAGATTCTGTTGTAATTGTCAATGCCAACGTTTCATTGTCTGACGAGCTTACAGCGAAGTGCTTGTTCTTCTGCCAAGGAACAAAACAAAACACCAATAAATCTGACAATTGAATTTTTTTCTTCTTTTTTTTTCTTCCATTTTTCAGGTCTGGTAACTGACTTTACATTGATGTCCTCTGGCAAATCACATTATTCATAACTGTTGACTCATTATTCAAAATCATTACCACGCAGACAAGCAATTAAAATGCACCCCAAAGTTGTTTCCAATGTGTCATTTTCAGGGACAACTGGGCAGGTATACAGCATATTTCACACTATACAAAGATTTTTATTGTTTCATTTGGAAGTAGCTGTCAGAACGGTTATTGTATTTTTACAGTTTTTGAATGCAGTATAAAAAAAATCTCAAAATATTGCTGATCTCTGATGAGCTTTTTGCATTCTTAAAATTACGTTTATCAGGAAAAAATGAGCAAATACTAATCCAGTTTCAACATTCTTGTTTTGTTTTTGTTTTTTTGTTGTTTTTTTGTAATATTTGAATATATTTTCTGAATATAGATTGAGTATTTTTCTGAATATATACTTTTTTTATTGAATACTGTAGATAGATGATGGAAAAAAAACCTTTTTCCTTGCTTATTTTTTATTGTTTTCCCATAACTTTTAGCATTATTGATTGTTTTATAAATATTTCATATTAAATTTTAATGTTAATAAATAACATTTTATGCTAGAAAAAAAACAACATGAAAAAAAAGTTAAATATGTAATGATTAAAAAAGGGGTTAATGAAAAATAAGAAAAATGTTAATTATCATGTTAAATTGCAGCTTCCATGAGGATGAATGGGTTAAATGAAAATTCTGTAATTAATTACTCACCCTCATGTCGTTTCAAACCTGTAAGACCTTCCTTCATCTTCAGAACACAAATTAAGATATTTTTGATAAAATTCGAGAGGTATATGACTCGTCCATAGAAAGCAATATAATCAACACTTTCAAGGTCCAGAAAGGTACTAAAGACACCGTTAAAACCATCGACGTGACTGCAGTGGTTCATATAACGACTCATATACATCTCGGATTTCATCAAAAATATCTTAATTTGTGTTCTGAAGATGAACGAAGGTCTTACGGGTGTGGAACAACATGAGGGTGAGTAATTAATGACAGAATTTTCATTTTTGGGTGAACTAACCCTTTAAGAGGGAAAAAGTAAATAAATAACATTTTTCTTAGCAGTATATTTAAAAGCAAAACCCAAAATAGACTTTTTTTTTTTTTTTGTCAAAACTTTATTAGTTTAATGGATATCTAAACTTGGGTCTAAGAGAACATTTCATTTTGTCTCTCACAGAGTCCCTAAGGGGACATGGTGATGGAAAAAATATCAGATGGGAGGAAAAATTATATTTCAGTGCTTTTTTTTTTTTCTTTTGTCATTAAAGTATTCTGTTCCTTAGAGAAACTCTGAAAACTATTGCCTTCTTATGAGAAGCTTTATGTTCATTTGCAAAAGCACTGAAATTTTTCCTCCCACCTCTTATTATTTCCATCTCAAAAGTTTTGCGAGTGAATGCAAAGTTTCTTGGGTGAACGCAAAAGTTTTGCAAGATAATGCAAAACGCATTGAAATATACCATGTCCCTTTATGGGCTTCGAACTCTCTGATAGCACTTTGTACAAGAAGTCAGTTCTTTCAACAGCTCAAAATATCCTAGCTCATGATAGCATTGCAGGATAACATATTTTCATTTTTCTGTCGAAATGCTGCAGTTCGCTTTTTTTTTCTTTTTTTCTTTTTTTTAACCTAGCTCTGCAGCATTTTATAATCAATATTGGGTTTTTTTTTAATCATTTTGGTGTGTTTTTCACAGTGAATTTAAATAAAGTTAAAATTTAAATAAAACAGGTGTGAATTTGAGAAAACAGGCTGTGTTTGAACCACTACGGGAATTGAAACCCATCTGGCATCCCTTCATACTTGACAATATCACTTTTCCAGAATGTGGCCATGGCTGACAACAACAACTTCAATGAATCAACACAGAGAAGGCATATGTGATTTTCTAAGCTCCTCTGACATCTTAAACAATATCTTTTTCAACAATGGCTGAAATGGTTGAGGCCTGTCAACCCCACCAGTCCCCCTTGGCACTTGCTCTCTCATGGAGCACATTGATACATTCAGTATGATTTAGATCAACTACCTTGGACAAAACCACTTCGGCAGGAAGGTACGAGGAGGGGAGGGGATAAGCAGGAACTTGAGAAATGGCTCTTTTATCAGCACTAAAGTGCTGGTTGATCGATGGGCTGTGATTAAAGAGACTCCGATGCTGGCCACGCTTGAGAGAGACATCAGGAGAGCCTGCCAGGACAAGTTTCTCAGAAGTGTGTTTATGCGAGTAAGCGTATAGCCGATTTGGTAACTAGGTTCAGCTGAGGACAGGAGTAGCATGGGGATTCAGGCCAGAACATTCCGCTGGAGAGACACGATCAGGTTTGCCTGAGGGAAAAGAATCTATGTTTTGAGGATACAGTCCCATAGAGCACATTTGTGCACTGTCTGGCATCTATTCAGCACTATTGGTGAATCAACAGGTTTTCTTACAGTTTATTTTCTTAGCGGTTGATTGTGCCTTTAAATTCATATGTTTGGCAATTTCTTATGTCACCTCAAGAAGCATTCTGTAAAGTAATGTGAACGAGTTAAGCAATCTCTTTTTGTCCTTCAAGAATTTGGCATTTTCCCATAAGTACATATGACTGGAAATTCAGCAGAGAATGATTTCATCACGGGAAGGTGAATAACCGCCCCATTTCCCCAGACACCCCTGGGCTATACATGTGCATTCAAACAGGTAAGTTGAAACAGGCCTATATGTAATTAGTGGTTCTTGTTAAATTATGATTGCTCATACGGTTAATGATTTTAAAGGTGCCCTAGATTATGTTTTTAAAAGATGTAATATAAGTCTAAGGTGTCCCCTGAATGTGTCTGTGAAGTTTCAGATCAAAATACCCCATAGATATTTTTTTAATAAATTTTTTTAACTGCCTATTTTGGGGCATCATTATAAACGCGCCGATTTTATGCTGCGGCCCCTTTAAATCCCGTGCTATCCGCCCACAGAGCTCGCGCTTGCCTTGAACAGTGCCTTAACAAAGTTTACACAGCTAATATAACCCTCAAAATGGATCTTTACAAAGTGTTCGTCATGCATGCGGCATGCATGCGTCGGATTATGTGAGTATTGTATACTGTTATATTGTTTACTTCTGATTTTGAATGAGTTTGATAGTGCTCTGTGGCTAACGGCTAATGCTACTCTGTTGGAGAGATTTATAAAGAATGAAGTTGTGTTTATGCATTATACAGACTGCAAGTGTTTAAAAATGAAAATAGCGACGGCTCTCTTGTCTCCGTGAATACAGTAATAACCGATGGTAACTTTAACCACATTTAACAGTACATTAGCAACATGCTAACGAAACATTTAGAAAGACAGTTTACAAATATCACTAAAAATATCATGTTATCATGGATCATGTCAGTTATTATTGCTCCATCTGCCATTTTTCACTATTGTTCTTGCTTGCTTACCTAGTCTGATGATTTGGTTGTGCACATCCAGACGTTAATACTGGCTGCCCTTGTCTAATGCCTTTTATAATGTTGGAAAACGTGGGCTGGCATATGCAAATATTGGGGGCGTACACCCCGACTGTTACGTAACAGTCTTCGGAGGTCTTTTAAACAAATGAGATATATATAAAAAGGAGGAAACAATGGAGTCTGAGACTCACTGTATGTCATTTCCATGTACTGAACTCTTGTTATTTAACAATGCCAAGATAAATTCAATTTTTCATTCGAGGGCACCTTTAATAAACTTTTGCATGTAACTTTGTGCTATTGACATGAATATGTAAAAAAAAAAAAAAAAAAAAAACAAGGATCTAGCTTGGTTAACCATTCTCCCAACCCCTGTTTGAAATCAGTAAGATATTATTCATTTAAGAAATCCAAAATTCATTTTTGACTTTTATTTAATAACTGTTTTTTTTTTTACTTAAAAACTCCTTGCATTTTCCATTGCTTGAACAAACATAGTCCTCTAACTCTGGTTAACACTGATGAAGCCAACATGCTCTAATGTCAATTCATAACTATTTTATGGTTTTGGCAAATTATTGGCTAATTCCGATTAATTAGTACAATCTCATTCATACATTTTGTTAAAATCTGCTTAAGGCCCACAGATGGTTGGGTTTAAGGGTGGACTTTCAGGCTTACTTTTTCTAAAAATTATACATTTACATATGAATCGCACAAATTCATACAAAACTGTCTCTTTGTAAAATAATTAAATTTTCTCTTGAGATCACATTGTTAATTTACAAAGAGGAAGAGCAGAGAAGAGCAGCCATTTTCTAGCCATTCACAAATGGTTCTGTCCTTATGACAGATTACAATACCTGAGGGAGATCAAATGAAGTGGTTTTTTAATTGCAGGAGAGAGGCTATAAGTGAAGTGCCCACGCAGAACCAGCTCTGCTCGGCCATCGCTACCACATTTCTCTGCAAATTAATCTATATAAATAATTAAAACATAAGAAAGGCAATAAAAACGATAAAAAAAACAGCAGGGAGATTCACTCATAGACAGTAGATATGATAATTACAGAAAAGGGCAAGATGAAATGTGGGGACAACAAGATGTGGAAAGGGGTCAGAAAACTAAACAAAGATCAAGGTGAAGGATGGTAAACAAAATGTTCCTGAAGAGTGTCATCCACTATATGTGTCAGCTCTGACATCTGTGGCATTTTCGAAAGTTTACCTTTGTTTATTCTTTAAAGTGTGATAACAGAAAGCCCAAGTCCTTAATGGCTCGCTAAGCTTACTTTTTCACAGATTCTTAATGTATCCTTTCTTTCTTGTAATATACAATTTGTATGATCTTTCTTTTCTGATGTTTTATATCTAATTGTGCAGTGTAAAGACTGCAGCAGTACTGTATTGGGGGGATGTGCAGTACCATCTGTGCTGTGCTTTTGAAGGTCATTAGCAGGTCCGCATGGAATCTGTGCTCACAAAACTGCAGATTTCCACAGAATTGGAACATCCGTCTTTTACAAAGTTCTACCGCATGTTTGTGTGTTGAAATGCTTTCAGCTACCGATACGAGTGTCTCATCTCCATTTAACACATTTTACCACATTCTGCAGAACTATGTGCGGTTTCTCAAAAATCAATGCACAAAGTGCAAAAAATTGAGAGATTCTGCCTGAGCCGTATTAGCCATCGCATGCTGAAGAAAGTAAGTAAAGCAGGGATGTAATACACTGTATACGTGTAAAATATATTCCTTGTCTTTTTAGAATTCTCAAAATGCGAGGTTCTGCACCGAATCACAAGATATTCACCAAAGAAACCTTTATGACCACATTTGAGCCATGACATGTTTTCAAACCATAATGCTACATTAGTAGTGCTCTCTATGAAAAGTTTGTGGTTCCAAAAGAAAGCACCAGCAATAAATGTACGAACACAACAATTTCACAACATACTGATCTCGTGTTTTCAAGCAACAACTAACTTCACACTTGAACTCCACAGATGCTGACCTAGATATTAATATATTTTCCATTTCACTACCCACATCCTGTTTGTTACACACAGACACCACATCCTTTTGTTACAGTCTTACCTGTTACTACTTACATTTTTTGTGTAATATATGTAGCGTATTGGGTTGTCAATTATTTAATTTAGTACATTTAAGGATATAATAATAATATTTACATACTCAAGTCATTTAATCACTGCAAATATTTTTTGATTAAAATTGTTATCAGAACATCAATTCTAAGGCACTTTAGATAAAAGCGTCTGCTAAATAAATAAATAAATATAAGTATTATGTAATTAATCCCCTTTTTTAATTGCTTAACAGCTCTAGTACTACTGTTATATGTCTTGTGTATATGTCTGAAAAAGTTTCCAATGTTCTTTCATCCCTCTCGAAGAGTTGAAATAGTGAAGATGAGGGCAGAATGCTTCAGTGTCTGAAGTGTTTAGCTGTGTTGGGTCTAGTGGATGTCAAGAGGCACAGCCAGGAACGCTTTCTCAGCTCATGTAGTCACAATACAGCCTTCAACCCCACAACCACCAGGTAAAGACAAACACAAAAGTGACCCCCTGCCAGTATGCCCAGGTGTGGGGCGACACCACAGCAGGGGGCAGCTCACAACCTTTAAAGCAGGGCTAGATCAGGCAAGCTTTCCTTGAAAGTCATGCTGTCAAAATCTCTTTGATTCCCAATGCGAGCCGTTTATGAGATTTTTAAGGAAAATGTAAAGCTACCGTGGTTCGATTTACATGCTGTGATAACGGTTTATTTATTATTATTATTATTATTATAATGATGGTAACAGAAACTTTTAAATACCAGCATCATAGAACATTAAACATTAACAAGTCTCTCCATTTTCTCATCTTGCTAAAAAATGCATAAAATAACACTTTTTTCAACATATACTCTCCCAATTCAGCCCATTTGCAAAGCATGATGGGAAGTGAAAGCCCTGTTTGATTCAACCCCGATTACTTGATTGAAACATGTTATTTCAAAATGAAAACATCAAGTTAAGTCAAAGAGTAACCATTTCAAGTCAATTTAACATGAAGCAATCACATTTAAACCAGAAACATGATACAATTATGTTCATTTCAAAATAAATTGTTTAAATAAAGTGAACACCATCAAAAAATCTTTTTTGAGTGTAGACAGATAGATAGATGTCTCATGGAGAATCAATTATGCCTCAGCTCTTATGAAACAAATGTTTCAGTGCTTCACTGTTTTTCAGTAGTGGTCAAGATAACAATGAAGTGAAGATGTCCAGTGGAACAGCATGTCGAGTGACAGACGCATTCGTGCTGTGAGGAATTTATCACTATGGCTCCATCAGTCTCTGCCCAGCCAAGCTGCCAGTCTTTGGATGAAACCCCACTTGGCACCGGCCACTAGCTTTTCATTTCAGCCACAGACAAACCGAACCATCAGGGAGTGAAACCTGCAGTTAGTCTCTCTGAACGGGAATTATGGGTTGATTGGCTGTTATTGTCTTACACAAAGCAGCTGAAAAACAAAATGGTACAAACATAATCTTTGGGGTTCCTTCTCTGCTCCCTACACATTCAGAAGAGGATATCTTTAGAAGTTCACTTGACTTCTGTGTGAGTGTTGCTTCATCACTGCACTATCAGTGACAACAGAAAATGGATCTTTTTTCCACCAAAATTTTGCTAATATGACTGCACATTAACATATATGCTTCCTGTGATTTGAAACCTCAATTATGAAAGCCGAATATCTTCTAAGGACCACTTTGCATGGCACTTTTGGGGCGAATGGAAGGTACCAGTACAGTTTAATGGATTTTTATTGATGCAAAGAAGAAATGATGGGGCAAGAAGGTGAAAAGAGATTTGAAAGTGTAATGAAACTCACATCACATTGCAACCCACCATGGTTCAATGTGCTGAAGCATGTGGCCTAACCAGTAAGCCAAGGGTCTCTACAGCACAATATGAGTTCTTACACCAAAACAGAGAGGCAGCTTATAATGTGAGAGCATGTTTTAGTGTGAAGTCAAACTGTGGGGCGTGCAGGCTCTTATTTCACCATATGTTGAGAATATTTTCCTACCTTTTCATGAGCTGTTTAAGCCTCAAGGGAAAGTCATTTATTCCTCCTCTTGTGTCTGTGGCCCAGAGGCACTGTTTCCATCTTAGGAACTGAAAAATAATTAAGAGCTCTTTCTGCTTATTATGTGTTTGCTGTAAGGCACCAGCTTCTCCATATGCTTTTCAATTCCACACAAGAGCATGACGTAGACAGCAGGACAATGACAAGGTCAGTGATATTTGAAAAAACAGCATGGCAGTCAGATCATGAAAAGCCTGAAAAACCTTGCTTTCAATTGACAGACCCAATTGCGTTTTAATGCCTTAGTGTTGGAAGATTGATATGATATGTTTAGGTTTTAAATCTTTAAATACTCTATAGACAATTTAAACATGTAGTTTTTTTTTTTTTTTAAACCTTCCCCTCTCTCTCCCTCACATGCAGGCACATGCACAGCACTACATTAGTGAGATTAAAGCTAACTGGGCATGTGTCATTTTGGCCTGGGTCACTCAGGTAATCTCCAGTCACCTTTAGTATCTGAGGTAGTCACACTCAACCTTAAGCCTCTGCCTTAAAACAAATCTGTTTTACTCGCACGTTAATCTCTACTCTTACACGGTGTGTAACAACAGTGCTTGTTTCTAATAAATCTAATAAATGTTGATCAGTTAGATGTGCCATTGCATTGCTGTATATCTCTTTGTTTATATCATAACATTAAAGATGCATAGACAAGAGCCACTGCTGTGAAATGAGCCTATAATCGTCTGATGCTTTATTTTGATGGTGCAGTAAAACTGCAGTATACTGGAATAAATCATTTTCGTAATCAGTATTTTTTTTTTTCCTGTTTTCAAGTAAACATATTAAAAAAACAAACTTGAAGGGCAAAATATATTCAAGATATTAAGATTTGTTTACTGAGAATATATAGGAATAGTTAACTCAAAAATTACTCACTTATTTACTCACTCTAATGTATTACTTTCTTTCTTCTATAGAACATAAAAGAAGCTATTTTGAAGAATGTTTCAACAGTTTTTGTCCATAAAATGAAAGACTCCGAAACACAATTAACAAAAAAAACAAAACAAAAAACAATAAAGCTAAAACTGAAGTAAAAATAGACTAAGTGGCCATTCACACAGAACATGTTTTACATTCCACTGCTCTGCTTTTCCATTGTTTATTCTACGTAAACGCCCTAGACTGATGTGTTTGATAGTTGCGCTCGTGTCTCTTGCATTATCTCACGCATGACAAGGCGTTCTAAAAAAAATAACACGTTCCGTGTGAATGGCTCCTTTAGTGTGCAATGGAGTAAAACCAAACGTGCCGCACAAGTCCTGAAAAGTGAATCCAAAGCACCTCGATCAGCATAGGTCATAAATATAGGTCATAAACCCTGCCCTCTCCATGTAATTTAATAATTTAATTAAAGTGTTTGTTTTTTAAAGGTGCTCTATGTAAGTTTCTGACTGTACTAAAGCATAAAAGTACCGTAATATGTTTGCAGATATTTATTAAACATGCTCAGTTCATTTCTCTGAAAACCATTGCTACAGCCAGTTATTTTACGTTGAAATTTGCGTTCATTGTCGGAATTTCTGTATATGTTTCGATCTGTGCAAGACCACACGTTGCAAATTTGCCCAATAGTATTTCGCCACCCCGGGTTGCCAGTTGTCAGAAAACACATGCATCGAAGCCAGTGAACAAACTGGGTCAGAGATCGCAGATTCTACCTAAAAGCCTCAGCAACCATCTAAAAGTCTCTATGAATGGGAGCATATTAAAACGTGATATCAACCTCATCATAAATCAACTAATTATCTTACAGTGTGTAAGTCTCCTCGCCTTTCAATGTCAATTGACCCTTCGCAAAGACCCGCCCCCCTTAGTTACTGTTGCTTTGTCCGACAAGCCGTAGAGTTGTCACGCCACACACAGTGAAAAATACATTGCGAAGCAAAGAGGACACTGACAACACGTCGACAGAAAAGACAAAGCAGGTTACTTATGATATTAAACAAAGTCCCAGCTTTCAAACTGTGTAGTTTTTTTAAAGAATTTCAAACAATAAAAACCATTTTATGGCTCTTTAATGTGTCATGACAGACTGCTGTAGCGCCTCAGCTCAAGCGGCTCGTGAACCGATCATCTCTTCTTACTAGTTAATTTATAGCATCAAATAAAGATGAATGAACAAGAGAAGGAATGTTGTTTCAAACGCGGAAAGACGTTAGTACACACCATTTTTAAAGTTTAAGTCCACCGAGGTAAATCTTTTGTTGGACTAAATGGCGGATTCGGCAATGTCAATCAAACTCCCGGCGAAGGGTCAATTGAACTTGCTCCTGTTGCGCGTCTTCAAACTGGCAACCCGCGAGAGCTTCGAGTCTGAGAAGGAGGGGGCGGGGCAAACAATATTTTGAATTTGGCCTGCAGTACCCATTTCAACCACTAGCTGTCATTTTTACATGGAGCAACTTCAAAATAAGTTTGGTTATGTTATTCGATGCTATAAAAACGGGGGTTTGACATCATGATTGACAGCTGTGATTGACAGCTTCTCTGAGAGAAGTAGTCACTGAGGCACTAACAGACTTTTTTCAAGATTTTCGGGAGGAGTTTGCAGCTTTAACTTTAATTTCTACATTTCAATAACGGTTTATTTTACAACGACATAATGAGTTGTTCTGCAGTAATTCTGCGGGAGAGTGGGCGGGGCCTTGATAGTGCGCGGCTCCACTTCATGCTCACTACTGCGCAGAATCGTGTCCCGAATCAGCACAAGATGTCAGCGCCATATTGGGACATTGGCAGCTTCACTTTTCTACAATGGAAGAGAGTGGAGGTGCGTCGTCCATCTTTTTTTTTTACAGTCTACGTGTAAAACAGTCTAAACGTTCTTCAAAGCAAGTTCATCTTCCTAAGATGCATGCATTTTTAAAGGTTACTGTATAATATAGAGGTGGAGACAGAATATAGCCTATGCTCTGAGAGACTCTTCCACTGACACTGTTGTGCGCAGTGCATTCACCACAGTATGTTATGCATGGTTAAACCTGCATGGATATCTCAAGCATACATAAAGTATTTTTCCCAGAATACATTTCAGGACTGTTTTCAGATCTTTCTAGCTATTATCGTAGAACGTCGGTCAGCGGAATAGCTGTAATTTAGCATGTGAGACTTGATTACAGCTTTCAGAGATAAATGATAGGGCCTCGTTAAGGCTGCCATAAAATAATTAAATCAAAGAAAATGAAAGGGAAGTGGAAGATGATGCCTTGATTTGCTGTTATGGTGAATGAATAGGGGTATTCTTGTCACGTGTCAAGGCTCAGCATTAATGTGCTTTAAGAGAACAGGATGTAATGTGATTTGCCAGCGCTTAGGCTGTGCGCTTAGCCACGAGCAGGAAGAGGTAATATAAGACGTAAGAATGTGGCTTAGTTTTTGAGAGCTCATTTTCCAGGCAGGGGTTATGTTTGCATCAAATACGCAATCTGGCTGTTTTCATCTTTGACACAGTAATTCATTGATTTAGACTGATGTCAGTACAAATACACAGACCTAGGTCCATTGTGATTGAGGCCTGATCGTAGGTTGTGCATAATCATTGGGCAGCAGTGGCAGACAAAGCACCAAGGGAAATGTTAATTAGCCACACAGAAGAGCCACATGTCCATCCGCCCAAGGACGCCCGGTCCGACGGGTATGACAAGCACTGACAGATGCGCTGCCATCTCACACGCTCCCTTTGAAATTTATCAGGATAATCCCTGGCATGTTTAGAACTTTGATTAAAAGTTAATGAACTCACAGGAAGAGATATGTTGGGCATTCCGGCAGTCAACCCGCAAGGCAAAATCTTCTTCGTGGTCCAGCAGAGAGCATGTGTGCATGCTGTCACTGTGGCACTGTGCTGACAACATGTCAGTCGAAGTATGTGTTAAGTATCCACTCGAGCATTGTGCGGTGCGTGTGATTGACTTAGCAAAGAGGTTCCTGTGTGTCACAAGGTCGATAAAATGGCACGTGAGGGAATGTCATTTCAATGGGTTATTGTAATGACCTTCCATGGGAACGCACGGCTGCTGTAGATAAATTCAGATTTTCTAGCTCTTAATTACGATGAGCTGGAAAGAAGATAAACACTTAACAGCCACTCATGGTCAAGATGACAGTCCCTCAAAGGCCACAAAAGAGTAATCCCCTTCTAGATTATAAACCACACGTTCAAAATCATTAGCTGCACAATATGGACCAATGAGGTTTCCTGGTAATGACAATGGCAAGGAATCTTTGTAATTACTTGACAAAACTGCTCAGGCCTTGAGCAATTGAGAAATAATTCCTGTTGATTAGCACAGAGCAGATGACGGCCTAGTGAACCTCAATGCCAGTGTGGCGAGATGGTAGAAAAGATGCTCTGTAGTCTGTACATGCTGTGAATTTCTTTTTCACAACTGTTTTAACATCATTGTGAAAGTACAATAATAATAATAAACCTCTTAAGACCGAATAAGGAAAATTGAAGGAATAAATTGAAGAAAAACAATATGTCAATATGTTCACTAAATGTAAATGTCCAGGGATAAACATGATGAGTTGTATTAGCAACACTTCAGATTTTGGAAAATACAACTTCCAAAAGTTTTAATTTGTTTTACAAAAAAAAAAAAAAATTGAATTGCTCTGCTCCCAATCATTAGAATATGGAAATATCCTTTACTGTACCCTCTGATCACATTGCAGAAAAGTGATATTCTTCCTCCAGTATTTTTGTCTTGTTTTCCAGTGCAATTGTCTAAAGATTCTTAAATCAAGATGCATTTACTGGAAGTACAAAATGACCTAAAATATTGATTTTGAAAATGCTTGATTTTTGTCAAAATTATCAAAATGAAGTGAGTTTAAGATTAAAATATTAACAAATATCTGCCAATGGGCTCAGAAAAACTCACTGACACATTTGTTCTTGCTTTAAGCATAAACTCAATTAATTGTGTTCAAATTTTCAAGACTTCTTTTTAAATTTGCATATCAAGTAAATGTATCTTGATTTAAAGATGTTTAGATATTTGTATTGGAAAACAGTTCAGTTTTTGCAATGTACTGTATGCAACATTTAATGACTTTATGAATTTAATTTCTGCTTTGATTTAAGGCCTTTAAGGCCTTAATTTGTGTAAGGGTAAATTAAGACCTTTTTAAGACCCACAGAAACCCTGTTATTATTAATACTATATTATTTTTGGTCTTTTTTGTCAAAAGTATAATATATTATTTTTGACATGGCCTTTCACAATAATGTCAAAACAGATGCGAACACTTCTACTATCTATCTATCTATGGAAGAACTGCATTGGTTCATTTTAAAAGGGAAAGAGGAGGTGTGGAGGTTGGTAGAAAAGAGCGTTCTTCAGCATTCTCTCGGGTTTGAAATATCAGGAGAGGGAGACAAAGTGCGGTGGGCACTGTCATTGATCATATGTCTTTGACCTTCACAGTAGCTTAGTTTGAATATTTCCAAAGTCACCTCAGGTTGGTGGAAAATTGACATTTCATTTGTGAAATATGTTCCAGAGTGCCCTTTTCACATTTAGTTCCAAAACTTTCAGCTCTTTCACTGCATACACTGGATGAAGAAACAGAAAGACTTCAACAAAGGTTCAGATCACTGCAGCAATGAAAAAAATGCTTATGGTTAAATAGGGCATCAGGATTATGTGTGAATATTTGTGGATCAGTTTACATAGGCTGCATTGGGCCAGGTTGGGAGTTGCTATTATGTTACAATGAGAGCAGCACACAAATCACTAAGAACAGTCCTCTGTGGAGACCTTGTAATGTAGATTTATGATGCTTTTCATTTAAAATGGTCTGGCTGGTACCTATCTTATGCCACTAGATGATTTGTTACATTTAAATATCTGAATAAAAAGAAATGTTTCGCATGAGATTAAATGAAATTAAAAAACACAAAGCTGCTTCACACAATGGTCACTCCTGATTATGACAACATCGCAATAGTTTTAAAATGTGCACAAGCATATTAAAATCAACAACTGTTTAGCACAGAGGCGTAAAAATTTGTATTACAGCTCATGTGAAGATGAATCTGCTATATAATGCAGGTTAAAGTTGAAGTATGAGTGCACTTTAACCCCTATTATGAATTCAGACATTCCTGTCAAAATTGACTGAAAAAAAATGAGTTTACATTTATAAAACAAAAGAAAATAATGAATGATATTTTATTTAAAGGCAATGATGCTATTAAGGCGAAACATCCACAAGCTTTTGTCCTTTCATCAAATGCTGACAACAACAATGGCAAATGATTTCTCATTTACCATGCAGGTATTTAATGATTTTTAGTAACAATAAAACAATAAATGACTCATTACTTGTCTTTCTGTGTTGGTTTCCCTTTCATATGATTCCTGTTAAAATAAATTACTGTATGCAGATATCTTAAAGTCTTAGCTATAAAAAATAACTTTTGAACATTATCACTTTTGAACACGTCAATAGCCAGCGGGCATATTGTCACACTATGAGGTAAGTTGTCATAAGGGAACACGCCATCGAACAGCATCGAACATCTGCTTGTTAACTTGTAATATATCAAAAACTGGGTAATAAGGTTCATTAGTTAACATGAACTAATAATGAACTATACTTATCCAGCTTTTATTAACCTTTGTTAATGTTAATTTCAACATTTACTAATACATTATTAAAATCTCACTTCTCAAGTGAGAATACTAACTTAAAAACTGTTTATGAGCAGTTTTCATTTATAACAAGGTGCAGTCTCCTGACTTATGGTGTCTGGACACCAATATTTTAGAGATTCAGAAAAGATGAATCACCGTCTGGCCAACTGAGATTTTGCAGAGATTTTGTAATAAAGGTTGGGATCATGATTTTTCAGTAGTACTGCACAATACAAGTGTATATTAGCATTTTTATTGTTAGAGCATTTGGACCCAGAAACAGTGATGCCAGACTTAACAACTGGATTATAAGCTTTTCAGCAAAATTTAAATAGTATAACAATTATGGTTAACGCTTTAAAATAATGGTCCGTCATTAATAGGTAACTATTTAGTAAGTAACGCAGGATAAATGAGTAGTACTAAATTAACACTTCAGCTACTACTATTAACTAATATGGAAACTAGATTAACTAATCAGTAAGTAATATCAAATTTAGGACTGAGATAGTTCCTTATTAGGTAATCAATAATTACTGAATGAGATTGGCCTCATTAAGAATAACTAATAACTATGACATTATAAAGAATTACCAATTACTAATCACAATATTAAGGTGTCTGAGACGTGAGCAATTTTTATTCTTTTTTATTCTGAACATTGTCATAAAATGCATTCCTAATTACTCATGTGTTACCTCTTCAAGAAAAAATAATGTTCCACATCACTAGTAGTTCCTGCAGAGTGACTAGATAATATTTGAGTAATTATGATGCATTTTATGACCATGTTCAGAGTAAAAAAAGATGATCTTCAAGAACTAGTAATGATCTGGTCCAGATGACTAGTAGTTTTTAAAAAGAGTAACAATTGACACTTGAAAAAGTTAGTTAGAATTAAGGAATTAAGAATTAATTAGCAGATATTAAGGGCACAGTCTACTAATACTCTAATGTTGTGTGTCTTACAAAGTTTCTTATCTTTAGTATAATGTCTATAGTGGACTATTGAGATAAAGTGTTACCATAGCGTTTATCCCTGTTAATGTGCATACATTTAGTCAACTGCCCTTTTCAGCTGATTTGGAGGCATTGCTCTGCTTAGTTCCTATTAGCATTAATAACAATATTTTAGATACAACTGATGGCAGGTTCTATGCACAGAGAAAACACACACTTCTGTAAGTGGACTTTTGACTCAAAACCTTAGGGTATAGTTATTAAGCTATAAAACTGGTGACAACTTCCCCATGTGAGAACTAGCCCTGGTCTCCCCAATATGTGCAACATAAAATAAAAACAGACAATTCTGCATTTGAATTCGCCTTTTTATAAATCATAGGGTGTTACATCACAGGTATGATAGTATCCTACACTACTATTAACATACAGTGAATATTTCACTGCCTACCTTCGTCACTCTGCTGCCACATACAAACCCCTCATAGAGAGGGCTGGGTTTATGTGAACCCGGCACTGTGGTTGGTTTCAATAATTTACATATGCGATTCTGATTGGGTAAAACGCTTGTCAATCGGTACGGTACTGCGCATACGTAAAAAAATGGGCGGGTAAAGGCAGTGGAGGACAGAAAAAAACAAAAACAATCCGCCCGGGCGTCCATCTTGAATACAGTAAGCCAACGGTGACTGACAGCAACGGAGAGTGAAATCGCGATAAATTGAGTTCCGACCGCTCTTAAAAGTCAACTGACTGCGA
The DNA here is from genome assembly GCF_018812025.1 of Megalobrama amblycephala. Lineage (NCBI taxonomy): Eukaryota > Metazoa > Chordata > Actinopteri > Cypriniformes > Xenocyprididae > Megalobrama > Megalobrama amblycephala. The sequence continues at coordinate 26,194,996 of NC_063049.1, read as the reverse complement.
ACACCGGGAAAATACATATTGAAGGATTACATTTAGTGCCGTTATCTGTCAATTCCGTCTAATTTTTGGCGTCATATTCCCGACGGGGCTGATGAAGTTATTTCGGAGGCTGTAACGTTACATGCTAAGCTTTATTCAGCCGTCGACATGTCTTAGTTTAAAACGACTGCTTGTTTTAACTACCTACCTTAGCAGCTCTGGAAAAGCTTTGTGAGGTTGGTAAATGCAGATTTGAGTCATTAACACCCGAAGGGAATGTGGATATAGCGCGTTTGGCCATATTTAAGTCCTTCACTGTCAACTTGAGCTCGCGCGTGCGCTGAATCGTGCGCGTGACCCCATTTATTTCACTTTATCTATGCTCAGTTGTACTACATAAATTATATTTATAAATATATATATAAAAAGTGAAGTAAGCGTGATGCGGAAATATCGTTTAGGGATGGTGATTATATTTTTATCCCGGTAAATGTGCATGCATTTAGTGTACTGTCATAGACTTTTCAGGTGGGTGTGATTTAGAGACATTGCTCTGCTCGAAATATTTGTTTCATTGCATCAATAACAATATTTTATATATATTTTATGGCGGGTTCTATGCATAGGTTGTCCAGCTCTATTCATTGGAAATGGGAGCTGTCCCATTTACTGAAAGATCTTATTGAACGGGCTCGTTTATTCTGAGCGCGCGGCAGGGCAACATTGTATATATAGTATTCGTACGCGTTGGAATTTCCTCGTTATTGATATGGTTTTTCAGGAAAACTGCTTGGACAGTCATAGATAACTTTATTTCTAAAAGCTCGTCTGCGCGAACTATCACCAGTGGACTCTTTGATGCCGTTTTCCCAATCGCTAAATCTGAGGACTATAAACTGCCATTGGATTTGTGCACTGCCATATATCACTGACTCGGTGACATGGATGTGTTTCACTGACTGCTGATCAGTAATTCGAGGGGAAACTTGAATGCAGAGACTCTTGGATTTTGTAGGACAAGACAGAAGATTGAAAAATGGGACCTGCAACAAAGCTGGCGTTTGGAGTGTTCCTCATCTCCTGCTCCTCAGGTGGGAATTAATATGTGGTGACCCCTTTAAATGCAATATGCATGTACAGAGTGTTCGTTTGTATCATGACATGTTTTTTTTTTTTTTTCTCTGTGTATGTATGTGCCACCGGAGGCTGTTTCTCGTGTTACTCCGCATTGAGATCGAATTCTCTGGTTTCTCGTAAAATAGCTACATAACACCATCTGAATATAATCTGAGCATGCACCATACAGGAGCAGCGTTTACTGCCAGGATTGTGCAGCTTATTTTCTCAGTGACTGGTCTGACAAGTTTCCAACATGAAGACCTGTTCGGTAGAGTTGAGAAAGCACACTAGTGGTGTATTGAACTACTGTATGTTCATATAATATTGGCCAATATCATTGTGCTGGCTGCTGCTGCTGCTCATGTATGCATGCATGCATGTTTTATATGTTGCATGTAAACCCCCTCTACTGGTAGCTCTTATTTTTTAATTATGGATAAGCACTGTTACATTTATGTATATCAGTACATGAGTAATTTAAAAAGGGAAAAAAAAATCATTTGATAAGGCCGGCTAGGCCAAAGGTCATATTTGCATGTGAGAACATTAGATAAGATATGGCTGAAGTTACATGAGCATATTTAATGTGCACCTTTATATGATTATATATATATAGGAGTATTTAAGGAATAGCAAGGCAACAGTGTATGTTTCTATACAGACTGTGATCAAGGTTTGAATTTTGCTTTTATTGAAAAATGCATAAGAGGCACAGTCTGTGCCTGTACTCTGTGTTCCCACTACATCCCTCATCCTGGATCACACTTGCCCACACAGCCCTGTACTCTTTTGGCTACAGAGACAATTAATCAATACAATGTTATATTTGAGCACATCGCTTCGGTATTTATATCAGTCTATAGGCAGAAGTATTCAGGAGCATCTGGGTAACATAAGAAACCATATCTTATGGGTCACATTGCACATGCTCTCTCAGAGGAATCGGTGTTAACTAATGGGATGAGCATACCTGCTCGTAGTGATATGAGGAACCTTTCACCTGATTGTTGTTTGAATTGTGTTTACGGATTTGTGTTGTATTCTTGTGTTACACAACTCAATGTCTAATAGAGTTACTTCACAATGTTACTGGATGTTTTGTCTGTATTTGGACCATGCTTGCTACTGTTCAGAAATGAGAAATAATTGAACAGTTTGATTTTGTATGCTGCATGTGAGCTTTCACAAAAGTTTTGCCCAGGCATGAGTTTATGCCTGCTGAGAGAATCAAGTTTGAGCGCTTGCCCAGTCGAATGTAAATTATGCCTTAAACGCCACGACTCCTAAAATAAATCACAACTGGCAACTTCTGACTAAACGCACACAGAGAAACGGGAAGCTTAAAGAGGAATTTGTGAATTTATTTAATGAAGTTCCTATAGATCTATCAATGCAGAATGACAGAAACGGTGTTTTTCTTATATAGATATATTTTACTTAGTAGGTGAAATGCTGTATTATTTGTTATTGTTTTCAAATGGATTGTTTTGTCAGGATAACATGAATTGTATGATTTTTTTATTTATTATTTTTCAATTTCTAGTCTAATCCTTTTATGAACGCGCTGATTGAGCTATGTGCTCTGGTTGAAATCAAAGCATTAGAGTGAAAAGCTTACGCTTGTAGCTTGTGTTGATGCATTACAAATCCACACTTGAGTTTTGGCATGGGGTTACATTTTGTAGACAGCAGCAGTAGCAGTTAGCAAACACACTTAATACATCAATACATCCATGCCAGTACATGTTAGAAATATAAAACCACTGGTAAACCTCTTACCTGGAAGTTGAAGTAAACCTACAACCTAAAAGTTGTAACAAGATACATTTGTTGTTGGTGTTGTTGTTGTTGTTGTTATTATTATTACAACAAATAATAACAATAAATCATAATAACAGTTTTAACTTTTTGAGTGGTGGTCACAGTGCCTCAGATCTGATGAATGATAACATACCAGAAGTGTGAAGTAATGCGCTTTATTTTATGTTATAATGTTGACTGCAGACTTCTTAGTTGAACTTCCAAACTTTGTTTTGGCTTCTGTTTCCTGTATCTGTTTTTCCTGTAAGTAATTACCAGCTATTATAAGTAAATACTGTTTTTCATGAGAGCTTTGGAATTGAGTGTCTTGCACGATTAACATTTAAAGCAAACAAAAAAAGTTTGTGTGCCTTCCAGAATGCATCATCATTTGGCAGTATGCATTAAAATGACATACTTATGCACAGCGTTATGTGTGCTTGTGATTGTTTTACTGTTTTAGACTACATAGCCTACTGACTGGAGTGCAGAACCGAAGTAATGGTGGTTCCTCTTCCACTGTCTTATTCTTTGTAATCTGTCAGCACAGCTGTTGTGAGTAAGAGGGGTTACATTTATTTCCCTTGTATAACACCCGGACAGCTTAGCTGGGGTCATTGTGCAGTGACACAACTTCTAAAACAAATCCCCAAAACAAAGATCTTTCTGTGTTGTGGATAACATACATTTACTCCTGAAATCCTCTTTTGTAAAGCCACAGCACGGTCGCTGATGGGCAAATCGATAAATGTGCATTTGGATTATACAGTGGCTGGTTTTTGTTGTGTGACTAAAAAAAGATTTTCACTGAAAAGTATGTTCACCTTTATCTTACTTGCTTAGTTCTTTTTTTGTACATATGTGACCCTGGACCACAAAACCAGTCATACATCACACTGGTATATTTGTAGCATTATATATACATTGTATGAGTAAAAATTATCGATTTTTCTTTTATGCCAAAAATCATTAGGATATTAAGTAAAGGTCATGTTCCATGAAGATATTTTGTAAATTTCCTACCGTAAATATAGCAAAAATGTATTAATATGCATTGCTAAAGACTTCATTTGGACAACTTTAGAGGTGATTTTCTCAATATTTTGATTTATTTTGCACCCTCAGATTCCAGATTTTCAAATAGTTGTATCTTGGCTATATTGTCAAATTCTAACAAACCATACATCAATGGAAAGCTTATTTATTCAGCTTTAAGAAGATGAATAAATGTCCATTTCAAAAATGTACCTTTATGACTGGTTTTGTGCTCCAGGGTCACATATGTGATGAGTGAACATACTAGTACAAGGCTATTGTCTGTTATGAAGGTGCAAAAGGAAATGGTCACAAACTGTTGGTTGCTCTTTCTTCTTTTTATTTCAATTTTCTTTCTAATTTCTGGAATAATGAAGTCTTTCTACATGGTCATTTGGATGAACTCTTTCATACGCAAGTTTAAAATATGCTAGCTGAGCCCACAGCGTGAGTTTTTAAGGTGACCGTTTTTTTAGAACGTATCATATTCATAATATTATTTCCATGGTGATGCGCCATGCTTGTCATGTGACACACCGCAGCCACAATAGCACTGTATGACAGATGTATTGCCTTTATTCAGTTTTTCCTTTTTTATTCAAAATATTCACAAACCTGTTACCATATCATGAACTATTCAATATATTCAGATTCTCAAATATGTGTAAGTGAATGTGTTTTGTCGTTTAAACGCCATTATTATCAATCATGTTAGTTGATCTATAACATGCAATAGGGCTGCAAGATATATTGCAATTTATCGCAAATATTATTGCATGCGATTTGCGATTTGCATGCACAGCTTGTCAGAGCTGTACTTGTCAGTAGTAAATGCTTTTCCATCTGAAAGCCAGAGGGCGCTCTCATGCAGAATCTCCAAATATGCCCTTCCACAGAAGAAGATAACACGCCTCAATTCCAGGAAATCCCTATGGATGCTATACTATCACTGTAGCTGAATAAACAGAAGATCGATACGCTTTGATTAAACATGAGTAATAAACACGACTGTCTAATTCTGTGTAAGAAGCCACATCATCTCACAGAAGGATGCTCAACTGCCGTTATGAAGTGAATTTGGAGTAAAAGCATGTTATTAAATGATGTCTTTTGTTGGACAAGATGTTAATAAATGCTTCTCATGCCTGGAAAGATGTTTGACGCGTGTTGCTTTTTCAGATGTACATTATAAGCGAGTCAAACTCGCAGTGCTTTCAGATGGATTAGCATTTGGAGCCATACTTCATAATCGCACTAAGAATCGCATTTAAGTGTGATTTCAATGTTATTTTTGGTATCGTGAAATATATCGTGCAGCCCTAGTGATGCTCCGATCTGCCTTTTTTGCCAATACCAATTCCGATACCTGGGATTCAGTATTGGCCGATACAGAATACTGATCCGTTATTCAGGTAATAATAAAAAAAAAAAAAAGTACTGAATTACCTAAGAAAACTTTGCGTCTCACTGTGTTGAAGAGACTGGGATCATTCTTTTGTGCAAGGCATCAGGCTTGACTTAAACATTACTTTCTTAACTTTGTAAAACAAAATAACAAACAGACACAAATGTAGTGAATTATTTATTAAATAACTGTGTGTCAGTGCAACAACTGTAAATAAACCAATAGCTTCACTAGCTTAGTAGACATTCAAAACAAACATATGCACCATATAAATATATGCACCATATTACATATTCATTATAATTTTTATGTTCTTCAATATTTAATGCATGTTTGAATAAATCCATCAAGTTTGTATGACAGCCACCATTTTAAAGTTTATATTAAGTTATTATTATAACTTTATTATTATAAAAACTTCCTTGGGTTTAATGTAATTACAAATCAGTTAATTTTAACCTTCAATATTATATAGTAATGTAGTGTAACGTGTAGTGTAATGTAACGTGTTTACAGTATTAGTTGAGAGATTTTTTTTTCATGAGAAAATTTGCCATGTACTGTACCTGTTATATATCCAAAATAATCGATATTGAATCGAACTGAATTGAATCAAAATTTGAATGGAATAGTGACATTTGTGTCATTTGTGTCACCCCTGTTAAATATGTCGACAAATTATAATTGAAAAGATTATTATTGTCACTTCCATAGATATCGCTGTGTATTTAAAACACTATAAATGGATTTATTGCTAGTATTTGTGTGTATTTAAATGTCTGAAGCCTAAAATAAACATTATGTGGTTGAAAACACTGAAGAGTTGTGATATACGATGTCCATCTCTGGCTGTGCTCCAGCCAAAGCACGAAAGCACATTTGAATTTAGCAGCTGAGCATTCTTACCAGCCTAGAGTGATCACACTGGTATGATCGTCAAAGGGTTGAACAAATTAATTTCACATTATTGCACATTTGAAGCCCTAAGTCTATTTCACTTCCAGGTTAAAGAGTTAATCGGGAGTCATTTCACTATTTATTTTACAAACTGCAACTAAAGATCTGTGAATTGTATGTGTTTTAGTACATTTATTGTGTATGATCTCTTATCTGATTGTGTGGAAATCCAGAGGGAGAAATGATGCTCAGAATTTGATGGTGTTTTCAGCGGCTCGGTTCACAGTAAATGCTGCTCCACATGAACTACATTTCTGCAAGTGCTGTGCATGGGTCGCTTATAGCATGCATTTTAAAACAGTATCCACCGCCATACCACCAACCGTCTTCCCAAATTGGTTTCTAAATCAGTTATCAACAGGTTTTCCCACCAAAAATAAAAGCCCTTTGGTTTAACATTTGAAAGCCAAGATATGCATGCATAAATAGTATTACTGTAATGCATGCATAAATAGTAGTACTGTAATTTTATTGCTGATCAAGAGCTGCACGATTCTGGATAAAATTCAGAATCATGATTTTTTTGGTTTCAAATAGAGATCACGATTCTCCCACGATTCTAAATATAAAACTAAACAAAATATCATTCAGTTTACTAGAGGTTCTGACAAAATATTAATTGCTGGAAAATTGTTTAATTAATTTGAATTATTATTTTTTTTTTTATGGTTTTGAATCAATTCAGTGACTCATTACTTGTTTCATTACTGGATGAATCAGTATTTTTGAATGAATCTTTTGAATGAATGATTCAATGACAAATAAATTTTTTAAGTCACTTGTTGCCACCTAGTGGCGTAAGATGTAATACAACTGTTATAAGCGCCAGGTTCATTTCAAAAGGTGCTTTGCTCTATTAGATCTAGTAGCTTGCTCTACTAGATCGCTATTGTAGACATCAGTGTTTATATCCTAACTTTAAACTGTTATCTCAGTACTTCTGTGGTAATTGAAATATTTGTAACACAGAAATAACTACTGTGGTTCAAAACTGCTCTCTCTGGCTCAGCACGGCAGCACAAACACTGTATGATTTTGTCAACGGTTTAAAAGACGCTGGCGAACTGTTGTCATTAATAAAATAAGATCTTGTGGGTGTTTGAATCAAGATCGCGATCATTTTTCGATTAATCATGCAGCTCTATGCTGTTCTATAAAATTATTATTAAAGGGTTAGTTCACCCAAAAATGAAAATTCTGTCATTTATTACTTACCCTCATGCCGTTCCACACCCGTAAGACCTTCGTTAATCTTCAGAACACAAATTAAGATATTTTAGTTGAAATCCGATGGCTCTGTGAGGCCTCCATAGGGAGCAATGACATTTCCTCTCTCAAGGTCCATAAAGGTACTAAAAACATATTTAAATCGGTTCATGCGAGTACAGTGGTTCAATATTATTATAAAGCGATGAGAAAAAAATAAAAAAATAAATAACGACTTATTTAGTGATGGCAAAACACTGCTTCAGAAAGCATCGGATCATAAATGAATCAGTGTATCGAATCTGCTGTTCGGAGCGCCAAAGTTACATGATTTTAGCCGTTGGCAGTTTGACACGCGATCTGAATCATGATTCGATACACTGATTCATTATGCTCTGATGCTTCCTGAAGCAGTGTTTTGCCATCACTAAATAAGTCGTTATTATTTTTTTTTTTTTCCTCATCGCTTTATAATAATATTGAACCACTGTACTCGCATGAACCGATTTAAATATGCTTTTAGTACCTTTATGGATCTTGAGAGAGGAACTGTCATTGCTCGCTATGAAGGCCTCACGGAGCCATCGGATTTCAACTAAAATATCTTAATTTGTGTTCCGAAGATTAACGAAGGTCTTACAGGTGTGGAACGGCATGAGAGTAAGTAATAAATGACAGAATTTTCATTTTTGGGTGAGCTAACCCTTTAATAATAATTATAACTGTTATTATTGTTGTTAAATATGCAATCTCTTATTTTACAGTACCGTATGGGGTGGTTCAGCTTTTCCTTTTGTTGTTCTTAGCTGATCAAATATCCTGGTTTACGGTGGGCACATGTGTGTATTCTTGTTGCAATAGGAAGAAAACATGCAAAATAAGTAGGTGTCACAACTTCTGCCTTACTGTACTTGACCTTAGTCTTCCTTAGTTGGTTTATCTTACCGTGGTATCTTTACCCAGATGTAATCAGTGTTCTCGGCTGTACCATGTTTATTTAATGCCAGTTGGATGGATGTTTTTGTCCCAGTATCAAATGTCGGTATGAACCCATTTGCTGTGCAGTGTGTCGCACTGTTATAAAACGACACTCATTCACCCCATTAAGTAAAGTCACAGCGCTAATATTCAAACAGAATGTCAGATGGGCTACAAAAAAAGATTGGACTTTCCGTACACAGGAAGAGGGGTTTAAAAATGGAAAGTCTTTCGTTTAAAGTTATTCTGTATTGATCCATGCAATCTTGATGATACAAACACATTATAATTTGATTCTTCCCTTTTTTTATTTCACCTAAAGCGCTAATGTGTGATTGATAGGTTGACCTTGTGTTGCTTCGCAGTGTATTTTGATCCTCGCCTACTGGACTTCCATGACATAGGCAGGTTGCAGCCACTGTTGCCCAAGATGCAGATGCCTCTGTGAATTATTTACAACCACGGTTGACCACTGCTGACGGAAGGGCTATTTGAAATCAAATGTGCTGCCTTTGTCCTCTAACAGTCTGCTTTGACCTGTGCCATAGTTTTCCTGTTTCTTGTTGACAGACAATTAAATCATGATCAAGCGAATATATATATATCAACCCACCAGTTTCTCACTGTAAATGCAGACATGTTTAGGGCTTTCAGCTTTAAAAATCTGCTTGGCCTAAATATTCGGTATATGAATGTTTTTTTTCAAAGGATAGCAGATTAAACCGGCCATCTCTCAACATGTTTGCAACCACTGAACAAGATTTTCAAGTCTTCAAAAATGTTCATGACCTATCTGTACATGAATTTCACTTTGTTTGCAATCAACGACACAAAGTCATGTTGCTTTCTGACAGCTAGACACAGGAACAAAGGCTGATCCAGTTTGTTTTTCTGAGTGTGTTCGTTCATGTCTTGCAGCATAGATCTGCGATCTTACGCTGTCGAGAGCAGAGCTTTCAGACGGTCTATTGGTTGTGGCTGGTTTGGGAGGGTGGAGGGGAATCAAAGCAGATTAAAGGGATTTGCAGCAAAAAGTGTGTTAAATATGATTGACAGCTGATTGACTTGTATGCAAAAAATTGCTTATTGAAAACATATGAAAAATGAGATTCATACAGACAGAATAGACTTCCTCTGTGATTGACATGTTTTAGTTTGTTTTTAATTTATTTTCTTCCCGCATTATGTTAGTGTTGTAAGCATTTTTACATTGTAATAAGTAAAAAGTGTAATTAAAAGGCTGAAATTCTTGAAAAAGTAGTTGAGCTTTTTTTTACTGTTATTTTTACTATTTAATTTAGTTTTAAAATTTGAATATTTAAACATTTGCCTGTCAAATCAAAGTTAGTGTGGTGTCAACAACTTGCAGGAAACCATGGGCTTTGTGTTGAATGTCACGTGACCAAACTGGAAAACTGGTCTCCCTGCTGTAGGAGAATGCAGAGACGCGTATGCATGTAGTACATGCAAAAAAACCTGAAGCAGAAGCTATGCAACCTGTTTTTCAGAATACAAAACTCTAATTGTTTTTTGATTGTTTGTTTGTTTGTTTGTGTGTGTGTGTACGTGTTTTATGACAAATATGAAAAAAGGAAATATGTCAAATAATTATTAATGTTTTAAAAGGATGTTTTCAGTAAAATACTTGCTAAATAATAGGCTTATCCATTTGATGACTAGCTTGTTGAATCTGGGAGAGTTTAGTTTTAAAATGTGCAGCAATTCCTCAAATATTTGTTTCATTCTATTAGTATCCGGGTTTGATTATTTCTTGGAAGGAACTTTAGTGACATGAATGCCAGGAAGTGTGTTTGTAATGGTAAAGTGCAAGGTCTCACACTGCCAGAGAGGGCTTTTGTCTGAGCTTCTCAATAGGAGCACAGCATAATATGCCCAATTATGCAGTGAAAAGTTCTTTAAAAAGCTTTTTTAATGTTTATTTGTGAGGGTTTATAACTAAGTTTCAGCATTTATATGCAACGTGCATATTTATTTAGATTCACAATTTTATATTCAGTTTAGTTCTATAAAGGTTTGGTGGACTGTTGAAAACTGGCTTACAGTGTACAGTGGACACAGACTCTAATTCTGTGTTAATAGTGGCAGTGCAAATCTGTTTTTGAATATCTCAGTCAAATGATTATTTAAATGTGGTCAGAAATAAATGTTTGGAAATGTCTAAAGATAGCAAAATTATTTGTTGTTTGTTTGCTCTATTATGGACCAAACTAGCCTTAAACAAAAATTATCTATAGCCATTTGAAATTGTAGGCAACCACTGTTTATTGTATTGGTACCTTAGCAGGTTTTGGGCTGCCATAGGCAGCTCACTCCTAAAGTTTTAGATATTCTTCATATTTTGTGTGGTGGTTGATGGAAATGATCTTTTCCAATAAGTTTAAATTATTATTATTATTATTTTTACCTTAATAAAGCTTTTTATAACCTAAATTATAGGGTTGGGAATCTTTAGGCACCTCACGATCTGATACGATTCCGATTCTGGGAGTCACGATCCGATTCCAAAACGATTCTTGATCCACTTTTTTTCTTAGTAATGAATTAGTTTCATAAACTTTTTTTTATTTATTTAATACATAGTCTATGTAATTATAATTATTTTTTAAATAATTACTAGTTTAAAAAAATAATTAATAAAATTTGTATGGTAAGATTTTTAAATATAGGCTATAAACAGCTTCAAAACATAAAAGCAAGTAGTCTAATAAACAATAATAAAGAGGAACAACGAAACATTACAAGCAATAAACAAAGAGTGCTTTCCATATTTAAGAGTATCTGAACGTTTTCCATTCAAAAAACATTAGATTTTTCTCTTTCTCAGCTTTACGGTTGTTTATTACTGATGTCATCATAGACAGCGGAGGAATAAGCTGCATACACAATAATGCACAGATCTCTTTTGAAATATAAGATGTTTTTGTCCTGTCTGTTTAATCCTTTAAGACATCTAACTGATTGTGTTTACATTCATTTTGCGTCATAAAAACATTTTGAGCTGCAAGTAGGCTACATTTTAACACTTAAACGGAATTGCACACAGCCACCCTTCACAAAGCGCACGTGGAAATTGAAAGCAGCCTTCCGTCAGTGAGTTACATATTTATAAAATATAAGCCCACAGCACTCCAAACAACATAAACGATGCCTTTGTAGAGCATTTGTAAGGAAAATAGACCTACCGGTAAATCCTATGCAATGATAAAACGCGTGAATGTCAGGGTAAAACGGGGGTTTCATGACCCTTTAAAGTAGTGTTTATAAGCGCAGTGCTGCTTTGTGTACAGCGGTAACCAAGGAAACACTAGGAGTGTGCGATATCGTCTGCGATAATATCGTGATTGTTATGCGCGCTAATCATTTAGCACACATGTGCTGCTGTGCTGAGGGAAACATAGCCTTTGGTTCGCGTGTTTGAACGCAGAGGTTAATGAGCCGCACTTTTGTGACATTTGAATTCTCTGCTGTAATGCGATCTCATGCGAACATATTTTCCATTTGTGCTGGTAGATTACAGCAAAACAATCCACATGCACACAAACCTCTGCTCTGGTCGCGTCGCAGGAAAACACATTGTGTTGTAGCACTGAGGAAACGAACACCAACGATATGTCTCTGAATGACAAGAGACCGAGATGAGAGAAGTGATACTTCCTCATGCATAATACCGCAATTATAATCGTATGCATACTACAGCGCAGTGGTTGGATTAAATGAGCTTTAAGTCATGCATAAATGCAGAAACTGTTGACGTCAGCATGTTCGACCAGCCCATACTTGGAGCCAACCAGCACTCCGGATCTTTGCCGGTGGTACACGATGACGTCAGAATTTGTGACGTTGCTCCGACTTTGCTTTTCAAACCGGAAGTTAGAAATCGCTCTGAAAAATGCAAAAATAAATAATTGTAATTTTTAAATAAAATTAATGAGTACCTTTTTAGTGTTTTCAATGATGTACAGCCTATACATATCTGTTCACAGCTCTGGGGTTTCATGACCCTTTAATACGCATTATACAGAGGTAAGGGGAAAAGAAAATGCCATCGAAACTTTTCTAAAAACAGTCAGTTCACTTAAATTTGTTTTTTTTTTATCTAGATGAAATGGCCATAGCCTTAAAAAATGTCATATGGTGCAACCGTGATTTATCTTAAAATTAATTCATCATGCTTAACTTTTTTCTTTCTTTTTTTTTTACAAGTTACAAGTTCATTAAAGTGTTTAGAAGTATTTGCAGTTCGTTTGAGATTCTGTAAAGAATCACCTTATATTTATACTCTATAACTTCAAAGTTGCCTTCTTAAATGTAGTTTAACACAAATTTTTCCCGTAAATCACATAAAACTGATAAAAATGTTTTAAAAATACCATTCACTTAAGTATGCTGTATCAGTGATTCATATTTCAGCCACAGAAATTTGATATTTTATTTTTAATTTATTACAGTTATTGTTATTATTAGTCGCACCACATGATGTCATGTGTGGTCTCGCCAAATGACACGAAGACCTTAAATTTAATTAAAAATCTGTTTTAAAGAGCTCAATAAACAATCAGTTTTATGCAAAAAAAAAAAAAAGATTTAAACCAGATTAAAAATCATTTAAGTTGAAATTAATTAATTCTTTAATTCATCAAGTACACATTAGGCTTAAATTGATCAAAAGTGACAGTAAAGAAATTTATATTAATTTTATATTTATATTCATCAAAGATGATAGAAATAAAATGTATCACAGTTTCCACAAAAATATGAACATTGATAGTAATCAGAAATGTTTCTTGAGCAGCAAATCAGCATATAAGAATGATTTCTGAAGAATCATGTGACACTGAAGACTGGAGTAATGATGCTGAATTCACCTTTGATCACAGGAATAAAATGTGAATGGGGGCCATGTTTTGAAGTCTAAAATAATGCATCCATGCATAAAAAAAGTAATCCATATGACTCCAGTGGGTTAATAAAGGCCTTCTGAAGCGAAGCGATGCGTTTTTGTAAGAAAAATATCCATATTTAACAATTTATAAATTAAAATAAGTAACTTCCAGTGGATGGCGTATGCAGAATGCGCAAGTCAAATATTCTATTCTATTCTTTTCTATTCTATTCTATTCTATTCTATTCTATTCATATAATATATATTCTATTGCCAAAGTGTGCATAAAGGGTTGCTTCAGTGTGACCCGTCTCTGGCCTGTGTTAACGTTCTGTTTACAGACTTTGTAATATTTACACACAAATGACATTTTAGGAAATGAGTGCTATGTAGTTTGTGTACAAGTCCGGAACAGACAGCCAAAACAAAACAAACAACAACAAAAAAAAACCCCAGCCGGTTGGCGATCGTGTGTTTGGAGCAAAAACATCTAGTTCTGATTGATGGCAAGTCCACTGATGCATCTCTAATTCATATAGCGATTGAAACATTGACATTTATACTTCATACACAACAGCAATGGCAGTTGTGAGGGTGGCATGATACAAAGCGCCTCATGCCACCCTCCTCCACTGCTTGGGCCCCGTTTACTCTTGCCATGAAACTGCATTGTAAGTAATTAGATAGCTATCTATTGCAATTCAATTGTCCTAGACCACATAAAAGCACTTGGGTGTGTTTACATGGACGATTTTATGTGTTTTAAACCAATAAATCTGATTACTCAACACACTTTTTAATGCCAAATGTGATGAGGCCTCTTGGTGTCCGATGTACCATATGAGTACATTTAGTTGCTATATGTCTATTGCTGCATACAGGTACAGTAGTTGAGCACTAATATCTGCATTACTGAAGCAACCAATAAGCATGACTGAAAATAAGCATTTAGATTCAGTCTGATCACATGCAAATGTGTGGGCAGTCAGCCCTATAGATCACATTTAGAAAAACAAATAGGGCATTTATGATTTAAGAGGTGTAGTTTATTTGTTGCAGTATGCAGTGGTGATTTAAAATGGTTCATAATTCTTTCTAATGCTCCATGGACCAGAACAGCTAATAATGAAAATTTGGATTGTAAATAGAAAATAACTGTTGCTGAGGTCAAGTTTTTGTTTGCATTAGGGGGTATTTGGTGTAGTAGTTCCTGTGTTAAAAAATAGAACAGAACCATATAGTTCGACATGCAGTCGTACTGCCATTTTATGTCTAATGAGGCATCTGAAAATATAAACATTTAGGCTATATCTACATTAATCCGGATAAAACGTTTCAAAACGCTCTCAAAATATTTCACCATTCACTGATGCGTCCAGGTCGAACTCAGTCACCAATATATGTTTGGACGCAGTTGCCCTCATGTTTTGCCGCAAGACAGAAATTGTAAGTAAATTTTCTGTGCAGGATCTTTGCAGGACTATTATTTGAAGAGTGTACAAAGAAACATATCTTTAGCAACAGTGTGGTAGTGAAAAGCACAGGCACAATAATACCAGTATATCTATTGTATATCTAATATATCTATATATATATATCGGTTCAATATGCATCACATGACTAAAAATGCGCCATCATTTTAGAATACCTCCGTTTTCACAGTCCACACTGTCACTGCGTTTTCAAATGTATCCACTTGGGAGTGCTTTTCCAAAAAGCTCCATCTTTGTTGAAAAAACGCCAAAATGGAGATTAAAAGATGCGTTTTCAAATGAAAACGAATTAGTTTGGACAAGGTTTTAGATGTGTATGAACTGAAGATGTGTATTCCATTTAGTGTTGTCAAAAGTACCGGTACTTCGGTACCAAGTCGGTACTGAAATTTTGAAAATGTGACGATACCAGCATTTCTGTAGTACCGAGAATCCGGGTATATTCGGTACCCACTGATAGGGCTGTGCCAGTATTTACGTGAATATGACACGAGTGAAGCACAAAGCTTTGTTTACAGAAGAAGTAATAGGTTAACAATTAAATGTGACATCGCAGCCATGGAAACATTTTGGTTAATGCCGAATGAGAGAGGTACGTGAGTCCATACATTTAAGCTTCGTATTCTGTTTTCTGAATCGCGATCTGGTCACCTGATTAGCAGAGAATTTAACAATATTCCATTAGTTATTCCACTGAACATCTGTTTCTTTTCCCAAATCTTCACTCAGGCAGGGGATTATAAACGTTTCTCGTTTAGGCCTATAGGCCATTCGCATTCTTTACTGTGGTAAAGTAGAAAAAGCACCGTAGGACAGAAACCTTTTTGCTTGCACGTCAATTTCTATTTAACAGAGTTTGTGCTTGTTATTAGACTTTATAAGGCGCGTCAAGTTTATTTGTACAGCGCGTTTCACACACCAGTGATTTTTACTTTCGCTTTCTCTGGCAGCGCTAAGTCCAACATAGCCTGAATGTCTTGCCCCTGCGGAGGATAAAACACGCTCCGTTGTTTGTAACATCAGGAGATAACATGAAGATATTATTAAAGAGAAATTGTCTCTTTCCTGCTCGTGTCCCACATCCCTCTCAAAGCGCAAAGCAGTCTATATCAAAGTAATAACGGGACTTTGGCTATATGACGCGTCTTTGTGTGGAAATAAAAAACGAATTATTTTTTAAATAATATTTAACTGTCTTATTATTTAGGTTACTTTTATGTACCGATATTTATTTCATAGTTTTACAGGCTGTAGTGTGTTGTTTCTCTGACGGAATAGCTAAAATAAACACGCACGTCTGTTACCCCTGTTGAAAAAACGAGCATATGCTGGTAAAGTAGGTTTTGAAGCTGGTATGCTGGTTTGAGCTGGTTTATGCTGGTCCAGGACCAGCTTAGGACTAGCATGGACCAGCAGGACCAGTTTGGGACCAGCATTTGACCAGCATACAGCTTCAAAACCTACCTTACCAGCATATGCTGTTTTTTCAACAGTACAAAATGGATGTTTGAGCATTTATGTATTTATTTTTTTTATATTTCAAAATTTATTTCATTGAGGTAGCCTATATACACACACAAACACACACACTCCAAATCATATTTAATATTTTTAAAATAGGCTATATAAAATAGTAAAATAATTCCAACAGATTTTGCTGTGGTACCGAAATTGGTACCGAGAACCGTAAAATTTTCATGGTATCGGTACCGACTACTGGAATTTTGGTACCGTGACAACACTAATTCCATTTAAGAATAGTGAAGGTAATTCTCTTTATTGTTGTAGAGTTAAGACCAATTCACATCACACCGACAGATACAGACAAACGCTGACAATCACTGGTTATAAATAGATATATAGTGAATTAATAAAAACGACAAGTAGTAGCTACATTATATTGCACGTATTGTGCATAATTGTACTCGTTCCCCGCAGGTTTTGTGGTCACACCCTAAGTGCGCTCACATAAAGCCGCCTCTGTCTCAGTACTTAAATTGAGTTCTTTTTTGCTGCTCATTATGCTTACACAGTCAAATACACACAAAATGATGTCAAAATGCCACTCTTGGCATTGACCATCAAAATTGTGGCCAGTGAAAATGCCGAGTGGCTAGTAACTTTGGAAAACAACTAGCCACAGTGGCTGGTGGAAAAGTTAACGTCAAGTTCTGGACATGTTCATTTATTACACTTTTCGACAACAACAGTTGTTCCAATGCGTCTTAGGTCATTGCACCATTTCTGTCATTGCACATGCGCAGAAAGTTCCAATTTTCAATCTGATTGAGTGTTTATATGTCCTGTCGAATGGATTAGAAAAGGTTTAAACCACCCCTTAAAACCCGAATGAAGTTTCAGTCGGATTTGGCCAATTCATTCCCGTTGACATGGCCATGTGTCCTTTTTATTCTGACTGTGCTACTAGTCTGATTACAAACGGATTATTAGGGTCCATGTAAACCCAGCTTGTGTCTGATAGGAAAGTCAGTGTGCAGTCTCGCTTTCAGTGAGAGTAAGTAATTTGTCACAGCACAGGTTTAAAACAAAAGTTTTTTTTTTTTTACGTAAAATGTAGACATATTTCACATTCTGCTCTTCTAGGTCACTTATCAAGTAATCAAATTATAGACACTGATCATGTGAACCTTTGTTTGGATGGTCATCGATTTTTATGCTGATGATATAATACATTTGTACTAAAGAAAAAATATTAAAAAAAAAAAATGTAAAATGGAAGCATGTTCATTATTGGTCTCAGACATTACATATATGTTGCAAATGTTTATGAATCAATATGTACATGAATTAATTGGAATGTGTAATGTATAATCGCTGTCTGGTCATGCAAAGAGTTTAAATATAGAGATGGAAAATGCCAGCTTGAGAATCTCCAAATATGCCATCAGCAGCCCACTTCTACTAGTCAAAACCTTTCAAAAGACGTTGTAGCTTGTTTCTAATGTACAGGCAAAGTGTTGGTCATCAAGTTTATTGTCCAGGAAACCACCATACATGATCCATTAAAGGGTTAGTTCACCCAAAAATGAAAATTCTGTCATTTATTACTTACCCTCATGCCGTTCCACACCCGTAAGACCTCCGTTAATCTTGGGAACACAAATTAAGATATTTTAGTTGAAATCCAATGGGTCAGTGAGGTCTCCATAGGGAGCAATGACATTTCCTCTCTCAAGATCCATAAAGGTACTAAAAACATATTTAAATCAGTTCATGTGAGCACAGTGGTTCAATATTAATATTATAAAGCGACGAGAATATTTTTGGTGCTCCAAAAAAAACTAAATAACGACTTATTTAGTGATGGCCGATTTCAAAACACTGCTTCAGGAAGCATTGGAGCATAATGAATCAGTGTATCGAATCATGATTCGGATCGCGTGTCAAAACGGCAAACTGCTGAAATCACGTGACTTTGGCGCTCTGAACAGCAGATTCGACACGCTGATTCACAATGCTCTGATGCTTCCTGAAGCTGTGTTTTGAAATCGGCCATCACTATATAAGTCATTATTTTGTTTTGTTTTTTTTGCGCACCAAAAATATTCTCGTCGCTTTATAATATTAATATTGAACCACTGTACTCTGATTGGACTGATTTAAATATGTTTTTAGTACCTTTATGGATCTTGAGAGAGGAAGTGTCATTGCTCCCTATGGAGACCTCACTGAGCCATCAGATTTCAACTAAAATATCTTAATTTGTGTTCCCAAGAAATTACGAAGGTCTTACGGTTGTGGAACGGCATGAAGGTAAGTAATAAATGACAGAATTTTCATTTTTGGGTGAACTAACCCTTTAACATTATGGCATGTTGTCTTTTCACTCATGTCATTCATGGGCTGTGTTCGGAGTGTTTTTAAGCTGCCTCTTCCACCAGCTCCATATATTTACAGTGCGCTCTGCTGTTTTACCTCGTGTAACCCTGCTGACTCAGAGGAGTCTGTGTATCCCAGCGTCTCATATTAAAACCCGAGAGCAGCTCAGCAGAGGGGCAGGGGCTGTTGTCAGGAAGAGCAGTCGTAGAATATAGGTCAAAGATTTATTGAGCCATCTACTTGTTAGTGGAGAGGGCAGGTGAGTAATTCCCTTATGTTTGACACTTGTAATTAGTTTTTAATTTATTCTAGATGTTTCCAAACATATGCTGAGGTCATTGGAGCAACATGGGTTGCTCCTTTTCTCATTTAAGATGAGTAAATGTGATTCTTCCTCTGTTGATCATTGCGTGTCTTGTACAGCATTGTTCTTCTCTGCCTTGATGTGGATGTGACAGTAATTCCAGCAGATTTCCTCCTAATCCCAATAACAGTAACTTGTGTCTCTGGAACAAATCCTGAGGATTTATCCCCACTAAAGGGCAATTAGCAAATTAATTCCCACCAAAATAATTTATGCCCATGTTTCCTTCAGGATATTGTTTTTGTAGTGTGATAACAATACCTATTTTTTTCCAACAAATTATTGTTTTTTTTTTTATTATTAAAATACTTTTAATTCAGACAAAACCTGTTGCAGATATGTTTAACTATACATTATTGTCGAATAAACAACCAGTGAGTTTTCTGTGATTCAGTTCCATGATTCAGTCTGTGATCAATTTAGTCTAATTCATGTAAAAGAACCACAGGATTCATTTTGCGTGTGTTCACATAGATACGCTACTATTCAAATGTTTGGGGATTGGTTGAGGATTTTTTGTTTTTTTAAAAACGACAAGTAGTAGCTACATTATATTGCATGTATTGCACATAATTGTACTTGTTCCCCGCAGGTTTTGTGGTCACAACCTAAGTGCGCTCACATAAAGCCGCCTCTGTCTCAGTACTTAAATTGAGTTCTTTTTTGCTGCTCATTATGCTTACACAGTCAAATACACACAAAATAATGTCAAAATGCCACTCTTGGCATTGACCATCAAAATTGTGGCCAGTGAAAATGCTGAGTGGCTAGTAACTTTGGAAAACAACTAGCCACAGTGGCTGGTGAGCAAAAAAGTTAACGTCAAGCTCTGGACATGTTCATTTATTACATTTTTCGACAACAACAGTTGTTCCAATGCGTCTTAGGTCATTGCACCATTTCTGTCATTGCACATTAGGGATGGGCGATATTATCGTTTGCGATAAATACCGTTGAAAATTCTCCTCATGATAAAAATTTGTCTCCTCGCGATAATTACGATAAGTCTAGTTGTTGACTTATTTCGTGCGCGACCGATTCACTGTTCATGTGTGGAGTTAAAACAAGCATGACGAAAGACGTGAGGCTGAGGAGCAGCTTGTTGTTAAGCGAAGAGTTCCCTTCACAATTTGGAACTGGTTTGGTTATAGAAAATCAGATGTGGAGCAAACTACGGTAATCACTATAAACAAATGTTCAATGAATGAGCCGTATGTCATTCACGCCATCATCACCCGGGTTTTGATAGCGCGCGAGTGCAGGTGAGACCTGAACATCTCACGTTGCTATTGTTTAAACTAAACTCATTTAAACCTTGCCAGTTGCCACTTTAAACATTCAACTGTAAGACGCAAAAGAGAACTTGCGCGCGCTGTGAGGAGATTTATGTGTACTCATCCGAAGCGCGTACACGGAGAGCTGCGTCAGATATATTTTGTAAACTATCTGAAGACATAGTTGGGATTGTTACTTTTTGATACAGTTAGGGCTGTTACGGTCGGCATGACAATCGCGCAACATTATATATAATAAATAAATAAATATATATATATATATATATATATATATATATATATATATATATATATATATATATATATATATATATATGAGGTTGCGTTAACTGTTTTTGTTTTTTAGCAATGAAAAATATGAAGGCCGTCCGTCAGATTACTGAGGCTGATGTAGCTTGTAAATGTAATTCCCGCCCCTGCCCAGTAGGTGGTGAGCGCGCTCCAGTGTGGCAGCAGAGCGCGAGTTCAGTCTCCAGAATAAAATGATGCGTTTGATTACAAGCACACAGTTTAGGTATATTTATGATAATAAAGTTATGATACTTATACTTAAATAATTCAGTTTCTAATCCAGTTCATTTTGTTTTAAATGGTTTGTTTTCTTATTTTTCTTGCTGACTAATGACTATCAAGTTTATGGTGTAATATATATATATATATATATATATATATATATATATATATATATATATATATATATATATATATATATCGTCATTGGTATCGTTATCGCAATAAATACCTGAAATTATCGTGATAATTTTTTTAGGCCATATCGCCCATCCCTATTGCACATGCGCAGAAAGTTCCAGTTTTCAATCTGATTGAGTGTTTATATGTCCTGTCGAATGGATTAGAAAAGGTTTAAACCACCCCTTAAAACCCGAATGAAGTTTCCGTCGGATTTGGCCAATTCATTCCGGTTGACAAGGCCGACTGTGCTACTAGTCCGATTACAAACGGATTATTAGGGTCCATGTAAACCCAGCTAGTGTCTGATAGGAAAGTCAGTGTGCAGTCTCGCTTTCAGTGAGAGTAAGTAATTTGTCACAGCATAGGTTTAAAACAAAAGTTTTTTTTTTTTTTACGTAAAATGCAGAAATATTTCACATTCTGCTCTTCTAGGTCACTTATCAAGTAATCAAATTATTGACACTGATCATGTGAACCTTTGTTTTTATTTTAGTAATTTAGTTAATCGGTCAATTATTTTGACCTATTTCTAATTAATCGAGTAATAGACCTAAGCAAACAATAGCCTTTAAAATAATTTAAAATACATATATAATAACTATGAGGCAATCATATTTGGTTCAAATAAAGTAACAAAAGCAAGTAATCGTTTGGTTTTATAGAACAACCCTGTTAAAATACATAATATCATATACATAATATTGACTATAATATAACAATCAACTTAGGTACATTATGTATTATAACTAATGCCTGCAGACAGTGTCAACGGCCTGGTGATTGTTGATGTTACACTAACAGCATGATGAAACCCTTGTTTAATATTGGCCAAATGACATTTAATTCAAATGTTCACTTAATATTTGGCAGCTTTATTAAGCTTTATGATAGAAACTGTAATTTCTTGAACAAGAATGTGTGGACATCAAAACATGTAAACTCAGAGTGAGGGTTTAAACTTTTATTTTGAAATCATGCTGAACCGTTTATTTAGAAAGATATTGATGTATTCTCCTGTGTTGGCGTAGGTTTATAAATGATTTACTTTACAAATCTGATGAAATGGTGCACATTGCATTCCCAGATGAATGTTATAAGCAATCCAAATGCACAGTATATGCAGAGATGGAGTCTGAAATGCCATCCATGAATGTAAATGATAACAGTTCATGTGGACCAGCATTTACTGTGAAATTAAAGCACATATACAGTATATTAAACCCGCAGGGCGTATATTTACTTAATTGAATCACAGCTTTTGTGCATTTATCATAGACCTATAGCCTGACGTGGTCATACTCAATTCTAGTTCGAATATGAGTCTGATACTGCTCCATTGGGCTTTGATTATGGGGGCGTATTTCAACCGATCCAGGAAAGACCTCAATTGGATAGACCTACAACCAATCAGAGCTACAGAGTAAGTGATGTATGTTGAGCGACGCATAGTTGTCAACAGAACTCAACTGCACACATGCTGGAACTAGTAGAAGATGAGCGTAAACAATCTTTGCCGGTGTTGTAAAAAGAATAAGTATACACAGAGTACTTGCCAATTAATGCACTGTCGATATCTTCTATAACGGACGCGATGGCGGAATCTACACATCTCAGTTCTTCAACAACAGCCATCATTGTTGTAAACTAATTCAGCCCAAGCGCTCTTTGATGACGTGGCTGATTACGTTTCTGGTGATAATCTGTCAATCATCGCCCTGACAAATGTGATTGGTCCGAACAGTTTCTGTTCGGGCATAATTACTCCTCTACGGATCGAGTCCAGACCGAACTCCCCGACCTCAAAATGTTGTGGGCGGGGCTAAGTTCGGCTGGCATCCAGGCTAATAGACCTATGCACTCGCTAGTGTTTTGCTAAAGTGTGATTTTTAAATGGTTTTTGAAATATCGTGCAGCCTTAGAAAATGGCCTAATAATGCAGTTCACTGATTCCTGTCCATGGAAAGCGCCACTTCTGGTATTTTGCCGGTTACTCGACCCGGGTAAATTGCAAATGAGGATTTTTTTAAATCAAGTACTCGAATTTAATCAAGGAATCATGACAGTCCTATTTTAATATTTGTTTGTTTGTTTGTTTGTTCGATTCACTGTGTCGTTCCAAAAAAGTGACACGGGAAGCACTGGTTTGCGCTGTACTTACGCATATGTACAGTGGGTGCGGAAAGTATTCAGACCCCCTTAAATTTTTCACTCTTTGTTATATTGCAGCCATTTGCTAAAATCATTTAATTTCATTTTTTTCCTCATTAATGTACACACAGCACCCCATACTGACAGAAAAACACAGAATTGTTGACATTTTTGCAGATTTATTAAAAAAGAAAAACTGAAATATCACATGCTCAGTATTTAGTAGAAGCACCCTTTTGATCTAATACAGCCATGAGTCTTTTTGGCAAAGATGCAACAAGTTTTTCACACCTGGATTTGGGGATCCTCTGCCATTCCTCCTTGCAGATCCTCTCCAGTTCTGTCAGGTTGGATGGTAAACGTTGGTGGACAGCCATTTTTAGGTCTCTCCAGAGATGCTCAATTGGGTTTAAGGGCTCAACAGGGCTCTGGCTGGGCCATTCAAGAACAGTCATGGAGTTGTTGTGAAGCCACTCCGTTATTTTAGCTGTGTGCTTAGGGTCATTGTCTTGTTGGAAGGTAAACCTTCGGCCCAGTCTGAGGTCCTGAGCACTCTGGAGAAGGTTTTCGTCCAGGATATCCCTGTACTTGGCCGCATTCATCTTTCCCTCGATTGCAACCAGTCGTCCTGTCCCTGCAGCTGAAAAATACCCCCACAGCATGATGCAGCCACCACCATGCTTCACTGTTGGGACTGTATTGGACAGGTGATGAACAGTGCCTGGTTTTCTCCACACATACCTTCCGTCGGGCCACTCTGCCATAAAGCCCAGACTGGTGAAGGGCTGCAGTGATGGTTGACTTTCTACAACTTTCTCCCATCTCCCGACTGCATCTCTGGAGCTCAGCCACAGTGATCTTTGGGTTCTTCTTTACCTCTCTCACCAAGGCTCTTCTCCCCCGATAGCTCACTTTGGCCGGACAGCCAGCTCTAGGAAGGGTTCTGGTCATCCCAAATGTCTTCCATTTAGAGATTATGGAGGCCACTGTGCTCTTAGGAACCTTAAGTGCAGCAGAATTCTTTTTGTAACCTTGGCCAGATCTGTGCCTTGCCACAATTCTGTCTATGAGCTCTTCAGGCAGTTTCTTTGACCTCATGATTCTCATTTGCTCTGACATGCACTGTGAGCTGTAAGGTCTTATATAGACAGGTGTGTGGCTTTCCTAATCAAGTCCAATCAGTATAATCAAACACAGCTGGACTCAAATGAAGGTGTAGAACCATCTCAAGGATGATCAGAAGAAATGGACAGCACCTGAGTTAAATATATGAGTGTCACAGCAAAGGGTCTGAATACTTAGGACCATGTGATATTTCAGTTTTTCTTTTTTAATAAATCTGCAAAAATGTCAACAATTCTGTGTTTTTGTGTCAATATGGGGTGCTGTGTGTACATTAATGAGGAAAGAAAATGAACTTAAATGATTTTAGCAAATGGCTGCAATATAACAAAGAGTGAAAAGTTAAAGGGGGTCTGAATACTTTCCGTACCCACTGTATATGTGTGCATTTGGTTTTAATTAACACATGTCTTTGTGGTAATAATAACACTGATGTGCAATGAAATTGTTGTACTGAAGATACCCTGTATGTATGTGGAATGCACATACCTAATGATTTTTTTTTTTTTCTCCTGTAAGAAGTTGTGTATGTATTTTTGGAGCATACTAAAGTGCAGTTTGTGACATTTAAGGAATGTTCCTGTAATCACTTTATTGCTGTGTTTTTATGCAGAGTGTGTTCCATTCAAGTGTACTCAGCGTGGTGCTGCCACTAAACTTGTGCAACCAGTCCTCAAATACTTGGCCTAAAGCGTAAACTGTTCCTTGTGGCACAATATATGAACATTAATTGTTCCCATAGATGCAAGATTGCCGCCAGACAAGTGTTTCTAACACCTGACTTTCTGTTCTATTCTGTTACGCTTTGTCTAAATGTTTTTGAGTGCAAGAACGCATCTTATGTAAACGTCCAGACAGAGACTTAGTCGTACGAGCCCACAGAACCTGCACAAGATCCCAAGTGTCTTTTGATCAGGATTAGCAAGTGAAGTAAGAATCTCAATCCGTTATTTGCTCTTTATTTTGTTCATGAAATGTTTTTCCTTGTGTGTTAAGTGATGACTTGGGGTGTTTTGGATAATTTCTTAACACTCATCACATCTGTGCCATATTCAGACATGATCTGAGTTGTGGTTGTTTCAGGAAGATGTTGGGAAACCACCCCCCACCACATCCTGTTTCAGAGTGGCCCTTCTGTGTTAATCACACTCACTACCTTATGTTTGTTTTTTGGTTTACCACAACACTCGCTAGTGTTTTGCTTTCTTTTTTTAACCATATGGTAACCCATGAGTAGCTCCTAAAAACAATTTCACCATTTTTGGGTTATTTTAAACCAGTTGTGTATCGGTTATGAACCTCCAGTGTCTGTCATCTTTAATTGATATTCAGCTGCCAATCAGTGACTGACTGATTGTTGGGGTTTGAGCTTTACACTTTGAGTTGTGTGTAAAGTCTTCTGAGAGATCAGTGGAGCAGGTTTCTGTTTCCACAACAGACAGTCCATGTCTTAACCAGCGTCCCCTGTGGTTTTTTTTCCAGGTGCCATTCTCGGACGCTCAGAGACACAAGAGTGTGTGTTCTACAACTACAACCCCAGCTTGGAGAACCGAGGTAACCGCAGCGGTATTGAGTCTTGCGTGGGAGACAAGGACAAGAGGCTTCATTGCTTCGCAACTTGGCGAAATGTGTCAGGATCAGTTGAAATAGTAAAGCAAGGCTGCTGGCTTGACGATGTCAACTGCTATGACAGGTAATCTCTAGTGCTTATATGCCTGTTTGACTGTTTGACCAGGATGGTGTTATACAGATAAATGGAGCGGGGAAAAGTCAATTTCTGATTAATTGGCTGGTAGTTTTTAAAAGTAATATATTGATTCAAAACTGAATGCAGCGATTTTCATTATTGTTTTTGAATTTACTATCATAATGTGGTCTTTTGAGGGTTAACTGCGCTAACTTTAACTGGATATTTTTGAGTCAAATATGAATGAAAAAGACAATGACTTGTGCTTCAGTAAGTGAATCATATGTTTATTCAGTGCTCGCTCTGATGGATTCAGTGAATGATTTGTTAGAATGATTCAAACTGATAACCCAGCAGTTTGTGAGGCTTTTTGACTGATAGCCTCTGTCAGAGTTAATGAGCATCATTTTAAGTGTTGGGTTCAGTGCAAAGTCACATGTCACAGCTTCCCCCCCTGAATAGCAATTGTTTTGATTTCACTTAGAGGCGTGGTAAGAGCCTCCAGCGCTGCCTGTTCGATCAGCATTCATTTTTGACTATATCATAGCTCCAAAAGCTGTAACTGTAGTAGAGATGTTTTTGCTGCTCAGTTCTGCTGCAGTTTTTTTTAACTTTGTATCAGCATTTCTAGAATTGATGTCATTTTGTGAAAATATTGCAATGTGAGGGGCACTACCATTCAAAATTTAACTCATTAAAATATACTTTTTTAAGAAATATGTATATATGTAAAATATTAAGCAGCACAACTGTTTTTGGTTATAATAAGAAATGTTTCTTTAGCACCAAAACAGCATTAGAATCATTTCTATTAGAATTCATTCTGAAGTGACACTGAAGACTGGAGTAATGGCTGCTGAAAATTGTGCTTTGCCATCACATGAATAAATTACATTTTAATATTTGATCAAATCAATTTAGCCTTGGTGAGCATTAGAGACTTCTTTCAAAAACATTTAAAAAAAAATCTTACCGACTCCAAACTTTTGAACAGTAATGTATACTTTATGCTTTATACTTTATTTCAAGCATTATTTAACTTGCTCCACACATTAGATAGAGAATACCTCAGACATTCATGTAACCAAATACTTCCTTCTCAAGATTTCACAGTATTTCAGATCATAAAGTCTTGTGTAAACATGTTTCCATATTGAGGTTTGGTTGTGAACTTTGTAACCTACAGCCATAAAAGGGGAAATATTAAAAACAGTTTTATCAATGCATCTGCCCCTATGCAACAGGTAGCACTGCTGTCAGATCAGGAAGTGTTTCTCCTGAACGAAGGTGTTTTGATAGCGTGCAAAGGCAGCAGCACTTCTCCTGTTCTAACATGCTGCTGAACCCGTTTACCTTCTTCGGTGGAAGGATTTATGTTTTTTTTTTTCATGCACATTGCTCTGCCATGTCAAGTCCTTAGGTAGCTGAGCAAGTATTGCAACCTCTTAATGGCGCGTGTGCGTCGCAAGACAGTAACCGACTCACTTTTCTGACTAAATGCCTCTGGAATGTCATATATTCCCCTCCTATTTATTCATTTGCACCTGTGTGTGTATCTTAAGGATTATTGGTGTGCTGCTAAGCTTTGTTTATCTTCTTTAAGCCAACCTGAGAGCTCTGCTTTGATGTGGGCTGCCAGATATTTAAAAAGTATCTCTTTGGCACAGGCATTTTTCCGCCCATGTGCATTTATTCGTTTGTTTGCTCTCTAACCCGAGCGAAATCCAAATAAATTAAGACGCATGTCTTAATAATCCCCAAATATGATGCCTGTGTGTGTATTGTATGTATATGTGTGTATATATATATATATATATATATATATATATATATATATAATTAGTATGTACTGTTTTGCACTTTTGGGTTATTTGGTGTATGGATGAAATCTTGAAAAAAAAAAAGTTGTCTACTAGAAATTTCATCAGAACATCAGTTGTGGACTGATAGCTCTGCTTGTTCTTTATCTTACAGCACTGAGTGTGTGGAGAAGAAGGAGGACCCAGATGTGTTCTTCTGCTGCTGTGAGGGCAACATGTGCAACGAGAAGTTCTTCTACAACCCCGATATCCCGCCAGTTCAGAGTAAGGCTCCCTTCAGCGACACAAACAGCAAAGTCTTTAAGGGTATTGGAAGTTCTTCAGTTATACCTCTTCCTCTTATGTAATTGTGCTGGTGTTTGATTCTGTTGGTGTGAAACTCTCCTTTCTGTCTTTGTCTCATCATAGCCTATATTCCCTCATAACCTCATCATTAAAATCATCAGATAACCTCAAAGCCTCTAAGGCGTTTTTCATGACTATTCATGTCAAAAGTCATAACAGACTCGCTGTGTTTTTCGTATCCTTTTACAATCCATTTTAGTGTTGTTGTTTTTTTTTCATGTGTTTTTTTTATATCCTGAATTATGAAGTATGTATTTGTGTAGCCACATTTTAGCACCACAATCCAGTGCATACCTGCATTGTAACTGTTTTTGTTGTGTTACAATGAACATTTTCTCTGATAGTCTGTACATCAGTGTTCTGTGCTACATGTTATTGAACATAAATCTTTAATGAAAATATAATAAAAATGTGCACATTAGGAAGACAACTTTCTGAATGATATATACATATATTATATACACATGCACTTTCCTTTTTAAGCAGAACATCATAATATATCACTGTTATGCTGTTTATATTAAATCAGCTGGTTGTCTTGAAGGTACTGCTTTTTTAGTGTGCTCATATTGAATTGGTGACATGTTCAAAGTGTTGTCAGTGGTGTGAATGTTCATTATTAGTTCCTGTTGGAAACATATGGTGCAACTAAAGTTTTTTTTTTCTTCTGCATGATCTGTATTTTCAGTTTCCTTCTGAGAGTGACATTGATGAGATGCAGTTTCTGTGAGCTTTTTGGGTTTGAAAGTATCATAACTTAAGTTTGTAATTTTGCTTTTGCATAAATGTACAGTTCCAGTGAATCCATTGTGCACTCCATGTGAATGTAGGAAATACAGTTTTAACATTTGATTTTTGAAATATCAAATTACAGATGTGCTTTTAAGCTACAGATATTAGGGACTTTTATAAACTTGGTTATGTTTATACATTTGTTAAGATAATTCTCTATTTGTTTTATAAAAATGTATGCTTTTATATGCTTATCTTGCCACCTAATCTCCACCGACAAAAGCTCTGTTAATTGCTGAATCTATTGGTATTTCTTGTATCCACTGCACAACTCAATGGCTGTGGATTATTCTGCTTTTGAGCTTGTCTCTCATATACCTTATTGATACAGCTCATCAGGCTTTTTCATTTTTCATAAGCTTTGCTTTTTTAGAGAGGCAGGTTCCTGTGTAAAATCGAAAGTGTTTGTTGTGATGTTGCTGTTACTGGAGGCTTTTAAATTAAAAACAGTAATATTGTGAATTATCACAATTTTAAATATTTTTTTTTCTATTTTAATACATTTTAAAATGTAATTTGTTCCTGTGAAGGCAAACTTGAATTGTCAGCATCATTAATCCAGTCTTCAGTGTCACATGATCCTTTAGAAATCATTTTAATATGCTGGTCTGGTGCTCAGTAATCACTTATTTTTTCCTCTTTTTTTTTTTTTAAATATATATTTTTGTGGGAACCGTGATAATATTTTTGTTCAGGACTTGACAGCATTTAATTGAAATTAAAATTTTTGTCCCATATAAATAACTTTACTGTCACTTTTCATCCATTTAATGCATTCTTGCTGAGTAAAAAAAGCATTTTCTAAAACAATATTCGGTAACACTTTAGAAGGGGGAACATATTCTCCAATAACTATGACTTTTGCCTCAATAAACTACTAATTTACTGCTTATTAATAGTAAGGTAGCTGTTGTAGTGTTTAAGTTTAGTTGTGGGGTAGGAGTGGGGTCAGTATTGGGATGTAGAATATGGTCATGCAGAATAAGGCATTAATATGTTAATGTAAATAATTCACATTAACAACAGTTTAAAAAATAAATAAATAATTAAAAAAGGGGAAAAAAAGCAACATTTATATGTTGCAAAAATAGTACTGTTACTATTTACTCTGTTCTGTTCCACACGCTAACTTGTCTAAGTGTAACATTACAGAGTTTGAGCCTGTGTAGCTCTTCATCCACTGCAGTAAATCCTCAAAATACATGAACTGAACATGAGCATGACTTCTGAACAACCATCTATATTGAGCAATTCTGTCATTTGGCAATTGAGAGCTGCTTTCATCCATCCATCCTAAAATAAAATCTTTACATGATCGTCTAGCGTATCATATAGAAGACATCAGAGCTTTCGTTGCACCCGTTTGCTTTGCCGTCTTTGGGCTTTCAACAGCATAACGTGATCTCGCAGCCCCAGAGATGACCGTGTCTTTTAGATTACCGAGGCTGATCTGGTCGCTTTATCTCTTCTGAGTAAACACTGACATCAACATCCTCTTAACTAAATGAGGGATGGAGGCATGTCAGCGAGCCACTGCTCTTAGCTCCCTGCAGGAGGGCTGTTTTACGTTTCAGCAATTGTGATTTATCATCTGCCCGCAGCCGCTTTAAAAGATGCCCGATTTTGTTGTGTTCAGCGCTGGTTGAGATCCGTCTGATGAGTTTTGACACTACAACTGTCTGTATCAGTGCGAATGTGGTGGGTAGAAGAGTCTTCAGTTCTTCAGTAGCAGAGGAGGTGGGTTGGAGGGGGGGTCTCACTCGTGCTTATGTAATGGGTCTATTTCCAGCATTGACTCACTCCATATGGAATGATCTTGATATGAAATGCAAAAACCCACAGGGACGCAGAGAGTTGCACAAAGCACACTGGAGTTTCTCAGAACTCGTTTTCTGCGAGCATGGAGCTGTGTGCTTTTCATGACCTTGTGACTGGGTACTTTTATGCCCCGCGGCTGCATGTGGCCATTCTGCCCGCTGAGTGGGGGAAGGGTGAAGTAGGGTTGGATGAGAGTGGGTTTGTTGGGGGTGGATGTGTTTTTTCCTCCGCTCGTGGATTAATCCAGAGTCCTTAACCCACTTCCAAGTCCATAGCTGGCAGGAGAGGGAAGAAATGGCCTCACGAATGGGATCTCTGCTGGACCAACACTAATATGGGTTCAGCCGAAGTTCGACCGGGTGGGTTGCGCACATGTTCCCGCAGTCAACCCAGGCAAATGGGAAATGCTCTGCTATAACACAAGAGTGAGGGATCACCGCATCTCTGGCGAACAGCCACAGCCCAGTCCGATCTCTGGCACTAGATGCAGAGAAACCAAAGGCCACCGTGTGCTCTAAGTATACACGTTATTCTCCCTCAAGCGCGCACTCGTGCAGTTCTGTTGAACCGCTCTTAACGGGAATGTGCATTTGCATAGACGCCTGAGCATTGGAATAAAACTATTTGCATAAAGCAGGATCTGTCAGCAGCCTTCAGGGAATCAAACCAACCTTGAATTTCAAGGCTGCCGTGTAAGAATTGTAATTAGCGAGTTCAAAAGGTGCGGGACATAAGATAAGTATGCAGTGAGAGATTCTCAACGCACACTGCGTATCTCGCTAATGCAACGTATAGAAGGTGTATGCTAGACTTGACATCCGTCTTGTGTGCATGTGCTGTTCCTCTTGAGGGAATTGGGAGCAAACTCTCATCTGAGGTTCTGCTTAGTAATGCAAATGTAAGCTGAAGTCATTCTGTCAAATGCTGATATCATCCCTTTTCACATTCATATCTCTTATTAAACCAATAATAACCATAATGGGGTTTCAGCTTTCAAAGAGCATATATGTATTAAAAAAGAGGGAAATACTGATATTTCTTTATATTTAGTTTATTTACTTGTTTATTATTCATTTGTATTTATTTGCTTTATTTTATTCCTTTCAGCTGGAGCAGTTCACTAAATTAAAAAAAATAAAAATAAAAATAATTTGACAAATGAAAAATGATAATAAAATCTTAGGATGTGGACTCCTATATGCATATAGGAGATCCTACTCTTTACTTTAAATGTTCACTTTCATAATTTATTAAATATGATTATAATAGGTATCTGTAAAATTATAATGACCTATATTATATAAGTTTATTGTAACAGTCTTAACTAGTAGAATACAGCAAGCATATTTGTTTCTCCTAAGTATTTGTGGTAACACTTTATTTTACAGTGTCCTTGTTGCATGTTAGTTACTATAGTAATAAAAATAATTTATGTAAAACTACATGCAACTAACCCTAAACCAAAACCTAATCTTAACCCTATAGTAAGTAAGTATATGTTGTTAATTAATATTACTCAGTACTTAAATGTGTAATTACACCAGGGGTAGGCAAGTTCGGTCCTAGAGAGCTGCTGTCCTGCTGAGTTTAGCTCCAACCTTAATTTGTATATAAGGATATTTGTATATAAGAATTAAGGATGCCTTTACACAAGCACATTGAATCGAACACAGGGGTCTTGATATTTTTGCTTATTTTTGTTATTTTGTGATTTGTAAGTCACAATGGCTAGCATTTTTATTTATTTATTTAGAAATTAATACTTTTTTCAGCAAAGACACATTAAATTGATCAAAGGTCCCCATAAAGACTTTTTAACCTCTTTTGACTTTTTATTCATTAAAGGATCCTGAAAAATTATGGTTTGCATCATGGTTTCCAAAAAAATATTAAGCAACACAACTGTTATCAACATTGATAATAATAAGAAATGTTTCTTGAGCACCAAAATAGCATATTAGAATGATTTCTGAAGAATCATGTGACACTGATTACTCAAATAATGATGCTGAAAATTCAGCTTTGATTCCAGGGATAAATTACATTTTAAAATATAATAAAATAGAAAATGGATATTTTAAATTGTAATAATATTTCACAACATTACTGTTTTTACTGTATTTGGATCAAATAAATGCAGCTTTGGTGAGCATAAGAGACTTCTTTAAAAAAAATATTACCGACCCAAACTTTTGAGCGGTACAGTACATAATAAATAATCAAATAAAAAGTACTGATTGGTACTGATCTCTCTCGTTCTTTTTATCTCGCCAGCAACATCCAACCCCTTCACTCAGAAGCCACCACTGTTCAGCACCCTCCTGTACTCCATCGTGCCCATCATGGGCATCGCTGCCATTGTCCTGCTCTCCTTCTGGATGTATCGGCATCACAAGCTAGCGTATCCACCTGTTCTGGTGCCTACCCAGGTAACTTGATATTTTAAATCACTTTTAGTAAAATGAGAATGAAAGTCTCATTTCATTTTTCTTTTTTTTGTGTGTGTGTGTGTGTGTGCACATGTTTTTTATGAGGACACAAATTTGTATAATGACATGGGTATTACACTGGTATTATGATGTAAACATTAATTATGAGGACATTTCATGAGTCCTCATATTTAAAAATAGCTTTAAAAACATTTAAAAAAAATGTAAAAATGCAGAATGTTTTCTGTGATGGGTAGGTTTAAGGGTAGGGTAGTTTAGGGGGATAGAATGTACAGTTTGTACAGTAAAAAACATTATGCCTATGGAATGTCCTCACTTTGATAGCAAAACAAACCTCTGTGTGTGTGTGTGTGTGTGTGTGTGTGTGTGTGTGTGTGTGTGTGTGTGTGTGTGTGTGTGTGTGTATGTGTGTGTGTCTGAGAGAGAGAGATACACTAAGGTAAATGTATCACATGCAACAAAATGTTGTAAAATCCATCTGCTCTTATCAGTAGCTCTTGAGTTTCGGTGTATCAGGACATCTTCATGTCACTAGAAACTGTGTTGTTGAGAGCTGTTATTTCCCCTGGGCAGAACCTCCTGTTGACGTGAATGGCAGTGAATTCAGGGATCTAATGTGCTCAATGTCACACTCGCTCAAGCTCAAACACACTGTCAGCTGAAATCAAACGAGATCTGTCAGGACACTGTTGTGTTTCGATGCCCTCTTCTCCCACAATAAACACGAGATAACAGAACTGACATAACACAAGACACGAGCAATCGGGTGACCTTTACCCCCTGCGTGTGACTAGTGTTAAGATTCACATCTACTTCTGAACTACACAATAGATCAGCCAGTGAAGTAAAAATCTGAACTACTGGGCCAGTGAAAAAAAAAAAAAACTCCTTACTGTTGAGCATTGCAGGACATCTTTGGCAGCCCAGAATAGATGCATTTTCATTATATATGTGCTGGGATGATATGTGGGACTGTATGGTAGCACAAAGGGTTACCTTTGTGTCAGGTGAGCATTTGGAATTCCCCGATTGAGTTTCAGTGTTATGTAGGCCAGATCTGACAGATAAACCATCCCCACATCACTGCTGATATCAAATATCATAATCAGCCCAAACTTGTTTTTGATATGTTGGAAGCTTTATTAGTTCTTAATACAGCAGTCAGAAATCTTTTGGGACTATTACAACACTTACAACAGTCAATATAAAACTGTTTGCAACTTCCATAATGGTATATTCTTCTCTGTAAAAGTTGTAGAAATTTGTATTATTAATTGGATTGTGAAAAGCAGTCTGTATATGACAGGTGGTTGGGAACGTGCTTGGTGAGGTCAGCTGAGAATGAAAATTGTTTTGGAGATGATCAAGTTTTATTTCGTATTATTTACACTTCAGTTCATAGGGTTTTTTTTATTTTATTTCATTTTTTTTTAAAGAAAGGACACATTAAACATTTTACATTGTTACAAAAATTTTAAATAAGTGCTGTTATACTTTATATTTATGAACAAAACGTGAAAACATTTAGCATATGATTTCTGAAGGATCACGGGACACTGAGTTACATTTTAAAATAAATTAAAATAGATAAGTTATTTTATTTTGAAATATTATTTCACAATATTTCACTTTTAACTGTACGTTTGATTAAATAAATGCAGCTTTTGTGAGCAAATAAATCTTACCCCACATTTTTGAATGGTAATATATTAATTTACTTTTTGTTTTGATCGATCATGTCCTCCAGAATTTTGTCTCAAGCCTCAAAGCTGTCACTCTTCTGTGTAACAAACATTGCAAGATTGCCAGAAATGATTTTGTAACATGATAACGGGAAGTGTGACATTTTGCAAAATGCAAAGAAATGCAAAGAAACCTGCTTGTGTTATGAAACCATTACCTTCCAAGTGCTTACTCAGCATCTGTAAATAACGTTTTGCTTTATTCTACCTTTCAGAAGAGCATACATTATATTGTTGATATCACCTCAATTTCTAGTAGGGATGATCCGATCAGGATTTTTGCAGTCGATACCGACTACCGATTTCGTCATTATCGGCCGATACTGATCATCATTAAACCGTTCATTCAAATAATACACTTAAAAAAGCTGATTCATTCATGAATAAAACAAGGTGTTGAAATTAATTTAACTTTGAGCACCAATTTACAAGGCTCAATGCATTGAACAGCGCTGTCACCAGTCATGGGAGATCCCCTTAAACGTTGGAAGGATACTACGACAAAGATATCGCTTTCATCTTCTGACAACTGATGGCAAACTTTTTAATTTTTTTCACAAATATTTGGCTTGACCTGAAGATTGACAGATGCAGGTATTCACACACACTTCATTTCCCTGTCGCTGCCTGCTCTCTGTGTGTGTGGCTGTCTGCTCTGTTTTATTAAATCCTTTAGCCAGTGTTTCTCCACGTGATATTTCTTTAGAACATGACAGGTGACTGCAGCACTAAAGTTTGACGTCATCAAGTGTTTTACATCATCAAATTGGAATCGGTTTGTGAGATTTGTGCCCAAATTTAGTGACTACCGATCGAGTCATAGAATGTGATTATCGGCCGATGTCAATCTGAGCATCCCTATTTTCTAGTGTTTTTTGCTAAGAATTGAGCTTAACTTTCACAATGTTTATTGTGTAGCCAGAGCTAAATATTAGGGCTGGGATGATACAGCTATCTTCCGATTCGATACTATCATTTGATACTTGGGTGCCGATAAATAAAATAGGCCTAGTTATTGTCTTCATTGCTTTTACCCATAACCTTAATAAATAAGGTTGTGACACCAAAAACTTCTGGCCTAACTCAAAAGACAAGTAAACTATCAGTAATAAAATAAAAACAAATTATCAAATTATGAGAAATAGCATACATACAATAGAACAAACATAAAAATAAAATAAACAATGCATGTTTTCAGGTAAGTCTAACAGTATTTTTCCGGTAGAGAAAATGAATAATCAAATGTAAAATAGCACTGCATAGTCTTCACTGTATAAATTAAATATAGATTAATCCTTATTAAAGTAACAAAAGTTATTCAGTCAAGAGTAATGAGCGATTTAGTTTTTTCTTTGTCCTTTGTTGTATGAGTAACATTAAAACAAAGACAGCATCAGGTTTATTAAGCTGCTGTCACTTTAAGAAGATGCGCAAGAAGATGTGAAAGAGCTCAATTCGGCATTCACACACTGTCTGAGAAGTGGCTTTCTGGGCGTGCGTTTAAGATGTGTGCGCACAAAACTTCTCACGCTACTGAATTGAGTTCTCATTCTCGTCTTCTTGCGCTTGAGTATTTAAATTGGCAAGGCTTAAAAACGTGTAAATGATAAACTTACGTGATGCAGCACTGGCCCAATTGGGCAAGCAACTGTCCCGAGCAACATTTACACTGACCCGGGGCCATCGGGCAGTCCTTTTTGTCGAGACCTGCCCTCTGTTGAAATAAAACAAGTTACTGTCCTCCACCTCATCTACAAGCAAGGACTAAAATAAAGCAATTTTTTAATATAAATTAATATTGTTTCTGGAATAAAAAAATTAAAATTGTATCAAAAGGTGAATCGACCCCCAGCCCTACTAAATATGAGTAACGCGAGAACTGTCTGACTTAGACTTGATAATTATCACTATTTATTCTTTTTGTTTGGTTAAAGACTCTTCTCTTGTCTTCCTGTAATTTGGTTAGTTACTTCATTCATACTCCTGACTGCAATTTAAATGGGTCCATCTTTAACTTTGTATGGTGGTTGCTGTATGCATTTACATTGGACACTTTAAAAATCATTTTATGATGCCCTTAGCAGTTGTCATCAACATTGGTTTGAATAGCTCTGATTGAAATGTTCCTCCATCAATTCTCAGGCAATTTTAAAGCATGTAGTTAAAAATAATGTGTCTTCGTTTGAAACGTTTGGCCCCCAGCCTCCACTTTAGAGTCTCATACCATTTAGATGGCAGAGAGATGCATCTTGATTATTTAACAGTTTTCTTACAAGGGCCAAAGACCCAACATGCCCCTCAGGAGAGAGAGCACAGTGTGCTTCAACCGCATTAAGTGCTTGGCTTCATGGTGAGGAAGGGAATTTCTTGTTTCGGGAAAGAATGGCCATTCAGGCAACTGCACGCATTTTGCAGTGTTCAAGACCATGAGGTCAGCTCCTGCGTTCATGTGCAACTCATTGCCTTGGTTCCATTTCTTTATATTCAAGTTTTACTTCTTGTACATTCACATGCTCAGTTCTACAACTTTTTTTTATGTTGTTTATGGCAGTAATTAATATTTAATATGTGCCACTTCTGTCTTTATCTAAATCGCCATTTTCTTTTTTGTGATTCTGGAATGTTCCTAGTTGTCAGTGTATTTGGTGAAGTCTCTCAAGTATCTTGTGGAAGTCTGGCAGTTGCTGTAACATGCAGATTTGGCCTTAGGTGCGAATAGCAACCGTTGAGTGTTGTCCTTGGGGCAGAAGGTTCATTCTTTCCAGTTAGATTCACTTAGATAAAGTTAAAATCACACACAAGCCAGAAATTCTCGTACATAAGGCAAGATTTTAAAGGTGCCCTAGAATCAAAAATTGAATTTTTCTTGGCATAGTTGAATAACAAGAGTTCAGTACATGGAAAAGACATACATTGAGTTTCAAACTCCGTTGCTTCCTCCTTCTTATGTAAATCTCATTTGATCTCCGAAAAACAGGTGAATCTCAACATAACACCTACTGTTACGTAACAGTCGGGATCATTAATATGTATGACACCAATATTTGCATATGCCAGCCCATGTTCAAGACATTAGACAAGGGCAGACAGTATTAACGTCTGGATCTGTGCACAGCTGAATCAACAGACTAGGTAAGCAAGCAAGAACAATAGCGAAAAATGGCAGATGGAGCAATAATAACTGACATGATCCATGATTACATGACACTTTAAGTGATATTTGTGAATTGTCTTTCTAAATGTTTCATTAGCATGTTGCTAATGTACTGTTAAATGTTGTTAAAGTTACCATCGTTTCTTACTGTATTCACGGAGACTAGAGAGCCGTTGCTATTTTCATTTTTAAACACTTGCAGTCTGTATAATGCATAAACACATCTTCATTCTTTATAAATCTCTCCAACAGTGTGTATTGTTAGCCCGTTAGCCACGGAGCACTATCAAACTCATTCAGAATCAAATGTAAACATCCAAATAAATACTATACTCACATGATCCGACGCATGCATGCAGTATGCATGACGAACATCTTGTAAAGATCTATTTGGGGGTTATATTAGCTGTGTGAACTTTGTAAATGCACTGTATTATAGTCAAGAGCTCAGGGGGGCAGGGAGCGAGCGATTTAAAGGGGCCGCGCGCTGAATCAGTGCATAGTTAATGATGCCCCAAAATAGGCAGTAAAAAAAAAAAAAATTAATTAAAAAAAATCTATGGGGTATTTTGAGCTGAAACTTCAGATACATTCAGGGGACACCTTAGACTTATATTACATCTTGTAAAAACTGGTTCTAGGGCACCTTTAATCAGAATATCAACTTGAAGCCCACACCTGCACCAGTATGCTTTTTCATTGTAAAGATGAAGCATGTGATTTTTTTTTTTTTTTTTTTTTTTTTTGTAGCACAAGCTGCACCAAACAGTACTGCAAAAATACAAAATCATTGGTTGGACAACCAGATTGTCCCATCCCGAAAATATTGGTTCAGTCAGTTTTGCTACGTTGAATGGCTTACTTTAAGTCTCTGCACATTAAAGTAGAAGAAAGTATTTTAACTTAATTTTAATAGTATTTTAACTTCAACACTTCATTTTTATGAATTTTAGACTATAACAGAATCATGTTCCTATCTTTTGACTTGACATAAATCTTAAATATTTTGGACAGACAAAATTGGCTTTATCTTAGAAATGTCTTGTGTTGGCCAGCAAGTAAAAGTTCCTACTTAAATAGTGAAACAGATTTACTAGTTCTTCCAGAAACCATGAAATTCCCCATCTCGTCTTTCCATCTCATATACGTTAAACTAAAACTAACGCTTGATTTCCTCTTTCCTTCCTCAACTAGCACGCCTTTCATATAATGATAGAGGTAAGAGAAGCCTGATTCATTCATTCATCTTTTTTTTTTTCAAGATTATGTTTGAACCTCATTTTAAACCTTTTTTCCATTGCTATCAAAAGCACCCCTTTGTTTTCGTTAGCACATTTTTCTATAATATCCCACTGGTTTTATTTTGCGTTTATCCCTGCACATTGCCTCATCAATCTGTGATGTTCTGAATTTCAGTGCACGGATAACAAAAACGAAATCCCCTCTGATTCAGGGGATTCAGGCAGAGATCCCTTGATTTAGGTGCATGATAAAACGACAGTACTGAGGTTGATAAATGCACGTCTCCAAGCATGCAGCAAATGTATGCAAAGATGAATGTTATGAATGTGGGAATGGGGAACATCTTAAAGTGCTTTTATTGTACTTAGCATATGAAACATTTGCAGTCATATTGAAAGATTCATAGCAAACTGTCATATTGCATCAGCATCACTCCTTGGACTGACTCCGTTTCAGCACACAAAATGCACATGAAAAATCAGTGGTTTGATCAGTTTAATGGATGTGAAGCTGTGGGCCTGTGCAGCACTCATTTGTCAATCTGTGTGGTAGTTTTTTGCCAGAGAGGCAAAACTTAAAATCTGGAATGAACTAAGATTATTCCCTAATGAGTCCTGAGCTTTATTTACATTTGCATGAATGTGCTTCATGACAGATGTTCGTCCATGAGCTAAATAAATCTGCAACAGCTAAATATTGCTAGTTTTATATGGGTCATGTTATGTAAAACTGGATTTTTCCCCCCTCCCAGCAAGAAATGCAGCAGTATAGACCTTATATAGCCCCGCCCCTTTTCAGCGCTGCGCTCGATGTCTTTTGTCTTCTGGTTTGTATTTCCACAGCGATCTTACGTATTTATGAATGAACTGCTCTTTTTTAAATCTTCTGGGTCTACTGACATTTGTTAAGACATCTGCTTTAAACATTACAATGGTCACAATAACTTTCATTAACCCTACAACAAGTAAGTCCACTTCACCAGCTAATTATTCTTTGACAGCGATGCCATAAAAATGTACAGGGCCACCGCAAAAACGAAAGTTCAAAGACAATATTTTATAGATGGCAGCGTGCTTTTTTTTCTCTGGCACATAAGGTCTATAGTGATTATATTGATTGTTTTTTCAGCAGTTGTTTTCCATATCACTTTAACAGCAAAAGCAGTCAGTTTTATTTCTAGGGCCAGAAAGAAAGTTTAAGAAAAACTGAATTTCGACCAGAATATTTAACATTTGGTCCGGGAAACCTTGATTAACATTATAAGTGGATCTCGGGGGGAAATAAAATGCTGCAAAAGTGTAAGAGATTGCCCTATTAAAACCTTTTTTTTAATTGCTTTGTGTTCCCAGAGGCTGCTTGAACAGTAATGTTGGGCAGTCCAAAAAACATGTAAAGGAAATCAACTGGTCATTTGGTGTGTCTGGAGCCAAAGATTGTTGCTTGATTGCTGAGAGATTTAGTCCATCCTGAAAGTTTATTACAAAACATCACATTGATGCTTTTATCCATCCTTGTGTCAGTACTGATTAGATGCACTCTGGCACTCAGTAGTCTATATGTATATGCTGCCTACGCTTCCATTTGTTAAAGCAAACCACCGTGTATTGCTTTGAACTAAATGTGTCTTCGAAAATGAACGACTGTATGTAATTCACAAGAGATCAAAAGCCCTCAAATGCACTTGCGTTCTTCAAAAAGTATAGTCTTGGTAAACAATCATGGACCTTATGGGGTGTTTTTTTGTTATAGAAATCTAATAATTTTTTTTCCATACAGAAAATTTACAGTAGACTTAATAACAATACTTAAAGCTCAAGTTGATTAATTTTATATATTAAAAACTTCAGACATGCATTGATAAAAATATAACAATCAAAACTTTCAATCAGCTAATGCATCTGAATTGGATGTGATGATAATGTGATGTACCACAAAATAATGAAGGCAAGTGTTTCTGTGAGCTGTCCTTGTGGGCTGAATGCAAAAACAAACTGACTGTGATCTGATTTTTACAAAACGTATGTGTGTAAAACAAGAAAGCAAATGAGAAAGAAATGCAT
This sequence comes from Megalobrama amblycephala, assembly GCF_018812025.1. Taxonomy (NCBI): domain Eukaryota; kingdom Metazoa; phylum Chordata; class Actinopteri; order Cypriniformes; family Xenocyprididae; genus Megalobrama; species Megalobrama amblycephala. Next base: position 26,153,549 of record NC_063049.1, on the reverse strand, counting down.
CTGAAAATGTTTTGCTTTATCTTTTTTAAAACCAGTTATACAAATTATAGGTTGAGAAATGAGAATTAGGGACATCTGTGGTCATAATATGACACTAAATACATGTATGAATGCTTCACACGTACAACAACTTGGACTTTTTCCACTGGTCTCTTTATTTTCAGACATTGAACAACACAAACAACTCCAGTAACCTGCTCACTGAAATACTATATCTGCCACAGGCATCTGGGTAGACAGATAGGCCTCTTAAATTACCTGTGTTGTTCTTTTTGGAAAAGGAATGCTTTAAAAATGTCAGTCTTTGCCTCCATCCATGGCTGCTGCTCCAGGGGCAAACACTTCCCTTTAGACCTATTGTCATCATATTTATGAGTGGCGTCTATTTAGTGACTGACGTTTGGGCAAATGGAAAAGTAAACATGACCCTGACCTGTGTGGGTGTAGGTGCGTGAGGTCAGGGTGAGGGTTGTTTTCTTTACGTCCCCCTCAGGAGCTCAGTCCCTCCCATACTGCCATCCTCCCTCATTACGTGTCGGCTCTCTCGGTCTGTGGAACAGCGAAGCATTGCCATCTCAGAAGTATTTGCTTTCTCGCCTGCATTCTGACCGTTTCGTGTTTTTCTTCTCTGCATGATGGATGTTCTGTTCTTTAACCTTGTCTCCTCCCACCCACAGTCATGCAATGTACTTTTCTTCAGCATTTGTTTCCTTGAGGACTGGGAAAAAAGTTAGTTAACAACCCAGATCCATATGCTAAGGAGTCTAGGTTCAGAACAATCGGTGCCTTCTCCCCCCACCCCCATGTTCAGTTGTTGGAAATGTAGGCCACATATAAAAACATGTTCTCCAGTTGTCCTACTTTTGCCTGAACTCCAAACCACAATTCAGCAGGTGCTCCGTGGACAGCCTTTCGTCATCCTACCTACTTATTGAGCATTTGTTTCTAAAGGAGGCCAAATGTAGCTGTTTTTCCCTATTCAAGCACTTAATACTAACAATGGGAAGTACTGTAAGTTGTTCAAGTTTTAAAGTGAATTTCACAAGACCTGTAAAGAATGTGCCTGGGTCATTTTTCTTCCCAGAATTAAGAAAAAAAAATTCAAAATTTATATTTTGTTTATATTTGTTTAAAGAAAATGGAGGCTGTATATAGGATCCTGAAGAATATTTTGCATTGCAACATTCAGTTGAACAATAATCATTGCTGAAAAAAAAAAATGTATATATACAGTAGCTTGCGAAAGTATCCAAACCCCTTCATTTTTTTTCACATTTTATGTTGTTTTCTTATGTTAAACTTCTCTAAAGTCCCCCTGTGGTGAAAATTAATTTTTTAATGTTGTTGTTTTTTTTGTTTTTTGTTTTTGTTTTTTTTTGTCTATGTGGTGTTTTTAATATGCTTTAAGACAAATCATGTGCAAATTCATAAGTCAACACCATTGCAGAGTATTTTCTATTTAAAACTGCAGTGATCTAAAGACAGTTTGAAAAACGTGGTTTGAAATCGCTGGTGTTTCTGATGCCACAAACTGCCTTGTAACCAATAACATCAACGCATATCATTTATGCATAACATTTAGGCTTTAGCATATCATTAACTATGACTGCTCTGAAGCAGGAGAGTCTCAAGAAGCCAGGTTATCCCGGTATATTTTTCTGTTGATATAAAAAATCAGGTAGATTTAGCAATATATAGCAGGTGTATAATGTATATTACAATGTTATGATGAAATGCCTTTTTCCACTGAGGTTCTGAATTGTTCAAAGCGTTTCTAAGGATACTGATTGTTAGAAGACAGCTGTCTGACTCACGAACGGGAACATTTGTGTAACATTAGCAACACATTATTAGCTGTTTGATAATGTAGTCAAGCAAAAGACTAATCATATTAATTACCGTCATTTGTCCGACGTTGTAAAAAGTGATACCAGTGTGCAGCGTTTACCTCAGAAAGTTGACCGAGTGGATCTCTGTGAGTGGAGGTGGAGCTAATTAGCATATTCATTGATCCGCGTATAATAAATGAAGAGTTACATTCAACTTATTTTAAGGCATGAAGACATTTTTTTCACAGGAAATAATGTTTAAATGTGTCATTTTGGTGATCAAAGATGAGTTTTAAGGGATAAAATTATTGACTACAGGGGGACTTTAAATTACTTTATTCACATTAATTTACACCATAATGATTTACACCATAATGATAAAGCAAAAATCAGATTTGTGATAACTTTGCAAATTTATTTTAAAAAATTTCCATAAGTATTCATACCCTTTTCTGGTACACTTTATTTAGCTCAGGCGCGTTCCAAATTCATTTGTTGATTTTACTACACTTTGAGTGGAGTTAACCTGTGGCAAATTCAATTGAATGGGTATGATTTGGAAAAGCACACACCTCTCAATAAAAGGTCTAACAGCTGAAAATGCATATCAGAGCAAAAACCAAGCATTGAGGTCAAAGGAACTGCCTGTAGAGCTCAGAGACAGGATTGTATCATGATACAGATCTAGGGAAGACTACAAAGAATTCTGCTCTATTGAAGGTTCACATAATCCTTAATAGAAGAAGTTTGGAACAGCCAGGACTCTTCCTAGAGCTGACCTTCTGGCCAAACTGAGCAATCAATGGAGAAGGGCCTTGGTTAGAGTGGTGATCAAGAAGCTGATGGTCACTCTAGTTGAGCTCCATGATCATATATGGAGATCAGAGAAATTTACAAAAGGACAAACCTCACTGCAGCACTCTACCGATCTGGGCTTTATGGCAGAGTGGCCAGACTTAAGCCTCTTGTCAGTAAAGACACATGAAAGCCCACTTGGAATTTGCAGAAAAGCACCCGAAGGACTCTCTCAGACTGTGAGAAACAAGATTGTCTGGTCTGATGATCCTCAGTTCCAAGCTTCCTGTATGGAGGAAACCAGGCACTGCTGATCACCTGCACGATACCATTCCAACAGTATTCCAAGTGTGGTGGTAGCCTTAATGAAAACCTAGTCCAGAGCATTCAGAACCTTGAACTGGGCAGAAGGTTTACCTTCCAACAGGACAGTGACCCTAAGCACACAGCTAAGACAATGCAGGAGTGGCTTATGGACAAGTCTGTGAATGTCCTTGTGTGGCCCAGCCAGAGCCTTGGCTTGAACCCACTCAAACATTTTTGGAGAAACCTGAACATGTCTGTCCACCAGAAAATTTTTATTTTGTTTTATTTAGTAACTTTTAGGAGGGTGTACTCATTTTTGCTACACAACATTTTATCACCTTGATAAAAAAATCTTATTTTTCTGAATAATTTTGACATGCTTCCTTGGTAATTGATTTGGAACATTATACCTCTAAAGAACCCTAACATGTCTTCTAAGTAATTGAGTAATTGCTGACTTTCAGAAGTTTCATATACACACATATATGTATTTAATCAGTTATTAGTTTTTATATTTATATTTTGCAAAATATTATTTCTTTTTTTATAGATTCAGCTTTTTTGCATTGAGAATTAGGAGAGCAGTATGACAGGCTCTGCCAGCACGGCGGCAGGGTTTGGATTTGTGCCTACAGATGCCATCTATATTGCTTTCCTACACTGATTCACTTAAATAACTGGGATTAGCTTATTTGATAAGCGGGAAACAGCCTATTGTGACAAAGGGTAATTGGTCAGAAAGGTTATGTCGAGTGTAGACAGAGTTTGAGTGCACACTCATGCATTTAGATGAACTGCTAAATGGTCTCTGCTTACATAAGGCATGTTAAGAAAGGTTCATGCCTTCAAGATGTAATGGCATGCCAGTGCATTTCATGGCATCCACAAACTAGGTCAGCTGATTATCAAATCTGTGGTCCACTTATAGAAGCTATGGATTATGTTTAACAAGCTCTGAACTTCAACTCCCATAAGCCCCTTCTGTCAAAGCTTTATGCAGCTCAGCTGCATGACATGCATCCACCTTTACCCGACCACATCACCACAGTCAGCTAGTATTATTTGCATGTGTTATTTCACATAAGGTATCTGGCACAATAGTAGGGGTGGAAATCTTTTGGAATCTCATGATACAATTAACAATTCTTGGTGTCAAGTTTCGATTAAAATGTATTGGTGATTACTGGCTTTAGAACTATAAATTCATGCAGTTTCTCTTCAGAATTGTAGCTTGTGTTCTTTTGAACTTCTCTTACAAAAACATTAAAAAGTTTAGGGTTGGTAAGATTCTGTCTATTTTTGAAAGAAATTAATACTTTTATTCAGGAAGGACACATTACATTGATCAAAAGTTTAGCTTTTACCATCACAGGAATACATTTTATTTAAAAACATTAAAATAGAAAACTGTGATTTTAAATAGTACTATTTCAAAATATTTTATTTTATTTTGAAAAATTATTTAAAAAATGTTTTTAGAATTTTTGTTTTTTATAAAATACTTTCAAAAACATTTAAAAAAAAAAAAAAAAAAAATCTTACCAACCCCAAACATTCGAGCGGTAGTGTGTATAAAACAGGATGACCTGAAACTATCAAAATGAGAGTTTCCTCCATGCTTGATTTTAAACTGAGTCAATCTAGATGTTTTTTCAGATATTTGTCTGGCATAGAGAATTTGTTTATTTGTCAAACAAATTTTCTCTATGCCAATTCACAGGTCAGAGTCTAGTGAAGACAAAATCTTTGCATGTGCTTGTGTACCCATTCTCTTGCGTTTGCATGTATATAAAATTGAAAATAAAATCTAGCATGAACTGACCCTTAACTCCTTTAAAGTGGGGATCACAATTCACCTGTAGAACAAGTAATCAGCAAAACGGAGATAATGATTACAATCATTTTGAATGGCCCTTCCCTGTACTCATCTTATTGAAATGACCTTATGGTGGTTAATTATGTCACTCTAATAACACTGCATAGGGTGTTTAGGAATCAGCACAACCAGCGTGTTATTTAGAAAATCGCTGTGAAACTTGCTGTTTGACGATGGTCATCATAGTGAAGTCTACAGCAGTTATTACACCTACATATGGTCTGTTCAACTAACTCTATAGTTTACACTTCCTTATTTGTTGTCTTGCAGGACCCTGGACCCATGCCGCCGTCTCCCACCCTGATCCAGAAGCCACTGCAGTTGTTGGAAATTAAAGCTAGGGGGCGCTTTGGCTGTGTGTGGAAGGCTCAGCTTCTCAATGACTATGTGGCAGTGAAGATCTTCCCCATTCAGGTACCATGAGGACCTAAAGCCAGGGAATCAGCTTCCAAAGCTGATGAGTTAATCTAACCTGCTTAACCAATTACACAGCCAAACGTGGAGCTGAGCCATGTGTCAGCCAGTGAAGAACATAATCATGCACTGCTTGTACAACATTAACATATAATGTGATTTAAATAAAAATGAATTTGCGAGTAATGTAATGTATATCTAGTTAATGACAGACTTGTCAGCAAAGATGAAGCAGTTGTATAATGGCTCAAAACAGAACGTGAACAGAATAGTCATATAGACAGATACATAGTTACCTAAATTATAAAACGCTAAAATTATATAAAATAAATATTGTAAAATTTATTGTAAATATTGAAAAATGTATAATTAAATATGACTTTAAACAGAATATGAACAGAACAGTGTTCAAGAGACATTTTTTAAAGAAATTAATACTTGTATTCAGCAAGGATATATTAAAGTGAACGTAAAGACTTTTACATTGGTACAAAACATATACACAATAAACATCACAAGAATCAAAAATGTGCTACTTTCCCATAGACTGGATTGAGACTGACCATAGATGTCTCTCGAGCTGATGTCTCGTGACATATCGATGTAGTGCTTCAGTTCAAGCAGAGCGCACGTAAACCTGTCATCTCTTCCGCTTTACTAGTTACAACTCGAAATAAACATGAATGAACATCCGAAGGTATGTTGAAAGATATGGTACAGTTTTCAAAAATCTGTATCATGCCACATCATGTAATCGCTCAATCAGTGTTTCAACCGTGGAAAGACGCCAATAAAACGGATTGTAAACAATGTCACATTTACCATCACTTTTACCTCAGAAAAGCTGTTTAATGTCCAAAAAACTCATTAGTCAGCTACAAAAATGATTTTTGTTGTTGTTTTACTTGAATCAAATGTATTTTCCCTTTATTTTCTTGTCCAAGTGCACCAGAATGCTTTGTTTACAGGTTAAAATCACACAAATTTTCTCCTGGGGGATGCCCCCAGATCCTCTTACAACAAATTTGTCTGTAAACGTCACCTTCTTCACCTCTTGTTATTTTTCAGGTCTGTTGTAACACTGACCACTGGAGAAATGACTGCTGAAAATTCAGCTTTGCCATTACATTTTACAAATTACATTTTTACAACATATTACAATAGAAAAGTGTTAAATATACATTAATTAATTAACAATACATAAATTATATAAAGATAAATCTGCATTTCTTGAAATAAAATAAATTCCTGAAAATTGGCATCCTTAATGGAAACACAACTAACAGAAGCTGTTTCTGTACACAGCTCAGAGTGCAAGTGAAATCATTTGTTTCATCTATCAGTCACCCATGTAATTTGCTTTGGTAAATGACTGCTTGCTTACATAATCTGAGTTGATTGTGAATGTCAGCTAAGACTCTGTAACTCGATGTATCAATTGTTTTAATGGTCAGTAAGCAGCCCTACTGATGTCGACTTACCAGTGGATCAGTGTTCAGGGGTTTGCCCATCATGCCAGTATGCTGTAATAACTGTGTACTTTGTGTCTTTCTTAGGACAAGCTGTCTTGGCAGAATGAGTATGACATTTACAATCTCCCCGGCATGAGGCATGAAAACGTTCTGCACTTCATCGGAGCCGAGAAGAGGGGAAGCAATCTGGACATTGAATTGTGGCTCATCACGGCTTACCATGAAAAGGTCTTTAACTGCATGGGGTCTGGACAGCATTGGCTTGCACTTAAAATGAGGAACATTTCTAGATCAATAAATGTAGTTTCTCAAAGTTTACAAAAAAAATCTCTCTGTCATTATTAGCAGGGATTACATGTTATATTTTTTATTTTTTTGCAGTGTTGTTAATGAAATGTAAAGTATTTTATTTATTTGATATCAATTTTTATTAAAACTTTGAACTTTAGACTAAAGACTTCCATTTTGCCCATTGAAATTATCAATCCTAGTAGCTGAACACTCAAATAAACATGTCAAAAGAAAGCGTGATAAATGAGAAAGAGAATTAATACATCACATTGCATGGCTATTTTCTGAACGCCACTGATTTAGTAAAATGCATCTATCTATCTATAAATTTGCAGTGATGTCTGTAAAACATTTCTTTATGAAGGTCTTGAAATGTTCTTAAGGGACAGAAAGAATGAAGTGACAAAAGATTCATTACAAAAGAAATATGTCATGTTGATGCCCGGTAGGATCCAATTATACAAAATAAATAATTTTCATAAAAAAATAATTCAATTTTCAATATGTGCTACAGTAGCACTCAAAGTGAGTTACTTTATCAGCAGTCATCCTGTGTGTTATTGCTGAGTTTATACTTTTTATTGAGAGTTAAAAGGTTTTAGTTGTTTGTACTGCAGGCTGATGCACAGCCATGATTGATCCGCATGTCTCTGCTGACTATGTGCAGGGCTCTCTGACGGACTACCTGAAGGCCAACGTAGTGACGTGGAACGAACTATGTCACATCGCTCAGACCATGGCTCGAGGACTGGCTTACTTGCACTCTGACTTCCCTGGACACAGAGATGGCCACAAACCAGCCATTGCACACAGGTTAGAAATATACAACTATCTTACTATCTACCATTGTGGTTCTTGGATTTATTGAATAGTGGACACTTGGTCTATATCTTGTCTCACATGTTGTTCCAGATTTGAGCAGTTTTTACATATTTAATCTTGTATTATATGTGTACAGGGATATTAAGAGCAAAAACGTGCTGCTGAAGACAAACCTGACGGCCTGTATAGCTGACTTTGGTCTTGCTCTGAGGTTTGAGGCAGGGAAGTCAGCTGGGGACACGCATGGGCAGGTAAGTGTTAGAGCCGGTGCTGATTGTAAAGTGCCGCCCTTTGTGCAAGGGTTGGCTGTTTGAAGTGAGTTTGAATATAAATATGATTCTATCGAGGTGTATCAGAGGCTGTAACTCAAATCCTAATGTGCTGTCCACATAATAGACTTGTCACTAAACATAAACGTCAGTAGTCGATACCGTATGAGCAGTGAAATTTAATTCTCAATACCACAACAAATTGCTATTGAACACACTCTTTTATGTAAAAAGTTCAATTATAATATAAATGCTAATAAATAGATGTTAATATAAATGCTAAATTCAATTGTAACCATGGCATTTAGCCTTCAAGTGTTCCTTGATCTTGAAGTTTTTCCAAGAAATTAAACAGGTGGTAATAAAAGCATGAACAAATAGAACAATTAAGAACAATAGATACAAATGGATACAAATTAATTTAACAATGCTTGAATACTTCAGCAGTCTGAAGTATTCAGGTAAACATCCAGTAATTGAATATAATAAAAACGTAATCAAATATTAAAAAACTTAATGTGTTATACAAGACATAGAGAATTAAGATATTCACTAGTTTTTATTAGGCTATAAATCACAGCTGTCTTGGACCATCCATATTCAAACCATGACTGAATTGACTGCAGTGATGGCAGAAAGATTGTAGAAGGCCTTGTATTAAAGGGTTAGTTCACCCAAAAATGAAAATAATTTCAATTATTACTCACCCTCATGTCGTTCTACAGCTGTAAGACCTTCGTTCATCTTCGGAACACAAATTAAGATATTGTTGATGAAATCCGATGGCTCAGTGAGGCCTCTATAGACAGCAAAGCCATTCAAACTCTCAAGGTCCATAAAGGTACTAAACACATATTTTAAAGGGTCATGAAACCCCAAAACACTTTTTTTGAGATGTAAACAGATATGTATAGGCTGCACATCATTGAAAACACTAAAGGTACTCATTTATGTTATTCATAAGTGAAAAATAGTTATTTTTGCATTTTTCAGAGCGATTTCTGTCTTCCGGTTTGAAAAGCTGAGTTGGAGCAACGTCACAAAATCTGACGTAATCGTGTACTTTCGGCCTAAGTATGGGCATGGTCGAACATGCTGACGTAGACTGTTTCGAGCGATTCTCGACATATATTCATCACATAAAGCTCATTTAATCCAATCACTGCGCCGTAGTATGCATCATTGCGGTATTATGCATTCACCTCTGCCTGCTCTAGCTGCGTTCAAACATGCGAGCCGTAGGCTGTTTCCTTCAGCACAGCAGCACATGTGTTGTTTGTATTTTTCTCGCGATGCAGTCAGAACTGGAGTTTGAATACGAATACATGAAAAACACGACTGTTATTATGATGTACACGCGGAGCGCGCATATGATCGGTTTCAGCGCGGAGCTCCGCGATGAGTTTAATAACACTAGCCACGTGGCACATAGCTTATACAGAATAAAGTATCCGTGTTTAAAGTTTTTATTTCACACATTCTCCTGCACCAAACATTAACCAGCACGGTGTAGTAATGCACACGTATTTCATCAAGTCTTCTTCAAATTAATTATATGTGCAAACTGGACACTGATACAGTGGTGTAGCCTATCTGAACGCGACAACACGATTATTCTAATAGACAAAAGACTGATTTTGAGACTGCAGTGCTCGTAAACATAATCAAAGTAGCCTATTATTAGCCCTATTAAATATTCTTTCTCATTTCTCCCTTGTGCTTGGGAGTTTGTTGTCATTTTCTCCGTGCTCATATATTAATATTCGTTATTCTGTATAATGAGTGTGTTCTATGTCTGTGCTTCACTGGTTGTTCTCTCCCCTGTTCTCCCCCTCTACAATCCCACTTTTCCAGAGCTTTACACACCCATTTTAACAGAGTTTTTGCAGCTCAGAGGTATGAACAACCAGGGTAAAACAGGGGGGTTTCATGACCCTTTAAACAGTTCATGTGAGTTCAGTGGTTCTATCTTAAAGTCCCCCTGTAGTCAATAATTTTATCCCTTAAAACTCATCTTTGTTCGCCAAAATGACATATTTTAAAAAAAATTCAAGTGAAAAAAAATTCTTCATGCCCTAAAATAGCTTGAATGTAACTCTACACCCTTGCCTCATTTAATATACACAGATCAATGAATATGAAAATTAGCCCCGCCTCCACTCGCTTACGCCAGCTCGGAGAGTCTACTGTTGCTATAGTGACGAGCAATTTGATGTTTGTATTGTGGATATTTAAGAAAAAAGCTTGCTTCGCTTCGTATATTCAGTTTAATTTCTGACGCTTAAATTGTGTTTTAAATTATGAATTGGTAAAACGCTTTTGCAAAACGGTCTGAATCCACTTGCATTTCTTTGGACTGCTCTCTCACTGAATCACCTGAAGCGATTTCTCAGTAAAAGAGACAGTATCGAGAGAACAAGCAGCTGTTTTCCTCTGTGAACATGCGTTAAATGGACGTTTAACAATTTCGTTGCGTTTTGGAGTTCAGATTTAAAAGAAACATTCAGATTAAAACCTGCAGGCGCCCGTGCTTCTCCATACATTAAATAAATGCACATCCTTGAATGAGCGCAGATTTCCAGTGTATTTACTTGAAGTTATCAGGTAGGCTAATATCTATGGTTTGAACCATTCCAGAGGCTGCCAAAATCAGAATTTATAATGTACTGAATAAAGCTTTCTCCGAACTTGACGTGCGATGCCACACTAACTGACATATGCACATGAATCACGGTCACACGCTCAGAGCAATATTGTTTTAGCTATGTTTTATAGTTTTAATATATTTCGAAGGACAGAACTTCATTGGCTTTACTTCAAGTCAGCTATCACTTTACTTTGGCGTGAGCCCCCATGCGCTCGCACACTTGGCACAGCCCTTGCGATGGTTGTGTCATTAATTAATATGAATTAATATAGATAGCCTTTTGCTTGACTACGTTACCAAACAGCTAATAATATGTTGCTAATGTTACACACACATTCCCATTCTTCATCTCAGACAGAGTTAGACAGCTGCCTTCTAACAATCAGTATCCTTACAAACGCTTTGAACAACTCAGAACGTCAGTGGAGAAAGGCATATAGTTCATCATAACATCGTAATAGACTCGCTGTATTGCTAAATATACACAATTTTTCATATCAACAGAAAATTCTTCTCTCGAGACTTTCCTGCTTCAGAGCTTTCATAGTTAAAAGTGCCCTAGAATCAAAAATTGAATTTACCTTGGCATAGTTGAATAACAAGAGTTCAGTACATGGAAAAGACATACATTGAGTTTCAAACTCCATTGCTTCCTCCTTCTTATGTAAATCTCATTTGTTTAAAAGACCTCCGAAGAACAGGTGAATCTCAACATAACACCGACTGTTACATAACAGTCGGGATCATTAATATGTACACCCCCAATATTTGCATATGCCAGCCCATGTTCAAGACATTAGACAAGGGCAGCCAGTATTAACGTCTGGATCTGTGCACAGCTGAATCATCAGACTAGGTAAGCAAGCAAGACAACAGCGAAAAATGGCAGATGGAACAATAATAACTGACATGATCCATGATAACATATTTTTAGTGATATTTGTAAATTGTCTTTCTAAATGTTTCGTTAACATGTTGCTAATGTACTGTTAAATGTGGTTAAAGTTACCATTGTTTACTATATTCAAGAAGACAAGAGAGCCATCGCTATTTTCATTTTTAAACACTTGCAGTCTATATAATTCATAAACACAACTTCATTCTTTATAGCATTAGCCCGTTAGCCACAGAGCATTATCAAACTCATTCTGAATTAAATGTAAACATCCAAATAAATACTATACTCACATGATCCGAAGCATGCATGACGAACATTTTGTAAAGATCCATTTGAGGGTTATATTAGCTGTGTGAACTTTGTTTATGAACTGTATTATAGTCGAGAGCTCGGGGGGGCAGGGAGCGTGAGATTTAAAGGGGCCGTTTACTGCAGTTTCAAACATAAAATACTCAGCAAGGTGTTGACTTATGAATTTGCACATGGTTTGTCTTAAAGCATATTAAAAACACTACATAGACATATAAACAACATTAAAAACCACAGGGGGTCTTTAATATTATAAAGTGACAAGAATACTTTTTGTGCACCAAAAAACAAAATAAAGACTTTTCAACAGTATCTATATGGGCCGATTTCAAAACACTGAACCTTTATGGACCTTGAGAGTTTGAATGGCTTTGCTCTCAATAGAGGCCTCTCTGAGCCATTGGATTTCATCAACAATATCTTAATTTGTGTTCTGAAGATGAACAAATGTCTTACGGGTATGGAACGACATGAGGGTAAGTAATTAATGACATTATTTTCATTTTTGGGTGAACTAACCCTTTAATACTGTTTGTATTGTATTGACCTGGTACTGAAGTACCGTTAGTTCCCCACTACATATACAGCATTTTATTATAGGTATGTTTAAGCAGTAGTGTGTATCTAGATCAGGGGTGCCCAATAGTTCGATGCTGGTAGATTGCACAAAATTTTAATAAATGCTTTTGTTAAATTTTAATAAAAAGAAATATAACAATGTCCTTCCTTCTCCTTTTAGTTTCTGTCTGATTTGCATTTGAGTAATACATTTTGACCAGGCAAGATTTTTGTTTATTCAGTTGCCATGACAACTAGCCTGCTTTGCACAAATTGCGCCTTCCAAGAGCTTCGGAGTTCAGAGAACAGAGCGCAAAGTCAGCTTCCTCCAATTACGCACAAAACAGCCTCATGGATGTGTCCATGAAAAATCGTCTGCTCAATACGTGCACGCTCTTTTTCATGTTCAGCATTTTTGCACATAGAGCTTGTTGTTGTATATAATACAATGATAATTAAGGAAGTCAGGAAAAGCATCCTTCTCCTTGTACTTGGCAATGAATCCATTTGAAAGGCCGACCATCGCAGGTGCTCCATCAGTTATGATTGACACCAGTTTAGACACTGGCAGCTGTGTTTTGTCGACAAATATTATGCAAACTGTTTGATTCTATTCAGTCATCAGTTAAATGCCCTGGCTATTGTAATCTGTTGTGCTGTATGTTTTTGAGTTTAGTATTAAAATTGAGTATCAACAATGAACATTTTTCTTCTGAATTCCATGTAAAGATACATGCAGTAGTAGCAACAAGCATTTGAATTTTTTTATTTATTTATTTTTTTTTTTTGGTTAGTAGATCTCATTTTAAAAGTTGATCATCACGCAAAAAAGTGTGGGCACCCCTGATCTAGATCATTGAAACATTCTCATATACTTTAATGTAAAAGTTGCTCTGGCAGCTGTATCCTGGCCCATAATTCACTGATGCTGTACTCATCAAGGCAGACTATATGCATGTACATGTACCGTTTTTACTGTTGTGCTAATCAGACGGTGGTCTCCCTGTGTGCTTCAGGTGGGAACAAGGCGTTACATGGCCCCGGAGGTGTTGGAGGGGGCCATCAACTTCCAGCGAGACTCTTTCCTCAGGATAGACATGTATGCGGTCGGGCTGGTGCTGTGGGAGCTGGCGGCCCGCTGCACTGCCTCTGATGGTATGAATGCGTGAGCTTCTGTTCTTTAAGACCGTTTTGACATCACACTCTACAGCAGGGTTACAGCAGGGTTAAATGTAGCTATGATTATGGTTAAGGTTTCTATAAAACTATATTTGTTTTAAAAACAGTAGTCTAAACACGGGTAAAAAAAATATATATTTTATATATTTTACAGTATATACACGCACACAAAGAAACTTCCATAGATTTATAACAAAAATGAATTATATTCCCTTACTCCCCTAATAAATTTAATACAATATACATGACTATTAATAATATAGTATTCAATATGAATATATCACATTGCCAAAACACCATAGTTTAGGGCTGGGCGATATGACCAAAATCTTATATCACGATATGAGTAATTTTTATATCACGATAACGATATATATCACGATTAGGGCTGCAACTAACGATTATTTCAATAATCGATTAATCTGTCGATTATTTTTACGATTAATCAATGAATCGGGGGGGAAAAAACCCCATTCATTTCCAACCTTTTATTCAAAAACAGAACTGACAGTGCAAATTCACAGTGCAAAAAATCCTCAGAACATGCAAAAACAGGTTGCTCTTTTAACATCCCTGAGCTGTTAAAGTAATAAAAAACAAATGAACTAACACAAAAAACATACACATGTATGCTTTACATCTGCCAAATATATAGGGGTTTTTTTTAAATAAAGTGCACAAAAAGATGTATATTTTTGTTTAAAGGGACCTGAGCTGTCAGAACAATACATCTTTTTTTTTTTTTTTTTAAATAAAGAAAAATACAAATCAGAAAACTTAACAGGATTTGTTTGAATGGTAGAACTTCTTTTCTATACTACACTCACTCACACACTCACTCACTCACTCCCAAATATATTTGTCAGCAATAACCGATATGGGACAGAGCACAGAATAAATACATGACAACAGATCAGTGTTAATTTTGACAGCAAATTTTTATTTAGTTTTAGTAATAGTCTTTTGACTAAAATGCCATTCAGTTTAATCATGCTTTTGTCATTTGAATTGTTTTAGTAGTTGACTATATATCACAAGATTTTAGTTGACTAAATCTAACGGGTTTAGTTAAATTGTAATGCATTAAGAATTTCTCTAAAATTTCCAAACCCATTATATACTCCTGGAGAAAACATCTACTGTATTAACCTATTAATATGAATAATATTAAAATTTGAACATGCAATACAAACACAGATTTAACTGCTGTGACATAAAAAAAATATGATCTTATAATTAAATAAAACCACTCCTCCTAAAGAAGAACACAATGTCTTCTTTTCAATGAATGATATATGCATTCTTTATAACAACTTGCATACAACATTCCTTATGGATTAAATATAATTAATATATAATAAATCCTTATTAAAGCTAAAGAGCAGTGAGTGATTTTCTCTAACCCTTTCGAGCGTGAGTTTAAAATATTCTAACTGTCCCCCCAGAGTGAGTTTTTTTAAGGCGACCGTTATTTTAGAACGTTTGCTTTTAATGTTTCCATAGCGACGCGTCTTGCGTGTGACGAGCGCTGAACGCAGCCACAATAACACTGTATGACAGATGGACCGCTATTATTTTGTTTTTCCTTGTTTATTTAAAATATTCACAAACTTGCTTACTCTCCGATGGTCTTTCCTCTACCTCCGCTCTGCTATTTATTTATTTATTTATGCTCCGCTTCGCGTTCAACCGCGCTTTTTTATACTCAAACATCTCCGCATCTTATTGAGAGGCGTAATAGTCGCGCGACACAACGAATCGATAATGAAATTCATTGCCAACTCTTTTAATAATCGAATTTTATCGATTTTATCGATTCGTTGTTGCAGCCCAGCCCTAAATAAGATTTTTATGATATCAAAATTTTCCATATCATTGAAATTTCATAATTTTCATCAATTTCAATATAATTTAAAAAATTAATACTAGCCTAAAAACTCTAAAGGTTACTGAAGACAAATAAACAGTGATAAAGAAAGAGCAAAGAAAACAAACTACAATAGAACAAAGACAGACGAAAAAAATTCAAGCATTAGAAAATGTATAAAGTTATCAAAGGTACAGTATAAAAAACAATGCATAGTCTTTGCTGTGTAAATTAAATATACATTTATTCTTATTAAAGTTACAAAAGCAAGTAGTGAGAGATTTTCTCTTTTTTGTTGTTTGATTAGCATTAATAATGACAGCAGGTAAATTTGGATGCTGTCCCTTTAAGACTGACTGCAACTGTACCTTCACTTAAATGGCTGTTTACTTGCAAATACACGGTCACTTTGGCACTTAGGTATGTGTATTTACCCGTTCAAGCCCAATTAAGCATCAAAAATCACTCTGTTAAGTCCTCACATGCTCTATGAGCAGCGGCTTCATGTCGCGCATCTCTATGTCGCACGTCTCTCAGACGGCACTGAGAAACAGTCTCAAAGAGAGCGCGTGCATCTGCTGAAATGAGTTGTCTTTCGCTGCTAATTGCACTTAAATGGTTTAAAACCACTTGTTTTTAAACCGCAATGCTTAAAAACTCATGCAAATTATAAGCTTTCGTGACCGCGCAGCATAACAACCTCACGCGACAGACGATCGTCCAAAATCTCTTATTAGTTGACACATTTCTACCTGCTTATCGTTTCCACCAGTATATCGCCCACCCCTGCTTATTGTGCTTAATACACTTTAACATCGAGCACGTCTCTAATTCGCGATCGCCTTCTGAGAGCGGCAGTTTTCATGCACGCACTTTTGCAGTGTGTCAGTCAGCACGAGTGCTGCTGCACCGAGTTGCTTTTCAGGATATATTCCGTTTACAACTCTTTTAACATCAAGCACGTCTCGCTCTTTATATTCTCATTCATGCATTTCATCACTCTGAAGTGTCAATAGTGCAATGTATTTACATACTACGATATAGCAAAATCTCTAACGATAGACATTTTATTTCATGGTAACGATATATATCGTCATATCGCAAAGCCCTACCATAGTTAATACAGTTAGTGTTACTGCAGTACATCTATGGTAAATGTTTGTACGGGTGTTAATTTGGGAATTTAATTCTAACTTCTTCATTCTTGGCACGTTTCTCCAGTTTTCCTCATCAATCTTGTTTGCATATAATTTTAAACTAGTTTAATAATAGAGTGTTTTGTGGCTTGTGGCTTGTAACAGAAATGTGTGTTTCGAATTTAATGTTGCAGCGCTGTTTAACAATGTGTCTGTGAGTAAATGCACCTGCTCTGAGTTTGCGTTGCGTTAAGCCCAAAGAATACTTCGGCTTTTAGCCAAACACGCAGCTTTTCAAAGTATATTCCATTTGATAATCATCTTTGTCCAGTGTCTGCACTATTTCTTTCCAGAAGTTATGACCGATAAAAATGTCTTTATACTTGTTTAAACTAGAGTTGCGGATATCTCTTATCTCCCTCACACTAGCAGTTGTCAACGTGGGCGTCTGTTTTTGTGGTAGTTTGCTGTTTGTCAATGTTCTGTCTCTTCCTTTTCTTTTTTGGCCGTGAAACAGCGGCCTGAGTCAGTGCTGCCACCTTGTGGACAAACTAATTAGTGCAAAAACAATTCAAGGCATTTTGGCGACCTCCGCGTTCTCATCCCTCGGGCCAGATGAAGATGATTGGCGTGCCGCCAATTGAATATCCCTGGTCTACAGTTATATCAGTTATTATACCATGGTCTGTCTGAATACTCGATTCTGATTTACTGGAAGGTGTGCGTTCAAATCGTGTAAGCGTTTGTTTCAGAACCTGGTACGTTTTCTCACTTTGTGAACACGGAAATGGCACTTGGATCGGCACCGAAACAAACGCTCCGAGATCGCCTGAACGAGGTGGTCTCAGCCCAATTGCAAACGAATTCTGGAGCGGTTCGGTTGAGGTGAGAAAGCAATCTGACACAACGGACCAACGTATTTCATAACGGCAAACAAAAAAGCAACAGTGTCTGATTTTGTGAGTGAGCACATTAGTTATCGCAGTTGAAAACCAAAGAGTGCCTCTTCATCTTAAAATGTTGTATAATTGCTCGTATCTGTGCATTGCAAGAATGCAGTCCTGACAAAGCCTTGCTTCTGTTGGGGATAAACAGTTTAGGACCCTTGAAACCAGATATGTTGAATAAAGACCCCGAGTCAAAGTAAAAAAAAAAAAGAATAAATTTAATGAAGAATAGTTTGCAGTTTCATCAGCAGAAGCCAGTTTCACGTCTCACAAGGAGTTCGTAGGCCGCTCTGCGTACATTCACATTTCCACAATAATTATACTCTAACAAGAGTCTACTAACTACGTCATTACTTCAGGTTGAATGATTCTGATTGGCTAAGAAAAAATTTGGTAATCTTCCACACATGGACAGATAGTCAGAAGCATATCTCCATTCGTCACAATGTTGACGAGGGTACTCTGGATTTAGGTACTGGATGTCCTTTTGGGGTCATGACATGGCGTCTGCTGGTCTCAAGCAGAGTGCCAGTTGTCCACCAGTACAAAGGACCTGCACAAAACACTTAGCGCACATACACAGATACACATGTTTCACAGCTTCTTCAAAGTTGAAGTTGATCTGAGCTCTGCTCTGAGCAGGACACTTTCCCCAAAACATACTGATAACATGTTCTTTTCTCTCCGTGAGAGGTAAAGACAATATTCAAACTTATTTTCTAGTGTTTGAAAAGGAAAAGAAATGCTTTAACATACGTTGAAAAAGTCATTCCAGTAATTTAACAGAAAGATAAATGTTGATGAATAACTTAAAAGATATATATTAAAGCGGCAGTGGATTCCAGAATCCACTCCTTCACTTCCTGCTCTAAATGCATTATATTGGCTATATAATTATGCGGGAATGACAGCTACATTCGTATAGTGTTTGCATGTGTCGACAGTTACAAATAAGCCGCAATAAGCTCGCGGAGTGAACTTGTCAATCATCTTGATGGATGACGCAGAGGAAACTCTGACCAATAAGAGGATAGTTTTACTCGCATGTGACTTCATAAAGACATTTTCTTGCACTTTGAAATGTTGCCTTGTGAAAACGAAACAAACCAAGAAGAAAATGCAACATTGTAACAAATTAAGTCCCTGTTTCTGAACAAAGCAAATGGTCTACAGGTCTGAAAATGCCCTAATGCACACCTAGCCAATTATCCCTTACTTATATAGTAGAGATTTGATTGATGTTAGTTGTAACATGTCTGGCAGCTCTCCCCAATCACACACACTTTCTGTATGTTTTACTGCCACTCGAACTCCTGAATGAGCCTGTCACTAAATTCAGTATGCTCGCTATTATTGATTATTGTTGTCTGGTCTAATGGAACAGTATTGATCAGGTTTGGACAGCGAAGCAGACTGGGACTGTTGTGACAGTCTCATTGGATGCAATCACAGTACATGCTAGGATTGAATGGATGTGTGATGGCAGATCAGGTGGTTAAACGTCATTCTGTTCTGTGTGTCAGCTATCCCTTTTATAAAATTTAAAGGTAGCTATTTATGTTTGGGTATACAGACACATTTATACTTTAGGAAAAACATATTAAAGCATCATTTTATTGTTTGTTTCCCAAATTAAATAATTGCCTTTAATATTGTTAATGTAGTAAAGCCAAAGCAAATGATTTAAATATTATATATGATATATAATAAAACCTGAAAAAACATTTTTTAATGAAATTTAAATTTACTTGTATGGCACGTTTCACGATACATGTTGTTCTAAGGCACCTTTACAGAGAACGTTGCATTGCAACATTGCAAATAGTTAAAAACTAGGGCTGTCAATAGAATAAAATAACCACAATTAATCTTATAAATTCTGTCTTTAAAAAGAAAAATACAAAATAAAACTGTAATAATTTAGTAAATGCAAAAAATATTGCATTACATTTAATTCGGATATAATGTGAATTCTGACATACCTATATATAAAAAAACAAAAAATTAACTTTTTGTTTTTGTCTGGCAAATTTTCTGTGTATCCTGTGTAGCTACCTGACCCCAGTTTGAAAACACTCTCAATGGTTGGACTTCCTGATCTGAACAGATGTTTGTTCATTTTTTTTCTGAAGGTCCAGTTGACGAATACATGCTTCCGTTTGAGGAGGAGGTGGGCCAACATCCCACTCTAGAGGACATGCAGGAGGTGGTGGTCCACAAAAAGCTTCGGCCCACTCTCAGGGAGTGCTGGCAGAAACATCCGGTACGTAACGTCCATTGTTAAACCTCACCAAAAGTTTTAATTAAGTGAATAATATGCTTGATATAAAACGTGTTCATTTGTCTCTCAGGGTCTGGCCATGCTGTGTGAAACTATAGAGGAGTGTTGGGACCACGAGGCCGAGGCGCGTCTCTCCGCGGGATGTGTCGAGGAACGTGTGGTACAAATGCAGCGGCAGACTAGCGTCTCTGCCCCAGAGGAAATAGTCACCGTCGTAACCATGGTGACCAACGTGGACTATCCCCCTAAGGAGTCCAGTCTATGACTAGAGGATATCAGCATGTGAATTGCGGGCTGACCGAACAGAAAAGACATGTCGGGAATGGTGGTGGACTGCTGTTCTGACAGCCGGCTTCAGACATGCTGGATGATTGTCCTGTACTTACAGCTGGAGCAAATGCAGACTATACATTTTGTGGCGAATCTGGGTTTAATACAGGTATACCTGGAGCCAGCTATGTTAATGTTTGTGTGTGTATATATAAACAACTAGTACCACGGAGCGCTCCGGTAAGGACGGAAGATTATAAGCCGGCATCAAAAACGTTGTTGTCGTTTCTCTGCTTGGAGAAGAAACTTTCCCGTTCAAGGAGTAAACGAGACTGCTCCACACGGTCATTTCAGTATAAAAAGGGCAACGTCCATGTAAAAAAAAAACACATTTAATGTGTTCATATGAATGACTATTGTAATGCCAATAAGAAACAGCTTTTTGAATGTGTAGTGTGACGCTGCTGTACAGATATCAACAGAAAGGGTGACGATACAACCCAAATCAACACGTGTTTTCTCTGAAAGCTTCAGAGCTTCTGTCAGATAACCACCAACCTCTCGACAAGGTATACCTCAGTTTCTCATCCTAATAATACGTTTGTTTTGTAACACTATATGATATAAAAAAGAGGCTTTTCGATGACCTCCATTTGGCACGGAAGCTTTTTAAATACGGGGAAAACTTTTTTTATATGACAGATTATGCCAAGAAACGATGGCCATTCATAAACCAGTGTTCTGCCTTCTTTCTTTTAGTTGTTCTCTGTGTTGCCCTGCTGTTTAAAATGTGATACTTTTTTTTTTTTTTTTAGCATTGTGACCGTTTGTTTGTTGAAACAATTTTTGACCTTTATCAAGACCTGTTGAGAAGAAAAAAATCCCTGAAAATATGAATTTTGTGAAAATAATACAGAAGCACTTACCAATATAGGTTTGCAGTGTCCTCACAACATTGACGTATGTGCATGCCTTGTGTTCTTTTTTTCTTTTTCTTTTTTTTCCTTTGTTTTTCAAACCTTTGTTATCACGTGGAGCTTGTGCATGAGATCCCGTTAGCAGTCATGGAAACCCCTTCGTTATTCGTTAATCTGAAGTATTTCCTGTCTTCAGGGCGTCACTTTTTGTTTAATTTTCATTTTCATTTGGAATCGTCCAATCCTGGTCTTCGATGATCACTGTCTGTCACGTCAAACTGGTTTCAGATCAGCAGCCAGGCGACCTTCTACACACTTATACAAGAACTGTATCTCAGTATGTCTCAGGAAGCGTTTCCCTTTGCTTTGAGCCCTCTGGTGCCATTCTGGTAACCCTTGTTGTATTATGTATGCAAGGGCCCTTGGTATATAACACCTTATTAGTGTGGTCATATTATGTGCAATAACATCCTAAGCAGGGACTGTTTAACAGGTCACGGGCCACTTCCAGTGTGGTAAAAATATAAGCACCTAGCAGATTGCTTAGACCATAATGTACATCACGAACTGAAGTTGACGTCAAGCTTACGACATGCTATGCATATGTTATGACGCCCGGTTGTCTGAGAGTATTAAGCTAAAAATATGCTGTAATGGGGACCGAACACATGCAGTTACTCTCTGCCGACTGGCTGACAGTCTTTCAAATGAACAGCTTCTTTGTTGCTGCTCTTAAGCTTCGTTCACACTGCACTTAAATCCATTTTGATTTTCAAATCCAATCTTTAGGATCAACTGACATTTTGCAAATCTGATCCATTTGTTCAGACATTGTAGTCAGTATCTGTCCCGATATCCCAATATCGGTCATTACCATCGCACTGCATCCCAAATTATGAAAAATCTGCCTGAAATCACACAATTAAACTGATTTGAATCTGATTTCAATTCACATTTGGATGTGATTTGAATCAGGTTCGTAAAAAATCTTATTTTTACAAACAACTAAACTGATTTGAGTCAGATGCTAATTTAGATTTCTGAGATTTCTGCTGTCTGAACAAAACCTGAAATTACCATTTTCATAACAATGATTCAGCGGCTCATTGATTTTGTTCATTTTGGTTCTGATTATTAACCATGTCAAAAATCCTGAATTGTGAAAACATTGAGATCTGATCTGACCATTCAAACTTAACGCTTAAAAATCTAATTTTAATCTGATTTCAAACCACACTTGGATGTGGTGTGAATCCGGTTTGCATTTCATGTTGTTTGTTTTTTTTGTTTGTTTTTTTATCCATTCACACTACGAACATCTAAACTGATTTGAGTACGATACAAAATCGATTTCTGTTGCCTGTCTGAACAAATTCTGAAATATAATTCAGTGGCTCATTTTGATTTTGTGATACCGCATGTGATGCATTTGACAATTTTCAGGTTCATACAACCGTATGCAATCAAGCCCTTTCAATGAAAGCTCTCTATCTCTCTCTACTGTAGCATTCTCAGCCAGCTCATTCTGTTTTACTTCATCTGACTGCTGTCAGAATGGTAAAGTAATAAGGGCCCATGCCATCTTTCAAAGGCCCTCAGTTGGACTCTGTAGGTGCAAAATTGAAGGCCAGGTGGTTATAAGACCAAGCTAAAGTTCCGGTTAGGGTTAGGATGAGTGCCGTTGGTTTAAGAGCATCATCTGTGAGGTTCTTGCGATTTAACTTTTGACTGTAAACACTACAGAAGATTCACTAAGCGTGAGCGACTGCTGCTGGCCTGTAGAGTGTTTTCACCAGGTGCTGTCCTGTACCCTTGTCTGTGTTTGGTGTTTTATTTGGGGAATCTGGGAAGATGGTTGAAAAAGATAAAAAGCCAAACTTTAAAAGCCCCCTGTTTAGTAGAAGACTCAATTGAAAATGCACCGTATGTACATATGAATGTTGTTTAAGATTGTGAAAAGAGCATGAGTTTTTTTATGTCTCAAAGAAAGAAATCCTTTATTGATATTATTATTATTATTATTATTATTATTATTAAATATTTTAATGTTAATTTTGTACATCTGTATCTTAGTTTTATTAATTTATATCATGGCCCAACTGTCATTCTTCTTTTCTGGATAAATGAGAAGTGATGCTTTCTCTATTTTTAAAACTAGTCAGATACAACACTACAAAAGAATCAATCCTTTACCTCAGACTTCCACTCACAGCGTTCAAAAGACTGAACAAACAGTGTAGCACGACAGACAACATGGTGCAGCGTTGCAAGTATTGCTCCTGGGATTCGACCAGCAGCTTCTCTTTGTCTTTTCTCTCAGACACACTTCAGTGACAATGCTTCTTCTCATTGAGTGAATGTCTCCGCTTTACCAAAACTCTATTTTAGGTGCGAGCAGCTGTATTACTGTTGTGCTGGACATGCCATTTTTGTCCACCTTACTCTTGAGTATTTAACGCATTCAGGGCCTGATCAGACATAATTGTTACATAATGTACAGATGAAATTTTATGCTACTACTCCCCTCAAATAAAGTATAGTGACTGCTCTCAAATGTGTACTGTGTCTCAATTACTGAACTCATCTGAAAATAGTCACATGCTTATTTCAGTCTGCTTTTAGACATAGGTGAAGATTTCCCCTGGAAATGTTTACGTGCAAACACAGCATCTGAGGTAATGTGTAGATCGCATTACAAAAAAAAATATGTTTTTCTTTAAGTTCACCGATTTTAATACTGGCAATTTGACATTTTCTCAAAGCCAGGATCAGTACCGTCCAAGCCTGACAGGTTATTTGATGAATAGCTGTTGTGTATGATCACACCACTAGATGTCAGCATTTCACCTTATTATACATTCATTTTGATTGTAAGATTTTACTGATGCTTCTCAACTGAAAAAAAAAAATCAAAAATTACATTATTATTATTATGCATCCTGATTATATAAAACAATTTTCTGGTGTTTTTAAAATTGCTGTCATTGTCCCAGACTCACCTGGAAAGGGATTGAAGCTCCAGCAGGAGAGTTCTGCACTCCAGTGACTGAATGCCCATCATAGAGGTTATATATAAATTGAAGTGGACTTCTTGTCCGGCATCTCATCTCACTGTTTCTGTCTGAGCTGTTGAACTGAAGCACCTGGTCAGGCTGCTGTAAATGTCCTTTAATAACAGTGTGGGAGTCGACACATCACATTCTCCCTTGCATGCTGCTGTGTGCTTTAACATAACAAAAAAAAAAAAAGAAGTTTATAATGCATGCACTTCTTCACAGTGAGAAGCATTCATACCTGAAGCTCTGAAATCCAGACTGCCATCTTGAAATCACATGACCAGTTGAATACTAGTTTTACTCAATACACTGAACATGTATAATCATTGCTAACTGTGAATAGTGAATTTCTGCAATGGCATTGTTAACAGTGTTATTGCATTATTATCTATATGCTATTATAGTTTTTAATTAACTTAATTAGCTTTTATTTATATATTTTTAATATTTTAGTCTAATTTTCAGTTAGTTGACAAAAAATGTTTTTAATAGTTTAAATTTTAATTAACGATAACCACACTAATCAGTAACTGAAAAAGTTTGTGTTATTCTACATAAATATCGGTATAATTCTAAGACGATTGGAATGATGGGTTTTGTTCTGTAAATAAATAAGATTGTGAGGCTGATCTTGTGACTGCTTTTACAAAATGTAGTTCAGTCCTTCGGATGAGATGTTAAACCAAGGTCCTGACTGTCCCATGGCACTTCTCGTAAACAGGTGTAACCCCGGTGTCCCGGCCAAAATTCCTTCCATTGGCCCTTATCAATCATGGCCTCTTAATAATCCCCATCCACTGAATGGCTCCATCACTCTCTCTCCACCTATAGGTGTGTCATGCCGTTATACTTTGGCTGCCATCGCATCATGGTGGATGCTGCACACTGAGGAGAGACACTCTGATATGATTGTAAAGTGCTATATAAATGCCTCTTTCATTCACTAATAACATGTTTCGCACACATTTTGAGTGTTTTGGGCATGTGGTGCGTTTCGATTTTTACTGATTTGGCCAGTGTCCATGCAAAAGCAACTCCTTGCAGTCAGTCAAACTGCCCTGTGAGACCAAGTGGTTGATAATAACCTGATCAGAGAGAGCCATTATTCCTGGAGGAGAAAATTAACATCTATACTGAGCTCCTCCTGGGAAAAACATGTGTCTCTAGAATCATTTAGCAGCTCCCCAAACACAGATGTCACAATGCCAATGCATATGCCTCCATGCACATCTGCCATTTGCCTCTCCATCCTCTCCAGAGCTCACATGAGGAGGTTTCACATGATACATCTGAGCATTTTAACCAGATCAAAACAGTGCAAAAGCTATTAAAAGTTGTTTTCAGTAATTGAAATAAAGCTGGAAATATATATAAACATTAGATGAAAAAAATAAACTTAAAAAACTTAAATGAAACTTGTAAATGTTCTCTTGCCAACAAAAAGAAATAAGAACAAGTAATATATATATATATATATATATATATATATATATATATATATATATATATATATATATATATATATATATATATATATATATACAGTACAGTCCAAAAGTTTGGAACCACTAAGATTTTTAATGTTTTTAAAAGAAGTTTCGTCTGCTCACCAAGGCTACATTTATTTAATTAAAACAACAGTAAAAAACAGTAATATTGTGAAATATTATTACAATTTAAATAACTGTGTACTATTTAAATATATTTGACAAAGTAATTTATTCCTGTGATGGCAAAGCTGAATTTTCAGCATCGTTACTCCAGTCTTCAGTGTCACATGATCCTTCAGAAATCATTCTAATATGCTGATTTGCTGCTCAATAAACATTTATGATTATTTTCAATGTTGAAAACAGTTGTGTACTTTTTTTTTTTTCAGGATTCCTTGATGAATAGAAAGTTCAAAAGAACAGCATTTATCTGAAATACAAAGCTTCTGTAGCATTATATACTACCGTTCAAAAGTTTGGGGTCAGTAAGAATTTTTATTTTTATTTTTTTGAAAAGAAATTAAAGAAATGAATACTTTTATTCAGCAAGGATGCATTAAATCAATCAAAAGTGGCAGTAAAGACATTTATAATGTTACAAAAGATTAGATTTCAGATAAACAATGTTCTTTTGAACTTTCTATTCATCAAATAATCCTGAAAAAAAATATTGTACACAAATATTTTGTACAATTGTACACATTAAATGTTTCTTGAGCAGCAGATCAGCATATTAGAATGATTTCTGAAGGATCATGTGACACTGAAGACTGGAGTAATGATGCTGAAAATTCAGCTTTGCATCACAGGAATAAATTACTTTGTGAAATATATTCAAATAGAAAACAGTTATTTTAAATTGTAATAATATTTCACAATATTACTGTTTTTTACTGTATTTTTAATTAAATAAATGTAGCCTTGGTGAGCAGACGAAACTTCTTTTAAAAACATTAAAAATCTTAGTGGTTCCAAACTTTTGGACTGTACTGTATATATATTAGAAATAAAAAATGAATATCGATTAACTTTTGTTGATGTAACAGTTTTAATATTAGCAGTAACAGCAAAGTTTTACATTTAAATCTCTCCATTCACACATAAAACGTATTTGTCTTGGACAGAACAAAAAACTATGTGAAAAGCCAAATGTTACTTCAACCACAACATGGATCTATTGCAATTCAACTGTCCAAACCACAACTTGAGATCTGGAAATGTGCTTAAAATCGGTAGTAATGTGCATAAATTCGTATAATGGCAGAATACAATATAAACACACACTGTTCAGAAAAAGACATTATTTAATTTTTTATTTGGACATGCTTTTTTTTTGGTCTTGTATTAAATTTAGATCTTTTTTCAGTATTTGACTTGTGTCAGTGCTGATAATCATTAAACAACATAGCTGATTTTTGTCTTTGAGCAAATTTATTCTACTCGACCACCATTCCATCAACTGGATGGAACTGACATAAATATTTTGAATGTTGCGATCCTATAGGACTTATGATAGCAACCTGAATCGTAACAAAGCACTGTTCACCAGAGGAGAACTGGCCCCCTGACTAAGCCTGGTTTCTCCCAAGGTTTTTTTTTCTCCATTTTAACACCTATTTGCCACTTTTTTGCCACCTGATGTCACCTGTTGGAGTTTGGGTTCCTTGCCGCTGTCGCCTTTGGCTTGCTTAGTTGGGGACAACAGTGCTTTGATCTGCCTGCATTGACACTATTCTTTAAGAGCTGCTGTGCGGCCAAAATAATGTACCAGTTATCAATGTAAAGCTGCTTTGACACAATCTACATTGTAAAAAGCGCTATATAAATAAAGGTGACTTGACTTAATAAATGCATTTATACATATTCAGTCCACAACTGTATATGTATATACTGAACTATCCAGTTTTTATGAGGGGAAATTTTATATCCAATCCAGAAGACATATTCCTGTGCTGGGTGGATAAATGTGAAAAATTGTAAAACTGTCTCTCCTCTCCACAGGCAAAGGGGAAAATTATGACTCTTAAAGAGTTTCAGTTCAAATTAATAAAAAAAGACCCAGAAATTATACACTATACATATAAGTGTGACTTACTTTTCTCCCTTTAAACTTTCAGACTGAAATGTCAATATCATATGAGCAAGAAGGAGTTGCCTAAAAAACATCCCACAGAGAATTCACACTTGAGCTGAGTTGAAACTGGGTCTAGTAATGCCTGTGGCCCACATGGGGCCCTGGGCTCACTCTTCCCCCTCAGTGAATACACGTAGCTCATAATATATAATTCAGGAGGTCTTTAGGTCATTTGCATGCTATGTGCATTTGCTGAAGTGCTACGTGAGTAGGAAAAAGCTGACTGCAACTTCCACTTCTTTTTCTACCCTAGTGTTCATACGGGCTCACAAAAATAAAGAGGGAGCTCAGCTCAGACTGTCAGCTGTATAAACTCCTACACAACACTGTGAGACACAGCCACACTCCTGTCACCATTGGTTGACAACGTGGAACGTCACATCCAGAACTCCCAAGACTTAGCAGAGAAGGTCCGGGACCTGCAGTACCTAAATTACAGGACCCTGAGGGGAAAGCAGAGCGGTATATGCAGCAGAGCAATGAGGAATATCATTGCTGTCACTGCACTTGAGGGGATGGGACACCTCTGGACAAGACTAAAGATGAGGTTCACACATGCAGGCCAAGGATACTCAAGTCAAAGTTTTGGAGAAATAGGATGGTTTGAGAGAGGAAGGAGACCATTTGTGAAAAAGTGGAACAGTCATCTTTGAAAACTGTGACACCATTTGCCAGCTACTTACCTTTCATCCTTATCGCAGCAATTTCACACCAATTCGCACCCGTGATCTCAATCCCTTCAGCGACTCATACAATTAACGAGTGACACACAGCGTGACGTCATTGTGTATATTGAGGTTAAATGCAGGGAATCGCCACTATCAACAACTGTGGGAAGTGAAACATCTTGAACATCAGAAAATAACATCCAGGAGACTAGAACAAATGTACTAGGGGATTTTCAGAGACATGCACATAGATTAGGGTTTAGATTCAAACAAAACACCAGTTAACAAGGAAATTTGCAGAGAGTGTGCAGACATCTTAAATTAACTCCTCCAGGTATTTTCCTCAATTAGAGGTACAGTTGAAGAGGATCAGCGGTGATTGGTGGGACCAAGGCAAACAAATCCATTTCTATAACTATTTAAAACCAATTGAACAGGTAATCAGATGTGAAATGCATTGCAGAAAATATTTTTTTTTCCATGACAACTTCCTCTATGAAGGCTAACATTTATCTTCCACTCAGTTTAGATGTTTTTGTCCTCTCATCTCATACATACAAGTTCAATTTATTGATGTTGGCCTGGCGATACCAGTCATTTTAAGATGAGAAATGCAGTATTATTTTACAATGTCACTCTTTAACCATAAGGAGCACCGGGATATTTCCCAATGGGCCAAGTGTCAAAACCAAATTCACTTTCAAAAGTTTTAAGTGTCTTTTTTTTTTTTATTATTTAAGTGTCAAATCCAAATTAACTCTTGGTAAATTTGGGGTCTGAAGTTTTATTTATTTTTACAGAAGTCTCTGCTGCAAGGCTGGATTTATTTAATCAAATAGAGCAAAAACAGTAATATTGTGAAGTATTATTACAATTTAAAAAAACTATTTTTTCAGTGATGATCCTTCAGAAATCATTCTAATATGCTGATTTATTGCTCAAGAAATATTTCTGATTATTATCGTTTCTTGCATTTTTGTACAAACCGTGAAATATTTTTTAAAGATTTGTTGATGTATACAAATTCGAACAAAAGTAAAAAAAAATCTTACTGACCCCAAACGTTTGAACAGTATAGTGTATAACATAATGGCCAATTAATTCATGGATCCTAGTGTATGCAAGCAATTTAGACAATGTTCTGTAGCGAAACACTGAGTAAGCTATAGCCCCTGCAGTGCTCAGACATTCTCCGCTCCGCACATCCACCACTGCTTTAGGATTGCCTCGGTGCTCTAAGTTCTGCTCGTTCCTCTCATTAAAAATGATTTGTGTCTTAGCAGGTAACTTTTTCCAAGCAGCTCCCTATGTTACACTTTCCTCTCTGCATGCTGGCCGCCCAGCTCACTTCAGTATAAGAAATTGAATGGTGAAGGACGGATGTTATTTATTTAAAAAACTTGTGTCAACAGAATACTATGATCATGTTAGTGTGAAAACGCTCATAATCAGAGTAAAATGTGGAGTATCCTACGTTTTAATCACACCATAGGTTTTAATCATGTGAACCAGGCAAATAAAAAGTAGCAGCAAACAATGTCATTGTTGAATTAATCATAGGCCTATGTGTTGTGGGTTGGGGTACAACTTTATAGGTTGAATGTTGTGAACCAAGTCATTTCTATTAAGGGGATAGGTAGTTCACCCAAATGTATATTAACGGTTGATCAACAGGGGCGCTGTTACTGGGAAAGATTATTAGGATGATTTTAAGGGCCCTGGTAAGACAGGAGCCGTTCAATGCTTCTCTGAATCTACCCCAGTCGCCCCTGTTGATAAAAAAAATGTGGTTTTCAATTAGAAAAATTCTGTGGCCCAAAATCTTTATATTTGTTTACATTCTCGATTTTAGACCATCCTTGTCTTCGTGGCACATGTAAGGACGTCATCATCAATAGACATTTGTAATGGACGGTCTACTAATGTATATGACAGCTCTCCAATGCAGGCATGTGTTCCTTCGCGCCCGTGTGTCGTAATATCGTGTGCACGCATGTTGTATGAGGTGCGCGCGCAGCAGCACACGCGCGCTCCCGCTCACGCTCTTTGGCAGTGTCGCGCGGGCTGTCGGGATCATGTCCGCCATGTTTTCATACCAGCCTAGAAAAAAAAGCCCGTGAAAAAACACCACAACTCGCCCAGAGATGCCTTTAACCGCCGGATTTCGATCGAAGGGACGTCAGTGAATGCGGCCGCGGAGAGAACCGTCGGCTCGTGTGTGTACTTGTACCGAATGATCCGTGTTTAGTGTGTTTGTGATCGCTGAAAACAATGAGTAAACTCTCGTTCCGCGCGCGAGCGCTAGACGCCGCCAAACCGCTGCCGATCTACCGCAATAAAGACCTCCCGGACCTTACCGACTGCGTCTCCATCAACCGAGCGGTCCCACAAATGCCAACCGGGATGGAAAAGGAAGAGGAGTCGGTATGTAATTGATTTTAAATTCATAATTTTTCATGAGGTTCAGGTGCATAGCAGGGTGTTGGTATTCACGTATCGTTTACGCACGTTTTACTGCGTAAGTCCATTCTCTGCTCATAGGGATCTGTAAGTAGCGTTCTGAGGCTCTAGGTTACGTATAAAATGTACGACAGTTGCGTAGTCGTGGGAAATGTTTTACACTAGTGGCGTGAACAAGGTTATTTACGTGAGAGATTTGCTAGTGGCCAATGCGCATTCACGTCAGCCTTTTTGCGCAAATGCGTTCGAGATTAACGTATTTTACGACAGGAATACATGAGCTGAACGGCGTGTCTCTGAAGGCTGGATGTGTGTTTGATTCTTCAATGGTCCTGATGTTTAGTTTCTGCAGCAGCGGGCCTTACTCACCAGTTAAGCATAGGCAACTGACAAACAGTGACTGTCAATGTTTGGCATATTTCATCCTTCACATTTGAATATCGTAAATACAGGGGTTTTTGAATGTGGAAATCATTCGGTACTATCATGGTATACATCAGAGTACCATGATGTTGCCATTGCATCACAATATATGATGTTCAAATCACCACCCAATGATGAAGTCAAATAAAAAAAACAACAACTAATAATTCTTAATACCAATAATTGTTATTGTTTGCTTAAATATTATAATTATTAGTTTTAAATCATTAATGGATATGATACATACCTACATTAGACATGTACTACATATCTACTTTACACACACACACACACACACACACACACACATATATAAGCTGTTTTTATTTTTATGTTGTCATGTAACAAGAAAACCATAAAACGGAAAGAACCCCATTAAACCTCCAATGACTGTAAAGATCTGCTTTTTTAAATCATTATACATTTTGACTTTTATTATGAAAAGAAAGTTTTGGTCAGGTCAAATGTAATTCTAAGAACTTATGCTATGCTATGCTATGATATGATATTGAAAACATGATACTCATGAGTCAAGAATTCAGTAACATTTTAGTTTAGGGTCCGATTCTCACTACTAACTAGTTGCTTATTAGCATGCATATTACTAGGAATGGCTGGCTGGCTGGCTGTTTATTAGTCCTTATAAAGCACATATTAATGCATTATTCTGCATGACCATATTGTACATCCCTTAATCGTACCCAATACCTAAACTTAACCTTACTTACTATTAATAAGCAGTAATTAGGAGTTTATTGAAGCAAAAGTTGTAGTTAATAGTTAGTTAATAGAGAGAATTGCACCCTAATCTAAAGTGTGACCAAAAATTCATATTATTGTTTTAGTACTTGGTTACACCACTGTAATGAGTTTTGAAAGATGTGTGACGGATCATCAAGCATACATGGATTCCTTCAGTTTGATTTATCTTGATTCATTAGTGATTTGTTAGTGAAGTTAGTTTTATTAAAACAGAAGTATGAACAGTTAGTTT
Organism: Megalobrama amblycephala; assembly: GCF_018812025.1. Classification (NCBI taxonomy): domain Eukaryota; kingdom Metazoa; phylum Chordata; class Actinopteri; order Cypriniformes; family Xenocyprididae; genus Megalobrama; species Megalobrama amblycephala. The sequence continues at coordinate 26,121,241 of NC_063049.1, read as the reverse complement.
TATTAAAAGAGTCATGTGGCCATCTTTATCAGTAAGCTCAATAGGTTATGTTGGGCAGATGTATAGTACAGAGAGCAAGTACTTGTTAAAAATAGGGTTAGGTACCATTTGCATTTTAGCGATTGATTCTGCTTATTGATTCTGATTCTTTTCGATTCTCAGTTTCAATTCCAGTAAGGTAAAACATTGTCAAACATTTTTATTCTGTGTGTTTTGGCAAAATGTTTTGTTGCAGCTGATTTCCATGAACAAAAATCAGCAGCCTAAAGAACACTTCCTATGGGTTTTAACAAAAATACCACAGCATAAACGGCTAAAAGAAATTGCAAACATTATTAAAGAAAAAACGTAATAAAATAAGAACAAATAAACAAATAAGCAGTAGCACAAATAAATACAAAGTTCAGGTGCAGAAATTTTAATCAAATGTAAAATAACACTGCATAGTTTTCTTTTTATAAATAAAATATAGTTAATGTATATTAAAGTTACAGGAGTTACAAGTTCAATATTAGTAATTTTCTTTTGTTCTTTGATTAACATTTATGACAGACTGCAGCAGGTTTATTAGGCTGCTGTCAATAAATTAATTGATTAATTATTCAAACTTTTTTTAATAACTCAAATAGCTAAAACAGAGCATTTAAATTGCACATAAGGCAGTTTTTATATCATTTTTTTTATAACAGATTTTTTTCTACTATAAAAATTTAAATGACAGTAAACTGTAATAACTGTGTAAACTGTGTTTTCATGACAGATTTATTCAAACATACAATAAGTAATGTAGACATTACTAACATGTTAAGTAAAAATATAATGAATATGTAATACAGTGAATATTTAGCAAAATGCTCTTTTCTAGAGTTAGTTTTTTCTAGCTAGTTTATGGACTTTAAATAGCTTTCTTGTGGTAAATGTAACATTGTATAGTCTACAAGCTTTTTTATTGACGTCTTTCCCTGGTTGAAACACCTATTGAGCGATTACATGATGAGACAGGATTAATTTCGATTAGTTGTAATGTATCTTTCAACATACCTTCTGATGTTCATCCATGTTTATTTTGTGATGTAGTAAAGAGGAGATGAGACGATCGGTTCATGTGCGCCTGATCCGAGCTGCTGCTTGAACTGCACTACAGCAATCTGTTACGCCTTATTAAAGATAAACAACATTTATTGTTTGAATTTCATAATAAAATTGACAGAATTTTGACAATTTGAGACATTGCTTCATATTAAAAGTAACGAAGCACAAGGCTTTTTGCGATTATTGGATGGCAGGCACTCTACAAATCTTTAGTGAAGTTTCGTTCATGCTATAGCACAGACTAAATGAAAATGAAAATGGTTTGAAATCGCATTAGAATGCGCACACAGGGATCAGTAAGTGGAATCTAAATTTTTATTTTATTAAAGGTATCCGACTCCTGACTTCAAGTATCTAATTCAAGAATTGAAAATGATTTTCAATTCCCAACCCTAGGTAAAAACAAGAGTTATGTTCTGCTATTATGTTACAGATTGCATTTGTTCTCCTGACCTACCTGATAATGAACTGCTCACCTTTCTATTATTGAAGTGTCTTCTACAGTAACTATCTTATGAATCCAAAAGTAATCAGAGCAACTTGGTGTTCATTTGTATGCTTGCGAGCTGTGTAAGCCGTTGCAGCGGGTTTCATCACGTTGCTGTTCTCAGCTACATTAGAAGTTGTACTTGCCCAATTCTTGTTTCCACCTCTGTGTGAGTTTTTTGAGTTTTTTAACTTTTTCTTATTGCTGAGTCCAGCTACTTAAGTTTCAGCTTAACTAACTGGCCTCACTTGCTAATTAAAATATTTTGTGCTATATACAACTTTAGGTGACAACTTTACTGTTGTGTAACCTGTTCGCAAATTTGTGTTGACACACTGTCAGTGCAGAACTAGCTTTACTCACTCTTTCTCTCATGGTGTGTTTCAGGAGCACCATCTCCAGAGGGCCATCTCCGCCCAGCAGGTGTTCAGGGAGAAGAAGGAGAGCATGGTCATCCCTGTGCCAGAAGCAGAGAGTAACATCACCTATTACGACCGCCTTTACAAAGGAGAGTTCCGCATCCCCAAACAGCTCATCCACATCCAGCGTGAGTGATGTCTACCGCAAGCCCCACTGAATTCTTCAATTTCTTGGTTCAAACATACAAATAAAATGTTATTTGAATATGACCTCAATCTGACCTGTATCTGTTACTTTGCACCAGCTCTGGGTCTGGATAACGAGCTGCCTGACTATGATATGGACTCAGAGGACGAGACTTTACTGAACAGACTCAACCGCAAGATGGAGCTCAGATCTGTGCGGTTTGAGACTATGATGGACCGGTTAGAGAAAGCCAGCACCAACCAGGTAATAACAAGTGCATTATACTAGGGATGCACGATAACATTTTTTTCTGAACCGATCTGATACCAAAAATTATGAGTATCGGCAGATACTGATTCCGATCCAATACCAGTGCAGCTTTTTTTTATATTCAGTGTAGAATTTCTACACTGTGACAATTCTATGACATTCTGTCTGTGACAAAAATATATTATAAACTAGATTAGTGGATAATTCAGCAACAAAAGTTATTCTAGAAAAATCATGAGTGCACAATAATTTAATAAAATCTAAACATTCAGTGAAAAAACATTTAGTGGGGAACAAATAAAAGTCATTATGTTTAGCACTAAATCTGGTACAACATTGACCAAAATACATTAATGAAAAACAAAGTAAATTTATATTTGTATATACACGTATGTATGTATGTATGTATATATGTATGTGTATGCAGTTGCAAGAAAAAGTATGTGAACCACATGCAGAAAATGTGAATAATTTTGACAATATAAGAGAGATCATACAAAATACATGTTATTTTTTATTTAGTACTGTCCTGAGTAAGATATTTTACATAAGATGTTTACATATAGTACACAAGACAAACAAATAGCTGAATTTATTAAAATGACCCTTGTAAAATGAAATGTAATTGAACCAACACTCTAATTGATTTATATTACTATACACTACTGTTCCAAAAATTGGGTTGATAAGATGTTTTTGAAATGTTTTTGTTTTTTAATGTTTTTGAAAGAAGTCGCAATGTAGGCTGCATTTATTTAAACTAGTTAAAATACAGTAAAAACTGTAATATTGTAAAATATATATTATTACAGTTTAAAATAACTGTTTCTATTTTAATATATTTTAAATCTAATTTATTTTCATATTAGAGCTCAATTTTCAGTAGCCATTACTCCAGTCTTATTATGAAAGTTATTAAGTTATTATCAATAATAAGCTGTGCTATTTAAAGGTGCCCTAGAATCAAAAATTGAATTTACCTTGGCATAGTTGAATAACAAGAGTTCAGTACATGGAAAAGACATACATTGAGTTTCAAACTCAATTGCTTCCTCCTTCTTATATAAATCTCATTTGTTTAAAAGACCTCAGAAGAACAGGCGAGCACACAATTTAAAGGGGCCGCAGCCTGAATCGGTGCATAGTCAATGATGCCCCAAAATAGGCAGTTAAAAAAATTAATTAAAAAAAAATCTATGGGGTTTTTTGAGCTGAAACTTCACAGACACATTCAGGGGACACCTTAGACTTATATTACATCTTGTAAAAACTGGTTCTAGGGCACCTTTAATATTTTATTGTAAACTTTGATACACTTTTTCATGACATTTTGATCAATAGAAATTTGAAAAAATGTTGGTAACATTATAAATCTCTTTACTTTCACTTTTTATCAATTTAATATGTCCTTTCTTGAATAAAATAATTTATTAAAGTGCTCTAAGTAGGCAATAATTCATCACAAAAAACACTTTGTGGTTGACAAATCATTTTATCATTGCAAATAAACCAAGTATGTATTGTCCTAGTAATTTTTTTTTAAAATGTTGTTTGATTCATGATTTTCAAGAATGAGGATGTGTCATGGCATCTGTCTGATCTGGCTTTACCCTAGAGACAAATTACTTTTCTCAGAATACCTTGAGCTGCGTTTCCACCCAAATTACTCGGAACAATTTGTCCCAGGAACCCCCCCCCCCCCAGTCCTGTTGCTGTCTGCATTTCCATCACGGTCTGAAGTAGGGCTGGACGATTAATCGAAACCGAAATTCAGAACCTCTATCCGACGTATTTTTCCCATGTCGGTTATTTCGTTTTTTTAATCCTATTAATACTTCCCACTTAAAAACATACTGCCATGTGTGTAGCCACGTGACTCCGCCCCGTCCTGTCAACACGCAGGTGAATGCAGAGTCAACACGGAGACGGTGCACAAGCAGTGAGCCTTGCGTCTTCACTAAACTTTGTCAGTTGTATGTGTTTTAAGTTTAGACATTCAAGTGATTAGATTATCGGATGTGTATTTATATGCTCGCGCAGCTGCATTGTGGCACAAACACTCATACAAACAGTAGCTGCAGAAAACATGAAGATTGCACGCACTGAGGAGCAGAAACTAGATGTCAACACTGTCCTGTGATTTATCAATAAAGTAGCTTAGAAACTCAAAAGTTATTATAGCATATATTTTTTGAAGTAACTATTTACAACCCACAGCTTCACAAATAATAGAGCGACGGTATGACTAATTCACAAACACAATATCACTCTCATTGCGTACTGGTACTGTGCTAATTTATCTTTATCTGATTTACAATGAGCAGAAATCTGTAAGAAATGTTAGGAACCATAGATAAAATGACTGCTGAAAGTGAGCCGTTATGTCAGATCACTCTTTCAAAAGGAAAAAATATCCCACTTTTTAATAGTCAAATTTACAGTACAAACCTTGTAAGTGAACTATGAAATAAATAAATAAATAAATAATCGTTCATTAATCGTAATCTAGGTAAGATGTTCAATTAATCGAGGTTTTGATTTTAGGCCATAATCGTCCAGACCTAGTCTAAAGTACTGTGAAGATTAGGCAAATTAGTCTGGTGACACAGGACTTTGTGCAACATAGAAGCTTAATAAAGCCTGAAACTCTTCGTCGGTCCATCTGTCGTATTTTTTATTTTTTTTTGTTAATTTGAATAGCAAACAACTCTTACTGCTCGCTTCGCAACAGACTTTTAAAAAATGGTGGTTAAATAAAATGCTGTGTGGAGTCAACCAATCAAAATGATGTGGGCACTCATGAGGTTGAGTCCTACTCCCGAAAGTTCCTGAACTTTGAAAAAACACTAACTCTTGAGCTGGGATTTTCTGAGGGGGAAATTTTTAACCAGAACTTCATTTAGACCCCTGATCCTTGTGGTCGAAACACACCGAGTCCCTAGTTCCTGGGGAAAATTCCTGCGGTGGAAATGTGGCTATAGTTTTTGAGTCAAAATAAGTTTAGTTGAAGTTTAGTTGATCTAAAATACACCTCGTCAAATTTCACTTTTATTCACATTAATTCCTCTGTCTCTGTCTTAATAATTGTTTTGTAGTTGGTCACTCTTCAGGAGGCCAAGCTGCTGCTAAATGAAGATGACTACCTGTTGAAGTCAGTGTATGACTACTGGGTGAGGAAGAGGAAGAACTGCCGGGGCCCGTCGCTCATCCCACAAATCAAGCAGGAGAAGAGGGATGGCTCCACCAATAACGATGCATACGTGGCCTTCAGGCGTCGCACAGAGAAGATGCAGACTAGGAAGGTATGCAAGTGCTCTGTGTTTTGTCATGCATGCCTCAAACAGTATTGTTAGAGGGCATTCAGACAGGACTTGTTTTTACCTTCCAAATTAAATATATTTTTTTTTATACGTTTGTGCATCAAACTAATATCCTTGCATCACATCTAATTTGTTTTTTTATTATAATTTTTTTACATCAGCTTTTTGAAGACGTCAATGTTTAGTTCTAGCTGTGGCTGACCGATACAGATTTTTATATGCCCAATATTTAGTACTTTTTTGTTAGAATATAAAAATAAATAAATAAATAAATGTATATGTATGCAGTACATATATACAGTTGCTGGTCATATAATTAGAATATCATCAAAAAGTTGATTTATTTCACTAATTCCATTAAAAAAGTGAAACTTGTATATTATATTCATTCATTACACACAGACTGATATATTTCAAATGTTTATTTCTTTTAATTTTGATGATTATAACTGACAACTAAGGAAAATCCCAAGTTCAGTATCTCAGAAAATTAGAATATTGTGAAAAGGTTCGATATTGAAGACACCTGGTGCCACACTCTAATCAGCTAATTAACTCAAAACACCTACAAAGGCCTTTAAATGGTCTCTGTCTAGTTCTGTAGGCTACACAATCATGGGGAAGACTGCTGACTTGACAGTTGTCCAAAAGACGACCATTAACACCCTGCACAAGGAGGGCAAGACACAAAAGGTCATTGCAAAAGAGGCTGGCTGTTCACCGAGCTCTGTGTCCAAGCACATTAATAGAGAGGCGAAGGGAAGAAACAGATGTGGTAGAAAAAAGTGTACAAGCAATATGGATAACCGCATCCTGGAGAGGATTGTGAAACAAAACCCATTCAAAGATGTGGGGAAGATTCACAAGGAGTGGACTGCAGCTGGAGTCAGTGCTTCAAGAACCACTACGCACAGACGTATGAAAGACATGGGTTTCAGCTGTCGCATTCCTTGTGTCAAGCCACTCTTGAACAACAGACAGCGTCAGAAGCGTCTCGCCTGGGCTAAAGACAAAAAGGACTGGACTGCTGCTAAGTGGTCCAAAGTTATGTTCTCTGATGAAAGTAAATTTTGCATTTCCTTTGGAAATCAGGGTCCCAGAGTCTGGAGGAAGAGAGGAGAGGCACACAATCCACGTTGCTTGAGGTCCAGGGTAAAGTTTCCACAGTCAGTAATGGTTTGGGGTGTCATGTCATCTGCTGGTGTTGGTCCACTGTGTTTTCTTAGGTCCAAGGTCAACACAGCCATATACCAGGAAGTTTTAGAGCACTTCATGCTGCTGACCAACTTTATGGAGATGCAGATTTCATTTTCCAACAGGACTTTGCTCCTGCACACAGTGCCAAAGCTACCAGTACCTGGTTTAAGGACCATGGTATCCCTGTTCTTAATTGGCCAGCAAACTCGCCTGACATTAACCCCATAGAAAATCTATGGGGTATTGTGAAGAGGAAGATGCGATATGCCAGACCCAACAATGCAGAAGAGCTGAAGGCCTGAGCACTGCCACAGATTGATCGACTCCATGCCATGCCGCACTGCTGTAGTAATTCAGGCAAAAGGAGTCCCACCTAAGTATTGAGTGCTGTACATGCTCATACTTTTCATGTTCATACTTCTCAGTTGGCCAAGATTTCTAAAAATCCTTTCTTTGTATTGGTCTTAAGTAATATTCTAATTTTCTGAGATACTGAACTTGGGATTTTCCTTAGTTGTCAGTTATAATCATCAAAATTAAAAGAAATAAACATTTGAAATATATCAGTCTGTGTGTAATGAATGAATATAATATACAAGTTTCACTTTTTGAATGGAATTAGTGAAATAAATCAACTTTTTGATGATATTCTAATTATATGACCAGCACCTGTATTTCTACACTCAGTACTAAATTGAGTTCTTTTTTGCTGCTTATTTGCACCGAAACAGTCAAATACACACAAAATAATGTCAAAATGTCAGTCTTGGCAAGGATTCATGTAATGTAGTCAGTTTCGTTTTAAGTGAATTTAAACAGTTGAGAAAGAACGCATGTGTAACAGTGTATAATGGATCCATGCGTCAGGTCTTAAAGTGACTGCAGCCTTGTATACCTGCTGTCAAATTATTAAATATATAATATTATTATATAAATATATTATAGAGATAATATTAAAAATATCTATATGACAGTTGTCCCCATGGTATCGGTGTCAAAATTGTGGCCAGTGAGTGGCTAGTAGCTTTGGAAAACCACTAGCCACAGTGGCTGGTGAGCAAAAAAGTTAATGTCAAGCCCTGTAGATCACATTTTCATAACAAATTTTCCTCTCAATAGAAGTGTGAACACCTGCTGGACCCATGCATCTCTCTGTTATGCTGTCTCTGCAGAATCGCAAGAATGACGAGGCATCTTATGAAAAGATGCTGAAGCTAAGAAGAGAGTTCAGCCGAACCATGAGCATCCTGGAGATGATCAAGAAGAGAGAAAAGAGCAAACGAGAGCTGCTGCATCTGACGCTGGAGGTGTTTGAAAAAAGGTTCGTCAACGTTGCTCTTTTAATAAAGCTGTTTTAAGACAATGTCTGTTGTATACTCTATATAAATAAAACTGTTATGTGTCACTTAACAGCTAGAATGGTTGTATGTGAAGTGACTCATCTCTCTCATCTCTGGTCTTGTTAAGCTTTAAATAATTAGAAAAGAGCAAATTGGTTTTTACATATTGTTTCTACTTATTTTGTGTATATTAGATATCAAATTGGAGACTTCTCAGGAGAGATTCTGAATGAAGTCACTGTACCTCTGGCAGAGAAAACCATTTACCCTGCACCCACATCCTTACCCATGAGCAGTCGGCACAAGGCAGAGAGCAAAATGAAGGTAAAGGCCAACAGTTGGAGGGAAAAGAGGACATATGAAAGCCCTTGAAAGATCTGTGTGCGGGAAATGTACTCAGTGATAATTATAAAACCATTTGTTCTGTCTCTTTCTTTCAGTCGCACAAATCTGGGCCCAAACACCTCCACCCCTTCACAGTCAAGCCTGAGCCTCACTTTGACTTTGTGCGTTCTCATAAGAAGTACACCAAGAGGACCAAACTTGATGCATTTCGCCAGCCTGGTCGGCCAGAGCGACAGCAAACCATCATCAAGGCAGACATTAAACAGTACGACTTCCACAGCTCTGGAGAGGAGGATTACCCACTGGTCAGTACACAATCAGTGTTTGGCTACACATGCTCATGTAGATGTGTCATATTTAGAGGTATTTACTTAAAATACATTAAAATGATTTTTGTCAGAAGATGTAATAGTATATAAATTATGTCTTTTCTTTCTCTTTTTTTTCTCCTCTCTTCTGAAGTCTCCAGCATCAGAGCCGGATGAAGAGAACGATCCTGATGGAATCTTTGCCTTCAGACGGAAAGCTGGCTGCAGTTACCACGCTGTGAGTTTCCCATTAAACATCAGTGCTGGCTGTAGAGCATAAAAGAATCTGCAACTGTGCCAGTCAAAGCTGGGCAATATAGCTGAAAAATTATATCTTGATACAGTGTTTCCCACAGGATTTTGTGAGACTTGTGGCGGCGGATGACGTCACGTGCTAATTAGCATATTTATGATGTCATTGCATTGCGTTTGCTTTCAGACAAGTTTTGGCACTTCAGATCTGACTGTTTTGCTTCTACTCTCTGACCCGTCACATACTGTAATACAATTGAATGCCCAATAAAGCTGTTGCCATTATTTATATAGATTTTTTTGTTTGTTTCTGTTGTCAGACATGAAACAAGTGTAAAATAGTGACTAAACACAACCCAATAAATACTACACTCTCACTATACTCCTTAAATCATTATTTATAATCGCGAAATCGTCTGACAAAATCACCATACATCTACACTAAAGAGCAGCTTATTCATGTTCATGTTGAGAACGTTGTTTATGATTGCTTAGCACCGGAAGATGCCACGGGAGAGCAAGCGCTTTGGAAAGAAGGAAAAGGCAGCACGGATGGGTTTTCCACATGTTTTTAGATGCAACATATGCAAGGGTTTTGGCTATTTAAGCTGCTGCTTTGCCACTCACTGCACAGAACAGGCGCAGAGAGAGGTGATCCTGTGCCGGGAAAGTCAGACCTCATGCTCGTGGGGCAGTACTGGCGACATCTTAATGAAAGCTAGGGTTTATCCAGAAAAAGTAATTAGATTTGTCACTATGTACCTTTCATGGAAAAAGGCACTAAAGGGAACTGAAAGTTGTTAAATTATAGTGCTAAAGTCGCGCCCGTGTGTGCGAGATGCTGGAGCTGATGGCAGGGCTGATGGCTATCTGTGGCGGGCCTCCACAAATAAATGTGTGGGAAACACTGTGATATTTAAGCTGCCCTAAAATGGCTTAAAGCTGTGATTCTCAACCATTTTGACTTCAAGTGCCCCACTGGCCACAAAAATATTTATAGGCCCCCATAGTCATAGTTTTGCTTGCAAAACTTATTTTAATCCACTGCTACAATAGTTTTTATAAATAAAATTATTAAATTTGTTAATGTTGATTTATTTATTTATTTATTTATTTTTTACTGTATTTTAAGGCTTGTTTTGTCAAAACCACTGGCTTTTTTCTTTTCCCCAAATCATTTTCCGCCAGCTGTTGTTGTCAAGTAGATAATTTCTTGCATTAAACAATTAAAATGTATGTAAAATAATCAAAATATTTTTTAATTTTAATCTTTAATTTATATTATTTATATAATTATATATTATAATGATATGTTATTTATATAACTATGTTGTTCTACTAAATATTTGTAAGCATAAGAAAATGCTGCTTGAGGACTTTTGAGAACAGTTAGGAATGTTAATGCATCGTATTTAACTTAATAATTGAAACTGAGAACTGAATTTGCAGAAATTCACTTTCCACCTGAACACTCTCATACCTGGGGGTCATGAGATGTTTTTTTTTTTTTTGTCTTAGTATGTAGATTAAAGCGGATGGCCAATACTGCTGCTTTGCTTTGTTGCATGTGAATATTGTGGCTAAACCCTCCTGCCATAGAGTATGCTATACTTGCTTTATTAGTGACAGAGCAGCATATTATTTGGCTTTGTGGTGGTCATTTCCTTTGCCAAAAGTGTGTTATGTGTCTTCAGCCACTGGTGGACCAGAGCTGCTCTCCTCACTGGCAGCAGACGGATCAGGACCGGCTATGGCAGCGGAACTGTCTCACCGCCCTCTCTGTGCCTAAACGCTGTATCGCAGTGGCACACAGGAGGGTGGGCAGAGGTGGCAGGTGTGTCACTATTTACAGTTTTTCCATTTCCATTTTTATCTTTTATAAAAATTGTTTCTTGTACTTAAGTGTGAATCACTCTATAGATGATGTGTGGTTTGAATTTATGACCCTGCTCTTTGTTACTTCAGATTAAAGTAGAAAAGTTGATGAGGCTACTCCCTAATGATCAGTGCTGAAGGTCACAGATAGTATCAAATATCTTAAAGAACTCTGTTGTATCCCATCAGGGTTGTTTTGGATCGTACCTCGTCGGAACTGGACCGTGCACTCAGGCACCTGGACCCTGACATGTTTTATCCCTCCGCTGGCTCTAGTGTGCCTGACCTCCCCGTCCATACAAACACAAACTCTCACATCTCCAAATCAAGCCCTGAGCGCTCACTGACTCAGCTCCTGAATGACATCCAGGCCTGCAGGTGGAAGTTTTTCCGCCCTCGGCCGCTACAGGACAACTCAAGGAGTGAGGACAAGAAAGGGACTACGCAAGTGGAAAAAGGTGGAGGGACGCCTCCCTCTAACAGTGTGTCAGGTGAGGCGTCTGAGCTGAACGGGTTCCAGAAGGTCGATCAACCGAATTTCATTCACCCGCATAATGAGCGATCTCCATTGTGCCCTTCTATCTGTCAGTTTACTCTAGGGTTTTTTAACAAATTCAGCCTGTCAGTCATTCTTAATGTGGCCTGACGATTGATTTGATTGCTTGCTGCGCTGTCTAATACAAAATAGCATTCTCTGTGTAAAACTCAGCAGAGAGTTGAATGGCTCTCAGTGGCTGTCAATTAGAAGACTGCAGTCCATAAGGACCACATCTAAGATTTTTTGCTGCTCATTATTCAGCTTCATTACTTTCATAAACTTCAACTGGCGCCATTTAGGCACAGCACATTCAGTTGTGTCTTATCCTGGCAAATGTATTTATGAAAACAAATAGCTTACCTGGGAATGAATATTCACAGACATGAGCCATAGCGATACGACAACTCCTGCACAGTACCACTGTGGCTTATTCAGTAAGGCAAAATTTGATGCTGATGAATACTAAACCTGTGAAGTATGCCAGTTGTTTGAGTTAGGCTTACATGTTAAGATGTAGTAATCATTTAGAAAACAAAAAGAAGTTGAGTAGCCCTAGTTTACTCAGTGTTTACTTGAGGTGAGCTGTGCTTGAGGCACTTCGTCATTAAAGGGTTAGTTCACCCAAAAATGAAAATTCTGTAATTTATTACTTACCCTCATGCCGTTCCACACCCGTAAGACCTTCGTTAATCTTCGGAACACAAATTAAGATATTTTTGTTGAAATCCGATAGCTTTGTGAGGCCTTCATAGGGAGCAATGACACTCCCTCTCTCAAGATCCATAAAGGTACTAAAAACATATTTAAATCAGTTCATGCGAGTACAGTGGCTCAATATTAATATTATAAAGCGACGAGAATATTTTTGGTGTGCCAAAAAAAACAAAATAACAACTTATTTAGTGATGGCCGATTTCAAAACACTGCTTCAGGAAGCATCGGAGCATAAATGAATCAGTGTATCGAATCATGATTCAGATCGCATGTCAAACTGCCAACGGTTGAAATCACGTGACTTTGGCGCTCCGAACAGCGGATTCGATACACTGATTCATTTATGCTCCGATGCTTCCTGAAGCAGTGTTTTGAAATCGGCCATCACTAAATAAGTTGTTATTTTGTTTTTTTTTGGCGCTCCAAAAATATTCTCGTCGCATTTTAATATTAATATTGAACCACTGTACTCACATGAACCGATTTAAATATCTTTTTAGTACCTTTATGCATCTTGAGAGAGGAAATGTCATTGCTCCCTATGCAGGCCTCACTGAGCCATTGGATTTCAACAAAAATATCTTAATTTGTGTTCAGAAGATTAAAGAAGGTCTTACGGGTGTGGAATAGCATGAGGGTAAGTAATAAATGACAGAATTTTCATTTTTGGGTGAACTAACCCTTTAAACAAGCAACATCGTGTGTCTTTACATTGAAGGGCTGAGTGCAATGTTATGTAATGCAATGTGAAATATGCTGATTTGATCAGGGATGTGATTTTTCTGTATTTATAAGGGTTTCTGTATTTTCCAACCTTAAAAGTATGACCCGCGTAAATTGCGTAAATTCGAGAAAAAAAAATGTTTGGGTTGGTATTAAAATGAGATATGACTTGCAATCATCAAATCACAACGGTTGTGATGTAATTATATAAATATATAGTCTGACGTGCTGCAAATTTTGGAGTAAAGCCAAAGCATAGCATTGTGTTCGTTTTCAGTTTCGCTTCACAGTAAATGCTACTTTGCAAGTGCTGTGTTTGAGTCACTTATGATTCACATTTGGGAACGCAATGTGCACCGACTATCTTCCCAAATTCATAATGAGAGTCATTTATAATTCTGTTGTTGTCAACAAAGAGAAGCATTAAGTTCTTCCTTAGGATATCCATTGAAATAAATGTTCAATGGTTTAACATTTTGAAATCAAAGAAAAGCAATCATAAATGTAATTTAAATTTTACTGTTGTTAAAATAAAAATAATGATAATTGCTTATTTATTATTGTTATTATTAATAACAATAATAATAATAAATCTCCTTATTCTTCTATTATAACATATATTGTATTATGTAATTTATTATTATGATTATTAAATACAGTGCAATTGTGTTTTTAATAACAATTATTGTGGTGGTGGTCAGGTTTTCTCTTTTTTTTTTTGTCTTTAGCCTGTTTAATGCTCAAGTATCATTTCTTATTATCAATGTTGAAAACAGCTGCTTAATATTTTTGTGTAAACTGTTATTTCTTTAAATAGAAAGTTTAAAAGAGCAGCATTTATTTTAGACGGTAATCCTTTGTAACAATATAAATGTATTTTCATCAATTGATATGTTTAATGCATCCTCACCGAATAAAAGTATTAATTTCTTTAAAAAAAAAAAAAAAAAAAATCCTTTACTGGCACCTAGTGGTGGAAATTGAAATTGCTGGTTTAAATCCCCTTAAATCTGTAAACATCACATTAATCCCCATGTTCTTGCATGTGCAGGTGGGTTCACAGAAGAGCAGTTTCACTCCCATCAGCAACAGCTGGTTCAGATGCACAAACAGTTACAGCAGCAAGAACTCCAGCAGAACTCAACAGCACCAGAACCCCACACACACCTGCCCGTGAGTATATCCACACAATTTCAGGCGTTATGGGGTTAAACATCACTCCTATTCTTTTCTGCAATAATTATCATTAAAAGTTATGTCATTAAAAATGTTTATTTATTTAAGAAGTAAAAAATCATTTCTTCTACAGAACACGGCCTCATCTGACTGCATGTCTAAGACTCTGGACTCGGCTAGTGCACACTTTGCTGCCTCTGCTGTGGTCAACACTCCCAACAATGAAAACAGGCCCCAGATTGCAAGTGTCAATGGCGTCCTTTCCAATTCAGGCAAGTGCAGCTCAAGGGGAATTGAGCAGAGGCATTGAATATCCAATACTATTTATATGAAAACATGCCTGTTTCAGTAGTTCTTTGGGATATTAAGATCCAAATATTTGAAAACTGTAAACTGCTTTATAGAACTTTTTTGGGGAATCATAGCAAAACTGTGACTGAAACACATTTTATTTGGACATTTATATGATGATATCCACCTCTTTTTTTTGTGTGGTTAATTGAAAGAAAGGTAAGCATGATTGATTATTTAAATGATTCTTTATTTTTGTTTCCTGCAGGAAGCTTTAGACAAGCCAAATTGAACCGTACTGCTGGTGGTGGAGGTGGTGGTGAGTCAGGCTCTTTAGTACGGATGACGAGCGCATCTGGCCTTCAGCTGCCGGTCCCTCAGTCTCTGCCTCACGGCCATGGGCACCTGAGCACCGTGAGCGCTGTGTCTCCTGCCCATACGCACCACAGTGCACGTTTGTGTGCCCCTTCACCCTCAGCCTTAAAGCTAGCCAGTGTTGCCAGCAGTCTGGACCGGGTACCCAAAGTCACCCCCACTAGTGCCATCGACATCGCCAGGTCTGAAACCTGACACAGCACTTAATCACTTCCTCTTCTTTTTTGGGGCCTATGGTGAAAAATTAATTCAAGTATCTATATTTCAAAATTTTGGGGTCTGTAGGATTTTTTTTATTGTCTTCAAAAGGAGCCTCTTATTAGTGATGGGTATCGGTTAAGGTTTTACCGGTATTACTACTGTTACCGATACTCCTTAGTGATTCAGTACTTTTCTTATCGGTTCTTTTTGTCAAATGAAATGAAATGTAAAATAAATATTTAATATTGCAAAAGAAACGGCAATGTTTGAACAAAACAAATTAATATAAAACATCTATTTGTAAATGCACCAGTGTGCAGCCATTTTTAGTGTTTTATAAAACATAAGATAAGATACAACAAGAACAAACAAATACAAACAAACTGACAAATAAAAAATTTATGAACAATAAAAAAACGATAAAACAAAGATACAATAAACAGTGCTTTAATTTTTTCAGGAAGGTCTACTAACATTACTGTTCAGGTAAGTAATGTAGACTACAAAAGGAATCTAACAAAGTAATCAAATGAAAAATAAGAAGCCCAAAGTATAATTTGCTTGTCTAGTTGCGAACCATTTCAGAGCATGCAGACAGAAAACCTGCAAGTCTCTTGCGCGGATTATTGTGCTTTCAATATCTTTTTATTATCAAACACGTCCCACAACTTAGCAACAGTAGAGACTGCATTTTACAAATCACCGATTTTGCTGATTCTGATGTCAAGTTTAGGCTTTTAGGGAGGAACGAATGTGCACCACTGAAGAAAGGGAAGCTTCACTACATGGAATGTGACTAGTGTTTAATAGTTTCACCTCAAATATTCTTTTTATAGTCCTTGGAAGCCAAAATTGTAAACGAAAATAAAATTAGATTAATATCACAAGCTTAAAGTGTAACCAGATGTTTGAATGTTTAGTTCTCTCGGCCATCGTCACTAATTAAGCAGGGGCTTTAGTGTTGTGTGCGCTGTAACTCTTCCACTTTAGAGATCTATCTCTGCTCGACT
Source organism: Megalobrama amblycephala (assembly GCF_018812025.1). Classification (NCBI taxonomy): domain Eukaryota; kingdom Metazoa; phylum Chordata; class Actinopteri; order Cypriniformes; family Xenocyprididae; genus Megalobrama; species Megalobrama amblycephala. Next base: position 26,105,181 of record NC_063049.1, on the reverse strand, counting down.
GCGAATCATAGTTAAATGTTTTTATGTTATCGCATATAGAAACACCTGGCTAAATATAATTTGCAAGATAACGTCTAATATAGCAATAATAAATAGTCTGTGTAATTTTTCCAGTATCGACCGCAGAACCGATAACGTCCGAGCTTATCGATACTGAGGTCTTTCATAATTTAGCCCCGGGGCCTGTTTACTAACTGGTTTCAGTACCCATCCCTGTCTCTTATATTCAACGAGGCTACATTTATTCAATCAAAAATATGGTAAAAAGAGTAATATTGTGAACTATTATTATAATTCAAAATAACAGTTTTCTATTTTAACATATTTTACAATGTAATTTATTCCTGTTATGATAAAGCTGAATTTTCAGACTTTACTTTGTTTACTTAAACAGCCATTACTCCACTAATCTGATCTGGTGCTTAGAAGGATAGTTCACCCAAAAATTAAAAATTAAGTAATCATTTACTTGCCCTGGTGGTGTTCTAATGTTGCATGCCCTTTTTTCGTTTTAAGACTACAAATTGGAGATACTTTTAAAAAAATATGACTGCAATGACTGCTTGTCCATATAATGGCAGTGAATAGCAACTAACATCAAGCTTTTAAAAAAGCAGAATGATCCCAAACGATTCTGAGGGTATACGGTAGAAATTGAATGTAGTATTTAAATTGAAATATAAATGTAGTTAAGTTAAATGTAGTATAGTAAATTGAAATTGAATGTAGTATTTAACGAAAATCCTGCCCTTTGCTGTTGGTATTCTGTGCACGACTTCTGTGCGGGACTTTAAAGGCAGGAACACACCAAGCCGACGAAAGCAGACTGCGGGGTTGGCTCACGTTGCCAGCGTCTGGGTCTGAAGTTGGCCTGACACACCAAACCGGCGCTCGACAGCCAACGGCCAAGTAGCATGTCCGTTCTGCGCCTGCGTAAGATGAAATGCCTTTCCGTACCAGCAGGTGGCAGTAGCTAAACAGCCAATCGGAATGATCAGATGGCCCGACTGACCGACGAGCTCCGATGCCGACTCAACGTCAAATCGGCTGAAAAAAAGCTGAAAATGACTGACTTCAGCCAACAGTGCGGAACACACTTGCAAAAACTGCCCGACAGCCGACTGTCGGCTTGGTGTGTTCCTGCCTTAAGTCTTAAAATCCGTTGTATCAAATTTAAGGCCATAAAAAGTTATAAATATCTTAAATGGTATAAGAAAAATCTTAATTATAATTTCAAGAGGTCTTAAATTTGGGGACAGAAAAACAGGAACCGCGATATGGCTTAATGTCATAATGAAACTTCAAAAGGTGATGATAACTGTGAGTGCTGCATGTTTTTTAAATCAGAACACGGCGTTGTTGTGCTTTCAGAGCAATTCACAATCATTGAATACACATTTATGCCAAGCAATTACTTATGAACTACTGCTGATGAATTATGATGTTTACCTTAAGGTGTTTATATCATACCAAACTTGTTGTATTTCTAAAAAGCACAGCTGCATTGTATACAGTGTTTACCAGGGTAACTGCCATATTTCTGCTGTTCTTTAAGCACCACCTACTGTCAGAGAGTGAAATTGCATTTTCATTTAGCCGGTGGATCTAATATATTATTGTAGTATTAAATTTTAAAAATCCTGCAGATACCCTGGCCTGGACTGCATGTTCATGAGACTCTATTTGCGCCGCAGTTTACTCCAACTTGCCCAGAGAAGCACACTAGTTGTGATAAATCAAGATTATTGGCAGAAATCTCAAAAAAGTATCACTGTACTTTCTTCACCGAGTTGAATATCTCCGTACCATAACTCTGGTTGTCAGGCATACGTGAATTCACTCTTAAAGTGATAGCAGTCTTTTAAACCAGTGTCATTTTTAATGTTAAATGGCAAAAGACAAAGAGAAAAGTCTTACTAACCCCAAACTTTTGAACGGTAGTGTATATCTTTAAATTTAAAATACAGAATTAAAATTGTAATTTCTATAATTTTATTGATTTTGCAGGGAGAATCACGAACCAGAGAGGCTCGCTCTCAATGGATTATCAGAGACCACAGTTGCCATGGAGGTCACATAGCCCATCAGAAACACAAAGACTTCAGTGCTGAGATCTGTGCGCTTCTATGCGGACTTATACCCAAAAGCAGCATATCAAAATATTAAGAGAAATTTGTCAATATTATAAGTGTACATTTTGTAAAATTGGGAATTATCACTACCTTGTAAAATAGTATATTTGTATCATTAGTCTGTCATTTCTGTTACTTGAATCCTAGAATTCTTCTTTTTTTTTTTTTTATCATCATGCTTTTGCACTTGAAAATGCAAGCAAGACAAGTGCATCAGTTCATTTTGGGATCATGAGCATGAATATAGGTCCTGTGTCACTTGTTTTAACTATTTATTTTGCAATGTTTACATTTTTGTATCTCGTACAAATAAATCCAATGTTGTGACCACAAAATGCAGACATAGCTATTATACCATGCTTTTGTGCCTTTTTTCTTTAGAGGAAAGAAAATTTGGTTTCATGGATGAAGAAATGTGCCATTTTACAAGTGATGTTCTTCCCACTTGAGATGTTGACCGTATTTCATTGGATTATTTTTTTGTTTTGTTTTTTTGCTTTCCATCTCCCTTGTCTTAACAAGAATAGCATGTTAATTCTGGAGGCCGGTGGCCTTCATCAGAATGTACTTGCGTGAAATTCCTTGAGAAATCTAGCTGAAGACCTTCAGTCTGGGTTACAGTTTCTGCTCTTCTGACTGAGTCATCCGAACGCTCAATTTTTTGTCTTTAGCTGTTGCTGGTTAACCAGTCTGAAGGGAGCCATTCGGGACGGATATTGTCTTGGAAGTAAACTCAAAGTCTACAGGTCATAAACATTGTCAGCCATCTTGTTTATGAATGCTGAAATTTCTACATCCTCAGTCCAGTATCTTCAAATAAATTTCCACTTTTCAAACAGCCTTTTTAATGAAATGAGCAACAGCTGCCAGTGTTTGACTAAAGTAGTTTAGACTTGCTTCAGTTTCCTTGAAAATAAGCACACTAGTTTTCAGTTGTGATATCTTAGACATGAATGTTTTGTTGCTGCATGTTTTTACAATGTTTAGGGAGATGTATAGGAGTCTACAGGTTGTCTTCATTTCATTCTGGTTTTCACCACCAGAGGGGGCAAATGAGCTCTTCCAGCCATAAAACCCAGGGGAAGTGGTTGGTTGAAGAGGCTGCTCACTGCAGAGCCAATGAAACATGACATCCAGCTCACCCTCTGGATGTAATGGGTGGTGCTTGAAGGTCCATCCACATCCTACCCAAAACTATCCCTAAACCACTAGGTCAGACTCCACCCATTAATTCTATTAAGCCCATTAACACCCATTAAAATATTAAGCTGGGATCAGATCAAATATTTTAACATTACATTCAACTAATGATCATATACGGTCTGTTACCAGGAAAACAATGAATGTCTGAGGAGCCAGGATCAGAATTCGAAGACTGACCCATTAACCTTATTAAAACATTGTTAAAACATTCTTTCTTTTTCCAAGCTCAGCTTGCTTTACATTACACTGGCTATGACTGTCATTCAAAAGTATATATACAGGTGCTGGTCATATAATTAGAATATCATCAAAAAGTTGATTTATTTCTCTAATTCCATTCAAAAAGTGAAACTTGTATATTATATTCATTCATTACACACAGACTGATATATTTCAAATGTTTATTTCTTTTAATTTTGATGATTATAACTGACAACTAAGGAAAATCCCAAATTCAGTATCTCAGAAAATTAGAATATTACTTAAGACCAATACAAAGAAAGGATTGTTAGAAATCTTGGCCAACTGAAAAGTATGAATATGAAAAGTATGAGCATGTACAGCACTATTGGGGCTCTTTTTGCCTGAATTACTGCAGCAATGCGGCGTGGCATGGAGTCGATCAGTCTGTGGCACTGCTCAGGTGTTATGAGAGCCCAGGTTGCTCTGATAGTGGCCTTCAGCTCTTCTGCATTGTTGGGTCTGGCATATCACATCTTCCTCTTCACAATACCCCATAGATTTTCTATGGGGTTAAGGTCAGGCGCGTTTGCTGGCCAATTAAGAACAGGGATACCATGGTCCTTAAACCAGGTACTGGTAGCTTTGGCACTGTGTGCAGGAGCAAAGTCCTGTTGGAAAATGAAATCTGCATCTCCATAAAGTTGGTCAGCAGCAGGAAGCATGAAGTGCTCTAAAACTTCCTGGTATACGGCTGCGTTGACCTTGGACCTCAGAAAACACAGTGGACCAACAGCAGCAGATGACATGGCACCTCAAACCATCACTGACTGTGGAAACTTTACACTGGACCTCAAGCAACGTGGATTGTGTGCCTCTCCTCTCTTCCTCCAGACTCTGGGACCCTGATTTCCAAAGGAAATGCAAAATTGACTTTCATCAGAGAACATAACTTTGGACCACTCAGCAGCAGTCCAGTCCTTTTTGTCTTTATACGCTTCTGACGCTGTCTGTTGTTCAAGAGTGGCTTGACACAAGGAATGCGACAGCTGAAACCCATGTCTTTCATACGTCTGTGCGTAGTGGTTCTTGAAGCACTGACTCCAGCTGCAGTCCACTCTTTGTGAATCTCCCCCACATTTTTGAATGGGTTTTGTTTCACAATCCTCTCCAGGGTGCGGTTATCCCTATTGCTTGTACACTTTTTTTCTACCACATCTGTTTCTTCCCTTCGCCTCTCTATTAATGTGCTTGGACACAGAGCTCTGTGAACAGCCAGCCTCTTTTGCAATGACCTTTTATGTCTTGCCCTCCTTGTGCAAGGTGTCAATGGTCGTCTTTTGGACAACTGTCAAGTCAGCAGTCTTCCCCATGATTGTGTAGCCTACAGAACTAGACTGAGAGACCATTTAAAGGCCTTTGCAGGTGTTTTGAGTTAATTAGCTGATTAGAGTGTGGCACCAGGTGTCTTCAGTATTGAACCTTTTCACAATATTCTAATTTTCTGAGATACTTAATTTGGGATTTTCCTTAGTTGTCAGTTATAATCATCAAAATTAAAAGAAATAAACATTTGAAATATATCAGTCTGTGTGTAATGAATAAATATAATATACAAGTTTCACTTTTGGAATGGAATTAGAGAAATAAATTAACTTTTTGATGATATGCTAATTATATGACCAGCACCTGTATATATATATATATTTTTTTTTTTTTCATTTTTGAAAAAAAGTCTTTTATGATCACAAAGGCTGCAGTTAATTGATCAAAAATGCAGTAAAAATAATATTGTGAAATATTATTACAATTTAAAGTAGCTATTTTCTATTTTAATATAGTTTAAAATGTAATTTATTCCTGTGATGCAAAGCTGAATTCGTAGCAGCCATTACTTTCAGTTTTACTGAATAAAAATATTATTAAACCCTCATTTTTTAAACAGCAGTGTATTTTGACAAACTTAAAAAAAGACAATCATTATGTAAGATTTTTCTGTTTATTTATTGTTTCTTAAGAGTTCATAAGCTTGAAGACAGAAAAGTGTAGACAGAAACTGAAGACAGAAAAGTGTAAAGTTCATGATCTTATTTAATGATGGCTTATATACAAATTAGTAAAGAACAAAATTTCAAATTGGAACATTTATGGTAATTAAATTTAGACATTTATAAGTTCTATATTCATATATTTGACTGAAAGTGTTCTGTATGTATGGTTACTGATCCCATAAAAAAAAAAAAAAAAAAATCATTTATAGTTAAAATAAAGTGCAAATTTAAGAATACCTCAAATTGTGACAATATGGCCTGGTTTCATAAACCGGGCTAAGATTAAGTCAGGATTAGGCCATAGTACAATTAGGAGATTGAAGTAGCTTTTATAAACATGCCTTAGGAAAAAGGAAAAAAACACATTACTGATGTGCATGTTGAGACAAAAAAATGGCATTGGCATTTTAAGATATGTCAGTGCAAGTTGCTTTCAGTTAAAATAGCTCAAACATGCATTTTAGTCTGGGATTAGGTTTAAACCTTGCATTTTAGCACTGCAACATAGTGATGATCCTGATTATGCACTAATTTACTGAAACCTTTGAACAGTATCAAGGTTACATACAGTAGATGTTGCAAATGTAAAAAAACAAAAAAAAACCAACAACAAACATTTTTGTATTTAAAGATACAAAAAAACCCTCAAACTTTTTCAGCAAACTCAAGGGAATAAATTATTAAATTACTTGCTTTCTTAATGCTGATCAGATTAAACGCCATTGTTAATCCCTTTTTGTTCTTGTGCACATTGCTACTTTTTATTTAGTCTATTATTCATAAAATAGCATAAGACAAATATAATAATAAAAAAAACCCTCATTGTGCAGAAAAGACAATTTCACATTTTAGACATGAAGGCCTATGAAAAGCTGAAAAACAAAAGAAAGTGTTGAAGATCTGCTTCTGTGTCAGAGACACCCATGCGTGATGCTTGTTCTTCATGGCTCGCAGATCAAAGTCTCCACCACAAACTTGTTTTCAAAATGGCGGATCTTGTGGCAGTTCAGGGCCTCGCGCTTCTGCATACCTGCAGTGAAGCACATTCAGCTTTCAGACGTTTGAAAGTATACAACAGCTATGATGTAAAACCTCAAACACTCTATCTTACATGTATGTGGTTTATGGTAGGCAAAAGTACTTGTTTATGCATTGAACGTAAGACGAAATACTGTATTTTTGCTTAAAACTTGAGACGTTTATGGAAAGATGTAACCACTGTTGACAGTAAACAGTGTTATCAAAGGGTTTGTTTGTGTGAACTTACCCAGTATGGTGTCTTTGCGCTGCAGTCTGTACGTGTCTTTGTTGCTGCACAGTTTATTGATGTAATAGCCCAGATCACTGGTGCTGTCCAGCTTCTCTGTCACCATCATCTGTACATGCATCAGGTACGTCTGAGGAAGATACATTTTTGCCTGCAAAAAAACAAACAGAAAACGTAAATCTAAACCCTGGGACACATCAAGTTGACATCAAAGAACTAAGGGCGACGAAAGCTGACTGTGTTGTCACCTCTCGTTGGCACTCGAACACAAAAAGGACCGCTGTCAAATAGCATGTGCGTTCTGCTCCAGCATATATGGAAATAACTGCCTATATCAATAGGTCTCAAAAGTCTATTTTCATCATTGAAAAAGGGAAACCAGACTGTTGATAAACAAAGCAGCTATTTGCATTGCAGCGCTTCCAGGTTCTACATCAGAACGCCGGCTCAGTATTGGCCGGCTCCTGCGTCAGCTTCACACGCATGTGTTGTGCTGCTCACATGAACAGCGTATTTGACGGGAGAGAATAATTTTTTTGAATAAAGTTATTTTTGTGCACTTCATTACATTGAGGTTGAACCTTTGTAGTCACGTTGACTATTTTAACGATGTCTTTACTACTTTTTGGACCTTGAATGTGGTAATTCATTAGTTAAAAAAAAAAAAAAAAAACTCCCAGATTTCATCAAAAATATCTTAATTTGTGTTCCGAAGATGAACGAAGGTCTTAGGGGTGTGGAAAGACATGAGGATGAGTACATAATGACAGAAATGTCATTTTTGAGTGAACTAACCAGGCGTCTGTACCGTCTTGACTTCATTGCTTGTTTTCATCACTTTTACTTTTATTCTCGTGCACTGACTCATTCACTAAGCTGAACAGCCAAACAGAGTTCTCTCTCACTGACGCTGAATCGGCCCAAAAAACCCATACGGTGTCTGACTAGAGTCAATAGATTCGGAACACACCGGAAAAAAAACGTCTCGACCGTCGGTTGGGTGTGTTGTGACTCCCAGGCTTAACGTCTGAAATGCATTTGTGCGAAAAACAAAAAACACATTCATGCAAACAAAGACATTATTCACAGCTTCTCTTTGTTTACCTCGGTGTTGGCCACGAACTCACGGAAATTTCGGGGTGGCATGACGACAGAGGTGTTCAGGGCGATGATGTAGCATTTGTTCAGAGTCATGTCGAGATAAGCAGTCAGCATCTGACAACACAGAATGACAGATTTATTCACATGGAACCAGACAGATGCACTTAAGACTGACAACATTATTTTAGTATTATAAATAATATAAGATGTAACCAAATATTCAAGATTGATGGAGACCAAAAATAAAAATATAAGAAATGGTCACTGAAAAATCCATATTAATTGTCCAATAATCTGAATATGTCAGACTCTTTTCTTTTGAGATGTTCAGCATTGAAAACCCATCAATAATCTTTATGTATTTATGTAAGTAGATTACAGCAAGAGTACATTACACTAATGTTAAAAAGTTTGGGGTCAGTGCGATTTTTTTTTTTGCGCATTATTTGATCAAATACATTAAAAACAGCAATATTACGAAGTACTATTAAAATTTAAAATTACTGTTTTTTTATTTTAATACATTATGTTAATATGTAGTGTATTCCTGTGATGGCAAAGCTGAATTTTCAGCATCATTACTCTAGTCTTCAGTGTCACATGAGCCTTCAGAAATCATTCTAATATGCTGATTTGGTGCTTAAGAAACATCTCTTCTGTTTTGTTGCTTAATATTTTTAAGGAAACTTTGATACAATTGTTTCCCAGGATTGATGAATAGATGAAATGTTCAAAAGACCACCATTTATTTGAAATAGAAGTCTTTTGTGATATTGTTTTCGCTGTCACATTTGATAAATTTAGTTCATCCTTTCTGATTAAAATGAGTAATTTCTTTAAAAAAAATCCTACAGATTTACAGATCCAAACTTTTCCAAAAACAGTTTCTGTGGTCTGGGGATAATATACATAATAACAGTTTTTTGCAAAAAAGGAAATAATACAAAAATGCAAGTTGCTACAAATTTTTGCATTAATTCGCTAAATCCTGAAGGAACCGATGATATGTCTGTGGTGATTATGGCTAAACACTGTGTGTGTATTTCTGCACCATTTTGAAGTCATGCAGGATGCTAGCTGGATCGCTGTCCTTGAACTCAGGCACTGGTACGTTGATGAGCTCCACCTCATCGTCTTCAAAAAAGAACACATTCTCTTCAATCAGCCTCAGCGGTATTTCTACATCCACCTCCACCTCCACCTCCTCATCAAACACATAGTCGTCCTCATAGTACTTCATCCCACAGACAAACACCTCGTCGTCCTGTGGGGTTAGAAATACATATAGCATGAACACAAGCATGTTTAGGTCTGCATTAACATTTCAAAGAATGGTATGGTATACTCTTCCCTGCCACAAATAATGGAGATTGGTTGAATTCACATTCGTTCTTGCAATCACAAGATTACAAAATCCTGGAGGAACTAACTGTTAATTTTGTTAATAAAAACTATGACAACAAATGTTTGTCGACTAACTTTTTTATGACTAAGATGAGATGATGGCGAGACAAGACCAACGTCATTAAATGTTAAATGTGACTAACCACAAGCTATATCATCGATGAGAAAAAGATGAGAGTAAAATGAAGTTAAAAAAATGATAACTTTACCAAAATCTCTCTTTTTTGTCTAATAAAAAAAGAAGACAAAATATTACTGATTGTTTTTAACAAGCATCTACAAGCATTCAGTTTTCAGATGTAAAGAGTTTAAATCCCCCTATCAGAGCTTTTCTCTTAAAGCTCTGATATTTTCTGCCCAGTGTTTTACTTTATCTTTGCAATCGGGCAACCATACGCACATATTCTCGCTACACCACGCGAGTGCTGCCGATGATCTGATAACACAGATAAATAAGCTGAAGTTTAGCGATCACCATTTGAGATATTCTGCTCAAATTAAAGTGTAATAGTCAGCATGTGTTCCTTCATGAGCCATTTGCGTTGTACTGTGACTAAATCTGCCATCAAACCTTCTCAGTGATTAACTGTAATAAATTCAACCATGTTTGCGTTCATGGTTGCTGAATAAATGCACTTACGCAGCTCTGCGTGAAAGTACGTCTTTTTTGCCGTTGTTTTTATGTAATTTGGAACGATTGGAATTACTATTAGTAGTTTCACTGTTTTAGATTTTGAAAAATGTTCTTCTTTTACCAGTTTTCATAATGGAGTATGTTAATTAGCCTATGATAAATCAGGAAACTAGATTTAGAGGTAAAATAAACTATGCGTATGAGTTGACATTCCCTTGATTGGTGCTTATAGGTGAAAGTGAAAATTAATTGTTACAAAAAATACATTTCTCAAATGACAACAATCGTTGCGATTATAATTTTATGCAAAATAATTGTGATTATCAAATAAACCTAACTTTTCACTGACTAAAACTAAACCAAAAAAAATCCCAGACATTTAAGACATTAGACATTAAGGTTGACTAAATATGATTAAAAAAAAAGTACATTTGACACAGGATTAAAACTAAGACTAGATAAAAAAAATAGCAGATGAGATTAACGCTACTGATGATATGTCTGTGGTGATTATGGCTGAACGCAGTGTGTGTGTATTTTTTGCACCATGTTGTAGTCATTCAGGATGCCAGCTGGATCACTGTCTCTGAACTCAGCCACTGGTACTTTGATGAGCTCCACCTCATCGTCTTCGAAAAAGCTCACATTATCAGGTTTCTTAGGGAAAAACAGCAAAGCTTGATACAGAATGAGCTTACAGGAACAGATCTATAAATGTCCTGCTGTCTGAACCATCCTGCCTTGTTTTGGAAAAAAAATATGTGACTTTCTCTCAAAATGTGATGATTTCATGAAGTCATGCCTTTTCCTGAGTTAATTTCAAAGACATGTTTCTTAGCAGAACAACATGTAATGTAAAATGGGCGGTTTGCATTGTTGCACAGACATGTTTATTCTCACTGCTATGAAGTCTGGGGTGTAATTTGCATACTTTTATTCATGAATTGCTTTAAGAAACAGGCTTATACTGATTATGATATAGATGTAGAAACTAATCAAAATGAAGATAAACAGTGACGCAAGATGACAGGATGTTGTTGGGCTATGTTTTTGATATCACCATGGTTACATCAATTATCTCACCTGTAACATATAGTATCTATACATGTAGGCTCCTGCCACCACTACGCCAGAGAGCACGAGAGCCAATCCCAGACAGAAGCACCAGCACCACACCTTAGACTGCTGACGCACCGACACCGCTGCCTCAGGATCCTACAGGACAAAATCATACAGGTTACATTATTGCATTTACAACATGTGATAACTGTGGATACACAGACACTATCGTTCAAACCCCCTCCCTCCCTCTTAATACTTTTATTTAACAATAATATATTAAATTGATCAGAAGAAGTGACACAGAAATGTCTTGACTGAAAAAATGTATCACGGTTTTCACAAATATCAACCAGCAAGACATTTTTGACATTTCTTAGCACCAAATCAGCAAATTAGAATGATTTCTGATGGATCACGTGACACTGAAGACTGGAGTAATGGTAAAATTCTGCTTTGATATCACAGGAATATATTACATTTTAAAATATATTACAATAGAAAACAGTTATTTTAAATTGTATTAATAATATTTCACAAATATTACACAATCAAATAAATGCAGCCTTTGTAACCATAATAAACCAAGCTTAAACCAAAAGAACAGATAAACAAAGCTTTTTGTCCAAGTTACAAAGAGTGATTTTCAAAGCTCTAAAGGACAAAATATGAATATTATTTGATGAAGGCTCATTTTCCTTGTTTAAAAGTATCCTTGAGTTTAAGCACTATGTACTGTACAGAGCAAAAGGCAACAAGTCAGGACAGGGCTTGACCTTCCCCAGCCTGACCTGTACCCTAAACCTTCAGTCCATAGTCAGTCCAAATATCATCTGCCTTGAGATACACTGCAAATGAACCCTAGAAAGTCTATGTAGAGCCGATTAAACAGAAATGATGACTAATGACAGTTCTAAGAAAAACAGAACAAAAAAAGAAGTGAGAATCACTCTGTTTCTCTGTTCTAGTTTAAAGTCAAAATGTGTTAAAACAGTTTGGTGTCAACTTCTGCAAAGTCACAAAGTGGAATAATCAGCAACATTTCATCTATATAACGCTTCCTCACGCAAACAAAAACTGCAGAAAGAAGCTCACACATGAATCAAAAGAGAAAGTATAATTGTTATAAAAGTTTCTATTTGAATAGCAGAGGAGAAATTCAAGTGACAAAACAAGAAAAGAGAGACACAGACAACATGTTGTATAATGCAGGAGTGAGAGATACTGCACCAATGAATCGTTTCATTGTGCTCTACTCATGTAATCCAAATAGTTTATCCTCATTCAATATCTTGTAGTGGAAAAGTAAAACCGCTTTTTAGACTTCTTTCACATTCTCTCATTGACGTAACCGCACAGACTCTTTATTGAGTATGTGGAGGAGGATGTTGGATGACCTTGACCAGGATTTAGAGTATTTTTAAAGCTTCTAGAAACTTTGGGTTCAGGCATTTCCTGATTCTAAAGTGAAATCAAATCAAATTGTTCTACATTAAATGCTTGTATTTTGCACATTGGGTTCTTCTTTTGTATTCTTGGCTTGCAGCTCTGACTCCTTATGCAATACACTAATTATCTTAAACATGTTTGAGAGTGCACACATTAAACATGCCTCAACACATCTGTCTTTCACAACCCATGAAAAGTCTCCTGGTAGTAAGTGTAAGGTATATGTGACCTGTATTTACAATGTGTGCTGTAAAAAAACCACACAGCTAAACTATGTCTGGAAGAATTACATTTGGAGAAATTCAACCATGTTTACTGCTTCCACACAAAACAAAACAAAAACGTCTTGGGCTACCACCACAGAGACAGTTGAACCATTGATACTGATTAATTAAATAGATGTCAATACACATATTCTTTCCTTCTCTCTCTAATCGCAAACACAAGTAATAGTTCAGCTCATGGACATGAACCCTTTATCTGACACTTGAGTGTTGCATATATTTGAGGACTATGATAAAAAAATAAAGGTTCTTTATTGGCATTAACGATTCCATGAAGAACCTTTAACATTCATTGAACCATTGCAATACGTTCTTCTTTAGATTATTAAATGTTCTTCACAACAAAATAAGGTTCTTTTGAGAATTGTTCATGGTTCTTCTATGGCATGGCTGCGAAAATCCCCTTTAGGAACCTAAATTTCCCTCTCCACTTCCTGTTAAGTGATCTATGTAATCCTATGCTATTCGCAGTGCTCTAGAACTGAACATGTTCACTCCCTTCGGATTGTAATCTCACTCAAGATGGCAGAATACAATGTGAAGTCCACTTCACAGGGCACTTATGGTCAAATGAAACGCACCTACTGTTTATCGATCTCAATTTTACATTTGTACGTGTTTGTTTGTTTTTTCTGGGTTTTCTCACTTTGAGGCCCCCTGGCAGTCAGAGGCCCCAGCGCACTGGTCCATAGTCCATCCTTGATGGGATTATTTTATTTTTGCGGCCAGTCCAAATAAATTAATTTTAAATCGTTTGTATTTGTGAGGACATTTTCAGATAATTTGGCCCTTACAGCACACACACAGAAGACTTCAAATACCCTCCTGTATCTGACTTTACTTCCTATTTCTTTAAAAGTTCATGTTTGTCAAAAGTATTTCTAAAGTTTTAAGACTTTGGGATTTTCTATCAGCATTACAGACCAAAAAAATGTGGTAAAGAGAAAACGGGAAAACAAACATCACATTGGGGCTTGTGTACTTTCCCAAAGGTTAAAATTTATATATCAAAGTACACACACACACACACACATATATATATATATTTTTTTTTTTTTTTTTTTTTTTTTTTTTTTGAGTACTGCAGTTATTTTTGTCAGGGTTTGATTATCCGTCTTTCGTCTTTGACAAGCTTTGGGCCGTCAGCCATTTTATGACACTTTCACTTAACTGATCAAAGTCTGTTGAACAAACTTGAACAAAGAAACACACATTTACTTCTGCATTTGTGATACTCACTATACTTTTCTCAAGTTAATATAAGAACAACGTGCACACATAACTAGACTTTTCGATTAAAAAGATTAATTAAGACATAATTTTGGACGTAATATTCCTAAAATGCGGTTACGCAATTCAATAGAAGTGAACAAGATTTGTTAATAACTACAGTACCTGTACATCAGGAATGAGAGTTTCCTTCTTTGGATCCTTTAGGGCGAGAGCCTTGTTAAAAGATACTTTAACCATACTGAAAGTCTTTTGAAGAAGTTATTTCCGTGAGAGCACAAGAGAAGTGAGACGGTGCAAAATGAAAGCGTTTAGTTTCCTGATCAGCAGCAATGTTTGTGTGTGACGCACATGACAGATCACAACAGAGGCTCTCGCTGCCTCTAGTGACAACTGCTAGAAAATCAACTACAACACCTGGAAACGAGACACACATTAATTTGAGCTCATTTAAAAGTGGAATAGATAATGCAGTAATTGTACACATTTTATTTAAAATTATTTTAGTTACTTTTTTTAATGAACTCCTAAATTGTAAATTAAAAAGTGGAGGAGGGGGGCTTCGTATATTGTTGTGGACAGTGTGAGGCCTTATATAGGATATAATAATAATAATAATAATAATAATAATAATAATAATAATCATCATATATCATATATATATGTAAATATTAATAATAATAATAATAATAATAATAATAATATCTATGTACATTTAATAATAATAATAATAATAATAATAATATCTATGTAAATATTTAAAATTCTCATCGTCCTATCAAACACGAATGTGGTTGGCTATCTTCACCAGCGCTGAGAAACGTAACAAGAACCAAATAACAACAGTCTCCATCATATTTGTAACCAGGTTTAGATGTTATTCGTCGTTTACTTTATTACCCCGCAGTTTTACAAAAACTGTTTATGTGAACTTTACAGATAATATTTTATTGACGACGACGGTTTGTATATTTTGGTCCTTCTGCCAACAGGCGTCACTGTCTGACACATGCGTTTGCCTTTCATTTCTCACGCATGCGCAGAAGTGAGGAGAAACAGTCATGGCGGCGGCAGAGAAGCCCACGAAAGAAAAGCTTTTATCCACTCTGGATGATATTGAAGTTTTATCCAGGTTTGTCTTCATATATTTTCCACATTTAGGTGAAGAATAACCATTTGTGTGCTTTTTTTTTTTTAGCTGGTACACAGCAGAATGAGATGATAAACTGCTAGTTCATTCATAAGATTCCCAGTGATTTCGGCTAACAGTTGCTGAATTAGTTAATAATTGAATAAATAAAGTCCTAGTGTCTTGTCCAGTCGAGTCTACTGTTTTCACTCCTAATAATACACTAATTATACACTACTGCTGTACACACACAGCTCCTCTTTCGTTCTTTTACTTTCTTGTTTCTGTTGCAGAGAGCTGATAGAGATGCTAGCACTGGCCAGGACACAGAAACTGCCCCAGCCTGGAGAGGACACACAGGTGAGAGACACCGTACACACACACACACACACACACACACACACACAATATGAGACAACACTCAAATCTCAAGAAGTAAATTCACTGATATTTACAGACTTTCAATTTCTGAAAAGTTCTCGAACAAAGGGGGGAAATCCTGAAAAGTCGTGCACATACATACTGTAAAGTAACTGAAATGACATTTGCTAAAACATTTTGCATTAGCTTTATAATTAGAGTCAGTATTAAAGTGATGAATTACTATTATGCTTGCTTGACTATTAGATGACGGTGAAGTGCACGCAGTAACTAAATACTGATGATTCTGTGAACAGATTCTGGAGCTGTTAGTGCAGAGAGATAAAGAGTTCCAGGAGCTCATGCAGACGGCGATGGAGCAGGGCAGAGTTCACCAGGAGATGCAGACGCTGGAGAAGGAAGTTGAGAAGAGAGACAGCGATATCCAGCAGCTCCAGAAACAACTCAAAGAGGCTGAGCATATACTGGTGACTGACATGAGTCAATTTCTTTTCAGTAGCATTCAATTGTTTAAGCACTCTGCAAACCAAAATACTTTATCACTTCATGAACATTTTAAACAATAATTTAGGTTTGCACTGCAATATTAACTAGTCTGAGTTTGGTGGTTGTATTAATAATAATAATAATAATAATAATTATTATTATTATTATTATTATTATTATTATTATTATTTTAAATAACATTTCATTAAATTGGATTTCTTAAGCCAACTTAATATATATATATATATCTTTTTATTATTTCTTTTTTATGGCTGTTTGCAGAAATAACATTTTAATTTCCAGCACTAAACACTGGTTTCTGTGTTGTGCATTTGATTTGAGGTACTTTTAGAAAAATCTTTGGTCATTTGAAATTACAAAAAATGACAAAGAACAATAAAATTGCATTTTGATTAAACTCACATTCTGGAAACTGGAAATAATGATTTTTTAATTTTTTTTTATTCATCATCAGGCTACTGCTGTCTATCAAGCCAAAGAGAAACTGAAGTCTATTGAAAAGGCCAGAAAAGGTATTGTTGTGTTACACAAAAGTCACACTAGATTAAAATTGCGTTGTTTAGAGAAAAAAAAACACAGATAAGCCATATTTTATTACACCAAGTAATTATAAAACAAAACAGTTTTATCAAAATAGTTCATCTCACTCCACAACAAACCCTTTAAATTTGATGGTATTTAGAACAGAACAGGAATGAAAAAGATTATAAATAAATTATAGTGGTATTCATTATAAGCAACATTTATTATAAATGGCAAGACTAAACAAATTTAAAGTGAAACTGAAACTACTGACATTTAGGAAATAACATTAGGATATACAAATAAACTAGGGCCCATGTACCTCTCTTATTTAGCACAAATCCATGTTTTGTATGCTTGACATTAATTGTGTTATATAAGTCACTTTGGATAAGTCGCAGCATGTTTCAGATGATAAAAAATGTGACTTATATTCCAGAATATGCGGTATTTATCAGTAGAATTGATAAAGTCATAAGACTGAGATGTTTTACGTGATATACTACAGTATCAAATATTTACTGTTTTAGTCTAAAATCAAATTTTCTTAATGTTTCTTCTTTTTGGTTGTTCTGCTTGTTTTAACTAGGGAGTATCTCTTCAGAGGAGATCATCAAGTATGCTCACAGGATCAGTGCTAGTAATGCAGTGTGTGCTCCTCTGAACTGGGTTCCAGGTAAACAAACTAGTTCCTTCTGCATCATGTTCTTTCATTATTGCCTTTCATATCTTTCCTATTTCACTTCATTTTCCAATGACTTGGCTTATGTTCGATTGTATTTGCAAGCTCATATGTTGTGCGTGTGTGTGTGTAGGTGACCCTCGCAGGCCGTACCCTACTGATCTGGAGATGCGCAGTGGAATGTTGGGAAATATGAGCAACATGTCCACCAATGGAGTGAACGGACACCTGCCTGGAGATGCATTGGCTGCTGGGAGGTTACCAGGCAGGTTTATTCTTCTGTTCAGATGTTTGATTCATCTGTCCGTGTTTTTTTTTCTCTTCTAGGTTGTCTTTATCATACAAATAATATGTGTGTAATCATGTAATTTGTTTTAGCTAATAAATATATATATTTCTCTTTTTGCTTTTAGATGTACTAACCCCACAGTATCCTTGGCAGTCCACTGATGTTTCCATGGGGATTCTGCCTCCTCACCATGGCAACGATTTTGGCCTGGAGCCACCTGGTCATAACAAAGAAAATGAAGATGATGTTGAGGCCATGTCAACAGATTCCTCCAGCAGCAGTAGTGACTCAGACTGAGTGTGTGTGTGTGAGTGTGTGTGTGAGTGTGAGTGTGAGTGTGAGTGTGAGATATGTCCACAGTAACTTGAGTTTGTCCACCTGAACAGCCTGAAAGGAAAGTATGTTGTCTGCATCAGTTTATCTTGTCTCTGTGATTGTGGAGATCCGGATGGCAACATAAAATGCCTTGAAGGGGACCAAACCTACACAGGTCCTCTCTTCAGCAAAGCCTCATACAGCTGGATATGTTTTACCAATTTGCTTGTTTTTTCATACTCCACATGCCTACAGTCATCATTTATTTGCATAATTTCATTCCACTGGCCTCAAATGGACCCAGTGTGTTGTTTTCATTGTGTTCAGCATGACAGGCTCATTTGCATTTTGCAAATTTGTAATCTAGTGAAGCGTTAATTTCTGGTTTACAGTTGGAATATAAATAGCATTGTAAATATCTCTGAACTTTCAGACTCTGTAAATAAAACTTTTTTTAAAAAAAGAAAGATTATGGTTTTATTTATATGTATTTTTTTTTTTACATTGCCAATTTTGTTTATACAGAAGGGCAGTGTATTTTTTTTAATTTTTTCTCAATGGTTTTATCTCTGGAGCTGAGGTAATGTCTGATTTAAATGACCCTTTGAGTCCAGTTTTCATTATATATATATATATATATATATATATATATATATATATATATATATATATATATATATATATATATATATAGATAGATAGATAGATAGATAGATAGATAGATAGATAGATTAGATATAGATATATATAGATATATCCATATAGAGATATAAATAATGAAAACGACTCAAAGGGTCATTTAAATCAGACATTACCTCATATATATATATATAGAGAGAGAGAGAGATAGATAGCCTTGGGTATCTATATTTAATCCTTCTCATATGTCAAAATTTAAATTATAGTTTACATACTGAGTATTG
Organism: Megalobrama amblycephala; assembly: GCF_018812025.1. NCBI lineage: Eukaryota > Metazoa > Chordata > Actinopteri > Cypriniformes > Xenocyprididae > Megalobrama > Megalobrama amblycephala. The sequence continues at coordinate 26,086,439 of NC_063049.1, read as the reverse complement.
TTTGTTTAATTTGCATACTGAATATGGTTTATTTCTTTTTTTTTAAGCTGATTAGAGAACACTGGGCTCAGAAGATGCCTTATCTATTTATTATGCACATTATCATCAATTTCAGTCTCTCCTTTATTTATCTTTGTTTTTTATCTAACTTTTCTTTTGTTACTTTGTAGGTATTTCCTTCAGAAATGATAGTTTGGACATTTATTTATAGTGGTTCATAACAGAAATACAATCTAGACAAGCTACATAAATTGCTTGAATAAGCACATAGCTCATACATCCCAGTAAGTGTTCCTAGGAACACTAGTAATTTGTTTGAATGTGTATAGCCTCTTGTAAAAAGGTAGTTCTATACTTCTGAATTAGTTTCTCTTTTTAGCTCTAAAATCAGTCCACCGCCTTATTATACTGCTATTCTGAGCACTGAAATCTTACTTTGTCCTCAGTACATTTTATGAATATATTTCTTGTAGGGCCCAGGTGCAAGTTCGGTTGATTTAACATTGGCCACCAGATGGCGCATCAATACTAATTGGCCAGCACAGCATCTTTAATGATTTTATATTCCATGAATTAATTCAACTGACAGCCAGCTGAACATCCATATCTTGTTACCATAAGACACCCATCACATTTTATTTAATTGTTTATTATTTGTATAATATGTGCAAATTACTGACATTAGTCCAAACAAATGTAGAATCAGGCCAAAATCATCCATGAAAATGTATTAAAAATGCAATAATTGTTCGTATCTGTTCTGATAGTGGATCGATGGTAGATTCAGATACATTTGAAGAGTATCAACTATCCTAATCTTTTCAGAGTTGGTTCAGATCCTGTATAAAAGCACAAACTGAGAAGTCTATTTTCAGTCTATTCACAGTTTGTGTCCAGCATGGTGAGTCAGTGCATGACTATTTGAAACACTATGTTAATGTGTACTAATGTTAAGTGTACCTAGGTGAGCTAACGTGTCAGGGCATTTTAGAAATTTTCCTGCTTGTAATTTAATGAATTAGCTGCTAGTGAATCACACAATAATTTATTATCTTTCTGCCTAATTTACCTTCACAAACCCTTCCAACAGTACATCTTTGTGTGTTTCTTCTTTTAGCTTTCTTCTGTCCATGCTCTTGGCAAGTTGTGGGGTGAATAGGGAAGGACGAAAGAAGAGCTGGAGGAAAGAATGATTAAGGCTCTCAGAGGTGAACTATGACAGACAGTTGAGCTGTTCTGCGTTGCTTCAGTTCACCGATTTTACAAACAGAACGCTGCAGCCACATGCTCTTGTCTATAAACCTTGCTCGGTTGTAAGGTTATAAAAACATTTGTCACATGAACAACTGCGCAAAAACAATGCTGACTATTTTCACATCACACGTCACATTCAACATTTACTACCCTTAAAATACAAACACAGGCTACTCGCATCAAGCAGAGACTCCTTTCATTCTCTGTTTTTCATTCCACTCTTCGTCCTCTTAGTCATTTAATTAGTGTATCTTGGAAAGCAGGCCAACCTCTTTAAAATAATTTGTCAAAATCCCACGATTATGAAACACATCCCTGTGACACTTGGTCGATGGGTAAGAGACATCTTCCCACATCTCTGAATCTCTTGTTACCTTATTCATCCAGGGGGAAAAGAACTAAATTCAATCTGTTGTGATGTAATAGTTTGTGCTTGTTCTGTGTTCAAGACTGACTAATTCCCAACAGAACGTCTCAGTGTACAATATGTTGAAAGATGTTTCAGTAAAACATCTCAGTACCTTTAAAACAAGATCAATTTACCTTTGAAGCAAAATGCCCTTTAGGTATTAAGACTTGTTTCAGAGAATGTGTCTTGTATATACACTACCATTCAAAAATCTGGGGTCAGTAAGATTTTTTTTTTTTAATAGAAATTCATATTTTTATTCAGCAAAGACACATTAAATTGATCAAAAGTGACATTTAGGATATTACAAAAATATATCTGTTTCAAATAAATGCTGTTCTCACAAAATCTTGAAAAAAGTATCACATTTTCCACAAAAATATTAAGCAGCACAACACTGATAATAATAAGAAATGTTTCTTGACCACTAAATCAGCATATTAGAATTTAGAAGAAAATGTTCAGCTTTACCATCACAGGAATAAATAACATTTTGAAAACATATTAAAATTAGCTGTTTTAATTTCACGGTATTTCTGATCAAATAAATGCAGCATATACAACTTCAAAAATGGTAGTGTATTTGTATTTTGTTTTGTTCCACTGATTATAAACATGACTAAATGTTTTATTTTATTTCTTATTTTCTAATAGTTATTATATAACAAACCAATTTTATACATAATAATTTATATATTAATGATATTATTTATAGCTTTAAAACATGATAAAATATTAAATATTAATAAATATCAAAATTAAAAATATTACTTTAGCCTAAACAAAATGATTTTTCCAAAAGAATTTACAACATCACATATTTTGAAATCAAAACTTGCAGAAATAACTGGTTGTAAGTCTTTCAGCACCTAGGCATGCACACACACACACACACACACACACGCACCCACACACACGCACCTCAAGAGGGCACATAATGGCTCATCAGTAAATCACAACAGGGTGGCCAGCGTCTCTATGGCAATCTCTGACTCATTCAATCACATCACTGTCTTTAGTCCACCAACACGTTCCCATAATGCAACAGGAGTGTAAATGAAGTGATGATCCCCCAGCTTCACTATAGCATATTAAATATGTGTTGGTCTATATTCCTAATCTTCTCAATTTCACATGATACTATTGTTCTCTTCTACAGAATTAACTGTGATGAAAATCTGATTTCTTTTTTTCTTTTTTGTTAGTCTAAATGATATATATATTAAAGACTTGCTCTCATCATTTGTTCTAGTTGTGAATGATGATCTACTTTTAGGGTCTCTTTGATCACATGGTTGAGCTGAAGCCTGGAGGCATGTCTGCTCTCTCTCTCTCTCTCTCTCTCTCTCTCTGGTAATGTGCTATTAGCAGTAACAGACTCTCTAAGGACTTCTCACCTGCTCACTATGTGTTTCTGTCTACCCTACTGAATCTTTAGAGCCTTTGTTAGTTCCATCATCAAAGTACTCAATTATAAAATAATTACAGTAATACAGTAATATAATCAGCATAAATAATTATAGTAATTTACATGGAGACTCATTTAGTTTTGTAATAAAAATGATTGTAAGAGCATTCAGTTGTGTAAGGGGTGGGGGATTGGTACATTGTAGCCTATTGTTGTGATTTTTCCATTGTTCTATAAAGTTCTATGAGGCTAAATTACTAAATTATTATGTAAATTATCCCACTTATTACACAGCCACTAACCAAGTACATAAATATGTAGGCATGAATATGAATTTACATTAGCCTATTTTATACTTTACTTGTAAAGAAATGTGAACTGATTTTATCTTTAAAAAAAATGTAAAACAGTAATATGTGGCTAATATAGGAATTATTTTTACTTCAGTTTTAGTATAGCCTAGCTATATCAAATTAACCTAAATTAAAATGAGAAATGTTGCCTCGGCTAACATAATTAGATGACATAAAATAAGTTTTTTGTATTTTTTGTATTTTATTTTTGTATCAGTTAATGTTTGTTTTATTTTAAGTAACGAAAAATGTGTTTAACTATAAAAGACTGCTCTAATGCCATTTTCAATACAATCGATAACTGAGACACAGTGGCGCCGCAGTTGCGTTTGAATGCGCGCGAGTCCGCGGAAGGATACGAGTTACCAGGATGCTCGGGCTGATATACAGCGTTGCCATAGACTACAAGCAATATAGAAGTATCTGAAAACGTCTATCCACTGAATGTCGCGATTGGTCAACCGGAATTATAATTCCTGTAATAAGTACATTTAAACATCTACATTTTGCACCTTTACTGGAGGACACTGTGTGATCTACAAGGAAGAGGTCAACACAAACTTGAACCTCTGTAATTTACGTCTATGGATAGCCTACTTATTCTTATTTTAGATTCGGAACATAATTATTTTCTCTACCCCTGTTGGTGGAAAATTAACTTCTGGACTGGAAATAGCTGGAAATCTCTCATCTGGACCTTCAGACTCCTCTACAAGACTCAAGTCTGCCGATGGCTGGGGTAACTTTCATCACAAGTTCTATGTCGTCATGCCACTGGTGTCTGGTCCATGAGGTGAGTTAAACACTTGACACTAAACTCATTTGGACTTGCATTTACTGCCACAGTAATAACTCCTATGTGCCTTCAAATTTATATCTTGGCATGAATGTGGCTATAGGCTACCACATAAAGGGCCTCATTCATGAAAACGAGCAGAACGAATTATGTAGCAAATCGTTCTGACATAAATTTTCAGATTCATGAAAATGTTCATATTTTCAAAAAGTTAGCTGTTACAAAAGAAATGTACACCTGCTCTCTACCACGTGTAAATGATGCATAAAACTAAAACAGTTCTTTGTTCTTTTAGGTAAACTGATGACACTACATTTTCATGCACTATGTGTACCATAATAATATTTCACGCCTTCGTTTGCCTTGTCCTTTACTATTTCGTTCATTTGCTGCAAATCGAGGGAACGAATTAGTAGCATCAATTTTGCGCACGATTTATAAATCGAGGGAACGAAGGCTAATTTATACTTCTGCGTTAAGTGTACGCCGTAGCTACGGCGTAGGCTGTGTGTAGCACGAGTAGCCTACGGCGTAGCCTTGATGTGCACCTCTTCAAAAATGTAACAACGCATCAATTAGCTGTGATTGGTCTGCTAGAACCCTCCCTCAGGTAAAAAAAACTGGCATGGTGCGAGCGGAGAAGAGCGAGCATTTTCAACTTCCATAGAAATGAAAAAACACTTTCAGGGGATGGGCCATCAAGCTGCAACAAAAGTCGTTGCTAATTTGCTGCCAAGTTGCTTTTTCTTTGGCTGTTGTCTTGATACTCACCGCGTACACTGCCTACTAGCGGTCTGCATGTTGCACATCAATGCGGACAACGATGCAGAAGTATAAATGAAAACCGACGCATAGCATGCGGCGCAGAGGCTGTCTTTGTCATGGACCTTTCCCGATCCTGCCCCCATTTTTCTGTTTCTGCTTCACTTCCTGTTTCCTCACTGTATAATAAAAAGGCAAAAACACCAAAAATAAATCTTTAATAAATAAATAAGAAAATAATGTCTCATGTTTCAGTTGTTTCACGAGCTCACACTTGATCGAAATGATCGGATGACTCACAAATGATCGAATAGAGAAAAATGGTAAAATAAGCATATTTGGCGTGGAGTCTGAGGAGATGCTCCGAGCTCAGAATTTAGCCCAAACACAGAGTACTCCCCCCGGCTGGGAATAGGAACCAGCCGAGTGTTATGAGTCGTGGTGGCGGAGGGATGCAGGAAATTGTTGAGGTAACTAGGTGAGTTGGCTATGTATATATGCCTCCTCTCGAGATGATTAGAACGTGCTCCTCCCGAACTTTGTTTATAAAACATCATTTGTCACCTGAATTATGCAATCTCTCGATATGCAGACATGTAAGAGGCTATACTTGTACTTGTATATATACTTGTTTAATTGGTGACATTTAGCCTACATTTTAAAATCTTTATTTAAATGTAGCAACATTTTTATTTTAAAAAGCTTTATTTGAATATACCTCATTCTACAATCACTGCCTATCAGCCAGTCACTGTGTGCATATAGTAAAAGTGTTGACATAATCCAAAGCAATGAGGTCAACCCCGCCCTTACTCTTAGCTAAAGACTTCTCTTTGTTCCTTAGTAAAAGTTTATGTCAGCAGCTTTGTGAATAGATTTTAAGAGGAAACTCTTAATTAAGAACTTTTACTGCTGTGTAGGAGAACTCTTAGTGGTAAGATAAAATGTTTTGTGAATACACATTTGTGAATGTTTACAAAGCGTTTGTGAATCCGGAGGAGATTTTTTGGGAAGGTCTGTTTTACGAGCAAATTACTCAGAATTTACTCATATGTTTACGAAATATATTTCATGAATGAGACCCTAAGTGTGAGACCCTAAGTGTTTACCATGATTGAATGCTTCATGATGGAAAAAATAATGTTTGCATGAAGATTGCACTTAATGAATATTTACTTGCATGAATATAGCAAGGGCACATTGATACTAAAGAAATGTCAAGGACTGATTAGCCTAGTCTAGTGCCTTTTTTTAATACCTGTCACTCAAATATAGACTTTACATGTTTACACTGACAAATAATTGTTTTAACTTGGATCAGATAATAAAAGCTGGTATAAGGTAGCTGAGGGTTTAGAAAGATGGATTTGCTCCTGTCAGATTTGTACAGAGCTGCGAGTGTTTGTTTTGTCCGCTGAGAGCATCTATGCCTCTTTTCCCCTGACCATACAATCCATCTGAACATATTTTTTTCCTTGATATAACAAAGGAGAATCTGTCCACTCCATAATAAACTGTTAAAGACTATGGAGAATGACCATCTCTGCTTTCTCACCATTTTTGTCTCACATACACAAAACATGTTTCAAATACCAGAGTTTAATATATTTTTTAAACAAATTAATATTTTTATGTATTACAGGGTAGATGCATTAAATTGATCAAAAGTGACAGTAATGTTCTTACAAAAAAAAAGGTATTATGGTTTCCACAAAAACCATTAATCACTGAACTGTTTTCAATATTGATAAGATTTTTTTCTTGAGCACCAAATAAACATTGGAATTTTTTTCTGAAAGATCATGTGACACTGAAGACTGGAGCAATGGCTACTAAAATTTCAGCTTTGGAATTTCCATCTCAGGAATAAATTGCATTTCAAAATATATTACAATATATATATATATATATATATATATATATATTTTTTTTTAATTGTAATAATAATATTTCACAATATTACTGTATTTACTTTTTTTTTTTTTTTTTTTTTTTTTTTAATAAATGCAGTCTTGGTGAGCATTAGAGATGTCTTTCAAAAACACTTAAAAATCTTATGGACTCCAAACTTTTAAATGGTAGTGTGTATTACACAGGTGTATTCTAGTCTTAGTCAATTTGGTTACAGCTTGCAGAAGTGATGACACTCATGCGCAACAATGAATCCTGTTGAAAGTGCTGTACCGCTGTGCTTTGATAGTACATTGAATCCAGAGTGCTTTTATCTATTTATAATCAAAATAATTCTGCCCTTGAAGATAGATTACACAAACACTGTCTTGATTTAAACAGTGTCTCTTTCTTGGAGAGATCTAGGGCCATTTATCCTGTAATGAACTCTTATAGACAACCAAGTGAGGTGATTTTTTTTGCTGCAGAGAATATAATAAAGGGAGTCTGGAATATTTTGGCACAGAAACAATAATGATTCAAAGCTGGCATTCATCTTCAGCTCAATTCTCAATTTCAAAAAGGTATCCTGTCCTGACAGAACATTAACAGAGAGAGATGATATGAAGACTTCAGATTCAAAAGCCTCTAGGTGCTGTCTGAAATTTTCTTCTAAAATTAGCATTTTTATCAAGCTCGTATATGTTTAGGTTTAGTAGTTTCACTTTAATGGCAATTAATAGGTCCTTTTCATTGCCAATAAAGTGAAATAACTGAACATAAACATACATGCTTGATAAAAATGCTTATTTTAGAAGAAACTTTGTTAACACTTTAGAATAGGGAACACACACAACTATTAACTACAACTTTTCCCTCAATAAACTCCTAATTTACTGCTCATTAATAGTTAGTAAGTTATAGTTGTTAAGTTTAGGTATTGGGTAGAATTAAGAATGTAGAATAAGGTCATGCAGAATATGTGCTTAATAAGTACTAATAAATAGCCATATTCTAGTAATATGCATGCTAATAAGCAACTAGTTAAAAGACCCTAAAATAAAGTGTTACCGAAAATTTCAGATGGCACTTAGAGACTTTTGCATCTGAAGTCTTCATATATGTAAATAATCTGACTAGTCAAAGCCATGTTGAAATGTTATTTGTGTTATTTGAGTGCAAGTGTATGTGTTTATGCATCTTGGAGCAACAATTGTTGATCATCAAACATTGAATCCCAATCGCCAGTTCTCTCTGTCTGCAGCCGTTGTCTTATAATGTTGGCAGAATGTTATGTCTCAGTCATGTTTTTGAAGAACAAGTCGTTTTGTGATAACACTTGGCTCAGTGTGAGATGGCATTGGGGCAGAGAGTGTCTCTCTCTCTCTCACACACACACACACACACACACACACACACTAATGCACACTAGCTCGAACAGAAAACTTTGTGTCCACCGCTCAGTGTCAGGAAATATTAAGATCTAAATCAAGGTCTTTACCCTGTAGGTTTTTGTGTGTATCAGTGGTTTCAAGCTGTTTGAAGAAAGATTTGAAGATCACTAGTAGTGCCAGCCTTTCTTTTCTTTTATACACACACACAGATATTTCATAAATGACCATAGATATAGTGTCTGAATTGATCATTAAATGTACAGAAATATCTCAATAATGTGTCTTTCACACAATACGCCCAGCATTAAGCTTACTCAATAGGATATGTGATGTCTGGACAAAAAGAAGGGCTTTTCTCTTGTCCTTTTCTTCTTTTATCATGACGGATAATTAAATCTGTTCTGTCCTTCCACTATTTTGGTCTATTTATCACGCTGTAGTGAATGCTTGAAGACAGTAGGTTGTTTTCAAGCTTGTTTTCCCCTTTAGTCAAAATCATGAATGAAAAGGGAAGTGTTCTTATCTGCAGAGAGCAAATCAGTGGATGAGTCACCTCTATTGCACAGCTAAAAAGAGAGAAATGGCGGTGACTTCGGTTTATTAAGGGTAACATGATGAAGTCCGTCTCACATGGCCAGAAGAGAAGGAGAGAGGAAATATGAGGAGGAAAAAAAAGCCCTCAAGACAATGAAAGAGACTGAATTCTGCACATTGTCTTCAGACAATGAGGTATATTTTCCTGAGGCAGAGATCATTTTAGGAATTACTGGTCAACATAGAGCACATAACCAATAACAGGTTCATCTTTCTGAATTATTTTAGAAACTCACAGTGTGTGCTGTATGTGAGCATAAAGGTTAGGACTGACACTGATTGTGCCCAAACAAAATCTTACTGAAAGCTTATTTTTTTGAGATATCAAATCAAATTTGGAGCACAGCTGGTTTAGATTTATGGCTTTGATTTTGTCAGTTTTAATGTAAAATGTATCTTTTTGATGACAGAATGCTGTCAGATTTCCTTCCATGGACTGCCTTTGTAACTGCCACTTTGACGCTTCAAAAACAAATCCATATATGAATCGAGTGATTTAGTCCAAATTTTCTAAAGTGAATTTATCGCTTGTTATGATAAACAGATTTAAAGGGGGGGTCTAATGCTATTTCATGCATTCTGACGTATTTACACTGTTAAAGAGTTACATTCTCATGCTAAACATGGCGAAAGTTTCAAAACACGAGTCGGGCGTATGACGGAGTATTTCTGTGCCAAATACACTCCTTCTGGTTCAGAGAAGTTTCGTAAAGTTTTTTTTCAAGTACAGCCCTGTATTACGTAATAAAGGGCAGAATTCCTCATATGGGCACTTCTCCCTGATAAGCGTGCGCACACATCACCCAGAGCAAGAGCTTTGTTCGGTTATGGAAACCGACACATTTTTCAACAGTGTCACCAAAGAAGCATGTTTTTGGTTGTGAGGGAAAGAACCTTTTTTCAGCTCCCCAAAGAACCCAGCGTTAAGGGAACAGTGGATGCAGTTTGTTTTTCTTGGGCAGCAATGGAGTTGTGCACGTATGTTTGTTTGTTCCCGGAATTTCGGTGACAGATGTTTTGTAAACAAGTCCCAGTTGGACACTGGATTTGCAGATCGCAGGCTTGAGTAAAACTGCATCAAATGTCAGTGCGCAAGTGCATATAATGTAAACAACATAAACATTTTCGTTTCCTTTTTATTTATAATGATGTCGCAGCTTGCAGAGAATCGCTACACAAAACCTGTGTGTGCTCGTGACTCTTTAGCTCTGCCCATGGCACGCCTCCAGGAGCTCGGCTTTTTTCGGAAAGAGTCGGTACAGCGTATCTATCTTTTATAAATATGATAAAACTAAAGACTTTTTGGAGATATGAAGGATGCAATACTACTCTATAAGTACTAAGGTTAACATGAGATTGGCAGAAACTGTGTGTTATGTACCCTTTAATTTAGGCTTTAATTTTACTTGCATTGATCAGCGAACATAAGCAGAAGCTCAACCTAACCTGAAATTCACAAGAACAGAATTCATTGGTTATGCAGCACGTTTGAGCTTCCGGAAGAGGTTTGTTCTTGTGCATTATTCATGTTAGAATGTAACCCTTCTTGTTCTGTTTTCTTCTACTGGACCTACAAAGATGTTTTTCTTATGTTGTCTTATGTTTTTTGTAAGTAAAGTGTGGTCACATTTACCATTCATTGTAAGAAAAAAATCTGTAGAAAAACAGAAAATATACTGGTAATTTTTTTCTAGGACATTATCTATTAAGTTTACAGACATTTCCTTTAACCCTAAAACACAATACAATGTATAAGTATAAATGTGATGTGTGTTAAAAACTGGAGGCATGTTCCTGGAAAACTGTATGTGTAGTAGAAACACACACTCACTTTGGCATTGCCTCTCACAGGTCACTGGATGCTGCTCAGCGTTAAACTGGCTTGATCTTGAACACTGGCTTCTAATTGCAGCGCCCTCCACAAGACCACAACTCATTTATCTCTCTACTGAAATGATAGCTCCTCGTTAGGTGAAGCAGCAATTAATATTCATACATTTTTACAGCTCTTTTACAAGCACTTTAATGATGTCGTAGTTGGTAAACCTTAGAGCCAAATCTAAATATTCAGTTGGAGAGTTGGGAATTATTTTTGATAAGATTATAAGTAATGGACAATTAGGATGTCAGCTTAAATTTAAGAGGTCTTTTATCTCTGCAAGTTATCAATTACAGCTTATTTATATCTGCCCCCAATTCCCCTTTTTGCCTGTTAAACCTCTTTGAACATTTTCTTTTCATGGAACATAAAGTTTTGACAAGTTTCACATCCCTTGCAGTAATAAATAAATAAATAAACAGACTAGATTAGTCTTTGGACATTGTCCCCTGTGATCCTGTTATAGTGTTCAATTGCCTCTCTTTGATATTCCCACCAGTCATGTCACTTTGTTAAGTCTGTGCTGTGTCCAGCTGAAATTTGTGTTTTTCAAATGCTCTAATACAATGTTTTTCACATTTTTAGAAAAATGTTGGTTTCAATAAACCTTGGTAATTATTCTGTTCATTAATAATGGACAAGCCACAGTTCATTTTAGTTTAGAATGGCTATAAATGTGCAGATTCTCATTTATGTCACTCTGGCTTGGTTCTGCCATCTACATTTCTCCATTTAAATCTTAGTTTCAGCTTCAGCATGCAGTATTAAATGACAGTTAGAACAATGTATTTGTGCTGTTCTGTTCAGATCTGTATATGTACATGTACTTCAAGCCTCATTACACACATCTCTTTCTAAACAGCAAAACTTCCAAGCTACTGTTTTAAAGCTACAATACAAAAGGTTTGTGCTGATTCTGGAAGAGTTCTAAAATTGCAATGATAAATCAAATCTATCCTGAACTAAGTGTCTCAGTAAATATCCTGCTGTTTGAGAGTCCTCCTGGATTGACCCTCTAAAAGTGCTGAGTTATGCTCAGGCAAGAATATTCTCTTATTGCTGCTGCTGAAGTTAAAAAAGTTTTTGGGAAGTTTTAAATTATATTTAAGCGTTTTGGCTTGCAAATTTCCCTTTTCCCAAAAGCATCGTTATCTGAGTAGTACCTAAAAATATTCATAAATGAATTAGGCCATTACGTGTACAGGTCCATTATGTGTAACTTAAATGGACTTTAAAACTTTTAAACTTTTCTTTCAGAAACGAAGATAAACAAAATAAAAGCTATTAATTCATTTTGGTCAGTGTACACTATATTTTAAAACAATCATAAAAATAATAAAATTATAAGCTTATATAAGAAAAAGATTTTAGTCCCACTCTGCAGTCTGAGCTTGTCCTGTAAAAAATCTTAATTAAGATGATAGACAGTAAGATAAACCTTTGTGGCAGTCACATATTGCATAGTGGAAGTAGCAATTATCCAGTGCTTGCACCTCAAACCAGATGATCTACGAATGTGACATTGCAGTCTGCAGTGTGCATTTAAATTTTTTGACAAAACGAACACAACTGTATGCTCTGGTAACTTAAACATTTCTAAAACTTAGCAATGTCATAATTATGTATTTTACTACATAGCAAAATCTCCAGAGTTAAAGGTCCCGTTTTTCATGTTTTTTTTGAAGCTTTGATTGTGTTTATAGTGTGCAATATAGTGTGATTCGACAGCAGTTTAGCGCATCTTGCCCGGAAAGGTCACACCTCTTACCATAATGTGGAGATGCATGCGCTCAGTGTTATTGTAAACATGTCTTTAATTTACCCTATCAATTTGAGCCGGAATCAGACCCGGTGATTGGACTGCGGGATGAAAATAACAGCGTTTCGACGACATGCCGACAAACACACTCTACAAACGCAACTCTTGTGTATTCCTGTGGGCGGAGGTTAGTCAAAAAAGCTCCCATAACAAGTGAACTTCATGTTTACTTAACAAGCAACTGACATGCCATTGAGAAAACTTTGTAAAATAAAGCACATTGTTAGTTAAGATGATCTTAAGAGCGTGAGTGGCAATGTCATCAGGAAACCCAAACTACATTTTTTGTTGTACAGTGTCTCCCTCATTTCTAGTTTCCTGCTCACTATGGAATGAGTTCAAATTCCTCTTTTCATTCCGACACAAGCGGTTTGCATAAGAAAATGAATGGCTGCAGATTTATAGATTTTAACTTGTTTATTCCCCTGCTGCCTTCCCTTTTCTTCTATTCATTTATGTTTAGAATTTGTTTTGCTTCGTTTCACACAGTAAGGTCTTTTTGTTTACCTTTTATTTTTTCCTGCATTTCCTTTTGTTGCTTTGCTATTTTCACATTCAGTGACTTTCTCTTCCTTGCATTTCAAAAGTTATTATGATTCTAATGCTTTTATTTTAATGTCAGAGATTCCACTGCCAGAAAGAGCAGTTAAGTCAAGTCACTTTTATTTATATAGCGCTTTATACAATTTGGATCATTTCAAAGCAGGTTTACAGTGATCAACAGGAAATAATGCTCAATCATGCAAACAGCATTCAGTCGTGCTGTAAAGCATCTCTAAAAAGACAATAGTGTTCAGCTGAAGTCAGTTCAGTGTTGATTCAGTTCAATAAAGTAATAATATTATTCAGCAATTTTATTGATTTGACTGTACTGACGCAATTGAATGAGAACTGAACTGAGCTGGATGATGACATCACTGTTTTCTAGCTGAGTTGAACTCATTTCATATTTGATGATCACAGTTATTGGAACTGAATCAGCACTGAACTGACCTCCACTGAACAATGACACTATTTTCATTTTAGAGCTGCTTTACAGAATTTAAATCCATTTGCATAATTGAATTATTATTTTTCTGTTTATCTCTGTAAAGTTGCTTTGAAACAATATGCATTGTATAAAGTGCTAAACCAGGTAAAATTAGCAGGAGCATCTCTAGCCTTTCATCAGTTCTACAAAAGTAAAAGTTTGCAAACCTGTTTGACCAATTAGAGTGTTTCATTTGCGAATTTTACATAGGCGGTTCTTATTCTAAACAGCTAATAGAAAACACACATGACATGATTGCTGAAATATTATCAGGGAAATTGATTATTAGTATACTGTTTCCATTGTCAGACAAGGATGTATCAGTAGCCTATATTTCCTGGGGCACAGCTGTATTTCTCTGAGACTCGTGCCCCAGTAAAAAGGGTCTAGATACATGGCATTAAAAGCATTGCTCTTCCCTGGTCTTGAGGGAAAAGAAGTGTGGCAAGACAGAGGTAAAATCGACTACGGTATCTCGGCACAATAGCAGTGGTCAGAGGATGGTCGAACTGTGGTAACCAATGTAAAGGCCTTACCCACTGAGACACCATCACCTGTGAGTCACCCAGTTGACCATTATACAGGAGGAAATGAAAAATGATAACGTCATACTTCAAGGAAAGGTCATTGTGAACCCTATTTTCTAACTACTTTCATTCCTCTACCAACCAATTTCTTAGGGGATTATTGAAAGCTGACACACACTCAAACGCACACACAAACACACACACACACACACACACACACACACACACACACACACACACACACACACACACACACACACACAATTACCAACACTTAACAATTCGGACACTTTTTTTCACACATTCTCTAAGCCAAACTTTCTCTAATACTCACTTTCATGCTCTGTCTCCCTTTAGCTCTTACACACACACTTGCTTATAATCATCAGTGACCTATTTTCAAACACTTTCAATCTCTGAACCTCTGAGATGACATTTTAAAACAATAAAAACATCTCTTAGCATTTTTTTTCTATGCATGGAGAATAAAGTTTATTGCCTGGTTGCATAAAGCACCTTAAGTGTAATTTTCTCTTAAGATCAGATCACCCTTAGCTTGGTTTCCTTAAACTTAAGGTTGTTGCAGAAAAGGGTTTCTTTAGGTGAAATGTCATAAACCCTTAGAATTTCCCTTAAGTGTCTATTTTTCACTCAAGTGATCCCTTAAAAAATGCAAAGTGTTCCTTAAAGCCTCTTATTTTTAAGTATAACAAAGTTTGGAAAACTTGGGTTTAATCCATGTTTACACAAGTTTAATCCATGACTTCTAACGAGACACGATCAGCCGCTTTGTATGATAAACAAACTTTAATTTAGCCGTTGATTCACTTATAAATATTGATCAAATTACATACATATCACACATCAAATATTGTCAATGAAAGCTCAAACGTGCGTGTGTCACACACAAGAACAAACCTCATCGGTTCTTGCTTGTCAAGCACACACATTTGAGCTTTCGAAACAGCCTGAATCATTTGGATTACATTTATGTCTTTCAATGAATGGACAGAAATGATGAGAGAATATTAAAAATATCTTTATTCGTATTTTAAAGATGAATGTTTTCTTTATTTGTTTTCCTTATCAATGTTATGTTGTTTCAAAAACATATTGCTATCTGTGTTAACAAATAATGTGTTTATGACAACAGTAGAATTGTCTCTGTCATAATTCACTTAGTGGTTTCTAAGTGTTTAAAAGATAGTTCAACCAAAAATTAAAATTCTGTCATCATTTACTCACCCTCTAGTTGCTCAAATGCTATGTTGTACATTGTTAGTTCCTGATACCTAATGCATTAACTAGTGCTAAAAAAATGTTATTATTACAAAAGAGTTGCCACTATTTTTTTTTTTTTTTTTTAAATATATTTATTCTAACATTGACAGTCAGTAGACATTTCGTTGGATTGGTAAAATTGATTGACATTTCATCTCCTTGACCATTGTTTTCTTAATATTTTCTCACTGGAGCTGAATGGCCCTGAATGTAGATGCTTTGCAAGTTTAGAAAAAGCATAATTTAGCTCAGCGTTGCCTCCCAAATAATGAGCAAGCAAACACACACTCTGGTTAGCGTGGGAACTTTGCAGGTTTCAGGTAGTCCGTGTCTTCTGTGTCCTCTCTTGTGGTGTGTGTGGTTTAGAATAATGAATGTCATCCTGGAAAATAACCTTTGCAAGATAATTTAGAAGCCAAATGTTGTAGCTGACATTTATACAGAATGGAGATCCTGACAAAATTATAATAAATGTAGGGAAAATGAGGGCAATTTTCATGTAATGAAATCTTTGTGTGTGGCTTGCATGTTTGTCAGGAACAATAGAGTGCTGCACAAAAACAGGTAGTAAAAGCATAAAGGTGATTCATAACCTGGGTAAAAGCTTTTTTAGTTCTTATCTTTTGAATTTGAGGGCTATATCCTGTTCCTGCTAGTAGGTTATTCAACCAGCAGTGAAAGAGAAATGTCAAAAAATAAATTGATGTGGCAAAGAGAAAGTCTTTCCATTTGCTACTTAAGTTGCTTGAGAGTGGGAGCTCTGATGTGCTCTGATCTACAGTGAATATCTTGAATATTGGCGAGAAGATGTCCACTATGACCCTCCATTTAATTTTTATCTGTGCATTCAAACACTGGAGGGAAAGACTAGACAAGATAACAAGATAATCATGAGTTTCCCCTCAGCAGATTCACTCAGTGCATTTTAGGCTTTCACTCAAGCAAACATACTTACTCTACAGCATAAACAACTGGTTTATTAGTCCATGGTATGTGTTTCCAAAAGTTTTTTTTTTTTTTTATATTTAAAAAAATATTTTATAAATTATTAAACAAAACCTGTGCAAACATTGTTTGCATACGATTATATGATTTATATTTGCTCAGTTCTTTCACTGTACAGATGGAGGGACATTGGAAGCTTGATTCAGATTAAGGGATCAATAAACATGCAGGCAAATAACTTGAGATATGGCCCAAGAACAATATTATTAATTGTTTAGGGTCCAGTTCTCACTATTAACTAGTTGATTATTAGCATGCATATTACTAGGATATTGTTTATTAGTACTTATAAAGCACATATATTAATGCCTTATTCTGCACAACCTTATTCTACATCCCTTAATCTTACCCCATACCTA
The DNA here is from genome assembly GCF_018812025.1 of Megalobrama amblycephala. Classification (NCBI taxonomy): domain Eukaryota; kingdom Metazoa; phylum Chordata; class Actinopteri; order Cypriniformes; family Xenocyprididae; genus Megalobrama; species Megalobrama amblycephala. The sequence continues at coordinate 26,069,679 of NC_063049.1, read as the reverse complement.
AACTTAACTACCTTACTATTAATAAGCAGTAATTAGGAGTTTACTGAGGTAAAAGTCATAGTCAGCAGTTAGTTAAGAGTGAGAATTGTACCTTAAACTAAAGTGTGACCAATTGTTGTAATGTTGGTTTTATTTGAAATTTTTAAAATACACTTAATTTTCTTTTGGTCTTCTTGTTGACGTCAGTGGACCTATATGAGATATAAATGTGGCGTGTAACTATAATCTAAGTTGTTATAATGTCTGATAAGCCTCAGATACAAAACTTGTTAAAGATTTGTGTGAAAATTAAACTGAGCTCTAACCAAGTTAAATGAATAGTTCACCCAAAAATGAAAATTTCCTCACCCCCATTGTCATTCTGAACTATTATTGGTTTCTTTCTTCTGTGGAGCACAAAAGCAATTATTTATGACAAGCAAGATTATGTGAATAATGTAATTTCAGTCTGGTCCTCTCACATATAATGTACAAACCCGATTCCAAAAAAGTTGGGACACGGTACAAATTGTGAATAAAAAAGGAATGCAATAATTTACAAATCTCATAAACTTCTATTTTATTTACAATAGAATATAGATAACATATCAAATGTTGAAAGTGAGACATTTTGAAATGTCATGCCAAATATTGGCTCATTTTGGATTTCATGAGAGCTACACATTCCAAAAAAGTTGGGACAGGTAGAAATAAGAGGCTGGAAAAGTTAAATGTACATATAAGGAACAGCTCGATGAACAGTTTGCAACTTATTAGGTCAATTGGCAACACAATTGGGTAAAAAAAGAGCCTTTCAGAGTGGCAGTGTCTCTCAGAAGTCAATTCCCCCAATGCTGCGGTGAAAAATAGTGGAGCAATATCAGAAAGGAGTTTCTCAGAGAAAAATTGCAAAGAGTTTGAAGTTATCATCATCTACAGTGCATAATATCATCCAAAGATTCAGAGAATCTGGAACAATCTCTGTGCATAAGGGTCAAGGCCGGAAAACCATACTGGATGCCCGTGATCTTTGGGCCCTTATGCTGTGTTCACACCAGACGCGACTTGCGCGAATAAATCGCGCTATTCGCGCGTAGTTGGACGCTTGAACATTTTGAGTTTACTCGCTTCATTCGCGCGTGAAAATCCCTTCACAACAGACGCGAATTCGCGTCATGAGAGGGGCTCTCCCGCTCCTTTATGTGTCCCAGACTCTGCACACTTCCTCTGAATAAACACATCTTGTCAGTGGGGAAATAATTGTAAATTACAGCGAATAAGCTCAATTGGTCGTCTTTAGTTGGCTTGTAGTCTTAATATGTATATTCATTCGCGCGAATCGCGTCATTCGCGCCAATCGCGCCGCAGGATGTCAATTCGCGTCTTTGCATTGACTTAACATGTAAATCACTCGCGCTTACCGCTTCATTCGCGTCCGGTGTGAATGCACCATTAGACGGCACTGCATCACATACAGGAATGCTACTGTAATGGAAATCACAACATGGGCTCAGGAATACTTCCAGAAAACATTGTCCGTGAACACAATCCACTGTGCCATTCGCCGTTGCCGGCTAAAACTCTATAGGTCAAAAAAGAAGCCATATCTAAACATGATCCAGAAGCGCAGGCGTTTTCTCTGGGCCAAGGCTCATTTAAAATGGACTGTGGCAAAGTGGAAAACTGTTCTGTGGTCAGAAGAATCAAAATTTGAAGTTCTTTTTGGAAAACTGGGACGCCATGTCATCCGGACTAAAGAGGACATGGACAACCCAAGTTGTTATCAGCGCTCAGTTCAGAAGCCTGCATCTCTGATGGTATGGGGTTGCATGAGTGCGTGTGGCATGGGCAGCTTACACATCTGGAAAGGCACCATCAATGCTGAAAGGTATATCCAAGTTCTAGAACAACATATGCTCCCATCCAGACGTCGTCTCTTTCAGGGAAGACCTTGCATTTTCCAACATGACAATGCCAGACCTCATACTGCATCAATTACAACATCATGGCTGCATAGAAGAAGGATCCGGGTACTGAAATGGCCAGCCTGCAGTCCAGATCTTTCACCCATAGAAAACATTTGGCGCATCATAAAGAGGAAGATGCGACAAAGAAGACCTAAGACAGTTGAGCAACTAGAAGCCTGTATTAGACAAGAATGGGATTCCTATTCCTAAACTTGAGCAACTTGTCTTCTCAGTCCCCAGACGTTTGCAGACTGTTATAAAAAGTAGAGGGGATGCCACACAGTGGTAAACATGGCCTTGTCCCAACTTTTTTGAGATGTGTTGATGCCATGAAATTTAAAATCAACTTATTTTTCCCTTAAAATGATGCATTTTCTCAGTTTAAACATTTGATATGTCATCTATGTTGTATTCTGAATAAAATATTGAAATTTGAAACTTCCACATCATTGCATTCTGTTTTTATTCACAATTTGTACAGTGTCCCAACTTTTTTGGAATCGGGTTTGTAACAAAGGGAACTGGACATCGGAGTGGGAGATCCACATGCAGGCTTTATTAAAATGAGCGTAGTCGTACAGGCAGAGGTCAAACACCAGCAAACAGATACAGTAGGGCAAGGCAAAAGAGTAATCCAAAACACAGGCAAAGGTCAAGACAGGCAGCAAGTGATCATCAAACAAAGAAACAGTCCAGGGTCAAAAACACAGGCAAGGCAGGGAACACGGAACACGGAACACGGAACACGGAACACGGAACACGGAACACGGAACACGGAACACGGAACACGGAACACGGAACACGGAACACGGAACACGGAACACGGAAACAAAGGTAAAAACAAGGCTAAACAATACTCCTCAATGTTTGTGTGTTTGGGTACAGCTTATAAAGTGTCACTGATGGGAAACAGGTGTGAGTGTGTGATTGGTTCCTAGATGGGGGAATTGTGGGAAATGTAGTCCAGAGTGATGTGTGACTGTGTGTGCCATGAAAAGGTGATAATGGTGAACCGGTGACCTCTGGTGGGGAGTAGCAGGAAACAGCAGGTGCAGGATACGTGACATATTTAGCTTCGGAGGTTTTGGAATATAGCACTTAAGTCATATAGACTAGCGGTTTGCACGCATAGTCGAAAAGTCGATCTGTAATTATTATTCGAAAATTAAAATACTATTCAAATTTTACTAAGTTGCTTTGCTGACCGTAAATGCAGTGAATCCATGATAAATCCCAAGCATGTAAACTAAAACTCACAGTTATAATTAAATGCACTGGGTGGCTCTGTGGAGTGTGTTAACAAGTTGATTGTTTTTGATCACATAATTTCGTCATCTGTCTCGCAAAGTTTGGAATTACTTGATGAAAATGATCTTACTAAATAATCTTACAAAATGCAATTACCTGCTACCTTATCAGATAGCAAAATGATCTCCAGACATACACTTCCTTTAAGTTTTATTGAGGGAGACAGGTTTAAGAACAGAAAAAGCAAAGTGCTGTTATAAACTTTGCTTAGCACACAGTTATCTTTGTCTCTGCAACATCTGTCAGTGGAGCATGTTTTCTCCCCCGAGCATGTAGATATTATTGATTTTCTCAACATGAGCATGTGAAACAATATAAACACGATAATTGTGATTAGTGAACTGAAAAGGCTTTAAATAAAATGAAAAATGACAAACAATAATAATAACAGCATGCTGTTACTTTGCTGTCGAATACACAAGTCAGGAAATCATGTAAATGGCTCACTAACAATGCACTCGTCCATAATTGTTCTCAGATTGTTAATGCATTAGTCACCAATTGAATGCACAGTAATAAGGGATAAAATTACAGATACCCTTTCTGAAATAAGGAGTTTTAACTGCAATGACTCAGCACATGTATAGTTTGTTTTAGCCGACATTCATCATTGTTGTAAACAAATCATGTGCACAGCTAAATTGCAATCACTTACATTATTCAATAAACACAGAAAGGACTCCAAACAAAATTAAGTGCGGTTGAGTAATGATGGCCATTCAGTTCGCATTACAATGTACATGTATTGATTTAGCAAACCCTTTTATCCAAAGTGACATTAGTGGACTGCAACATAAGCTAGACCTGTTCTCCTGAATTTTAATAGCCGAACATCTTTTAAGTGAAAGTTCAGGGTGGCTGGGATGAGGAAATCTCCCGCTTACATTAGTAACTACCAAGCTAAGCCTGGCATTCACTCACTTTTTTCCAATCTTTTTTTTTTTTTTTTTTAACAACAGAGATTACCTTCAGTTGAGCAGAGTTATTATATAAGGAGAGCATGTACATAGCCCTTCTTGGCAGATTTGTATTTTTCCAAATGAAAACCTACCAATAAACATACAGTACTCAGGTTATATTCATCCCTGTAGAAAAACCTCACATTTCATCAAGGATAAATTCAGAGCGATGGAAAAGCAACAATGATTAGAGTATTCCTACATTGCCTCATGAGGCCTTTTTATAGATTGACACACTTCCAAGCATCCTCTGTTTGCGGCAGTCAACCATCAAAGAAAATGAATAATTCATGAAAGCGACTGTAACGGTAGAAATTCATGTGAAGCCAAAAGCTCTTGTCAAAGTCTTTCCTCAGCAATCCTCTTGTAGAATATCCGATGAGGACTCATTACCGTCAATGGTTAGCCATTGCTGACCTTGTCTGATGAGGTCTGGCTCTCCATTTGCATTTGGTAGGTTAATGTGCACTGATTTTTATTAACGATTTCACATGGGATTTGGAAATCTCTTTGACATCAGCTCCCTAGATCTATTTTTAATGTTATTTTCTGTTTATTAACTTATTTAGAAAGCATTACTTTCATTTTAACACTAACTTCAACCCATTTATATCCATGATATTGTACTTTGAAGTATGCAGTGACAGTATTGTTTTGTCTCCCTCTCCTGCATGAAAATGAACAAAAAACAGGTACACGTCAACAGGTTGTTGATCTGGGGTCATTTGGATGACTTTATTTGATGGATGTGTTTATTGCCCTGCTGGGTCACCAGTGTCTCACCCTCTTGGGTTTTTGCTTAGCTGGAGAATGTTTCAAAGACAACTCACTGCAATGCTAAAAATAGAGCTCACTGAATCAATAGGTTTAAACTAGAATAAATAGATTGTTGGTTTTCAATTCTCACATGTCATAAAAATTGACAGATGTGTACTGGTGTCCTCTGTGATATCCCCTTCTTGAGACTTAGTGCTGAAGGACATTATTGCATAACACATTTCATGAGGTGACTCACCATTTTTGTGTTTTGCATTTTCTTCGTCTTTTGACCTGGGGTTAGTGCATTAGCAAAGGAGGAAAATACAGTAGGAGCCAGTCCCATTTGAAAGGATGGAGAATTTTCTGTTGTGTTGAATAAAGCTGGTTCACACTGTATGATTTTGGCCACGATTTGTCAGTCTGAGACAAATTTTGATAACCCTTAAAGATTCCTTTGATCCTGGACCAAAATCTGAAGTCTGATTGCTAGTTTGACATGTTCGCCGACAGCTGGTTAATGACCGTTGTGATCAGATTTGCACTGTCAGAAGTTTTGAGGCACAGTCCTGCAGTGTGACCTCCTATGACAACCTTCAAAGAAAACAATAGGAGCACAGAATCTGATGATGCAATTAGTGAGACAACAAGCCACCACTTGCTCCACACACCCACGTTTTAATTTTACCCCCCCCCCCCACACACACACACTTTTTTCAAGAGAAGCCATGATCAAAATTAACGCTATGATTGTTTTTTTTTGCTAGCACTCATTCGCATCTGTACAGTCTTGTTTTAACAACTGAGATCCCACAGTGTGACATGGATTACAGCCGGCATCATGTTCGTACAGTCTGAAAAGCAACAGTCGTAAAGGACTATTTTTTAATAAAATTTTCAATTTAATTAAATTTTTATTTTTAAAGAGGATTTTTTTATATTAAATATTTATATGTATAATTTTATTTGTATCTATTTTTATGATGAACAGTTTGAATTTAGGCTTTTATCCACATATTCATCAACTCGCACATCAGTTGTGGTAAACGGAAGCTCAAGCATGTTTGTTTGACGCGTGCGAGAACCCAGGAGGTTCATTCTCTGATGCACATGACGCGAATCTGTCACACATCCTATTTTCTCTGAACTCTTTGCATTCTTTTAACAATTTTTAACTCATTTAATGCTGTGCTTCCTAGGATACTCAACAAAATGGGAATTTTGACAAAATTTTGCATTTAACCCTGTCTGAAGCGGCATTCTGTGTTATATTTGTTCACAGAAAGCCGCTTCACAACTTTTTTTGCATCTTATTTTTCACAGCTTTTTTGCATCTTATCGCCATTGAATGGTTTAATAGTACTTGAATGAATTAATGGTTTAATAGCACTTGAGTGTGATCATATACTGTAGTGTAGCCAAAGGATGACAGAATTAAAAAATGTAATTAAATTTAATTGAATTAAAAAAATTATCTCATACTTATGGTGAAATTAAGCACACATTTGTCTTGTTTAACAGGTTTGTCATCATTTGCTATATCCAGCAAAGTAAACTATTAGATTGAAGGACAATTCTTACAAAACCAGTCGTTGAGAAGTGAGCAGAGAAAACACCTTGGTTACGACTGTAACTTCGGTTCCCTGAAAAGTGAACAAGACGCTGTGTTGAGAATTGACGCTATGGGAACGCTCTACATAATTGCGTCATGAAGCATGTGTGAAATCAGTCCAATAGCATAGACGGGTGACATCATGACCAGGAAGCTATAAAGCACACCCAGACCAAACAGTGTCTTTAGTGAACCGAGGTTACAGTCATAACCGAGGCGTTCCCTTTAAAGGGAACTCACACTGCACCAAGAATTGACGCTATAGGAATGTCTATACCAATTCCACAATAGTGACCAGTGGCTGTCTAGTGTGAAATCAGGCGTGCACAACTAGGACAGCAGCACCTGGGATTCAGGGGTGAAGCCCAAAAATCTAGGTTGTAAACCTGCCGAATGTGAGTGGAAAGGACCAGCCTGCTGCATCACACACCTCTTGTGGGGTACCCCTATTAAGAGTCTGAAGCCTCCATCACTCCTGATCTGACGCACCACAGAGGAAACAGAAAATGGGTTCTTCCCAAAGACACCACCCAAATGTGTGTGGTAAGCCAGTAAGGCCGCCATGTAAACCTTTAGAGTGGATGGGAATAACCCTGTGGAGAATCGATCCTGCAGAACTTCCAGCACTGTACCAAACGTACCAACCTCCATAAGAGCTCCACCCCCTCAGAAGTGGAGTCTCCATACCATGGGCCTCAGCCCCTTTCTCGACAGTATGTCCTGCTCCCTGAATTTGGTGCCCAGGGATGTAGAGCCTGAGCCATCATCACCAAGCAGCAAGTGCCAAGAGAGATGATGACCCCTCTACAGATCCTAAGCTGAGCGACCGTTCATGATCGCTCCCCAGCCCGTGAGGAAAGCTGCCATCAGACCTAACAGTCTCAAAACTGTTAGAGAGTGAGTGACTGTCCTAGCTATCTTGCTCAAGGCTGGGAGAATCAAAACAATATGAGCACGAGACAACTGTGCCTGCACCGTCGTCGGATCCTCTACCACACCTAAAAAAGTGGTCCTCTGGAATGGAGAACACACACTTTTCTAAGTGTTAAGTCTAAACTCCTATACTTTCATGTGGGTGAGGACGACATGTTGTGGAACTGCCACCTGCTCCATTTGAGCAGGAATGTAATGAAATGGGGGGTGATAAGAAGCAGACTTTGTTGGACTAGATTCCACATTAGAGAGTAGTTACTCTTCACAAATAGCAGTAGAACGTGACCTTTTTAAGAAAGAAATAAATGATATTCTGAAGTGACGGTCAGAGTTTTTAATCCATAGAACCAGACAACGATACTATTTCCATGGGTCTAGACCTAGTCATCTGTTGGCTATGAAAATCAGGTCAAATGAACACTTTGCTGATATTTCCTCCATCAAATCCTCAATGGGCATCATCACAACTGAACCCAAACAAATTAACGAGATGTTTCGTGTCTTTTATTCCAATTTGTATAAATCTGAGCTTCAGCCTGAACAAGATAGATGGAATGAGTTTCTTAAAAAATTACAGTTACCACGGCTGGCAACAAATGTTTCCATTCTTCTTGACAACCAAATTTCTTTAGAAAAATTGAAAAAGGCAGCCCTTGCCATGCAAAGGAATAAATCACCTGGTCTAGATGGGATACCTCCTGTGTTTTATGTTATATTCTGGAATGAATTGGGTTCCTTGCTTCTAGACATGATATCAGCTTCAGTTGAAAAAGGCAGCTTTTACTGCCCTAATATCTGTACTTTTAAAGAAAGATAAGGATCCTACAGAATGCGCAAACTATTCAGATTAAAAAATTTATGCAAAGGTTCTTGCCTGACGCATTCAGGATCACATGCCCTTGTTAGTCCATTGTGATCAGACAGGTTTTATTAAGTCTAGACTGGCAGTGGATAATGTCAGACGCCTCCTGCATATAATCGATGCAGCAGTGGGTGCTAAGGCTCCTTCAGCAGTGATGTCCCTTGATGCGATGAAAGCCTTTGATAGGATGGAGTGGTCATTCTTGTGGTCTGTTCTGGAAAATATGGGTTTTATACATATGATTAAAGTCCTTTACTCTAATCCCACAGCATTAGTACTCACAGGGCAATTGCTTTCCTCACCATTTTCTATCACTAGGTCTTCGTGACAAGGGTGTCCTTTAAGTCCAGCTCTTTTTGCTCTTTCCCTTGAACCTCTGGCCCAGATGATTCGACAATGCACTGATATACAACCTATTTCCATTCACAATGCTTTGCACCATGTAGCATTATATGCTGATGATGTTCTGGTTTTCATGGAAAATCCAATACAGTTTATTTCTAGCCTGCTGTCTATTTGTGAAGAGTTTGGATGCTTATCTGGTTTTAAGATTAACTGGTCTAAATCTGCCCTTTTACCTTTAAATGAGTCTTTTTAAATGAATTTTGCAGTATCCACCTATTATTTCTGTTGTTCGGCACTTTAAATATCTTGGAATACAAATTTTTCTCTCTTTAAACCATACTGTAACGCACAGTTTTTCAGAAGTAGGCAAGGACATCAAGAGAGATCTGGACAGATGGATTAATCTGCCCAATTCTCTGCAGGCACGAATTTCTATTGTAAAAATGAATATTTTGCCTTGACTAAATTTTTGTTAGTTCTATGATACCCCTTCCCCCTCCTGTAAACTTCTGGAATAAAATCCATGGTAATATCTCACAATTCATCTGGAATAGGAAAAGATCGCGTTTGAAGTTGGCTACTTTACAGAGGAAGAGGGTAGATGGAGGCTTAGCAGTACCTAATTGTAAGCTTTATTTTTGGTCTTTTGTGCTCCAGCCTCTGCTTGTATGGTTTAACCCTCATATTCCTGTCTCTTGGCGTAAGTTTGAAGAACATATTGTGCATCCATGGAATTTGGAAGACGTTCTTTTTTCTAATGTATCAAATAAGCAATGTCAGCTGCGCTTTGGTCCCATAGTTTCCCATCTTATTCAAACTTGGAGGTTGGTTGAATCTAGATGCAAGATCTCCTGTAGGTGGCATACACAGTCTCCCATATTCAATAATAAAGGTCTGACAATTGGTGGCAGACCCATTTCTCCTTCGCATCAGAGTAGGAGTGGTATTCGTCACCTGAAAGACATTTATAATGATTCTGGTTTGTGCTCTTTTCAAGATATTGCAAACTCATTCAATTTGCCAGCCTCCTCATTTTTCTTTTATCTACAGCTTAGATCGGCGCTCAAAGCATATAGTGTACTTTGGCAACAGCCTTTGCGTGTACACCTATTGCATAATTTGATTATTGCTCAAGGAAATAATAGAGGCTTGGTGTCCATATTATATAATTTTATTTTGGAGGCCTCTCGTAATCCTGACCACCAACAGATTAATTTCAATTTTGTACATAGAATGTATTTAACCCCATTTAATGAAGAGATTATCCGACCAACAGTACCCATAACAGTGCCTGTTTTGTTATTGAATAAGTTAATAATGTTGAATAATATTAATATTCAGCATAAGCGCATAGTACTAGCTGTCAAGTACTAGCTGGCCTCACAGCTGCTAAAAAGATGATTGCATTGAGATAGAAACCTCCTCATTCACTTTCTGTTAAATGTTGGATTCTTACATTTCTGGATGTGATCTATTTAGAATTGTCTACTGCTCGAGTTAATGGTGCAAATGAAAAGACTCTCTTTAGTTGGAACACTGCTGCTGAGACACTGAAAGCCTGGTTAAGATAAATTTTTATTTATTTATTTTTTGCCTGACTTAATTTCTGCTTACTCGTTAATTTGAGCTCCTGAACTTGAGTAATTCCCCTTTATATGTAATTTTTTTTCTCCTCCATGTGTATATTGTATATGTATGTATATTTTATTTTATTTTATTTATGTACATGTGTATATGTTTATATAGGTATATTTACACATTTTGACTGTTTTGGGATTTTGAAATGCCTTGTAATATATTTTTCTTTTCCTTTCAATAAACATTTGATCGCAAAAAATAAGACTAGGCCGACAGGACGAACTGAAAGCTGGTATGCTTTGCCCCTGAAAGCAAATCTGAGGAACTTTCTGTGTTGAAGGAGGATGGAATATGGACGTATGCATCCTAAAAGATCTATCATGACAAAACAGTCCTTGTATCTGATTATGTCCCGATTCACCTCAGTGCAGAGATCTAAAACTGAACTTAAGCCCCCATCCTTTTTAGTAACGATAAAATACTGACTGTAAACCCGGACTCTCTGTCAGGGGGAGGAACACATTTTAATGGTCTCCTTCCCCAGCAGAGTTTTTATCTCCTGGCTGTTTCATAACCAGAGCCTACTCAGGGCCTACCACTGTGGACAGGATCCCCACGTGCAAAACCCATTGAAATATATTGTGTTCCATGCTGTCAAAAGTCTACTAAGGGGAACCAGTCTCTCTAGTCTGGCCTCCAGAGTTTCTGAGTAACCAGTAACCAGTGGCGAAATGGTAGCTCTGAGACCCTCTACGTTTCTGGGCAGATGCTGAGATATGTGCTCGCTGGAGACTGCTGCGCCCTGAAGCATATATATATATATATAATATATATATATATATTGCAGTTAAAAAATTATCAACTCAAAAATCTTAAGTTTAAATGGGTATGATTCCTCTGCTCTTGGTCTTGCATTCATCTAAGATGAGAGAAAAAAGAACAAAAAAGGGTGCATCCTTCTGGGGAGCAGAGGATCATTTTGTGATGTGAAGCTCTGCAGGTGAAGGAGCTCAATAAAGGGAGGGAGAGGGAGGCAGGGGGCTTGAGTTAGTGTGTTAGCATGTCATGTCCCCACGCTCCTGTCTGTGTTTGTGCTGAAACACGACTCACTCAAAGGAGCAGAAAGGCTTCAGAGGAGAGCTCAGCGACCTGCTGCCAAGACCCAGAGGCTTCAGATCAATGAGCACACAGCTTCTGGCAGTCTCACTCAACAACAGGCTATGAGCATAGGCTTGAAGAATTAACCACAGGCAGTCAAAAAACAAAGGAAAATGCATTTGAGGAGAGTTATGACTCACCAAATGCTTGAACAAAGCTGGATTTTTGTAGGATACATTGAATTTGTTCTTTATATTTATCTGTATGTGTATGTTTTTGGAGGTTTGGATATACTGCATGTGACGCCACAGCTGAGTGACATGCTATAGAAGGTATGCATTGACGTCACTTTCCTGCCAGAACGCGCTCCCTCCGCTGGACTGAGTGGCAAAAGAACCTGCTGCATGACTGGATTTAATAGGGGAAACTACAAAAACAAGAGTAAAACGATTACACTAAAGGTTGGGCATGAAAGAGTTCCTTATAACATGTCAAAGAAACCTAATCCATGGATATTGACATGCAGCCAGGAATCGTGTTTCTTGACATTTATATGTGCCTGATTTACTGTAACTTTGCCTGTGAACATTTTATATAACTACAATATACATAGGTTTAAATCCGAGTAATCACTTATATCAATGTTATATATATCGTCATATCGCCCAGCCCTAAAATTTGCATAGTTTTTGTCAGTTTTTTTTTAAAACGCCCAATTATGCAGACTATGAGATAGTAAATATTTAATTATATTTAACACAATATATAACAATACAGGGTATAAAGGGTATGATTTTACCCCAAAATCCAACATTTTGACACAAAATGATAACAGCAAATCCATGTTTCTCTGCCTGGAGTCCAGCTGTTTCTGTGAATTACACCGATCCATTTGCTTCTTTTATCTGTAGCTTTCAGCAGTCTGTAAAAATATACCTCAGATTTTGTGTCAAAGCTATTTGTACATTCAATCCCAAAGCTCTTTCCCGTTTTGGATGCGTTTTGTGTGTTTTTTGCTGCATTAACGCTGAAAACCAATGCTGCCACTCAAGTTTTTTGCCACTCAGTGGTAACCGCAATCATAACGGCCAACGGTGACATGCATACCCTCTATATGTCTTTAATGACAAAATTCGCATTTAGGAGATATAAGCATTCAAAACTTACAGTCTCTCACTTCCGCTAAAATGGATCACGGATTTTCATGACATCACATCACACTTCAGCTTCTCATCAAATCTTCTGTCCAATCAAATACTCTCTAGAATCTGAAGTCCCGCCCCCTCCTACACTATCAACAGACACTGAAGCTGTGGCTGAAATCGGTCATTTGTTCACACATTTACTATTTTCTACATGGTGAATGGCACATAGTGCACTATATAGAGAATATGGAACGATTCAGACAGTGTAAATGCTTTCCATTTCCTACTTAAAAACCCCAGATGGCAGAGAGCAGCTCAACCCTGACTTGAATAAAGGCACATCTCCAGGACCTGCTATAGGTAGCGCTCTACTCCAGCTCTAACTATAGTAGTAAACATGGGTCATACTAGAGCAGCTAATGAGGTGCCCATCCAATGGGGAGCATACATCCCTAATTCAAGACCCAACAGTAGTTGGGGAGGGAGGTAAACAAAATAGAGAGAATATATATTACCCTACATAACTCCAGTCACCATGGACCGTGAGGTACAAACACCTGACTTTCATTCCACAAGAAAAAAATCAAGCACGAGAGGAGCTCCCTCATCACAGCTCATAACATGGAGTGCATTCAGCTCCCTCAAGATAAGGAATAAGGCTCACAAACCTATATGTGGGGCAATGGAGGAAGTGGATTATTGTTTTAATAACACCTGCCTCGACTCTTACTGCATCTAATTCTTCAGAATTAGGCATGCTCCATTAACAATCAGGTTCAAAGCGGCCATAGAGCAGCTTCCTGAACCAACAAAAAGCAACAGAGCAAGCAGATGAAGTCCAAAAGGAAAAACAAACTCTTGTCAGACTCCTCTCAAAGCTCCACCTACAATCCCAAGATCAATTCCATCTTGCCACCTCGGCAGCCGCAGAACCTAAACTGCAAGGTGCAAATGCTAGATTCCCATCTTCGAGAAAGAGTCAAACAAAGGCGAATGCACCACAATGAATGCATTTAGCTCCCAGCTGAACATGCTTCATGCATATGCTAGATTCTAATATCAAGAGAGAATCAAGCAATAACAGAGCTTCTAACAGTGAATGCATTGCCATGAATGCCTCCTAAACCCTTTGAGAGCCAAACACGCTCCATGCAACACCCTCGGAAGAGAATAAAGCAAGAACAGAGCTTACTGTGAATGCAGTAAGCACACCCAGATTTACAAGCAGCTCCTGAAGACAAAAAAGTTGATGATGTGTATTACAGGCACCCTTTCATACTTATGGGAGTTCCATTGGTGACATCATGATCTGTTGTCAGCCAATTCATTGGCGTGTTTATCACACGTGCTTCAGACACCGGTCACGCTGAGGGTGTTCCCCATAGCGTCAATCCAAGATGTTGTGTTGAAGTTTTACTTCAAAACGGAACTAAGACTAACCTAACATATGTAAAAAAAAAAAAAAAAAGCTTAAGCTAATGAAGACAAGTAAACAATCAATCAGTGATCAAATAAGAACAAAGAAACTAATTAGAAGCAATAGGACAAAAAACTACAATAGAAAAAGACACAAATGAAATAGACCTACCGGAAAACCTAAAGCACTAGAAGAAATACTACATAATCAAATGTTCAAAAAACACTGCATAGTTTTTACTATGCAAATTAAATGATGCAAATTAGTGATTCAATCTGTCTGTAAATTCAATCAACTTCCCTGCAGAGATCCTGTCCATGTTTATTCTTATATCAGTGGCATAAAGGTTTATATACCACAAATATGGTTTTAGTTTTAACTATGGTTTACAAGTTGTTGTACTTACACTGTAAGAAAAAAAATCTGTAGAACGGATTATGTCCTAGCAGAAAATGATCAGTACTTTTTCTGTTAAGTATACACACATTTATTTCAACACTTCAACACAACACAATAAAATGCGCAATTCAAAATAATGTGTAAAATATCTGTGAAAAGCATTGCTTTGAGAGCATAAAATCCCACCATCCCTTCAGAGAGCTCTCCAAAGCCACGCCTCCTCCAAAATACATGAATGTGCACAGCCAGAGCAGAGTCTGCAAAGCATCATGAGCTGAGATGGCAAGTACAACTGTATTCTCTTAATTACAGTAATTACAACATGACGTGATCACAACATAAGTTTGTTGTTTTGGTTCAGGAGGAAATGCAAAAGGTTGCCGGTGTTTGTTTGTGGTGCTCAGTGATTGTCTGTCTACTCTGCATACCCTCATTTGGTCTCATTGGACCAAATGCAATAATTAGATGAACATTTTTTGGTCCTGAGACTTCCACAGAAGATAGAAGTACATTGTTTAACAATTTTTGACCACTTTTATCATTGATTTTGATAAGTAAAAATTATTTGTGTTAAAAAATATATGCTGTAATTAGAATGTTCATTTAAAAAATACAGAAACAAAATTATTTAAAAAAGTAAAGATTCTGAAAGCATTGAAGGAGAGCCTTTAATAATTTAATACAGCTTTACAGTAGTAACAATAAATGTTTTATTATATGATATGTGTAATATCATATTTTTAAATATGATTGTTTCATTTTGTGATTATCGACACCCAACTTAATATATGATATTTACCATCTTAAATCATGTCATGGTTAATTAACTCATGTAAATATTAGATCAAATTAGCGCAGAATTTACTTTGGATTGCTGTCCGCGATCGTGTCAAGGATCAGCTAAATTTCCACATTTTTTTACATTTATTTTGTCATTTTTAATTATTTATTTATTTACATTTTTAATTTATTTATTTATTTATTTATTTATTTATTTATTTATTTATTCATTCATTCATTTATTATGTCAATTGATTTATTTGTTACAAAATAGTGAAATTGGTTTTGAAGCAGTACATGCTGGATGGCATGTTTATCCTTGCAGAAATGTCTGGGGAAGTTCTTCCAGATGTCCACTTATGATTTTCTGACTGCTTTGTTTTTTATGACAATAGACTCTTATTTATTATTTGGCATTTGCTGAGGAGATTGGTTGACCGTCATCAGTGATATGAGTGCCAGCTGGGATGGTGTGAACACAGAAGGGGTTTGCAAACTGGCCAAGATCTTGAACTATGAGTTAATTCATTACAAATGAAATGGCAAAAAATGCTTGATTGGCATCTTGTGATAGAGTTGCAAGTAAGGGAAGCAGAAAGGACAACAGACACAAACTGTGGATATGTTGGCATGGATCAAAATCACAGAACCACAGCTGTGACAGGCAATTTTAATTGCACTGTTCGCTTCTCAGATGAAGCAATTAAAATTGTGATGTAACAGGAATATTGCAAAATAATTTGTTGGTTTATTTGGTTCCTGCTTTTAACACTGTAGTCAAGACCATTTGTGATTTCTTTTGAAATTAAAAAAAAAAAAAAAAAAAAATATATATATATATATATATATATATATATATATATATATATATATATATATATTGAGTTTGGTTATGCTATCCCCATCTTCTAAATCAGAGGCATTCTCACTCTTCTAAAACAAAACCATTTTATTTCTATATATTAAGTGCAGATTTCATCTTTGCATATTTATGGGATTTTTTTCCCTGTCACAAAATCTGTTTTATAACGTCCCTGGTGTTTTTATCCTCTCAAATCTTAAAATACAATTGTCTAAGGTACCTTTGTCTAAGATATGTATTGTTTGATTTTCAAAAAGGAGACAATCAGTGCATCTTTAAGTCTTAGAGCATCCCATTTTAACACATTAATGACAGACAATGTAGCCTATCCTTAGCATTAAATGACTCCCTTGTTTCTAGATTTTGTTTTTCAGTAGCAGTTTGAATTGTATAGTACATTCAGACAAAGAAAAGAACAACAATTTGGCAGAAAAGATGATGCCTGACAGAAAAGAAGAGATTTGTTGGTCATGTCAGTGAGTAATCTGACATGGAATTATCTCTGTTAGCTGCTTTCAGTGACATTAACGAATTCATTCACTGAGAAGCATTGAAGTTGTTTTTTCAAGATGTCATAACTGCTTTTGTCACTTTTCTCACATCCGCATTTTAACTTAAAGTTAACAATATTTACTTTTTTTGACATTTTAATAGTAAATTCAAGCAGATCATGAAGATTTCAATTCTCAGCAGATGATTCACAGGCTGGAAAGGAACAGATTGCTGCAACAAGAGGTGTTGACTGAGACTGAGTGCTTATATTTATCCACAAGCATAAAAACACTCACAGATGATGATGATGATGGCAAATGAGGAGCAAACAGAGAAAATGAGCATTATGTAAAAGCCAAACTGTTCATGTAATCTCCATTGTGGTGACTGTGATTATATTTTGGATCAACAATTAAAAAGAAGAAAGTAACATTTGATGTCAAGTTTGGAGACTGTTTGATTTAGTTCAGCAATTTTCTTAGAAGAAAGTTTGATGTCACTTAAGTTTTCAGATGATTTCCCAATTGTTCTGCCATTTCTACACATGCATGCCTGATGACTGAAAGAGAAACAGAATGACTAATGTCACAAAGAAATCGAGTGTCGCAGGTATGACGTCAGAACCTAGAAGACTAATTCACCACTGACTCCTTTGAGATTTTCCTATGGGGTTTTATAATAGGGTTTTATGATTTATGTGTAAATAAAGTGTGGTAAACATAGCTTGACTATACTTTTATACTAGACTATACATAAATTACCACCATAGCAAAAACACGAATTTTGAAGCAGTTATGTACATTTTTGAAAATGTACATTTTTAATAAGTAACTACATAAGACAGCTTGAGGTGTGAATGTGTGCAGTGTATGTTGTAGACAAAACCTCAAAGTATGGTCAAGTTATGTTTACCACAGGCTTTATTTTACTCCTAAATTGAAAAACGCCATTATAAAACCCCATAGGAAAATCTTGATCTGGTTGTGTTTGATTAGACCTGGAATTTAAAGACTTTGGTTTTCACTCTGCTATTGATAGAGCAAACAAATGACAAGAAAATGACTATGCACGGATTTAGAAGATGCCTTTAGAATGCATTTTGAATCATTATTCAAATTGGATTCTGTTTTTGGAAAGTGGAGTGGAACTGCAGCACTATCAGAGCCAAGGG
Organism: Megalobrama amblycephala; assembly: GCF_018812025.1. Taxonomy (NCBI): domain Eukaryota; kingdom Metazoa; phylum Chordata; class Actinopteri; order Cypriniformes; family Xenocyprididae; genus Megalobrama; species Megalobrama amblycephala. Next base: position 26,052,016 of record NC_063049.1, on the reverse strand, counting down.
CAACAAAGGATTATTTTAAGCTTTAGTCATACATCATTTCAAAATCATTTCTATACAAGCCTCAAAGTGGCCATGCTGATCCTATATAGAGCATGAAAAATGTATATATATGTTAACCCCTTAACTGTCACTGTCCCACTGGCTTTTTTATTGCCTTTTTTCCCCATTACATATTTTAGTAATCATCATAAATTAGGTATCATTCGCATGCTTAAACATTCAAAATTCATCCTTTTGAAATCGGACATTGCTAAATGATGTGTCGAACTTGCACAACTGGGTATTTCATAAACCAAATTTGGAACGCAACTTGGTTAGGCATATGGCTTTGATTTTATAGCAAATTTTATAGTAAAAATTATTTTGTAAAATAGACATAAATGTTTAGTACAGTACATTTGCTTTACAGTAACCTTGAACTTCTATAATGTGGGGGAATTTTACAGTTAAAGACCCAAAAGACCAGATATGATGAATGAAGACCCGTAGTCAGAGTTTAAAAAAAAAAAATAAAAAAATAAAATTGAAGACAATTTTACTGAAGAATAGTTTGCAGTTTCATCAGCAGAAGCCAGCTTCAAGTCTCACATTGAGTTTGTAGGCTGCTCTGTGTACATTCATATTTCCACAGTAGTTATACTCTAAAAGAGTCTACTAACTATGCCATTACTTCAGGTTAACTGATTCTGATTGGCTAAGAAAAACAGACAAAATTAGTAATTTTCCACACATGGACTGATAGACAGAAGGGTATCTCCATCCTTCACGATTCTGACACTCGGACCCTGGATTTAGGCACAGGATGTCCTTCTAGATCATGACAAGGTGTCTGCAGGTCTCAAGCAGAGTGCCAGTTTTAAACGAGCACCAATACTAGATACCTGCACACAGAACACTAGCGCATATACAAAGATACACCAGATTCACAGCTTCTTCAAGGTTGAAGATGGCCCAGGCTTTAACTATAACAGAAAATATTCCCAAAACATACTGGTAAGTTGTACTTTTCTCTCAGTGAGAGGTAAAGACAATATTCATCATTATTTTCTAGTGATTGAAGATGAAAAAGAAAATAAATGCTTTAACATACACTGTAAAAAATTATTTTATGGTGAAGTAAATACTACAGAAAAAAACAAACGTAATTTCATGGTTTAATTCAGTGTTGTATTGTTTGAGTAAAATGTGTTGCAAAAGAAACTTCAAAAAGTAGAAATTACTCAACCTACTCAACTGGCCAAGTTAAAATTACTTATTTTCTTTGTTAATTTTACTTATCTTAGTAAAAGCTGCAGTCCGTAACTTTTTTTGGTTAAAAATTCTCCAAACTCAATTTTTGAGCAAGTACATAACCAGCCAGTGTTCAAAACTATCTCATTATCTTAGCTCGATTCTATGGAAGCCCGTTTCCGCCACTAAAAAAAAAAAAAAAAAAAAAAAAAAAAAAAGCCACTAAAAACTCGCAATTGCGTGATAAAAAGTCAGAATTCTGAGATATAAAGTCGCAATTGCGTGATAAAAAGTCAGAATTCTGAGATATAAAGTCACAATTGCGTGATAAAAGGTCAGAATTCTGAGATATAAAGTCGCAATTGCGAGTTATAAAGTCAGAATTCTGAGATAAAAACTCGCAATTGCGTGATAAAAAGTCAGAATTCTGAGATATAAAGTCGCAATTGCGAGTTATAAAGTCAGAATTCTGAGATATAAAGTCGCAATTGCGAATTATAAAGTCAGAATTCTGAGATATAAAGTCGCAATTGCGAGTTATAAAGTCAGAATTCTGAGATATAAAGTCGCAATTGCGTGATAAAAGTCAGAATTCTGAGATAAAAAGTCGCAATTGCGTGATAAAAAGTCCGAATTCTGACTTTTTTTCTCGCAATTAACTGATGGTCAGTATCTCTGTCTGTAACAGTGCATCCAACGATAGCCGTGCTGCCGTGAAGTCTGAAGCTGTTGGTGTATAAAATGTGCCACTTCAGCTTTGTCTGATTTATTGCGCCTCCGCCACAGCTGATTCTTCTTCTTCTTATGATTATTATTACATTGTTATTATTGTGTAAAATTCATTAGTGTATCCATTCTGTTAAAAACAACTTTTATTGCCCAAATACCTCGCCTGTAATTTGCAGAATTGCATGATTCTACCCTTGAGTTGCAAAGTTAATGAAACATGATAGGTATTGGTTGTTTTAGTATTAAGCCCACTAGATGGCAGTAAAAGCTGTTTTTTTCTCCTTGAAACGCTGTGTACAAGGTTACCGTGGAAACATTCTATATGCATATTCCTGCATAATGCATATGTCCGGAGACTAATCTTTATGTGTCTCCTCCAGTAAAATCAATATTTCTTTATTGGTAAATCGGCGCTAAAAATAATCCTTTATAATGTCCTCTATTTTATGTATAATAATAACAAAGCAGCAATCCTGATGGTCTATTTAATGTATAATAATTAACAAAGCAGTAATCCTGATGGTCAGTCGCAATGAAAGGAAACGCAAGCAAAGTAAGAACTGTGAGAAATAACGTTTCACAGTAGTGATAAAAAGTCAGAATTCTGAGATATAAAGTCGCAATTGCGAGAAATAAAGTCAGAATTCTGACTTTTTATCACGCAATTGCGACTATATCACGCAATTGCGACTTTATATCTCAGAATTCTGACTTTATCACGCAATTGCGACTATATCACGCAATTGCGACTTTATATCTCGCAATTCTGACTTTATATCACGCAATTGCGTCTTTATATCTCAGAATTCTGACTTTTTATCACGCAATTGCGAGATATAAACTCGCAATTGCGAGTTAAAAAGTCAGAATTCTGAGATAAAAAGTCGCAATTCATCCTTTTTTTTTAGTGGATTTTTTTTTTTTTTTTTTTTTTTTTTTTTTTTTTTTAGTGGCGGAAACGGGTTTCCATACGATTCACAACGGCAAGCTTGTAATAATGTTTTATAATAAGAGCGACCTGGTGGATTTCCGCAGGAAATTCAAGCATGCAGCAGTTCGTCTGTGCGTCATTACGTCACGTCCGTAAACAGAAAGGAAGGAGTCCCGTCGAGAGGCTAGTCAGTTTTATCACGTGAGGATGATGCTTGTAGTGGATCATTTATAGCCTGTTCTCACAGCAGCTGAAATAATTAAACGTATCATTTTGATGGCGGATTGTAATCCAGAAAGATCCAAATGACAATCATCAGTGACAGCTGGAGATTCACTCATAGTCAAAAAGCAAAAGACTTTGGACTGTGGAGTGGCTACAGAAATTGAAAACTACAGGTAACGCTAATATACACTAAATACACATAGTCACGCAATGCTGATGTTGTTAACATTAACAATTTGAGAACAAAGGATAACAGTAATAATAATTTGCACGGTTTGACTTGATCGATCGTGGCAGCACGATTTATTGTAGGCCTAATGATTTTTTCCTCAGTTGATCAGAACAAAAGTGGCAGAAATGTTACTTACTTGTTCAGATGATATTTTCCAGTGAAAATTCTTATATTGGTCATACTTTCAAGACGTAGAATCTGTGATTCCGAAGTACAGTATCCACACCGGTGTGATTGACAGCAAACATTAGATTCATCTGCGCTGACGAGCTGTGCCGAGGCACAATGTATGTACAGATAACTGTTCCACATGTGACTGCAATTGCAGGTTTCAAACAGAAATGGCGACAAAGAGGAAAAATGCAGACTGCAGCTTTAAAGGGATAGTTCACCCAAAAATGAAAATTTTATGTTTATCTGCTTACCCCCAGCGCATCCAAGATGTAGGTGACTTTGTTTCTTGAGTAGAACGCAAATGATGATTTTTAACTGCAACCGTTGCCGTCTGAACACTATTATTGTATTTTTACCTCTAAAACACCACTGTCCAACTGCGTTCAGCACTCGGTTAGTGAGGTCTGATCGCGCTCTGACAATGGCAGCAATGTCTTGCACTCATTGAAGTATATGTGCGAGATATTACTGCCGTTGTTAGACCTCACTAACCGAGTGCTGAACGCAGTTGGACATTGTGGTGTTTTAGAGGTAAAAAATGATATAAATACTGTTTGATTTCTCGCACAAACTGATTGTTTCGTGTCTTAGGACATCAGTGTGTCGTCACGAGCTGCAGGGTTTAATTTGAATTTGTCTAAGCAAGTTTTATTTACTCTTATAAAAGAAGTTCCCATTGACCCACATTATATGGCTGACAGATGGCAACGGTTGCAGTTAAAAATCATCATTTGTGTTCTGCTGAAGAAACAAAGTCACCTACATCTTGGATGTCCTGGAGGTAAGCAGATAAACATCAAATTTTCATTTCTGGGTGAACTATCCCTTTAAGTAGAGTTACTTAATTCCATGTTTGAAACTTTAAAAATATGCATGCAAAAACTTGCGAAAGAAAAATTAAGTAAATTTTACTCGTTTTTTACCGTGTACGTTAAAGAAGACACTCAAATAATTTAATATTTGAAGGATAAATGTTGATTCCAGAATCCAACCCATCAATAACTTTTTACACGTCAGCAATAATCTCCTGTGTCTTCTTTAAAAAGAGACCAACCTTAGGTCTGTTATTCCATTCATCTTGTTCTTCTATTTCTGAAGATGGCTATTGCCCTTTGCAGTCTCTTTGTTCTTATCTGCTCGAGCACTGAGCATCTCCATGGTTATGAGCCTGTGATAGGTCAAAAAAGAGGCAACAATGTGATTATCGTTTGGTTATCTCATTCCCTGTTGAATGCATTGTTAGCGACAAAGCCTTTCCATGGCAACAACTGGCTGTGAGTGGCAGCAAGTTTGCTGATATCTGAGTGGAAAGCAGTGCTGGAGGGCTAGTGCTAATGTCCTGTCCAGTGACCTGGAGTTGTGTTGAGGGTCTGCAGTGCAACAGCTCACAATTCCAGTCTCTGTATTATTATGAGCATATAGCTGAATTTTCAGTGGACTTGTGTATGGATGGTGTCCATTTACATTCTGCAAGAAGCATCACATAGACAACATTCAATTAATGTGTTTGCTATATCGGTGCGATCACTGATGACAAAGTACAATTCTTAAATCAGAAATACAGCTGGCATTTAATAATCATGGTACAGCATCACTGTATCAGGAAATGTCCACCGAAATACGGTTATAGCTGAGAAATGAGGAAAGAAAAGCATGCAGCTGAAATGTTATTATTTGCATATCTTATTCATTACTGCACCTCAGCAACTTTCATTTGTGCTGCTAATGAACCGAGCAGAATAAAGACCAAAGGCATTCTGTCATAACGCTGAGATTATTATTCACAAATATTCCCATTATTTAAAAGTTAAAGTACAGGACTGAACCTGTAATGAGTCATCATGGATGACCACGATAGAGCCTTATGAGTGCTTTAGAGCAATATATTTCAACAAAGCTAGTTAAATATTAGTCATTTTCTTCCTCTAATCTAATTAATCTAAATGTCTGTTTGATTGATTTATTTATTTATTTATTTTTGCATGAATGCATTGTGTAACATCCTTCTTCTGTATAGAGAATACTGTAATTCAAAGGTCATTTCAATGTTCCTTTCATTTGCTAAAGTACCATCTTGCATGTGTGTGTGACTTCTGTAAAGATTTAATGTACAAATCTACGAGTAGTGCTCATTAGAAGGTGAGATCAAATTGGCAGTGAAGTATTGATAGTCAACATCTAACAGGTTAATTTATTATCATAGTCTCTTAGCTATGGTCAACACTTTTCATTTCACACCACGTGCCACACTCACACATTCACATGTAAACATTTATTCCACAAGACATGACTGCCAGGTTAGATGTACTACAAAACGGAAGATAAGCGGTACAGTGCTGGGGGTAACGAGACAGTTCAAATGTAAATGGAAGTGTGAGAGGAGAAAGAGAGAGAGAAAGAATGAGAGAAAGCTTGAAATATATAGCACAATGGATGCGTGTTTGTGTGAGAGAAGATGGATGGATAAATGGATGGATGGATAAATGAATAGGGATAGATAGATAGATAGATAGATAGATAGATAGATAGATAGATAGATAGATAGATAGATAGATAGATAGATAGATCAACTCTGCTTGGAGTACATATAGTCCCTCTCTAAATAGTGTTAAAGCAACACTGAAGCAGAGTTAAAGTTAATGAGCTAATTAAGCGATTAATTAAGTGATGAATAAGCATTAGTGATGATCACCTGCTGTTAACAAGCAGAATCGCTGAAGAAAAGATAGTCCTCCTCTACTGAGATCTTGAGAGATATATCTTTTATCTTCAGTTGAATTAATCTAAGACTGTGGCTAAAATCAGTTGTAGTTCTTGTGTTTCTCTTTTCTTCAGTGATTCTGCTTGTTAACAGCAGGTGTTCATCACTAACGCTCAATCATCACTTAATTATCTCATTAACTTTAACTCTGGTTAAGTGTTATGCTGCGTTTACGTCACCTCGTATTTACCGGAATCTTGAGATGACAACACGTGACGTTATATTCGGAGCTGTTCACGTCCTTTTGGTCCTTGGACTGGGAATTATGCGTTTCCATGACACCACTATCAACACCTAAATGAATCTACAGCGGTCAGGTGGTACAGCGGCCACGTGGTACATGTGGGAGCTCTCAGAAAACTCCCAGCTTACAAGCTGTAATTACGAGCTCTACGAGGACGTGAACGCTTTTTACAAGCTAGAATCTCGTAACTACAGGAATTACAAGGCCGCGTGAACGCACCTTTACTTTAACACTATTAAGAGAGGGACCACATGTACTCCAAGCAGAGTTGATTTAACTCTGGTGATTTTGCTGTGTAGTGATAGATATACATTTAGATGGATGGACGGATGTACATATAGAGGGATAGATTGAGAAGATATTTGTATGGATAGATAGGTGGATAGATGGACAGTTAGACATTTAGATATATGGATGGATGGATGGATAGACATTTTGACGGATGAATGAATAGATGGACAGACATTTAGATAGATATACAGACAGATTGATGGACAGACATGATATTTTATTTCAGCAGTCATGATATTTTAACAGTTCAGTCTGAAGCATTTTTGTCTTCTCGAGGTAAGTTTGTGTGTTTATATCTTTGTCTGAATGTTTTCCTAATCTTGCCTATTTCCATCAATCACATTTTCTTTGGGCCTCAAGAAAGTGGAGTGTGTATTTGTGTCGCCTGTCATGTTAAATAAGCTCCCTGATTCATCTTGGTAGTTGCAGACGCAGGTGCAGAAGAAAGAGGGAACACCTGAGAAACTTTCACTAAACCCCTGACTCACACTTCTCTCTCTTTCTCTCTCTCTCTCTCCCTCTCCCCCTCTCACAGCACAGCTGGATTGAACAGAATGATCACTGACTTGAGGAGGACCAGACTCTCCTAGCTCACACACACAGCCAGAGAGAGCAGAGAGAGGGAGCGAGAGAGAGCGTGTGCTCAACTAGCAGGTCATCCAGCTCATAAAATCTGTTGTGTTCTGACAACGAGAACAGAGAGCAGCAAGAAGATTTCATTTAACAGGCACAACACACTGCGCGTTCTGAAATGCACGGATTATGGAAACCACATTTTATCAATACACCGTACATTTCCAGTGTTCAGGCTTTTTGGTGACAGTAAAAGAGTAGCAAGAAGACTTCAGGAGTGTTTTCAAAAAGGGAAAGAATGAAGCAAACCTCTGGACTCGTGGCTGTATGAAAGATGCCATGAAGAAAAGAAGGATACATCACCTCTAACTGAACTTGTTTTTGACAATCTATAATTGTTAATAAGGGACAATATGAACTTGCATGCCAACATTTCAAAACTTGTATCTAAAAGCATCTTCACCTCTTCGAACCTGATGCCCTTTGACCCTGACACCTGGACACCAAGCCCGGACATCATGCTGGGTAATGTGGTCCGTAACAGTTCGTTTGGCTGTAACAGAAGTTGGGCTGATATAGAAGCATCTCTCTTCCCCAATCTATCCATCAGCGGCACTTCCAGTGAAAGAAAAGAACAACTGTCATGGCAAAGGTGCAACGGCGAGATGAGTAAAGAGGAGTTAGTTCGGAAAAACTGGGTTGCGCTGCTGATTTTGATTGCGGTCATTGTTACGGTTACCGGGAACATTTTAGTAATCATGGCTGTCAATCTGGAACGAAAACTGCAAAATGCCACCAATTACTTTCTCATGTCACTGGCAGTGGCAGATATGCTTCTGGGACTTCTGGTCATGCCTGTCTCCATGGTGACCATTGTGTATGGTGAGTCTGCTTCAATTTTGACAGTGGCAAATGGCAATAGGTGTGTATTGTAGTGATGTAAGCTTTCATTTACACAATGTTGAATTTTCTTGTGCGATTCTGTGTAACAGTAATGCGTGGTATGCTAGTAATGTCAAACGCCATGGTGTGTATATCTATCAGGTTTTAGTAGTTTTCAGCTAATGATTTGAAACCATATAAAGAGTTATTGCCATATGAGTTTCCACTGGAAAAGATGGAAGTGCAATTGCAGCTGATTTTATTAGGGGGCAGAACATTTTCCCACCACATACTTTGGGATTTTCCCACCTCCTACTTGAAAATAATGACTGGAACGGTGCTCAAAGTCGGACATGGATTAGATTGATCAACCATGACCTCAGGGAGAAGCGTCATTTAATGTGTCAAAGATGGCGGCGACTGTCGAGCGTGTCGCGCCGTTATGTTTGTAATGTTGTATATAAAGATTTTTCTCTCTTTGCTATTTTTAAAGTGTACGCAACGAGCATTTCGTGTTCATGACTTGTTTTTGCCAAAATTGGTATAAAAACACAATGTTCTCGTTGAGTTGTGGCACCATCTTGTGGTGTATTTGGGTGTTCCCCTTCCAGCTTCCAACAAAAACATGATTGGAGCGGTGAAGGTGTGATTTCTAGGGATGTGCAAGACTAGTCAACTAAATGGTATGACATTGGAAATACTAGTCGATTATATTTAAAACATTTTTTTTTTTTTTTACATTTCTATATTTTTACAAAGGCTACGTTCAAATTATGTTAATGACATATTAATGCTATGTTTTTAAAATAATACATTATTTTGAAAATTGGATGTCTGGTGTGGAAAACAATGTAATTTAATTTCAATTCAATCCTTGTATGCGTTTTCATTGACAGCGGCCTCAGAGAAATATTCACTCGAAAAATGAGGTGTGGGAGTATTTTGGTTAGAAAAAAACAAAATATTGTGGTGGCTAATGTTAATGAAGTGAATGCTTATGTTTTTTTACGACAGTGATCATAATGCAAGGCAAGCACATTTCATATATGTTTTTCAGCACCATTCAGTATAGGATTTGACTTCATATTGGGATCACATATACACACTTTTTTTTTTTTTTTTTTTTTTTTTGTCTTCCGAGGGTTTGTTTACTTTTAGACTAGTCAACTAGTTGGTTACATAATTTCTGTATAAAACGTCAGTGAAATTAGTATTAGCACGTGACAAATCTAAATCAATCACATCCCCTATTTTAAACTTGTGATTGAATGTTTGTGTAAAGTAAGGTATATGGTGTAATAGCACACAGTTTGAAATGACTTTGAACAGGACTGCAACATATAGTATTTGTGGCATTTAATAGTAATTTTCTAATCTAGTACTACTATTCTGACTCCAAGTTTAAGGTATTTTAAATAACAGAAGGGTTTTGATTGACTGGTTGCTTTCATTGCTGATATTTCATTAATTTTTAAAAAATATATTTAATATGTTTACGTATCATTTCCACATTGTGTTGTTAATTTCGATTCATTATCTGTCGTGTTTTATGAGGGAAATGTTCATTTCTGTGTAATTTGTTATTTGTCTACTTAAAGTGGATGTGTTAATTGATCATTAGTGGCCTTGTGTGCACTGACGAGGGTATTTTCATGCAAAGGGATTGCTGGATGACATTGTAGATTATTTTAATTGCTTCTGTATTTTATAATGAGTCCAATCACATGAAAAATGCATGGTTAGCGCACAAGCTTTTATATTCCGTTATGATGGAGTTTACTATTCGAGTGGGAAAAAGAAATCTGTTTTTATAATGGAGCTTGACAGTGAAATGTCATTGTCATGCTGCATTTCAGGCTGTTATCAGTGTGCCGAGGCAGCGGCTTTGAAGAACTCTGGGACAGAACGGTTCAAATCGCGTAAGAGTGTGCATGCCACCCTCTTCACCGTTGCCATGTTGCTCTGTCTCTTCTGCTCATCTGTCCCCTCTGTATATGCTGTGGGAAGTATTAGTGCTATTAGTCAGACTGTGGATGTGAATAAATGTCATGTCATGGTTTTAGGACAGAGTCACATGTTACAGCCCAAACCTTGTTAACATTTCAAGGGGTGTGTGTGTGCTGCTTAGTAAATGTGTCTGTTAAACGGTCAAACAAAAGAACCCATTAAAGGTGATGATGTGGAGGGAGAATTTTTAGAGAAAGTCTAATTATTTTCTGGACTGATGCTATTCAAATCCACTGGATGCTTGAGAGATTCAGGACTTCACCTGTACTTTTATGAAGCAATTTGTCTTTGTCTTCTGGCTGGCTGTCTGTTTTGTTTTTTTGTTCAGGAAAAAATGACAATATTGTTGGCCAAACATTTTTAATTCACCTTTATTTTTCCTGTTAATTGGCTTGATTAAACTCTTTGTCCTTGTGTTTGACGGTTGAGTCACGTTCTGTCTGTTCCATTCTCTTTTTGTTTCTTTTTTTTTTTTGTCTCGCAGTCTCACATGAATGCATGTTCATACACAAACACAGATTTTCCAGAGAATGTTTCTGTATGAATTATAGCTTCTATCTTTTTTTTTTCCAAAGCAGAACATTTGGACTGTGAGTCTGTGGGATTACTTTTAATAACTTAGGCAAAATATTTAATGAATATTGTATTTAGAGAAATAATCATGTTTTAAGTACTAAGCATGTAACTCACCACAGTAGGGATGCACCGATATTACAATTCTACCAATAAATGATAATTATGTTCATATTAATATTATTATAATATATTTTCATATTTATATTATTTAAATTTAAATTCAATTGTAATATTTTCAGATTAAAATTCTATACTGTTTTGTCTAAAATTAAAAATCCTGTAAGTGAATTTAGTTTTCACATACAATATGAAACATATTCATTTGGTGATTTGCTAAAGATTACATTGTTATTAAATTATTAGTGTTTTTAAAGATTAACTTTAAGTGTTAGATCACAACCAAGTTAATCTAAATGTAAAAGTAAGGGAAATGAGCTGTACAAATAAATATCCAATATTGATTGATACAATAAATTCAGAAATCTAATATAAGTTTGTCTAACTGACATGGTACTGTTATATTGTGCATCACTATATAACAGTGTTATTGTAGTACTATTTATACACTATTATAATATACACTGCTCGGCCAAAAAAAAAAAATGTTGCCTTAAATAGGCAAATACTTAAGAGTCAATGATCAGATCATTATTGCAGTGATTATTATGTTTCTAGGATGTTATATGTTTGGCATCAGTTCTTCTAACCCTAACTGATGGAGTGTGTAGCTTTTCATTTTTTAAACAACCCTGTAGGAAGACACATCATGGCCATATTCCATGATGACAATGTCAAGATTCATCAGGCTCAAATTGTGAAAGAATGGTTGAGAGGGAGCATGAAGAATAATTTCACACATGAATTGGCACCTCTGCGTCCAGACATTAAATTCATTATAAGTCTTTGGGATGTGTTGGAGTAGACTTTACAGAGTGCTTGACTCTTGCATTTGTCAATACAATTCTTGACCAAACATTGACAAACCTCTTCATGGAAATAAATGTTGTGATGTTATTTCCATAAAAGCAGTCACCTAGATTAGAACACTGCTTGGTAAAGCAGTGACAAGTTTTGCGCACCAAGTGTCAATTGCATTTTCTTCAGAAAATGCAAAAATTGCCTTGTTCAGAATAAGCTGTTTGATCAGATGATAATTAGTGTGTTTTTGAATTGATAATGGCTGGATTCAATAGGCAGCTGCTCTGTATTGTTTCAGCACAGGCCACATGCAGCCACAGAGGAAGAAAGCTAATCACTATAATACTGTGGGCTGCTCCCCCCACTTCAAGACTTCAGAGCAGTGTATTTTAACACTGAAATTCTGATAAAGAATATTGCATGTAAACAAACATTCAACAAAGTAACACACACATTGAGAGAGACTCGAATAAGGGTATTTCCTGATGGACAAATGTCTTTCATTAGAGAAGTGACCTGGTGGATAATGCTCATGCTCCTGCACGGTTGGAGGCAATGAGTTTGAATCTAGCTTGTGTCATTTTATATCTATTATCTATCCACCCTATTCAGATTCCTGGCAATTCTTTTTTATATGCAAAAAAGCCATTAAAAAAAATGAAAAAGGGGTTATAACAGTAAAGGGGGGGCAAATTGTGCCTCCTGATAGTGCCATTTATTTAAGCAAATATGCAAATCCATAACAGCATAAATGCCCCCACAAAATTAGTCCTGTGCACAATTTGCATACCATGTTTCTTCATCTTGAGGACTGTAAAGCATCTTTCCACCACTGCAAACCCACCACCTGAATTGGCTCTTTAAAATGCAGCCGGTCTGGATGTTTCTGCTCTGTCTTCATTATTTGATCATAATTTGTATACAAACATCTCTCTTAAATTAAACTACATTTATCGCCTGTTTTTCATACTACATTAATAGCGGCTGTTTGAAATTTGCTGATCGTAATGTCACATAATTGTTATGAGCCATAGTGTTCTCCACCTTCACATTATCATTTGAGGGAATGTCTTATTAGAACTAGTGATGAGGCTTAGTGTAACACCACTGAAACCTCCACCGAATCACTTGTAAACACTGACTGATTCCACTGGTCTTAGAGAAGAGCAGAGAGGCTGAAGTGCTTTCAGAAGAGAGATGACAGAGAGAGCGAGAAATTGACACAAAGGACAGAGATCTTTTAAAAAAAGTCCTCAAGAGAGGGATCACATCTGAAGCAGCAGGGGTGATAAAATCAGAGAGGAACTCCCATTGAGTCTCAGCAATGTGCTGACGTACTGGAGTCGTGACAAAGCATGCTCTGAGTAATCCAAAGGTAATCAGAGCTGTTTTATAAATAGCCCATTATTTGAACAGGTAAGAATAGCTATTTGTGTATGTGTGAATCAGGACCATTATTTCTAGGATGCAATGGAGCCAGTGCCTCCTCAAAAAAAGCAAAAAAAAAAAAGCTGTTGAATAATGGTCCTAAAAGAGGCTTGCTATTAATATCTAAAAATAGTAATAAAATAAACAAAATATGCTACCTATTATTGTAGTTTTTTAAGCAATTAAAAAAAGTTAACGCATAAACTTGATGTGTCTAATGAATGTTAATTAAGTGAATGAAGCAATTAGCTGTTACATTTCACGTGTTATAGCGAGAATACCATGGGTAATGAGAATTAAAGGATTAGTCCACTTTAGAATTAAAATTAAGGTTTTTGAGGAAAACATTCCAGGATTTTTCTCAATATAGTGGACTTCACTGGGTTTCAATGGGATGAAGGTCCAAATTGCAGTTTCAGTGCAGCTTCAAAGGGCTCTACATGATCCCAGCCGAGGAATAAGGGTCTTGTCTAGTGAAACAATTGGTCATTTTCTAAAAAAAAATAAAAATTATATACTTTTTAACCACAAATGCTCGTCTTGCACTGCTCTGCGATGCGCCACACATTACGTAATTGGAAAAGTCACACGTGACGTGGGTGGAAGTATGGATCCCATGTCTACAGAGCGAATGTGCAAAGATTAAATGGCCTTTACAAAAAATGTAAAACAGCTATGTCAGATGATTTTGAAGTTGGTGGAGAAAATGAGATGGAATTTTTCACCCTACCTTTCCAACGTGATTACGTAATGCGTGGTGCATCGCAGAGCGGTGCAAGACGAGCATTTGTGGTTAAAAAGTATACTTTTTTTTTTTTTTTTTCAGAAAATGACTGATCGTTTCACTATATAAGACCCTTATTCCTCGGCTGGGATCGTGTAGAGACCTTTGATGCTGCACTGAAACTGTCATTTTGACCTTCAACCCATTGAACCCCAGAGAAGTCCACTATATGGAGAAAAATCCTGGAATGTTTTCCACAAAAACCTCAATTTCTTTTCAAATGAAGAAAGAAAGACATAAACATCTTGGATGACATGGGGGTGAGTTAATTATCAGGAAATTTTAATTCTGAAGTAAGCTAATCCTTTAATCTGATAAAGACACGAGTGTCTTCATTGTTCCTGTTTATTTTTCCAAAGAGTGACAGTTAGGAAAGCCACAATAAATGGGATCAGAAAACACACAGACACTAATTTCCCAATGATTCTCTAAACCTCTAAATCTCCCAAACGGCTCCACATCAGAGCTCCAGCATTTTTTCCCCCCGCCGCGTCATGTCACCATGACGATAAGAGTGTTTCCAGAACAACACTCAAAGCTCAATAGCTGCCGTTAATGCAACATTGATGGTTCTCTGGCACAGGTGGTCTCTAGGTTGCCACGGCGCTCACGACTAAAAAGAGAGGAGTGACTTAATGAGCAGCATGAAGGGCTAATGACGAGCATCTGCGTAGACTGAAATATATTGTTCATTTCATTCTCATTAGGGCCTTGGCCACTTCAAGCATATGACACCTGTGCCACATCAGTAATGACTGCTTAACTATTCTCTATTAATCATACATCTGCATTGTACATCTAGGGTGGGTTGTAATATCTTTTTGGATGGTTATAGATAGCCGTCATCACTTTCCTAAATGTGAGCTGCGAAACTTTTGCATTTCCACTATTTCAATTCAAAACAAAAGCCTGTGTCTTATAACCACACACAGCTCTGTTAAATCAGGTGCTGACTGTGCTGGAATAGCACTGCACAGTGTGGATTCAAATATGGTCATTCTTTTCAGCACAAACACACCTCCGTTCTACATAAATTAGGACTATGAATTGCGCTTTATTAAAAATAACTCAGCACTGTTTGCCTGCTGCAATTATCCTTGCTAAAGAAAAAGAGATGTACGTTTTCTGTTTATCGTGAGAGCAGTTATTCATCAAATGATGGAGAACAGCATTATTACAAGGCATACTGTATATCCAGATGTGTGGTAGAGTCGAGCACAATTAAAGATGTTAAAGAAAAGTGAATAATAGTGGCACTAAACCAATGCAAACAGCATGTGCAAGTCATTCTTAATGTATTTATCCCTAAATGACTGTAGAGTTGAAAATCAACAAAGACATTTGCTTTCCTCTTCCTGTTACGTACAGAGACACGGAGACAGATGTAAAAGCAAACCAGGTGAGTTTATTGCACAATAAGCAGAGCACTGAGTGATAGTAAGCAGATGTGGTTCTTGAGAGATGAATGGAATGTAATACTGTCCTTTTCAAACTTGCAGAAGCTGAAGCAGAGATGCACTGGAGGGAGACGGTGGAGACACTCACACACACAGGCAGGTAGGCACACGAGGAGAACAGGAGACGAAGGAGATGAAGGGGATCGCTGGAGCAGGTAAGTATGTCGTTGGGAGTCCTTAAGGTAAGCATACATGTGCTGTAGTGCAAACGAGACCGGACAGTGAGTGTGTGTGAGTGTGGTGGCTTTATAGTGGTGGTGATAATGGTGCTGATGATCTTCAGGTGGCGGTGATTAGTATGCTGGTGATTGAGTGCGTGGGTAAGGAAGAGAGGTGGAACCTGACGTGTCTGTGACAGTACCCCCCCTCTCACGGCCCGCTCCTGAGGGCCGCGGACCCCGACGTCGTGGTGGTCTTCCTCTGGGGCGTGGAGCAGGTCTGTCTGGGTGGTTGGTGTGGAAGGTCTGTAACAGAATAGGATCAAGGATATCATTCTTGGGGACCCATGAGCGTTCCTCGGGGCCATAGCCTTCCCAGTCGACGAGATACTCGAGTCGACCACCACGGCACCGGGAGTCCAGGATCTCTCGAACCACGTAAGCTGTGCCGTCCTCCAGGATGAGTGGAAGGGGGGCTCGGCGGCTGTCACGTCAGGTTCTGTGGAGGGAACAACAGAAGGGTGGTGAGGTTTCAGCAGTGATACATGAAATGTGGGGTGAATCCTACTGTACTGTGGAGGGAGCTGGAGTCGGTAGGTGACGGGGTTGATCTGCCGAAGGATGGTGAACGGGCCAATGAAGCGGGGACTCAGCTTCTTGCAGGGCAGACGCATCCTGATGTCCCTGGTGGACAGCCAGACCTTCTGCCCCGGTTGGTATACTGGAGCGTCGGAGCGCCGAAGGTCGGCTGCCATCTTGCGTCTGCGCAGGGCTCTCTGCAGTTGGTGGTGAGCTGAGTCCCAAACCCTCTCGCTCTCCCGGAACCAGTAGTCGACTGCAGGGACGTTGGAGGGTTCCCCATCCCAGGGAAACAGTGGGGGTTGGTAGCCGAGTACGCACTGGAAGGGTGTTAGTCCAGTTGTGGCTTGGCGGAGGGAGTTCTGTGCGTACTCGGCCCAACCCAGGTACTGGTTCCAGGAGTTCTGGTGGCCGTGACAGAAGGTACGCAGGAAGCGGCCTATTTCCTGAATCTTCCGTTCCGTCTGCCCGTTCGACTGAGGGTGGTACCCAGATGACAGGCTGATGGTCACACCCAGGAGGGAGAAGAAGGCTTTCCAAACGTGAGAGATGAATTGGGGTCCTCTGTCGGAGAATTCCGTCAGGAATTCCGTAATAGCGAAACACATGGTTAAACATCAACTTAGCAGTGGCCATGGCGGTAGGTAGACCCTCCAGGGGTATCAGACGGCAGGACTTTGAGAAGCGGTCTACTACCACCAGGATGCATGTGTGACCGTCAGACTCAGGGAGGTCAGTGACGAAGTCCACTCCCAGGTGTGACCAGGGTCTCTCAGGAACGGGCAGAGGAAGAAGCTTGCCGGTGGGAAGATGGCGTGGGCTCTTTGAAATGGCACACTCCCTGCAGCCCTGCACGTACCTCCTGACATCGTTGGCCATGTTGGGCCACCAGAAGCGTTGTTTAAGCAACGAGAGGGTCTCATTGGCCCCCGGGTGGCCAGTGCCAAGTGAAGAGTGGGTATTGTGCAGGAGTGGAGTGCGACGTGCCCGTGTGACGTATTGCAAGCCTTGGGGGCAACCCGGCGGAGTGCGTGTGGAGGCATTGGAGGAGGGCATGGTTTCCTCGGAACACTGGATCGGGTTTACGAAGATGGACTCCGGTAGAATTGTTTCAGGAACTTCAGGCTTTTCTTCAGGGGAGTAGAGACGCGACAAGGCGTCAGCTTTGGTATTCTTAGAACCAGGGCGATAAGAGATTGAGAAGTTGAACCTTGAGAAGAACATGGCCCAGCGAGCTTGACGAGGGTTGAGCCTTTTGGCAGCTTTCAGATATTCTAGATTCTTATGATCAGTGAGAACTTGAAAGGGATGAGTAGCCCCCTCCAACCAATGCCTCCACTCCTCAAGGGCAAGTTTGACGGCCAGGAGTTCGCGGTCACCGATGTCATAGTTGACCTCCGCCGGGTTGAGCTTGCGGGAGAAGAAGGCGCATGGATGGAGTCTACTTGGTGTCCCCTGCTGCTGTGAAAGAACCGCTCCCACTCCGGTGGTGGAGGCGTCCACTTCCATGACGAATGGGAGATCTGGGTTAGGGTGGACGAGGAGGGGAGCGGTTGTGAAGGCTCTTTTAAGGGTCTCGAAGGCGTTGGTGGCTTGTGGGGACCAGGACACAGACCTGGGCTGATGACGGAGTAGGTTGGTGAGTGGACTGACGATGGTACTGTAGTTCTTGATAAATCGGCGGTAGAAGTTGGAGAAACCTAGGAAACGTTGGAGTTCTTTGATTGTTGATGGAATGGGCCAGGACTGGATAGCGGAGACCTTCCCCTCGTCCATCCGGATGCCACTGTGATCAATTATATACCCCAGGAAATGGACAGAGGGCTGGTGGAAGGAGCATTTTTCCGCTTTAAGGAAGAGATGAAATTGCCGTAAGCGTTGGAGGACCTCCGCAACGTGGTGGCGATGTTCGGCCAAGCTCCGGGAGTAGATGAGGATGTCATCAATATATACCAGTACGAACTTGTGGAGAAACTCCTGGAGCACCTCGTGTATGAAGTCCTGGAATACGGAGGGGGCGTTGACCAGGCCATACGGCATGACGAGATACTCGTAGTGTCCGGTGGGCGTGACAAAGGCGGTCTTCCACTCGTCCCCCTCACGTATCCGGACGAGGTTGTACGCACTGCGGAGGTCCAACTTAGTGAACACAGTGGCACCGCGGAGATGTTCCAGGGCCGCTGGGACGAGGGGAAGTGGGTAGCGGAATTTGACAGTGATCTTGTTGAGGGCACGGTAATCAATGCAGGGCCTCAAGCCTCCGTCCTTCTTAGCCACAAAAAAGAAGCTTGAAGCAGCAGGGGAAGTAGACGGGCGGATGTAACCTTGTTCGAGTGCCTCCTTGATGTATTCCTCCATGGCCTTCTCCTCCGGTAGTGATAGGGGGTAGATGCGTCCCCTGGGCACTGGCTCACCCGGTAGCAGATCGATGGCACAGTCCCATGGCCGGTGTGGAGGAAGCTTGGAGGCGCGTTGCGGGCAGAAGACGTCACTGAAGGGGGCGTAGTCCGGGGGAACATCCACAGAGCGCTTCTCTACAGGGCTTTCGATGGACGTGGCATTGATGGCGAGAGACTTGGAGCGTGGAGATTTCGGAACGGGAAGCGCTGGGAAACAGTCTGGGAAGCAGTGGTCGCCCCACTTCAGGACTTCGCCCGTGCGCCAAGAGATGGTGGGGTTGTGTTGTTCCAGCCACGGGCGCCCTAGAACCACGTCAGCGGTGGATTCCTCCAGAACCAGCAGATGTATATTCTCCGTATGCAGAATGCCGACACAGAGTTGAAGAGGTCCCACACAATGACGGATGTTCTTACGGCTCAGGGGTTTGCCCGTGATGGAGTGGATTTGATAGCTAGTCGGAGACGGGGAGATCTTGAGCTTGAGTTGACGACAGAGGGTTCCTGAGATGAAATTTCCTGCTGACCCTGAGTCGAGGAGCGCCACCACTGGAATAGAGGCATTTGCAGCAGTAAGAATTACAATAGTAGTGAGTGGTTTCATTTTCTGAATGGAGGGAAAAAAAAAAAAAAAAAAAAAAAAAAAAAAAAAAAAAAAAAAAAAAAAAAAAAAAAAATCGCACTCACCACGGGCCGAGGAGGACGAGATGGGCATGTAGAGATAGCATGCCCTAGAGATCCACAATATAAACATAGGTTCAGGGTCAGCCTTCTTTGTCTTTCCTTAGGTGTGAGACGTGAATGATCTATTTGCATGGGTTCGGTGGCTGGTTCTGGAGGGCTGACGGGCTCGGACCGACGGAGGAGGTTGGTGGTGGATGACTGGCCCTGGTGCTCTAAGAGACACGACTGCATACGAGAACCCACGCGGATGGCGAGTTGGATGAAGCGTTCTAGTCCCATCGAGTCCTCGTATGCAGCGAGATGCAGCCGCACGTTGGGTTCCAACCCCTGACGGAAAGTAGTGATGAGGGCTTGTTCATTCCATCCGCTGGTGGCAGCAAGCGTTCGGAACTGCAAGGCATAATCGTTAACAGATAGATTTCTTTGCTTCAGATTATAGAGTTTCTCACCAGTCGAAGAGTCCGCCAGAGGTTTCCCGAAGACCTCACGGAAGTGAGAGACGAACGCCGTGTAAGACTTGACAACAGGGCCCTTCTGTGTCCACAGGGAGTCTGCCCATTGCAGGGCCTTACCTTGCAGTTGCGAAATGATAAATGCTATTTTTGCTGTGTCGGTAGTGTAGAGGTGCGGCTGCATCTCCAGGACCAGTTCGCATTGGAGAAGGAATCCACTGCATTCCTCCGCCGATCCACTGTAGGGCGCCGGTTTGGCCATGGGACTGGCAGTGAATGCTGGGGAAGAAGCGGTGATGGTGGGTGCGGAAGCAGCCGCGTTGATGGATGACGATGATGATGGCTGTGGTGTGAGTGCTCGGCGCAGCGCGTCCACGAGCTCTTGAAATGGATCGTTGGTGCTCATGCTGTGAAGTTGTTATGGTCCGGTCTTCTGTTACGTACAGAGACACGGAGACAGATGTAAAAGCAAACCAGGTGAGTTTATTGCACAATAAGCAGAGCACTGAGTGATAGTAAGCAGATATGTGGTTCTTGAGAGATGAATGGAATGTAATACTGTCCTTTTCAAACTTGCAGAAGCTGAAGCAGAGATGCACTGGAGGGAGACGGTGGAGACACTCACACACACAGGCAGGTAGGCACACGAGGAGAACAGGAGACGAAGGAGATGAAGGGGATCGCTGGAGCAGGTAAGTATGTCGTTGGGAGTCCTTAAGGTAAGCATACATGTGCTGTAGTGCAAACAAGACCGGACAGTGAGTGTGTGTGAGTGTGGTGGCTTTATAGTGGTGGTGATAATGGTGCTGATGATCTTCAGGTGGCGGTGATTAGTATGCTGGTGATTGAGTGCGTGGGTAAGGAAGAGAGGTGGAACCTGACGTGTCTGTGACACTTCCAACCCTCTCTTCCTTAAAGTGATAGTTCACTCAAAAATGAAAATTCTGACATCATTTACTCACCTCCAAACCTGTATGAATTTCTTTCTTCTGCTGAACACCAAAGAAGATATTTGGAAAAAAGACCACCACATGCCCCCCCGCGAGATCTGTTTGGTTATTGACATTCTTCCAGATATCTTCCTTTGTGTTCAGCAGAACAAAGAAATTCATACAGGTTTTGGAACTGAGTAAATGATGAGAGAATATTCATTTTTAGGTGAACTATCCCTTTAACAAAAGAGCCATTTGTGATTCTCAAAGGCACAGTGGTGTTGATAATGATCAAGGCCTAAAAGCCAAGATGAGTACAGGGGCTCTGCTAATTGTCAAATCTTTTGTACTGTGCTGTAACCTTAAGATATAATCTGATGGTTTGCTTCAGCAAATGGGTTTTTATCTCATGTTTACTTTTTAAACACTATCAGGTAGGATGTAGTGTAGGTGGGATGTTTTTCAAATGCAATAGAGCATTATTAGCACAACTCTCTCTCTCTTGTCATACATACAATATAATGTAACAATTATGTAAACAACATAAAAATGTTGCCATATTCACATTAATCTGTTTCGTTAAAAAAATCACAAATTGGCACTTACTAGATATTTCACTTTGAGTGTCACATAACCTGCAAGATGTAATTTTTTTTAGAAATGTTGCCACAGACTTGTTTTTCCAAAGAGCCTGAATTGTATAATAAATTGTTTAAAAAAAATACAATAATACAATGTCATCATGTATTGTGCATCCTATCAAATTACGACAATGCAAGTTTGAATATGTGCAAGTACAAATTAGATTTTGAATTAAGAAGACTAGTCTAATATCTATAGGTGCTATTTTTCTGAAACTTTTATGATTTTTTATTTATTTATTTTTTTTTTGATAGCTCCTGTTCACTGCATGATTTGTGGAAAAAAGGCATTAACATTCTTCAAAACATTCATCCAGTCATACAGGTTTAAAATGAAGATGATTATGGAAGAATTTTCATTTTTCTGTGAACTCATCATATTTTGAGTTGTTTTCAGTACAAACAGGTAGAGAGGAAGAGAGAGAGAGAGGTGTGTGTGGGCAAGGAGGGGGTGATTAATTAGTCTGATAGATTCAGGGCTGCTTAACGAGGCAGAGGATGAGTTCAGGAAGGGTCAGGGAAAGCGGGGTGAGCCAGCGGTATTGTAATTATCCATCTACCTACACAAACACACATGCAGACATACTCCTTGTGACATTACAGTGATTTTCCTTCTTGCCTTAGGCAAATATCATGGACTTTTTTTCTTTTCTTTTTCAACATGGTGACAGAGTGACGCATATAATCATGCCCTCAGTGGTCATTTCTTCGGCATCCAGCTCAAATCTGTACTTACATGAAATGCATTTCAAAATGTGGGACTCTAGAGTCAAGTCTTTGCTAAGATTTGTCACTCAGCTTGTTGAAATCTTGTGCTGATGGTCAAAAGGCAAAGCTTTTAAGGTGGCGGTGCTGTTCGCCTGTGTGTGTATTCATTGTTAATGTTGTCAGGCTGTATGGTTAAATTTTGTGCTATTTGTATATAATTTGTCATAAATATAACCTAAACTTAACCCTATCAGAAAATGTCCTGCATTTTTACAATTAAAAATATAATTTACTCACCTATATGCATTTCCTTCTTCTGCTGAACTCAAAAAAAGATATTTTGAAGGATGTTGATAACCAAATAGTTTCAGTATTAGTTTCCCATTGTGTTTTTTGTCCATACAATGTTAATCCAACAAAACCAAAACAGTTTAGTTACCAAAATTCTTCAAACATGTTCATAACAACATGAGGGTGAGTAAATAATGACAGAATTTTCATTTGTGGGTGAACTATCCCTTGAATTGACTGTATTTTATAACATTCTTACAAATGACGACGTCCCAAAAAGAAGGTTTTGCCAGATTTAGCTCACTTCTGGGTACAAATTTTGTTAAGTCGGTACACACACACACACTCATTCACACTCACTGCTTTCTAAGGTGTCCTTCAGCCAAATCAGGCTATTATCCTGCATGGCCCGATAACGTTTGGCTTTCATCTGAGCAAAGGCACAAACACTCAATGGATTTGAGGGAATTTGTCAGGTTTTTGTTGGGTCTGAGTATTAAACGCTGAGTATTACCCTTCAGTAATTAGGGCATCCCCTGAGCTTGTACCGATGAGCAACTCCAATTAGACAAACTGTCTAAAGGGTTTTAAATCGAGTCTTTGCCCTTCATTGTTTCTGTTTCCTTTTCAGTCACAAGCACAAACACAGATGCATGCATCTCATAGACAGCACACACACATCCACAGCCATTTGATATTAATGGATTATTAATTAGCCTCTGGTTTTGATGCGGCATCTCTTGTTTGAGCTTTATGAAATAAAGCCACAGCTGGTAGAAGCCTCAGGGAGGAGAAAGAGATGACGTTCTTCATCTCTCATAGTCTATTCATAAGCACCTCTTATGCCTGCCAGTGATTGACCATTTATTCGTTCAGTTGTGTATTTTCCTTTTTGTGCATCTTTCAGCAAGACTTTGATTTTTATTTATGCCATGATGCATACCGCTACATCAAACAGTGTCCCCATCTTAATATTCTCTAAAAAGACCTTCATCTCTTCATATCATAAGCCCTGTTCTAAGCCCTCTCTCTATCAGCCTATGCTCTAGGCACTTTCCATGAAATGGGGTATAAAAATAAGACCTGAAACTCATTTTTTTTTCTTTTCAATAAATAGTCATTGAAATGAGGCGCTTAACCTTCTGAAAATGTTGATCAACAAGCTCTGAAGACTTTATTATTGCAATATCTGAAACTCTCTTATTGAAATTTGGGACATAAATTCAATTTAATTTAGTCTAAATACAGTTTAAAAAAAAATCGAATTTGTGTGGTTTTAAGTTTTGCCCAGACAGCAACGTGTAGATTACACGTGGACCAGACGTGGGCCAGATCTGGGCCGACACTATGTTGCTGTCATGGTGGTAATTAAAATATATTCTAAAATTAATTTAATTTTAAATTAATAATTAAAATAGTAGTCTCTATAGTTCCAGTCACATGTCTGCATCTCATGTTCATAGTAAAAGGCGTCTATCTTTAGCTAGTGTGTCACCCAGACTTGTTTTTATTCCTCAATAGATAGTGAAGGCAGGAGAGCGTGGGAGTTTTTCAAAGCTGAAATAATGTTATTTACTCATGTTTATCTCCCATGCTGCTGCATGCATCAGACTGAATTTTAGCTGAAGCCCAAAAACTGATATTTTCTTCTGCAGAGAAATTCACAGAATCTGTTTTTGAGCATGACTTGAACTGTATGGAAACCACAGGTTTTCAATCACTTTGAAAGAACACAGTAAACGCAACACACACAGGGAAACTAATGTAATACTGTGGCTCTGCTGAGGTAACAATCCAATATCAAACCTGAGTGAGTTCTGATGAAGAGTGCTGTTTCTGAAACTCAGGTGTGTGATTGTGTACTCTTTGTTTTGGTGATTGATGCTCTTTATCTGTTTTTGCTCACAAGCTCTGTATATTCATTCACCCACGTATATGACCATTCTTCCCTTCACTTCCTCTCTCTTCATGCATGCCATATTCTGCATCTCCTCCTCTTGTTATTCTCTCACCATTTCTTTTCTCTATATTTTTCTACCTCATTTCCTCTTCCCTTGAAAGTCTATTTTCTTTGTGGCACTTCATTTGTGTTGGCTCTTTTGGCTTTTACTGCTATGCTTCATTTCGAACTTGTGAATGTGAAAGTGAAAGGCCTAAAAATAAGAAAGTACCTGCCAATAACTGCAAATTTCTATAAATGTATTATTAATTCAACATTTTTCTTCCCTTCATGGTTTGTGTCTGTGTGTGTCCTGTACAAAGTGCCAGGAGTGTTAACAATGAACTTTACAGTTTCAGTCTGGTGAATGGTGGATGGTCATTTTCTGCCTGACTGCTCGCAGAGTGAGTCAACTCTATTGCACTTATAGAACTGAACTTACTCTTCAGGATGGATGGATGGATGGACAGACAAACAAGCTGATAGATAGGCAGACAAGCTTATAGATAGATAGATAGACAGACAGACAGACTACATTATTGTTGAAATTAATTTCTAGAGTATTGTATAAATTAAACTGCTTTTCATCACCAACAGAAAGACTGTCTTGTGCTGTTTTCATGAGCTCATCACACTCATCCTTTCCATTGAAATCACTCACTTGAGCTAAGTGGACAAAGCCAATTAAATTATCTTACAGGTCACATTAGTATTCAACAGAGAATGTTGTCAGTTTTATTCCTTCAGTTTGATTTTCTGAATGTGTTTCTCCTCTTCAGATTACTCCTGGCCCCTCCCTGCATCACTCTGTCCCATGTGGATCTACTTGGATGTTCTCTTTTCCACCGCCTCCATCATGCACCTGTGCGCTATCTCCCTGGACCGTTATGTGGCCATCCGGAATCCCATCCGTCACAATCGGTCAAACTCCCGCTCCCGCGCACGGGCCAAAATCACGGCGGTTTGGACCATCTCTGCAGGTACGACATGTGGGCAAGACATGTGCTGTAGTGTGACATGAAGCTATGATTATGAAACTGTTGAAACAGGACGTCATTCTGTCTGATGAGTCATGACTCTGATCAAATGTACATTCATGAAAACAGTATTAACCACTGACTCTGCTTTCAGAATATGTGAAAAATTGGAAAAATTTCCTCTATTGCCTTGAGATTACATTGGCTGTTTAAGGATACTACTAAAAAGAGGAGTGATCCAGAGAGGGTTTTTAAATGTTAATGTGTACTTGAATTTGAATTGCTTTTTGGACTAGACTAGAGAAATCAGTGGCTAATAAACCTCCATGCCTTTTGTCATTCTCCAGAGGAAAGGCAACATTTTATTGAATGCATGAGGGGGAGAGAGAGAGCTGTTTGAGCTGTTTGAGTTGGATATCTGTAAATCAGAAGTAAAATTGCAGCAATATTCAACTATATTATAGATTGGAACTGAGAGGCAATAATGAGACCTGCAGTAGTGACTGCAGCTTCATCAGTATCCTGCTGATTATGTCAATGGAGAACCACAAGGAAGAAATAATTGAGAAGGCGAAAAAATAGCATAACAGAAAGCTGATGGAAATTAGATTTTAAACATATTCCGAAAAAAATGGCTATGGTATTAGCCTTAGCAAGATGGAGCCATCATTTTACAGATTGTAAATATACGTAAATAACATTTTCATGCTTTTCAAGCTTGCTTGGAAATTATTCTCAATAAAAATATTGTTCACAAGTGATATTTACCTTAATGTTTCTTTGATGTATTTAATCTCATGTATGCTCTTCACTAAACGTGTTGTTGCCTTGGTAAATAAGTACACTAACTTTTGATAAAACAGTATTATTAAATCATTGATACATGATATAATAATAATTTGTTTAGAAATTATTTATTTACTTAGAGACCAATATTGAAAGTCATATTGGTCTGGGACAAAAAAAAAAAAGTAGCAAAAGATAATAATGAAGGCATGGAAAAAAGTTTCCAAGAGAGTTTTAGTATGACCTTTATAAAAAAAAAAAAAAACTGTTCGTTTTAATAAAAATCAACCTCTGCAGTGCCCGAAGAAATGCCCAAGCTCTGATCTTCTTCAAAACGACCTCAATCCAGCCCTGTTTTTCGATCTGCATGCAGCACAGACAGAAATGAATTATTATGAGCAGAAAATGTAATAAAGTGAATGTCACAATGCCATTTGCATCACTGTAATGCAAAAAGAAAAAACAAAACAGTGTAATGAAACATATTTATAATGCAAAGTAATATAATTAAAGTCAATAAAGACATATACAGAACTATTCTAAAAATATCTGCACTAATAAAGCAGTTAAACTGTGCCGTTACACATTTGAATAGAGCTTCAGTTCCCAGAACTCCAGTCTCAAGCCTCTGCCAGTGGTCATAGAGCTGGGAGCTAGTGTTGTTTTAAAGTGAAGATGAATTTCAGATGGTAATTATGTATCGTTTTGGGATCAAAGAAGACCTACTAACATTTCAGAGATTAGGGCTCTTTGAGCATGAGACAGATGCTTTTCAAAGAACAGCATGTCTGGTTGTTAAGACAAAAAAAGTGCTTTTGTAATTATCAGTTGAGGAGGCGCATGCCACTGAGATGCGTAATTATCTGTCTTTTGTACTGGAACATTTGATCATCCATCCATCCATCCATCCATCCATCCAGTATTTGTAATGCAAACAAAACTCTCTCCTCTCCATGTTAAATGGCTCTTAATCTGCTTTAAGGCAAGACATTACAAAAAAAAAAAAAAAAAAATTAATGCACTGGTCAGTTTTGAGATGTTAAGATATTTTGCTTCCATAGCATGTCTTCTTTCAGACACATCTAAGTGTTTTTGTTTATTACAGGCCCGGATTAGCTAATGGGGAGCACCGGGAGAATTCCCGGTGGGCTGGTCAGTTTATTTGGCCGCGAGGGCCGGTGTTGTCATGGCACTGGGTTGAAATATGGATGCTCTAGAAACTGTGGACGCGGCCAAATGTACTAAGCTGAGTAGCCTAACTTGGACGGCCCAGGGCGGCACGGGGCACCCGCGCGAGAAAAAACAAACAAACGAATGCGCGATCGGGTTTTTACCACTCATTTGCACGCAACGTCAATGAAATTCATGTCACTCGGTGTGTAAATTAACCTGGTCTGGAGGGACTCGGAGTGTGCGCTCGGAGAAGACAACTCACTCAAAAGTATACGAGAAGAAGGGATGAGGTGACGTCTGTAGGGACAGCGGGACAAGTTCTAAATCAACGCTAAATTATGGTAAGGCAAAAGGTCTAAGCCACCGGAGGCCGATTTAAGTAACGTAAATAAATAAAAAGGAAGAGGGGAAGACATGCAAAAGATAAAGATAAAGGTATGTATGCAGCTTACTCATATCGTAATAATAGTAGGCAAATAATAAAATATGGCCTATCACTTATGTTATGTTGCTTGCTATGCTATTACACATTGGCCAACAATATTCATTTTTCTGTCCATCTAGCTTAACCAGACAGTAAAATGTGATTTTGTAACATGTAACTTTTTTTTTTTTAACAAACGTAATAGCCTACTTTAATATTTTACTGTAAAGTTGTGCAATTTTGTAGGATTTATGGTATTTGGTGTTATTTAT
Organism: Megalobrama amblycephala; assembly: GCF_018812025.1. NCBI lineage: Eukaryota > Metazoa > Chordata > Actinopteri > Cypriniformes > Xenocyprididae > Megalobrama > Megalobrama amblycephala. The sequence goes on along the minus strand of NC_063049.1, from coordinate 26,024,162 downwards.
TTGTCTCAATTTGTAATAATTTAAGTATATACATTTATATAAAATAGCAAAATTGTATGTTAAATCCACTTTAATAAAGATCTACATTTCTAAATTTCATTCATAGTGATAGACATGAAAAATGTGCCTGGGTTTAGTGGATGATTGCTGCCATCTACTGGAAAGCAAACACTTAATTAAATTAAAATTAAAATAACATGAATTTTTAACTACAGCCACTAGATGGCTAGAGAATTAATCAATGGTGCACATTATAAAATCATTATTATAACTATAAAAATAACTCTATATCAAATTTGAATCTATCATGGGTATTTGAAGATATTTTTGAAAAATCCAATTATTTACAAGGCTGTAGAGAACAGTGCACTATGGCAGACTTATATACTGAGGTTTTAATTACATCATTTTAATATAGTCAGTCGTGAATTAAAGTGGGCCGGTCTAAGGCATGAAACTCCAGGGCTGAAAATGAGTCCCAATCTGGGCCTGGTTTATTACATTATATATTTGCATATGTAGATTTCAATTACGATACATATCTGTTTGTTTATGTTTTGTTATGTTTTCTTGTTTTGTTACATTTTCTTTATTTTCCCCTTATACACTGATCCAAAAATTTCCACTTCAGTAACACGTACATATGCCAAACTTTCAGTGGGGTTGATACATATATAACTTTTAAAAAACAAAAATGGTCTGTTGAAAGTTCTTTCTGATTTATAGAGTGATAAAAAGAGATATCCAAAATCCCCTCAGTAAAAACATTTAACTTTCAATATATCAACAAAATGAAATTTTAACCTGGCTTTATCCAATGTTCAGCTCATCTGCATCTTACATAACATTTTAGAAAACTTGCAATACAAAGCAATTGTCTTTACGTACTGTGATTTATCATCTGTTGAAGTGTGGTGATATAATGTTAAAGGTTTTACCCCATTCACCTGTAGTGTCTTGCCTTCAACATCAGTCAGCACATCTGAGCAAAGCACCATCATCTCCACTTAACATTATAATGCTGCATTTCTAACTTTTTCCTTACTTTCATCTCTGTTTTCCAGGTAAGGATGAGAAATGTGATGTCAGAAAAGGTTGATAGTGAGCAAGATAAAGTAATCCCACTTTAAACTCACTTTTGAAGGAGAAACCTTACCGATATATAATTTTAATCTCTTCATCTTCCTCTCAGATTTTGACACTCTTATCATAGTCATCCGAGACCCGTAGTTTTCCATAGACGCAGAGCCAATTCCAGATGCATCATTCAATGGCACGGGGTCCATTACGGCATCCCCCCCTTACCAGCTCTGTTTCCCCCAACAAACCCCAGAGATCAGACACGATTTGCAGAGATTTACTGTTGCCATGGAGATGTCTTATCACCATGGCAGTTTCACTGAAAGTTTGTCCTTGAGCGATACAAGCTTTCCATTTGCAAGATGCTAGCGGGAATGAGAAGTATATCATATACAACATTATACAGAACTGAACACTGATGGTCGTAAATAGTTGGTTTATTGAGGGTACGCTTCCAAACTGTTATAGGCAACGAGAGAAAAAAGTCCCATCAATTACTGTGAAATAACCCGAAGGCATGTGACAAAGATGGACATTTTCGCTGCCTAAGCATTAGCAATATATCTAAGTAAGTGGAATAATATCAGCCTGTCCTTCAACAAGAGAGCCATCAATCACAGGGTTCCTATTGAGCCGCCCAGCATGTTTTTACTAAATATACACCACCAGCACTCTGTTTGAAGCAGTTTAATGATTTGTAAATAAATGATGTATTAGTGCTTAAAACAATTAATGGAAAGTGTTTACACATAATTATGAGCCAAGAGCTATTTAAAGATGATCACCTCTTTTGAAACAAGATTTGATGATGGGGGATCAAACAGAATCTGTGCTGTTAAACTGATGTGTGTATGTGTGTGTGAGAGAGAGAGAGAGAGAGAGAGAGAGAGTCTGTTTCTCCTTAAAATAAAATAAGAACCCCACTTTGATTGTGATTTATACATAAATTGTTTTACCATCATTAACTGATAAAAAAAAAAAAAAATGTTGGAGTGAATTAACTCCAAGGGGGAATATTAATAATTATCCCTCATTATGATTATTAATTATGGTCAATTATGAATATTTGAATCGGTTAATCAGATTAACTTGATGTAGCTACATTAAAATTACAATCAATAAATCAGTTCATCCTGGGAAAACAGTATTGATTATTAATTAATTATAAGAGAATGGTATTTTTCATGGCCACAGAAAAGTAAGTCTTTCTTAGCATTTACAGTGCTTTGTAATAAGCATTCACAGAGCAGGTAATAAGATCTGATCATTTAAGAGGCAATTTATTGCAGACAGAGAGTCAGAACCAAATATGTATTGTGTACAAGTTTTATTAACTAAATCACGAACACATAACTAAACTAACAAACACATAACAAACACGCAGGTCACAAACATACATAGGTAAAAATTAGCAATGATAGAGTTGAACCTGAAGTGGGACAGGAAGTGGAGTTATGGGAAAAAGCCAAAAACAATCTGGAAAAGACCATCAGTTTTCTCAGTAATAAAGCACCTTTGCTAACAAAGGTGGTTCATAAATTAGTTCTAAATTGCTGTTTAGTGTTCAAATGTACAATACTTGCAAAATGCCTTTACTCTGTTGAGGAGCATCGGGTCTGCAGGCTGAGAAATCCTTGATGGTTTGGTCCGAAGTCGTAATCAATATCTTCTGCATTGGATGAAGAAATATGAAACAACCTAAGCTGTTAATTTGACTCTTGTATTAGAAAAGAGTACATTATCCCTTCTAGATGAGCACATGACTGAGGTGTAGGTTTAGGACTACAGGCCTTGACCTGAAGAGATCAGTCCGTCGAAGCAAGAGAGAGAGGGAGGAGCATTGTGCGCTGTCTTTTAACCTCTGGTTAAAGTCACACCTCTTAGGGTTGACCTGACCAATGAGAAGGTTGAATTTCCGGGCGACAACATTCCTCTTGTCTGGGCATTTTTAAACTGGCTGATTTGTTGAAGAAGAACTATTGAAGATTCTTGTAATACTGATGTGTTGCACAGGTATCGACATATCGTATACACAAGAATTTAAATCATCTCGATATGAACCCATAGACACTAAACATGGCATAATTGAAGTTACATTAAATGTATCATAAAACATGTGAATACAATACCCACGTAGAAGGCGACGTTCTCAAGACCTTGCGCAATGTTCCCTAAAAGTTCTCTAAAGGTGACGAAAATTCAGAACCTTTACAGAACATTCGGGATGTTCCTAAAACATCCTCTTTTGGTAATGAAAGAACTGCAGTTCAAGGTTCCTTATATGACTTTAGGGGGACGTTCCATTTTGGTTATTTTATGGTCGAAAAAGAATGTTACAAAGAGGACATTTGGGACATTAAAGGGTCATGAAACCCCAGAACACATTTTTTGAGCTGTGAACAGATATGTATAGGCTGCACATCATTGAAAACACTAAAGGTACTCATTAATTTTATTTATAATTTGTAATGAGTTATTTTTGCATTTTTCTAAGCGATTTCTGTCTTCCGGTTTGAAAAGCAAAGTCAGAGCAACATCACAAAATCTGACGTCATCGGGTACCACCGGCAAGATCAGGAGTGCTGATTGGCTCCAGTATGGGCTGGTCGAACATGCTGACGTCAACAGTTTCTACATTTATTCATGACTTAAAGCTCATTCAATCCAATCACTGTGCTGTAGTATGCATAAGATTCTAATTGCGGTATTATGCATGACGAAGTGTCACTTCTCTCGTTGGTGCTCGTGAACTTGCATCTCAGTACTACAACACAAAAATACCTTTTCCTGCGACCAGAGCACAAGTTTGGGTGCATGTGGATTGTTTTGGTGTGATCTGCCAGCACAAACAGAAAATATGTTCGCATGAGATCGCATTACAGCGGAGAATTCAAATGTCATAAAAGTGCTGTTCATTCACCTCTGCCTGCGTTCGGACACGCGAGCCGTATGTAGGCTGTTTCCCTCAGCACAGCTAGCACATGTGTGTTGTTTGTATTTTGCCCGCGATGCGGTCAGAACTGGAGTTTGAATACGAACACATGAAAAATACAATTGTTATTATGATATACACACGGAGCGCGCATACGATCGGTTTCAGCGTGGAGCTCCGCGATGAGTTTAATAACACTAGCCACGTGGTACATAGCTCATACAGAATAAAGTATCCGTGTTTAAAGTTTTTATAGACATATTTCACATATTCTCCTGCACCAAACATGAACCAGCACGGTGTATGCACACATATTTCATTAAGTCTTCTTCAAATTAATTATATGTGCAAATTGGACAATGATACAATGGTGTATCTGAACGCGATGACACGATTATTCTGATGAACAAAAGACTTAGAGAATGGACCAAATTAAACTATGTCTTTATTCTTTCTCTGTTATGTGTCGTTTATCATGAGACTGTAGTGCTCGTAAACGTAATGAAAGTATTATTAGCCCTTTTAAATATTCTTTCGCATTTCTCCCTTGTGCTAGGGAGTTTGTTGTCATTTTTCTCCATGCTCATATATTAATATTCATTATTCTGTATAATGAGTGTGTTCTATGTCTGTGTTTCATTGGTTGTTCTCTCCCCTGTTCCCCCCCTCTACACTCCCACTTTTCCAGAGCTTTACACACCCATTTTTACAGACTTTTTCCAGCTCAGAGGTGTGAACGACCAGGCTAAAACAGGAGGGTTTCATGACCCTTTAACAGAACGTTCCCACACAGTCCTCTGTTGGTCATTTAATAACGTTCACGATATGAGTTTAGGGGGACGTTCTATTTTGGTTATTTTATGGTCGTGCGAGAACGTTACAAAGAGGACATTTGGGAAGTTATCAGAACGTCCTATAGAAATAGTCCCTTAAACATTCCCAGAACATCCTGAATGTTCCCTGAAGGTCCACCAAATAACATCCCCCAACCCTTGAACTCTACATTGTGACCGTCTCTAATCATTCTGGGAACGTTACTAGGTGACAGGTTACCCCTCTAGAAATTTTACATTCCCGGAACATTCTCAGAATGTTACCACTTTTACGACGTTGTCTAGTAACGTTCCCAGAACGTTCAGAGACGGTCACAATGTGGAGTTGGGGAACGTTATTTGGTAGACCTTCGGGGAACATTCAGGACGTTCTGGGAATGTTTAGGGGACTATTACTATAGGACGTTCTGTTAACTTCCCAAATGTCCTCTTATGTTCTCGCGCGACCATAAAATAACCAAAATAGAACGTTGCCCTAAACTCATATTGGGAACATTATTAAATGACCAACAGAGGCCCGTGTGGGAATGTTCTGTTAATGTCCCAAATATCCTCTTTGTAGCGTTCTTATTTGACCATAAAATTTAACCAAAATGGAATGTCCCCCTAAAGTCATATAAGGAACCTCGAACTGCAGCCCTTTCATTACCAAAAAAGGTTTTAGGAACGTCCCGAATGTTCTGTAAAGCTTCAGAATTTTTTGTCACCAACGTTGCGCAAGGTCATGCGCATGACCTCTTCACCTTCTACGTGGGTGTTTTATCGAAAATAATAAAGTTTGACGTCACCGTTATGGAGGTGAGCATTTGCTTTAGATGTGTTCTTGATTTTTGATGTTAGATTTTCAAAACATGTTTGTTATAGCAAAATTTGCAAGAGAAATGATCAGATGAAAGTTGGATTTGGCTGTTTATGATGGTGATTCAATCATCATGGAATGACCTGATTCACTAATCCTCTTCAGACACTAAAAATCTGAGCGTGTTAACTCTTAGTTCAGCATTAATTAACAGTTAGTTTTTACTTTTTTTCTTTTAAAATTCATTGTGTCTTTAAAATTCATTGTGTCACAGTGTCTTTTAGACTCACACAGACATCAATCAGCGTATGAACCTCAACAATGGGGACAATAAATTAAAATCTTTTTTGTGACTTTAGCAGCTTGTTTTGTGATGTTCAGAGTTAATCTGTTTATCTGAAAATGTTGTCACCATTGTTGAGGACCATACGCAGAATCTTGATGTCTGTGTGAATCTACAGGCTCCTGTCCGAATAATTTCTACATAGTGATTAAAACTTTATTAAAGTATTTTTATGCATTATCTTAGGACTACAACATGAAAGAAATACAACATTCAGAGATCAGTGAATAATATGAGATCATTAACAATGAGCAACCAAATCCATTTGATAAGATTTTTTTTTCTCACAAAGGTGTTTTAAAAATACACTGTAACAACATTAGTCCTTGAAAAATGAGGAATATTAGTTAAAATGTCAAGGGTCAGGAGCCCAACTAATGCAAGCGCTTACCTCCGTAATGGTGACATGTATACATTTTAATAAATCATCAACATCTCATTAAGAAGTTTTGCATGAAAGAAACAAAGTCAGAGTGGTTTGTAATAAGTGAAGATGCTGAGATCTAGAGAGATCTGTTAGTGTTTAATGTTGTTTCTGTTATCTGAGTTTTGTGAGGTTACCATTGTGCTGGAGAGTAGATCCTGTGCTTCAGTCAGTGATGATCCAGAAACACTGATGTTCTGCTGCATGTTGCTTTATTTAAAGACAGTAACTGTGTACTGATGCAGTGATTACATTAGCTCATGTATGTGTTGTTGTCAGCTAATAACTTATTGCAAGAGGTTTGCATTTTAAAGGTGCTTTAGAACGTTCTTTCACAAGATGTAATATAAGTCTAAGGTGTCCCCTGAATGTGTCTGTGAAGTTTCAGCTCAAAATACCCCATAGATTTTTTTAAATTAATTTTTTAACTGCCTATTTTGGGGCATCATTAACTATGCACTGATTCAGGCTGCGGCCCCTTTAAATCGCACACATCTTCATTCTTTATAAAGAATGAAGATGTGTTTATGAATTATACATACTGCAAGTGTTTAAAAATGAAAATAGCGACAGCTCTCTTGTCTCCGTGAATACAGTAATAAATGATGGTAACTTTAACCACATTTGAAAGTACATTAGCAACATGCTAGCGAAACATTTAGAAAGACAATTTACAAATATCACTAAAAATATCATGTTAACATGGATCATTTCAGTTATTATTGCTCCATCTGCCATTTTTCGCTGTTGTCCTTGCTTGCTTACCGAGTCTGATGATTCAGCTGTGCACCTGGATCTATGTTAATGGATGTTAATACTGGCTTGTCTAATGCCTTAAACATGAGCTGGCATATGCAAATATTGGGGGCTTACATATTAATGATCCCGACTGTTATGTAACAGTCGGTGTTATGTTGAGATTCGCCTGTTCTTCTGAGGTCTTTTAAACAAATGAGATTTACATAAGAAGGAGGAAACAATGGAGTTTGAAACTCAGTGTATGTATTTTCCATGTACTGAACTCTTGTTATTCAACTATTCCAAGGTAAATTCAATTTTTGATTCTAGGGCACCTTTAAAGAAAAGGTTTCATAATAATAATCCAGGAAGTACCTATAAAGAGCTTTTTTTTCTGTAAGACATTAAAGAAAAAAATATTTTTTGTTTGTACAGCCACTTTTGTTAGTCAGTTTAGCTCTAATTTTCAATTAAATTTTTGACAAAGGCAGCAGGGACGTTCTGAAAACATTTCCAAATAAAATGTGGTTCCCTAAACGTTCAAAGAACGTCCTGAATGTTCTGTGAAGGTCCGCCAAATAACGTCCCCCAAACCTTAAAAGAACTCCACATTGTCTCTGAACGTTCTGGGAACATTACTAGACAGCATCCTTAACACCAGTGGGGACGTTCTGAGAATGTTCTGGGAACGTAAAATTTCTAGCGGGGTAATGAGTACAACACAACAAACAGTTATAATGGATACCATTTCCTGAGGATATGCATGTTCACTTATAGAATAGTCTGTCCATAAATTAAGGCAGAAAGGTCTGTTATAAGGGTTTGTGTGCCTTTTCTCTGGGCCTGACTCAAAATGACATTTGGATGCAGAGTTCTGCATAGCTGCATAGTTTCAGATCATAAACGTCTTATCTGATCGTGTCCAAGAGGCTCTTGCCCAGACTGGTCTTCTCGGGGGACGGGGACAGAGTGAGTTTAAAGATTATTTGTTCAATATGCCAAATAATTATGGCATTAATGCCATTAAAAAGAATAATGAATTGCATGTTAATGTGTTTTCGTTCATTTACGTTTGCTTGGACAAATGGACTGTGAAAAGGACATAGATAGAACAGATGCATATGTCATAGACAACTGCAGGTCACACAACTTTAGTGCTTTTGTGTGAAATAAGCAATTGTCATCATTTCTTCTCTTTTGTTTAGTTTTTTGCCACTGTGTTTTTTGGCCCGTCACAATTTCTGCAGACTAAACTAAACTACAAATGCACTTTCTTCCCTGTCTTTCTGCAGGCATCTCCATGCCAATCCCAGTGCTGGGTCTGCGCGATCACACCAAAGTTTTCAAGGATGGCAGCTGCCTATTGACTGACAATTCTTTTGTGTTGATTGGGTCCTTTGTGGCCTTCTTTGTGCCATTGACCATTATGGTGGTGACCTACTTCCTGACTATCAGCGCTTTGCAGAGTGAGGCTACGCTCTGCCTTGATCAGCTGGTGCCCAGGCCCAAATGGAGTACAGGATTCACTCTGAACTTCCTTCCTGGCCCATCGCTCTCACCCTCAGAGAAGAAACTCTTCTTGCGGCGCTCGTTGAGCCGCGAGGCAGGGACAGAGTCAGGGGTTGTGACGCCACCTTTCGGACGGCACAGCGTGCAGTCCATCAGCAACGAGCAGAAGGCCTCCAAAGTTCTGGGTGTGGTCTTCTTCCTGTTCGTGGTCATGTGGTGTCCCTTTTTCATCACAAACGTTTTGGCAGTGGTTTGCGAGCCGGCGGCGTGTGACACTGATATAATGAACGGACTGTTGAATGTGTTTGTGTGGGTTGGTTACCTTTCCTCCGCTGTTAACCCCCTGGTTTACACACTCTTCAACAAGACTTACCGCTCGGCCTTTGCTAGATATATCCGATGCCAGTTTCACGAAGAGAAGAAACCGCTACAGCTAATTCTGGTCAACACCATTCCACCGCTGGCCTATCAGTCCACACACCTGCCGCTCACTGGATCAATAGGCAATGGGGATTTTTCTCTGCCTCTTCCCAATAAAAATCTGTCCAAAATCCGTAAAAATGAGAGTGTCAGCTGCTTGTGAATTCCCTCAATGAACTCACAAAATGCCAACTGTAACCCTGGATTTTCTTCTGAGTTCGTGTTTGGCATTCTATCCGTCTTACCTCTAAAGAAATCAGCTTTGATTGGTCTAAAGTATTAGTATTCAAAGCCCAACTGCAGCTTTGAACAAACTGCATCACAGTCCATGACTTGATCACAGGGTACTGATACATCAAAAGACATTCGTCTGAATGGGATCTGTCCTTAGTACCATCAGTGTCAGTTGAATCAATGGGATAAAACTTCTCTGGTTATAAAAATTGTATATAAGTGTTAAGTCAGAGTTTCGGTTTAATGTCAAGACTTTTCATTTTTATGTAGCACTTTATATTCCAGAAGGCAAAGTCTAAATTCATGGGAGTTCAGCTGTGTTTTGTTTACAGTGTCAGGTTTTTGAAAACAAGTGTGGATAAAAGTTGTGATGTGACTAGAGTTTTGTACTGTCAAACGATTGAGATGATGTAGCCTCATTCATAAGCTGCTGGTTTATCATTTTACATTTGCATTCAATGTCATGGAAAAGAACTACAAGAATCCTATAGAAGCCTGTTTCCACTTCAGAGTACAAACTAAATAAGGTAATTGTGAAATTTAAGTTTAAAATAAGAAATAAAGTAAAATGGTAAAATGATAAAGGTGAAAAATATAAAAGTACATATGTGAGATACACTATACTTCTCAAAAGTTTGGGGTTAGTAAGATTTTTAAATATTTTTGAAAGAACTTTCTCATGGTCACAAAGGCTGCATTTATCTGAACAGCAATATTGTAAAATATTCAGTTCAAAATAACGGTTTTCTATTTTAATATACTGTATTTTAAAATGTAATTTATTCCTGTGATGGCAAAGCTAAATTTTCAGCAGTCATTACTACAGTCTTCAGTGTCACATTTGACTCTGAGGTGGAAATGGGCTTCCATAGAAACCTCCTCAAATGAAGACTACAAAAGACTACAATCCAGATCAGAAAGCATGCTGTTTGACCAGTATCTTTCTGGTGGTAAACAACATAGCTATATGTTAATCCACCAGCTAGACCAGCACCAAACTGGTAACCTGCATGAACCAGCCTGGACCAGCACGGAACGTCAAAGCTGTTCTTTTCAAATGGGAACTCAGTTTTCACTTTTGCAGCTTGTCATTTGTACCTATCAAGAACCATTTCTGAGACAATTTGACGTTTCACATATTGTTCAGATAGTGGCAGTACTCAAACCTAACACTTACCTTTGTCACATTTGAAGTTCATTGAAAATGTGCTTTTAAAATCACTGTTAAGTTTTTGGTTCTCAATATGTACCTCTGCATTCAGGGTTCCATGGCAAAACAGATCTCAGGACCATTCTTGCATCTCCACAGGTTCAGAACTCAGCACCTCGTGATCAGCACCATTCTAATTCTATTTCCAGTGTCTGAATTGACAGTGGTGTTGTTGTTGTTATGGTGACGGTCATAAACTTGTTTGCAGACATTGAATGAGTCATCTCTGTTTCATCTTTCTGAGTGGATAATTATGCAGGTATGTTTATATGTTTATATGCCCTCATTCCATTATATCATAGATACTTTGAATTAGCTTGAACAATAGAGCTGTAGATGTTCTGAAGAACACCGAATTACAAATGTTTTTCTGCCAGCCTCTGTATTTATCAAGTCCACCGCTTATGGTCCTTTATTTGGCTCTGTTATGGGAGGCAATGACAGTAAGCACATGAAGTTACATTAAGCCACACTGCACATGTATAACACAAGGTGACTCGGTAGTGTGCAGAATGTGGCAAAATGATATCAGAAGAAAATAGAGCTATTCAGTTCGTAGTCCTAAAATACAGAAATTGTATTGCATTTTCATAAAATCATGGTAGATAAACATGACTTAAAAACAAAATATTCTATTATACAAACCCATAGAAAACTCCTGAGTGAAAAATACACAGCTTCCAAAACCAAATACTTACCTACTATATAGTATGTGAAAAACAGTACACAAAAAGAGTAGTATGTCTGAAAACATAGTATTTGAAAAATAGTAAGTAAAAATTAGCCAGATGATGACTTACCCCAGATAGCAACTTTGTGCCGGCCCAGCCTACATCCGTGGTATGATGATCTGGGCCACATGTGGTGTGGAATAATGGCACTTGGGTGGACCGCTCCTGTTTGCCAGATCTGAGCCACAAGCAGGCCATAGCAATGCCACATGTCAGCCAAGAGCAAAAAAATAAACCAGAACTGGACCTTATCTGAGCCACAAAATCTTTATATATTATTTATAGAATCATCTTAGCATTAACATGTCTGCTAACAAGCAGAATCACTGAAGGAAAGAAGAGAACAGAAAAAAAGAGACAAACAGAAACACAAGAGCTACAACTGACTTCAGCCACAGCCTTAGATGAAATCAAATGAAGATAAAAGAAGACATTAAATCTCTCCCGATCTCAGCGGAGGAGGATTAAACAACTCCACAAACAGCATTACTGCTTCACATATTACTAACAGGATTGAATTTATTTCTGTCATTCATCTACAGAAGTTCTTATTGAGTTTAACGCTCATGTTTGGTTCATTCGAAGCCACCATAATGGTGATTGGTGTTTCTATTTGTTGGGCTCTTAACTCGTATAATATGTTTGATTTCACTTATTGCTATGACAGTGTGTTTTTTAAAAATATTTGCATTAACAAAAAAGCTGACATGAGATCAGATTGTTTTTTAGCTATTGATGGCTTTTATAATTGTCACAAAACAGCCTGAATCACCACACTCATTTGAATGTAATAGTGTTGCGCCATTAATGCATTTGAATTGTTTTACAGGGCTATATATCACACTGTATTTGCAGAAATCAGATAGATGACTGAAAATAAAAAACATGAGCTAAAACCAGTAAACTACAATGACAAACAGATATGAGCAATCAGCATATGAACCTCAACAATGGTGACAACAAAATATTCAGACAATCACAAAAAGTTACTAAAAGAAAGATGAAATGTGATCAGGTGATTTTTTAGCTATTGATAGTTTTATAATCTTCATGAAATAGCCTGAATCACTGATGTCATTTGAATGTAATAGTTGCATTGGGCCATAATTAATACAGCACAAGGAGACAATGAAGTAGAAGCACAAAAACCTCTACGTACATTATCACCCTTGGTGCCAAAGAAATCCAGAAGCTTATTACAGAGATGATCAGAAGCAGTAACATTAGAAACAGTTTTCCGATTCAGCAATTTGTTAATAGAATTAAAAAGTTGTCTCAAATTTCCTTGATTGTCATTAATCATTTTAGAGAAATAATCAAATCTGACAGAAACAATTCAAACCTTATATTCTTGTAAGAAATCTTTCCATGCTTGATGATGAACAGTCAGACCCGAGAGATGCCACCTACGCTCCATTTTAAGCAAGATGTCTTCATCATACGCAAATCCTCATTATACCAAGGAGTAGGACATACAAATGAAACAGAACGTGACTTTTGAGGAGCAAATAAGTCCAGGCCAGACAAGAGAACAGAATTAAACATAGAAACCTTTGTCTCTAGAGGATCAGATGAAGAGAAAGAAACTACTTGAAGAGTCAATAAAAACCAGAAGAAAAATCAGAAGGGTCAACTGATCTCCATTTCCGGTATGTCAAAATACGAGAGGAGGCAATGTTGGCAACAGGTATGTGCATATCAAAAAAAATTGCCAGATGATCAGACAAACCTAACCCTGCAAACTTGCCCCATGCTGGCTTTTTGCGGGCACAGTGGGCTAGGGCCAGCCCACACCAAACCTAAACAGGCCCAGCACGGGCTTGCCCAGGCGAGGCCCACGGCTTTGGACTCACTGCGGGCTCTCTGTGAGCAGCCCACATTAGCGCACTGCCCACATTAAGCCCATGATGGCCCAGCCCATTCGGGCCTAGAGCAACTTTTTTACCTTTGGGCCCATGCAGGTTTTATGTAGGCAGACCACTTTCATTTCCCATGCTCTGTTTGGCTGTTTTTTTATTTTTAATTTAATGTGAAATTCAATAAGACCTTCCATTTATAACTCTGCACAGGAGGAATAAAAATTAATGATAAATTACAGTAATTCACATTTATACAGTATTGTTCTGTTTTCTTAAATTACATACACTGTATGTAAAATTACAAAAATAATCTGTAATTAATACAATAACAAAACAGAAGATAAAATGGTCAAATGACTGGCAGCAATTACTGCCAAACAAAAACCATAAAATTAGTAAGTAAAATCTCCTTATTTTAATTAGCTCAAATCAGTCACATGACTGGCAGTGTGGTTACCATTGTGGCTACCATTGTGCAGAAGAATAGAGCATGTGCTTTAGTCAATGAGGAGCCTGGAAAAGCCAATGTTATGCTCTGTGTTGTTTTATTTAAAGGCAATGCATGCATAGCTGATTTCAGCGATGGCTGGTTTTGTTTTGTTACAGTTTTGTTTTGTTCCATCTGAGGGTTTCAATGTTTGCGATCAATGTTGCGGTTTCAATGTCTGTTTTATTTGGTTGTGAGATTTCAAGATTTTAGTGACAACTGGTTTTGTGTCGGTTATGAGATTTCAACAACTGTCAATTTTCAATAACAGTTTTCTTCTGTTACGAGATTTCAAAGACAGTTTTGTTTTCGTTATGAGATTTCAATGATGGCCGATTTTGTTCGGTTACGAGATTTCAATGATGTCTTTTATTCTGTTGTGAGATTTAGAGATTTCAGTGACTGCCGTTTTTTTTCCGTTATGAGATCTCAATGACAGTTGGTTTGTTTCCCTTTCAAGATTTCAATGATGGTCGGTTTTGTTCGGTTACGAGATCTCAATGACAGTTGGTTTTGTTCCATTTCAAGATTTCAATGACAATCTTTTTTTTTTTTTTCAGTTACAAGATTTCAATGATGTCTGCTTTATTTGGTTGTCAGATTTTGAGATTTCAGTGACTGCCGGTTTTGTTCGGTTACAAGATCTCAGTGACAGTCAGTTTTAGTCAGTTGTTTAAAAGTCAAGGGTCAAGAGCCCAACTAAAGCAAATGCTTACCTCCATAACGGTGACTTCAGTCTTATTTTCAATAAAACAAAAACATCTAAACCTGAGTTAATTCTTAATAAGAAGCTTTGAATGAAAGATATAAAGTCATATTGGATTGTAATAAATGAAGATGCAGAGATGTAGAGAGATGAGTGTCAGTTTTATTCGGTTACGAGATTTCAATGATGTCTATTTTATTCGGTTGTGTGATTTCGAGATTTCACTGATGGCCTGTTTTGTTCGGCCACGAGATATCAATGGCGGTTGGTTTTGTTCCGTTTCAAGATTTCAATGACAGTCCTTTTTTTTTTTTTTTCAATTACGAGATTTCATTGATGTCTGCTTTATTTGGTTGTTAGATTTCAAGATTTTAGTGACAGATGAACTTGTTTGGTTACAAGATCTCAATGACGGTCAGTTCTATTTGGTTGTGAGATTTCAGTGACGGCCGGTTTTGTTTAGTTATGAAATATCAATGACGGTCAGTTTTATTCGGTTATGAGATTTCAATGACATCAGTTTTATTTGGTGATGGTCAGTGACAGGTTACGGTTAGCTCAATGACAGTCAGTTTTGTTCCTTCATGAGATTTCAGTGACACTCAGTTCTAATGATGTCTATTTTATTTGGTTGTGAGATTTCAGTGACAGCCAGTTTTGTTCGGTTACGAAATATCAATTACGGTCAGTTTTTTTTTTTTTTTTTTTTTTTTTTGGTTACAAGATTTCAATGATGTGTGTTTTATTTGGTTGTCGGATTTCGAGATTTCAGTGACGGACGATTTTGTTCAGCTACGAGATCTCAATGACGATCAGTTTTGTTCCTTCACAAGATTTTAATGACAGCTGGTTTTATTTGGTTGTGAAATTTCGAGATTTTAGTGATGGCCAGTTTTGTTTGGTTACAAGATCTCAATGACGGTCAGTTTTTTCAGTTACGAGATTTCAATGACTGTCAGTTTTCAATAACGGTCAGTTTTCTTCTGTTACGAGAAGAACATTTCTTATAATTATCAGTGTTAAAAACAGTTGTTTAAAATTGTTGTGGAAACCATGATGAATTAAATTTTTCTGGATTCTTTGATGAATATAAAGTTCAGTGAACAGCATTTATTAGCATTTATTACATTATTAACATTTATTAAATAGAATATTTTGTAAATGTCTTCACTGTCACTTTTGATAAATTGAAAGCATCCTTGATGAATAAAAATATTAATTTCTCTCTTTTTTTAATCTTACCACAAATGTTTGAATTGTAACATGGTTTCCACAAAAATATGAAGCAGCACACCTGTTTTCAACATTTCTAATAATCAGAAATGTTTCTTGAGCAGCAAGAATGATTAGAATGATTTCTGAAGGATCATGTGACACTGAATGCTGGAGTAATAATGCCGAAAATTCAGCTTTGACCACATATATTGTGCATTTTACAATATATTCACACAGACAGCTATTTTAAATTGTAATATTTCACAATATTACTGTTTTACTGCATTTTTTACTAAATAAATCATGTTTTAGGCTATTAATCATTAATGAGGATGTTTTATTTGGATATTTCGTCCCTGCGTTTAATAGTGTAGTTAAATTGTAGCTACCTTTTAGCCTATTTTTTAGTTTCTTCGTTTTTCAAATCATAAGAACAATTAACAATGTTCTCACATTTTTAGTAGGCTACAAAGATAAAAAGTGATCAACAGGTCCTTAATTCATTTACAAAGAAACGATTTAATAAAAAGTTAACAGTTTCTTAATTCATTTACAAAGAAACAGTTTAATAAACAAATAAGATTAACAATTTCTTAATTCATGGGACACATTAATTTTCTGCATGTTATGAGCAGAGCTCTGTATTTTACAGGAATAAATGTTTTAATGTGCATGCCTGACCTGTTGAAATAGGCTACATCAGTGAATTATTAAATGTAGTTTCAAGCGTTTTGTCTGCCATCACTGTAATATTTCACTGTAACTGCAGGCTTTCAAATAGCTGGAACATTATGCACTTAAAGAAATTAGAGCCTATAAATGTAAGCAAAAAAAAAAAAGATGGTGTAAAAAAATAAAAGTGATATAGAACTGCATGACACACATGTTAGTAACACAGCTGCCCAAAGCTCTACCACTCGCCTACGAATAAATTCTGTTCTTTTAAACCTTTTATTCATCAATGAAAAATCCTGAAAAAGGTATCACAGAGGTTCCCCCACCACTTTTTGCCAGGGTCAATATTGTCCCCACCACTTTTTGAAACATCCCGAGGCACAGATAGGCTACTAATACAAAATAAACATCTTTAATTGATTAGCAATCCGTTCGATTGTGTTAAATAATAGGCGATCTGGCACTGGGATGTGTTGTTTTTGTTTTTAGTGCATATTTCCACTGTTATCAGTGATGCAAACAGTGTTCTTTTGGCACTCGTGCACACCGCGCAGTCTTCACACGAACGAGCGCTTCAATCTATCACTGTTGCGGCCGGAGACTATTCGTTTGGGTGAAATCACAAAACAAAATGCACATAAACGTGTCCCTGCTCTTAATATACAATCACTGATGAACATCTTTGGTTTTAATGAGAAAAAAATAAAATAAAGAACACGAGGGCGGATTAGAACCCAAAACCTCTGGCACGCTGAACAAGAAATTTGCCCCTCGTCCATCAGGACAAAGTGTACTTAGCGGATCAAATTATTTATTGGCTCATGTAAATACACTCGGGACTAACAATATAGCCTACTGTATTGTATTAGATTTAAGGACGAAAATATCGTATTACACATGAGGTCTATGTCAATAAGTTTAGTTTATTTATTATTGTAATGATTTACAGTAGGCTACACACACAGTCTCACACTCCTGTTCCGCCCACTTTTTAAAACAAAGTTACGCCACTGTAAGCCACACAACTGTCCAACTTTGATAATAAATCAGCCTATTAGAATGATTTCTGAAGGATCATGTGACACTGAAGACTGGTGAATTCAGTTTTGCATCACAGAAACAAATAATATTTTAAAACCATTATTTTAAATTGTAATAATATTTCACAATATTATTACTGTTTTTCTGTATTTTGATCAAATATGAGATTTCTGGAAAAAAAAAAATAGTAAGTTGTAAGAATGTGATGTGAAACTAACTAACTAACTAACTAACTAACTAACTGCATGGATGTGATGTAGGGATTATTTTTGCCCCAGGGTTACACCCCTTATTTTCTGAGGTTTATTTTAACCCCTTATTCAGTACAGTTTATGGCGACTGTACTGGGGCGTTGGGGAGTATGTTATGTACTGTATGGACTATTTTACACAAGGGTTACACCCCTTATATTCTGGGGTTTATGTTAACCCTTTATACAGTACAGCTTATTGCGACTGTACTGGGGCGATATGACCCATTTAGGCCACAGGTTGATCAGACCTGCTGGCCTCTCTAACACCTCTTCCTGCAGCTACCTGGTCTACCAGGAGGTCTCTCATCCAGATATAGTCCGGGCTCAACCCTGCTTATCTTCGTGGGTGTGCAGGTGAAAGCTTCAGGTTGACAGCTGCAGGCATTTTCTAAAGCATCTTTCCAACCATAGACTCTCTTACTCTGAGTTTTTGGGGTTACCATTGTGCTGAAGAGTAGTAGCTCTGGTTAGGCTGAAATACTTACAAATGTGAGCTGTGTCATTTATGTGAAAACATAAAAGATTTGACTGGCTTTTAGGTCAATGGTTTAGTACATGCATGTGTGCTTGTGCTAATGTTAGCTAAACACATAAAGCATATAATGTTAAAATTCATAAAATATAAGTGGTATAATGGTTTGTATATTGTTGTTTATACTGCTTATATCAGTGTTCTTAAACTTAATTTCTGGTGAGCCATGCACAGTTTTGTTTCAACACTAGTCAAACACTCCTGATCCAGCTAATCGAGGTCTTAAGGATTACTAGAAACTTCCAAGCTGGTGTGAGTTGGAGCTAAACTCTGCAGGTCTGTGGCCCTCCAGGAACTGAGTTTGAGACCACTGGCTTATATGTTCAATAAATGTATAAATATGCAGTATCAAATCTTATCACATGAATTAAATCTTTCAAGATCTCAGCAGAGGAGGATTAAACAACTCCACAAACAGCACCAGCTTCACTTTTGACTAAACAAATTGACTTAATTTCAGTCACCATTGTGGTGGTCAGTATTTGCTTTAGTTAGAAAAAAGTCATTAAATTACTAGTCTCATAATCTAATGACTTTTTTCTCGTAATTTAATGACTTTATTCTCAACATTTTATCTTGACTTTTTTCTTGAAATTTAACAAGTTTTCTCTCATAATTTAATGAGTTTATTCTCAACTTTTTATTTCGACTTTTTTCTCGAAATTTAACAACTTTAATCTCGAGATGGTTTTATTTTTTTTATTATTGCTTGGCCCTAATCTTCTTCCGTATTATTGAACAAACATTTGGACATTAAGCTTTATGAAGCAAAACAGGCTGTCGCTGAAATCTCATAAAGGAACAAAACTGACTGTCTTCGAAATCTCGTAACGGAATAAACCGACTGTCAGCGAAAAACTGATAGTCGTTAAAATCTCGTAACTGATAAAATCCGACCGTTACTAAAATCTCGTAAAGGAACAAAACCGACTGTCATTGAGATCTTGCAAAAGAACAAAACCGACCATCATTGAAATCTTGTAAAGGAACGAAACTGACTGCTATTGAGATCTCACAACCAAACGTCACTGAAATGGTATAATGGAATAAAACCAATCAGATGATAAAAAATAAACACACAAAAATTATTCTGAGACAACACACAAAGACATCAAGAATCAGCACATGAATCTCAACAAAGGTGACAATCAAAAGTGTCCTGCTGCAATGCATGCTGAGATCAATAGTACAAAACTCCCAGCATGCATCACAGCATGAATAAATTATGCAGCTAAATTGTCCTATTATTTTCTTTAATTCTAACTATTTGCTTTTATTTTTTGCTGTGGTTTTTGTTCGGTCTTTTAGTAGCTTTTTGTGATGTTCAGAGTTGATCTGATTGTCTGAATATTTTGTTGTCACCATTGTTGAGGTTCATATGCTGATTGCTCATATCTGTGTTTGTCATTGCAGTTTACTGGTGTCAGCTCATGCTTTTTTCCTTTTTGGTCATCTATCTGATTTCTGCAATATTTTCACTTGAGTAATTCAGGCTGTTTTGTAACAATTATAAAAATCAAGAGCTAAACATAATCTGATGACATTTCAGCTTTTTGGTGTTCGGGTCAATTTGACCCGAAAAAGATTTTGTTTTTCACGGAAATACTAGTTACATTTTCTTACTTTTTTGTGGGGGTTTTGTTACCTTGTTACACTTGTGGTGTTCCCGGTCAAAAATGACCGGCCTATAAAAAATAGCTTATAAATCACTCATTATACCATATTTTCACCCAATCTTGGATTCAATCTTTTTGTCAACTTGTTCTCTTTCAATTAGGACTGGTTTTATATTTCTGTTTGCATCTGATTAATCGTGGGCCTCATTTATCTGAGAGTAGGCATGGTCAAAAATGGTCACAATGGCCGACCATTGAAAGTGAATGGGAGAGACTGAAAATAACAGAACAATTTAGTTTTCAGGAGCATGTTCATTATTTTCATGTACACATATGAGCATATGTGCTTGCAAACATCGAGCCCTTGGACCTGTGCATGTATCGATACATTTATACACACGCTACCCAGACACACACACGTTAAAACACACAAACTTTTTTGAGTATTACACACATTCTTTTCCACAGAGAGAAATTTGATCCTACCCTAACCTGCATCTAATATACATTTATCCATCTGACATTACCACACACACACACACACACGCACACACGCACACACGCACACACGCACACACACACACACACACACACACACACAAACACAAACTGGCCGTGACTGCAGTGACCCGGCTTCAAAAGAATCTTTCTTTCATGTTCTTGTTTCATCACCAATTTTCTTCAGATTTTATTTAATATTTCCAAAATTATTCAAAAATTTAAAAAAAAATTACTCAAAAAATGAAATGCCTACTCTCAGATAAATGGGGCCCATGATTAATCAGATGCAAACAGAAATATAAAACCAGTCCTAATTGAAAGAGAACATGTTGACAAAAAGATTGAATCCAAGATTGGGTGAAAATATGGTATAATGAGCGATTTATAAGCTATTTTTTATAGGCCGGTCATTTTTGACCGGGAACACCACAAGTGTGACTATGTGCCATATTTTTTACAAAACAAAAGTTTCAAAACAAAATTCCTGGTGAAAATTTTAAGTTGACTAGTGTGATCAACAATACCAATTTTCTTCAGATTTTATTTAATATTTCCAAAATTATTCAAAAATTAAAAAAAAATTACTCAAAAAATGAAATGCCTACTCTCAAATAAATGAGGCCTATGATTATTCAGATGCAAATCAAAATATAAAACCAGTCCTAATTGAAAGAGAACATGTTGACAAAAAGATTGAATCCAAGATTGGGTGAAAATATGGTATAATGAGTGATTTATAAGCTTTTTTTTATGGGCCGGTCATTTTTGACCGGGAACACCACAAGTGTTATAGGGTTTTGAACACTACATGAGGGTTAATACAAATATATTTGACAAACACACTGTCACAGCAATAACAGAAGACAAACATACCATAAGAGTTAAGAGCCCAACTAACAGAAACACCAATCACCATTATGGTGGCTTCGAATGAAACAAACATGAGCGTTAAACTTCTGTTAATTCTCAATAAGAACTTCTGTAGATGAATGACAGAAATAAATTCAATCCTGTTAGTAATATGTGAAGCAGTAATGCTGTTTGTGGAGTTGTTTAATCCTCCTCCGCTGAGATCGGGAGAGATTTAATGTCTTCTTCATTTGATTTCATCTAAGGCTGTGGCTGAAGTCAGTTCCCCGCTAGAAATTTTACGTTCCCAGAACATTCTCAGAACGTCCCCACTGGTGTTGAGTAACGTTCCCAGTACCTTCAGAGACGATCACGATGTAGAGTTGTTTTAAGGTTTGGGGGATGTTATTTGGTGGACCTTCAGGGAACATTCAAGACGTTCTCTGAACATTTAGGGAACCATACTTTATTTGGAAATGTTCTCGGAACGTCCCTGCTGCCCTTGTCAAAAAAATGAATTGAAAATTAGAGCTAAATTGACTAATAAAAGTGGCTGTTTAAACAAAAACTATTTTGTCTTAAAGATCTTACAAAAAAGTTCTTTACAGGTAATTCCTGGATTAATATTATGAAACCTTTTCTTTAAATTGCAAATCTCTTGCAGTAAGTCATTAGCTGACAACAGCACATGCATGAGCTAATGTAACTGCTGTATCACTGCATCAGTAAATACACAGTTACTGTCTTTAAATAAAGCAACAGGCAGCAGAACATCAGTGTTTCTGGATCATCACTGACTGAAGCACAGACTCTACTCTCCTGCACAATGGTAACCTCACAAAACTCAAATAACAGAAACAACATTAAACACTAACAGATCTCTCTAGATCTCAGCATCTTCACTTATTACAAACCACTCTGACTTTGTTTCTTTCATACAAAACTTCTTAATGAGGTGCTGATGATTTATCAAAATGTATAAATGTCACTGTTACGGAGGTAAGCTCTTGCTTTAGTTGGGCTCCTGACCCTTGACATTTTGACTTTATTTTTTCTCCAATTGTCATAACAATGTAAAAGTTTTAGTGGGACAACCTGTCACCTAGTAATGTTACCGGAACGTTCAGAGACGGTCACAATGTGGAGTTCTTTTAAGGTTTGGGGAATGTTATTTGGTGGTCCTTCAGGGAACATTCAGGATGTTCTGGGAATGTTTAGGGGACTATTACTATAGATGTTATTAAATGACCAACAGAGGACTGTGTGGGAATGTTCTGTTAATGTCCCAAATGTCCTCTTTGTAATGTTCTTTTTTTGACCATAAAATAACCAAAATGGAACATCCCCCTAAAGTCATATAAGGAACTTTAAACTGCAGCACTTTCATTACCAGAAGAGGATGTTTTAGGAAAGTCCCAAATGTTAAGGTTTGGAATTTTCATCACCTTTTGAGAACTTTTAGGGAACGTTGCGCAAGGTCCTGAGAATGTTGCCTTCTATGTGGGTTGTAGCTCTTGTGTTTCTGTTTGTCTCTTGTTTTCTGTTCTCTTCTTTCCTTCAGTAATTCTGCTTGTTAACAGACCTGCTAATGCTAAGATGATTCTATAAATAATATATAAAGATTTTGTGGCTCAGATAAGGTCCAGTTCTGATTTATTTCTTTTGCTCATGGCTGACATGTGGCATTGCTTTGGCTGCTTGTGGCTCAGATCTGGGCTGGCACAAAGTTGCTATCTAGGAGTACTTTTGCTGAGACTCTGAGGTGCGCGTCTGATGGACATTTTACCATCTAATGAGGCCACGGGAAAGGATTTGCGAATGGTGAAGCAACGCAATTGACGTGGTAGGTCACATGACAATGATAACATGGTGGATGTAGTATGCCTGAATTTCATTTATACAACACACATTCATATTATATATAACATACTTTTTTAAATGATCACAAAGTAAGTTTTAAACCAAATGTAGTATGCAATTTCAGAAGTAGTGATCATGAATTAGCCTTCCAGTTATTTTAGATAGAGAGGAGCAGCTTGTACTGCCCTTTCAATTGCATAACCATCCTGTACTTCCAACAGCTAAAATAAAAGAGTAATAGCTGAATATGTGCCAGAGATTCCATTAAACCTCACATGAACATCAAAGTGAAGAGCACAGACTCTAGTTTTCACTAGTTGGACATTTAGTTGGACATTTTGTTGAGCCAACAGAAGTAGACATGGAAAATATTTCCATTATGCCAGGTCTCCCCTGAGTTACTTGACAAAATCATGAATACGAATGAATGTTTTTGTACACTGTAAAACAATCAGTTGTGAGAAAAAGTCCCGTTCCATCAGCCGCTGGGTGATTTGCCAATCACCTGCAGGCTCAGACCAGCTGCCTGAATCATCACAATATGTTTGCAGTTGCATGAGAAATTTGGCATAGACATAGACATGGTACATAAACAAATACATAAAAAAATATGTTCTGATCTGGTATAACTACAATACTGCTATATATATATATATATATATATATATATATATATATATATATATATATATATATATATATATATATATGGGGGGCCTTTGAGGTTAAGAATATATATATATATATAGGCCTATATATATATATATATATATATATATATATATATATATATATATATATATATATATATTCTCTGGTATTTCTACTGTAATTATGACAACATTGTTTTAAAACTGTTTTTATTAACATAAAATAATTAAGTTTGTGATTCCAGCATATTCAAGATTCTAATTCTGTATAAATTCTTTTTTTTCTAAATAAATAGTTGAGTCAAGTTTGTTTACATCTTGTTTTTTATGTTTTCATGATTTTAAGAAGTTTTAATATTTAATAATTTAGTTAGTTGTTTATATAATTACTAATTATTTTTTATAATTAATAAGTTTGCTAAGACCCCCTTGTTGAGAACCACTATCCTTAACCTTCTGAGCCATGATAAAATATTCATATTTACATCACCTCTGTGTGTGTATATATATATATATATATATATATATATACACACACACACACATATATATATATATATATATATATATATATATATATATATATATATATATATATATATATATATATACTAAATATAGGAAGGCTTTTATGATATGACTGGCACCTGCACGATTCCTAATCAGCAAGGTGCAGCAGCTTCTGGGAATCAGAAGTGGTGTGGGTGGAATTTTCTTTAAAAATTAAATAACCTTAAGGTGATTTTTTTTTAATACATTCATTTTCTGGCCCAAAAACCTGCACATGTACCAACACACACCTACACACAGAAACATACACACAGAGTGATTCAATTCAATTAAAGAACGCTTTGTAAACAGTTTTTAGTCTTCATGCCGGAGGGCTTCATCTAACCCAGAACTAACTACTACGCCCACCTAGACGAATATGAGTATCAATCCTCCAGGGCTAGAGTTATATCTGAGAGAGAGATGGGAAAGTCAGGCTCAATTCAAAGTTCTTTGAACTTTAAGCATGAAATGTCAACTGTCACAGTTCAAAAATGAGAGAGTGTGAGAGAAAGAGAGAGAAAGCTGGCAAAAGAGACTCGAGTAAAGAATGAACCCTGTTTAACACTCCTTTCATGTATTTTCTGGGGTTCTCCTAAACCCTCTTCCAAGCTGATGATGAGCTAAATTATTCACATATGTCACATCACGCCTGTAATCCTAATTAATGAATCACCTCTGTGATACATGGGAGACTCATTAAAAGAGGGCAGGATCGAGTCAAGGAGCAAAGGCGATAAAGATTACTGAAATTTAAATGCCAAAATCACCATACATTATGGCCATATATAAACAAAATCCCCCTGTTTTTATCTACTTTTTCTCTTCCCTTTCCTTTGCTTACCTTGTGTTAAATTGCTTTTAGACTGACAGGTAGTAGATGAAATGATCTCAGATGCCTCTGATCCAGCCAGAAATTGGCAGTAAAACTCAGCTCAGTTGAGCTTTTCACAGACCAAAGCAATGATTTCAAGAGATTGCAACGTCTGCTTCCTGTTGACTAAGGATGCCTGACCTTTGTAGCTTCTTTTAAAGCTGTTATGATAGCTTCATCTCATTAACTAGTCAGCTGGCTAATCAACGATTCAATGCGTGTGTATTTTTCACACATAAGCAAGTGTGACACTTTCTATTAATAATAATACGGTCTGCAGGCACATAAATGTGTTGGTCATAATAGCTGAAGACAGGGCTGTGTGATCTCCTGTGGTTATGGCCACTTAAAGATGTCATAGGAGCACTTAAAAATGCTGGTGATATATCTAAATTAATTTTTTAATAGCAAACTGCCATGTGTGACATGCTCTGTCCAGGGTGAACGCAGGTACCCACAAGCGGTATAATGTTTTCACAGCTTGTCTGACCTTCTGCTTTCTCTGCTAGTGTACAATTTCTGAACTTTATTGATTTTTACAGCTGTAATCTAAACTGCACCATAAAAGCATCATAATTCTAGAGCACGTTCTTAAAATCAAAG